>NC_140594.1:208546206-209146206 GCF_964204655.1 Triturus cristatus | reverse complement strand
TTAGAAGTTTGTTTCGAATAAACAAATATGTTTGGAGCGCGGTCATCAGAAACATGGCGGGCATGCACCAAACTTTTTGAGCAACAAAGATCACTGCAGGGCTGAAGGTGTTCTCTTGATAAGGTGTCAGGCCAGACTGATGGAGGCAATGACCGATGGCTGCCACGTCATGATGACGTAGGTTGCGCTGCGTGAACAAAGAGAAGGGAAATCCCGAGAGAAAATGTCTCTCTTCAAAGGATTTCCCTTCCTGCTACAGCGCTCACCAGGCGCGCAACACCCATTGAACTCAAAGGGCTTCAGCCCGCCCCCCCCCCGTCGTGTGTGGCAGCCCGGGATGAGACCGCTTCCCGGGCAGACACAAAGACGTGCCAGAGCACTTCACAGGTCTTTAAAAAGACCATTTGCATGTTAATGAGGCCTCGCTGTTGTTTCACCCGTTCTAAGAGCCCCTGCAGCTCCACTCTGCCTAGATTCAGCCCCCCCACCCCCAAAATCAGCGCCACTCTGCCTACTGTTTTAAGATTCAGCCCCCCCCCCCCGAAATTTTAGCTTAGTCCCCCCCCCCCCCGAAATTTGGCTCTAGTTGCGCCTCTGGCGCTCACCACAGTGATGTCACACGCAGGGAAAACAGAGCATGCGCGCAACTGGAACAGTAAAAAACCGGGAAATTTCTGTGTTTAACCCGGACACTGTTCTAAAACGGGGACATTTGACTCACTTTGAGAGAAGTGTCGGGACACGGGGACACTTCTCCAAAAACGGGGACCGTCCGGGGAAAACCGGGACGTCTGGTCACCCTATGTTAGTAGCCTTTGCGCACTAACGTGCGAGAGCTGAGAGACGCCCAGGGACATAATTTTCACACATTGTAGCTGCCTAGCAGCAGTCAGCCTAGCTCAGCAGCTACAGCACCAAGCCGGCAGGAGCAGCCAGCGCTGCAGTGCTAGCTGCCACACTCCATAATGTTACCGTTTTGGGCAGTGCTTCGGTGATGCTCAGACACTATGCAAATGCGTGACAATGCATTTCAGTGCGGTGATGCGGATCACCACACTGAAATGCGTTAGAGTCACGTCTGATGCGTGATACTTGGCAGGACTGCCTATAAGGATGTACGTTTCTGAAGTCAGGCGCTTGCCTAACATTACAGCCTAAGGTTAACTGCTCCTCAATATAGTCATTTTCCAGCACTCACGTAAATTTTAGATGTCCCGATGTGACAGTTCGTGCCAGCTTCTTCTAATAATGTGACTATCTGATCTCAGGGTCCTAACAAGATATCAGTCTCCCATGTTTCTGGACTGACGTTGCAGTCTGAAAAATGGCTCTTACCTCTCCCTTTAAAAAAAAAAAGCAATAGTCAGTTGTTTAAATTCCTATTTTTTTCTTAAGGTAGTTGGTGTCACACACAGTCCGCTGGTGCGTTTTCAGAGTGCACCATTTCTTTCAATTTGCAAAGGAATTCCTAGTGAAGACCTTCTTGTAAAATAGTCTTCAAAATATATCCAGCTCTGACAAATATTTGAGGTTGACAATACTTTGAAAGGTATCAAAAATGTCAACAACAGGCCCAACTCCCAGTGCCTTCTACTAAATTAAATTATGATAATAACTCTACTCGTATTCTTTAAGATCCCAGGTAGGGCTCTCATGGAGTGATGTGGATAGTATGAAAGTCATAATTGGGATCTTAAATCTATGAGGAGAATCGTCATGATTTAAATTAGTAGAATAAATTAGAGCCTAGATAAACTCCTTAAAGGGCCAGAGTTTATTAGAAACGGTAGAGACCAACTCAAAGTACCATTGCGACCCTGACAGAAGGTTCGCAGCGCTGTCTAAATATAAGCCTAACTTACTTCTCGAAAATGCAGACAGGTACGCCAGCTTTCCCCTCTGATGGTTTTAGTTTTTTGCCAAAACGGAAGACATGTCATAACTTTCTTGCGCGTTATATACTTCCCAAAATAGCCCTCGTAGGCTGCTCCTAGTATTTCTTACCTGCCCATGGCGCTGAAGGCCCTATAACTCCGACCTCAGCGTAACCCTGCTACCGCTAGGGGCGCCGCTTTCTATTGTAGCTCCTCCATCCACCACTGTCCTTGTACAACCTCATGGCCGCGTCCGCCCTTCGACGCAGAAAAGAACCCTCGGCCAGTTGCTGTGGAGACGCAGCACTTTAGTGTTCCATTTTCGATTTCCATATTACGGAACGTTATAGATTCAACAATAGCCGTATTGTAAAACAGTCGCCATTTACAAATCTACAGTCAGGAAGTGGAATAGATCCGGCACATGAAAAATAACTCTAATCCCTACCCCATCATTTTTAAAGGCCTTTGTAAAAATATATTGTTGTTAATTCAAACATTGTTTTCATTTTTATAAAAATATCTTAAAAGTTTCGCAATGGAAAACTACATGCATCAATTTAAAAAACATTGGCATAGTACAATAAAATGAGAAAAAATCGTACGTATCCCATTCCAAGATGGCCGCTACGTTTTAAACGTGTTACTTGCCTAGTTGGGCTGCTTGACAGATATTTATTCATTTATGCGTTTTTATATAGCGTGAAATTTACCCGAAGGTGTCAGATTGCTTTACAATAGAAAGGTACATTACATAAAGGACTTCAGAGTACATGAATTGCATAAAAGATACGAAACATGTAAACTCTAAACTCATATAAGAATGGTAGTGCATACGTACATTTGTTTTCTACAGATACTTGTGGTTGAAGTTACAAATTGCAACTTCACTCGAGATTACGTTTTAAGGAAAGTTGAAGCGATTAGGGTTGGACAAACATATATTACATATTTACAGAAAATCTTCTCGCCATTGTTGGTGGTTTTTGCCGTGCTCGTTCAACCAGTCCATCAGGGTGCAGGTGCACTCACGGGCGGTGTTCTTGGGCCTGGAGGAATCCAAGAGTTGGTGCTGGCCGTAGGAGTACAAGGCAGGGTGGTGGTGGGCGAAGGCGGCGGGTGGTAGTCTGCAGGTAAATCTGGCGCTGCTCGTGGGGGTGGGGTGGGCATCAAGCCAGGAAGTAGACATCTTGCCCCGAGATGGTCCCAGCAGAGTGGTCAGGCCTCCGAGAGGACCACAGTCCTCCACCGGTCTTGACCCGCTCAAGGGCTAGGGTTCAGCCCCCCTTTCAAATGTTATACGAGCGTTATGTGCACCCACTGCACTGTAGCAAGCCCTCTGGGGAAGCTCCAGCACCCAGCCATGGCCGATGTTGCCGCTGTGTCCCTCCACGCCGCAGCCTAAAGACTCACTCCAGGTCGCATGGCCATGCTGCAGCCTTGGGCCTCCGACTGCCTGAGCAGATTTCCTCTGGAGCTCTGTGCGACTCACGGGCCCACCGCACGTAAAGCAGTATGGGCCTGCGCTGCCATCTTGCTTCCAGCTTCCAGATAGGGGAATCCTTGCATATGCTCTAGAGGGAAAAGGATCAGGTTTATACCCCTTAAGGACTATGGTCATTGAAAGGAAGTACACTTGCAAGGTACCTGGGCGTAGTTCGCGAAGTAGCACTTCGCGAAGCTACGCAAAGTCCACTTCGCACTACGCGAGCTACGCGTAGCACTTCGCGAACTGCGTAGTACCTTGTTCGCACTGTGCCAGATGTCGTTTTCAATGATTGCACAGTGCAGACAAGCAACCGGCACTGTGCAATCATTGAAAATGGTATCTTGCACAGTGCGAGCTGTAGTTTTCTGCTGCTCGAGTAGATTTTTACTCCAGCGGCAGCTTTCTCAACGCGAACTGGTAGTTTCTCATTGCGAGCAGTCGCGAGCATACGCGACCACTCGCAATGAGAAACCTGACCTCCTCGCGTTGGGAATCTCGCCAGGAGGTTTATTTTCCATGCTCGCGATCGCCAACTTGATGTTGCTGATCGCGAACAAGGAAAAAGTCTCGCCGGGATGTCATTTTGCTTGCTCGCGGTCGCCAACTTGACGTTGAGAACCGCAAGCAAGCAAAAAATGACCGCTGCACTACGCAACACTACGCTACGCGTGTTCGCACTGTGCTACGTGCAATTCGCGTAGTGCGAAGTAGCGCAAACTACGCGAGCGTAGCGTAGTGCTTTGCCCAGGCTTAAACGTAAGTTTCTTTCTTGTGCATTTCCTTCATGACAGGCAGGGAAGCAGGTTAACATGCCAACCCTTTCCGAAAATGCAATCCTCCAACTATGATATATTACATTCCAAATAAGAACTCAACACATCTTTACCCCCTTTATATAACTGCACCGAAAACAAGCATTTGCAATGCATTAGGTCTTGCATTTGCGAGATTTTGTGCTATTGGCATTGTAAATGACAATGCCTTTTATTATTGTATGTTTTTTTTAAATATAAATAAAAGGCATTGTCATTTACAATTCCAATATCACAAAATCTCGCAAATGCGTGGAAAGGGCGGGGGGTGGGAGTGCCCATTGTGTGTATACAATCAAACAATGACAGACAGAGCACAGAGAATACATGCAAGTTGAAGGGAGCTGTTCAGTGTCTGTGCTAAATTAAACAAAAAATAATAAAACATAAAATGCGCTTCGTATTCACTTTTGTCACATAAGCCCGCCGAGCTGTCCAGCCGCGCCGGCAGTGAAAACACTAACACATCCAGTCAAAGACTAAAGAAAGTTACAGAAAGCATATTTACCGTTTGTGCTGCAGCATGCCTTATTGTTCTACTCGTGGACACTGTGGGAGAGTGCGCTTTGCCTGATATAATTTTTATCATAAACCTCCTGAAGGATGCAAGTGTCCGATACGAAGGTTATGCTGTTTTATGATGTAGAAGCCACTTGTGTTTGTTTTATTGCCTTTGAAGCCGGTTTTTGCACCAGTGCAGAGTAGACAGCATTTGCCCAGAGCAGTTGCGACTGTTTCTGTTGCAGTTGCGCAAGTGACCTCCAGCTCAAGGAACTGAAAATCCAATCCCTATTCATCTACTGTTAATGTACTGGGCAATTAGTTTTATTTTTTTCTGACAGGTGTTTATTTATTTCATGGGGTGCTCTTCTAGAGTACCTGAAATAAAGGCAGGGCCGGCTCGGTCTCTCTGTACCACCCAAGAAATAAACCCCATACATCGCCCCCACACACACAAGCTGGCGGCCTGCATTTGCTTTATTATTGTTCATTAACAGAGCCAGTGCATACGTTTACAATTACAAAGGTCACGAAGAAAGAGGAGAAGCTACTATTAAAAGGAAACAATCGTACAATACAATTAGAGCTGAAACAGGAGCTGAATGAGCGTGTTTTATAGAAAGATAATGCGGGGAACTTTTAACCTCGCAACTCCCCTCGGGATTTCACATGTGTCGAGAGTGAGCGGTACAGTAGTTGGTGTGGGCGGAGTTAGGAAAGCAAGGGAAGAGGAGGGGCAGTAGCCGGAAAACGGCAGATAGGATAGGGACAGGGAACGTGTTGGAAGCAGGGTAATAAAGCTGCTGTTGAAAGTAAGTCAGGTGTCTGTCGTGATTGACCGTGGACACTACAGCTGGCGACGAGGGTGGGATGCTGCAGCCCAGTGTCCTTAAACTCGGAAAAGACGTGCCCCCTGTCCCCTGGTGCAACTGTAGAAAAACACGCTCACTGTCGAGCGCCGGATCGCTCTACATCCAGCGTCATCCCTGAGGCGAGAAAGTGAAGGAGAGAGCGGGAGCCCACCCCGACGAATGCTGGCAGCTCCTGTGGTGAATGCAAGTTGCATCGGAGCAGTGAAACGTGTGGCCGAACGAGCGCTGCTACGCGCTGAATTGTACTCTCACGCCCGATGCGTGAGAAACGGCACGCGCGCAAAAAGGAACGTCGGGTGCCCACCCCGAGCCCGTTGTGCCAGGTAACTGATCCCAAAGTGTGCGTGAGGCACTAGAGAGGTGCTGTAACCGCGGGAGTGCTGATAACAGTGTGGCAAGCTGGATGAGAATGGCAGGCAAGACCTCGTGGGAGTGAGAGACCCTGTGCGGCGGCCATCTTAGAGTCAGGCGGTCATTTGTGAGACATCCCTATAGAAGTAAAGGGGCGGCCATTTTGAAGTCAGGCCAGAAACAAACAAGCATTTGACAAGTCAAGAAAAAAAAAAATAGAGAAAAGGAAGACGAGAGGAAGCAGGCAAGCACCAGCCAAAGCAAACAAGAAGTAAAGAAAACGAACAAGCACGTGGGAGGACGGAACGAGTTAGGCGTGTGCTGCCATGACGTCGAAACACAACTCGCCGCAAAGAGCTGAAGTCACGCCGATCATGACGGGTGTGTCACACTTGCGCCCACCAGAGCCGCTACCGTTAACGACTGGAGAGAGCATGGGCCCCAGATGGCAGAAATGGCTTGAGGACTTTGAGGACTACATCAAGGGGTCGAAGGTGACTGAGGATGAAGACAAAGTGATTGCCCTGCGAAACCTGGTGGGCAAAGAAATTAGCAAGGTCATCAAAGAACTGCCTCGGGCAGACACAGGAACTTACGATAAAGTGCGCGAGGCGCTAAATAAGAAGTTTTTGCACAAAAGAAATGTGGATTACGAAAGATATGCGTTTCACCAAGCCCGTCAAGGGAAAGAAGAAGTGATGAGCTCTTTCATAACGCGGCTGCGTCGATTGTCCCGATATTGCGAATTCGATGCGTTCTCAACGGATGATGCCATCCGGTCGGAGATAATTGATGGGTGTCAGTCTGAGACACTGAGGAGGAGGTTGTTAAGGAAGAGTCACAACCTAGAGGAGATAGAAGAGATGACTCGAGTGTATGACCAAGCGGAGGAGCAAGCCAAAAGCATGGAGGCTGGGCGCCCTGAGAGACGCGAGCAAGTATGTCGAGTGCAAGATAGTCACAGGCGCAGACACTCGAAGGAGCGCCGGTACCCATCCCGACCATCCTCCCGCCAGAGATACACCGAGCGCAGAAGACACGAGTCAAGTAGACAAGACAAGAGACAAGATGGAGGACGGAAATGCTACAGATGTGGGTATGACTTCCCACACAGAGAAGCTTGTCCAGCCATGGGGCAGCAATGTCGGAAGTGTGGACGAACTAATCATTTTGAGGCGACCTGTGGAGAATATCGCAGGGAGAGGAAGAACGAAGGGACGAGGCCAACTCGCTCTGACACCAGACAACACCACGTGAAAGCTGTACAAGATCGGCCAAAATCGTCTTCCAGCTCATCACATTCCAGCAGGGAGTCGAGGAGATCTCGCTGGGCGGGAAGGTCACCGTCCCAGGACTCTCGATCAGGGTCGTGTGAATCTGAATACACGGTTGAATATGCCAGCATGGTCGCAGATCCAGATCAATTGAAGACATACCCGAGACTGAATATCAGTGTGGGTAATCATGACACTCAGTTTGTCCTGGACAGCGGAGCATCATTGAATTATATCCCGGTAACGGAGTACAAAAAGATGAAGTCACCACCTCCTTTGTGCCCGGCGTACGTCCGGGTATTCACCTGGATGTCAAAGAAACCGCTCTCTTGTCTAGGGAAATTTCTAACCACTCTTCGACATCAGAACAAGTCGGTGTCAGCTGTCATACACGTGATTGATGGCCCGGAAGCTGACTGCCTTCTCAGCCTACCAACGGCAGAGCGACTTCGGTTGGTTGAGATATTATACCGGGTCAGTGGTGATCAAGACATACTACACAAATTCCCCAAGCTGTTCAACGGGTTGGGAAGGATGAATAGATGTCAGGTTCGGCTTCACATCAACGAGCAGATCCGATCTGTCGCTCAACATCCCAGGCGAGTACCGTACCACCTTCAGCAAGCTGTGGAGGATGAGCTTCAAGAACTGCTCGCCTCAGACATTATTGAGCGGACTGACGGCCCTACCCCCTGGGTGTCCCCCGTAGTCATAGTGCCCAAGAAGGGCGCTTCTGGAAAAGTGCGGCTGTGTGTAGACATGCGGCTTCCTAACTCTGCGATTGAACGGGAACGCCATCCTGGGCCTCACCTAAGTGATATGATTGCTGCGTTAAATGGGGCCAGGGTGTTCTCGAAACTGGACTTAAACAAGGGCTATCAGCTGGAGGTACATGAAAGGTCAAGGTACATAACGACTTTTGCAACACATTTGGGTTTGTTTCGATATAAACGGTTAAGTTTTGGCATCTCTTCGGCTGCGGAGATCTTTCAAGAGGCGATACGCTAAACTATATGCCATATACCTAATACGCTGAACTACAGCGACGATATCCTTGTGTACGGGTCCAACGTCTAAGAACATGACAAGGCCCTTGATCGAGTATGCCATGCCCTGTTGGATGCCAATCTGACATTAAACAAAGAAAAGTGCGAATTCCATCGATCCACACTCAAGTTTTTTGGGCATGTGTTCTCTTGAGCAGGGATGAAACCTGACCCTGAAAAAGTGATGGCCTTAAACGATACCAAGAGCCCTCAAGATGTCAGTGATGTCCGGTCCTTTCTGGGTATGGCCAGTTATTGTGCCAGGTACATCAAGGATTATGTCACAATTAGTCATCCACTTCGAACTCTCACGAAACAGGGACAACCTTTCGACTGGACCCGTCAGTGTGAGCAGGCCTTTCAGGACATCAAACGGGCCGTTGAGGCGGCTGATAATCTGGCATACTTTGACCCCAAATGGAAGACGGAAATAACCGTAGATGCCAGCCCGGTGGGTCTAGGGGCGATTCTGGCTCAGTATGACCGAGAGGAGGATCAGCGCCACATTGTGGCTTATGCGAGTCGCAGCTTGTCAGATACTGAAAAGGCGTATTCTCAACCAGAGAAGGAGAGTCTGGCGGTTGTCTGGGCCTGCGAACATTTCCATGTTTTCATTTATGGCAAGCACTTCACAATGGTGACGGATCATCAGGCGCTCGTCACCATATTTGGAAATCCACGGTCGAAGATGCCACCTCGGATTGAGCGATGGGGTCTGCGATTGCAGGAATACACTTACACCATACTGCACAAGCCGGGAAAATCAGCGAACCCGGCCGATTACATGTCTCGCCATCCTCGAGCTGAGTCGGCGCCATGTGCATCAATAGCTGAGGAGTATGTCCACTTCGTCGTGGCCCACGCTCAACCACCTGCGGTTCCCTTGGAGGCCATTCTGGATGCTACGGCGCAAGATGTCATTCTTCAGAAGGTACTTCGGCGTCTGCAGACTAATAGGTGGAGACATGATGGTGATGAGGAACGGGAAGATTCAGCAAGCAGCCAAGAGCTGCAAGCGTTCCGACATGTGAGTGAGGAACTGTCTGCCACCTCGGAAGGCCTTCTGCTGAGGGACCATAGGATCGTCATTCCAATGCAACTACGGCAGGGTATCGTCAATCTAGCTCACGAAGGTCATCGAGGTGTGGTTGCAACTAAGAGAGCCCTGAGAGAGCGAGTGTGGTTCCCACTATTGGACCAGATGGTAGAACTCACTCTCAAAGACTGTCTGCAGTGCCAACTCATCAGTCAAGGAAGTCCCCCAGCTCCCTTGCGAATGACGGAATTGCCCAGTGGCGTGTGGCAGGAACTTGCCATGGACTTCTATGGACCTCTTCAGTCAGGAAAGTATGTCCTAGCAATTATGGACGAGTATTACCTAGTTTTAGGACACCCCCGCGCCGCACGGCCACCAGCTGCTGCGTGTGCCCCCCCTTCCTTTGTGCCTCGCTGCCCGACTGCCGGCTCGTGACCACGCCCCCACCTTCGAGCGGCGTGGTCCGTGATCAGCGCTCCTCTCCCTGTGCCCCTGGTTCTCTGTGCAGACTTGTATTTGTGCTTATTTGTGTTTATTGTTGTTTTCCCGCCGTATTGCCTGTAGAATTGTATTTGTGTTCATTGGTTTTTTTTTCCGCCGTATTGACTGTCTTTTTCCCGCCTGTTGCTGCCCTCCGTCTTCTCTCCCCGCTCCCCGCTTCCCGCCACCACCGCTGACCCCGCCCCTTTTTTCCTTCTGTTCCCTCCCCGCTCCCGCCTCCCAGCTGCTCCGCCCACCCGCGCACTTCGCCATATATGGCGACCGTGCGAACGCGCAGCGGTCACGCGCAGCGGGCGCGCCGATTGTGCGCCGAAGGCGCACCAAAGGCAAGCCCGTCTACGCCCGTCCGCGCCTGGACCGCGCCCAGCGCCAGGACCCCTGGCCCACGAGGACCCCGGCCAACCCGCCTGACGTACACCGCCGCCACCCTCAGCGCACTCAACACCGGTCGACTCCCAGGATGCTACCAAGCCAACCCACGACGCACCCACGGACCCTTCAGCTGCCATGCCTGCAAGTTCACCTGCATCCAGACCTGCCTCGCCAAGCCGAAGCCGAACACCAGCAGCAACCACCTCAAGTGCATCCTGCTCAACACCCGCTCCGTCCACAGACACGCCATCGAACTCTGGAACCTCCTAGACGCCACAGCCCCTGACGTTGCCTTCATCACGGAGACCTGGATGAACGCCTCCTCAGCGCCCGACATCGCCATCGCCATCCCAGAAGGCTACAAGATCACCCGGAGGGACCGCAACGCCAACCAGGTGGGAGGAGGCATCGCCATCATCCACAAGAACACCATCCGCATCACGACCAGCACCGACAACACCCCACCCTCCGCCGAACACCTGCATTTCCAGATTCACACCGACCCGAAGACCACCCTCAGAGGCACCCTGATCTACCGAACTCCGGGACCACGCACTCAATTCAGCGAGGACATCGCCGACTTCGTCAGCCCGCACGCCCTCCCCTCCGCTGACTACATCCTCCTGGGGGACTTCAACTTCCACCTGGAGAACAACAACGACTGCAACACCAGCACCCTGCTCGACAACCTCGCCAACCTTGGACTCAAGCAGCTGGTGTCCAACCCCACCCACCTCGCCGGACACACACTCGACGCCATCTTCTCATCCAGCAAAGACATCGCCTTCAGCCACGCCACAGAACTCCACTGGAGGGACCACAGATGCATCCACTTCACCTTCAGAAGAACGACGATCCACCACCACCAGCAACAGGTTGCCCGAAGAAGCTGGAACAAGATCACAGCCGACCAGCTCGCCGCTTCCCTGAGCCAGCACCCTCCGGCCAGCTCAGCGAACCCGAGCCAGGCCGCCGACAACCTCTCGAAGTGGATCAGCAGATGTGCAGACGAACTCGCCCCTCTGAGGACCCCGCCCAGCAGACCCGGCAATAAGAGAGCCCCATGGTTCACCGACGAACTCAAGAGCTCCAAGAAGAACTGCCGAGCCCTCGAGAAAGCCTGGAGAAAGGAACCCACGCCGGACAACAGGACCACCCTCAAGCTCGCCACCCGGAAACACCACCAATTGATCCGCACCGCCAAGAAAACTGCATTCAAGAACCGACTGGACAACAACGCACACAACTGCAAGGAACTCTTCAACATCGTGAAAGAGCTCTCCAACCCCAACGCCGGAAACAACGACATCACCCCATCGCAAGACCTCTGCAACTCCCTCGCCTCCTACTTCCACAACAAGATCGCGGACATACACAACCGCTTCAGCACTCATCCGACGCACGCCACGACCGCAGCAACGCCACCCACCACCACCCTCCGCGCCTGGACCCCGGTCAACACCGAAGACACCGTCCACATGATGAACTCCGTCCACTCCGGATCTCCGACCGACCCCTGCCCTCACCACGTCTTCAACAAAGCCGACGCTGTCATCGCACCCCACCTGCGGGACATCATCAACACCTCATTCGACACCGCCACCTTCCCCGAGAGCTGGAAGCACGCCGAACTCAGCGCTCTACTCAAGAAACCTACAGCAGACCCCACCGAACTCAAGAATTACCGCCCCATCTCTCTACTCCTGTTTCCAGCCAAAGTCATCGAAAAGACCGTCAACAAACAGCTGGCCGCCTTCCTCGAGACGAACGGATCCCTCGACCCATCGCAGTCCGGATTCCGTGCCAACCACAGCACCGAGACCGCCCTCATCGTCGCCACTGACGACATCCGAGCCCTGATGGACAACGGAGAAACAGCGGCCCTCATCCTCCTAGACCTCTCCGCGGCTTTCGACACGGTCTGCCACCGCACCCTAGTGCAGCGCCTCAGCAACGTCGGAATCCAGGAGAAGGCACTGGAATGGATCGTCTCCTTCCTCGACGGAAGAACACAAAGAGTCCGCCTACCACCGTACAAGTCAGAGGCCACCGAAGTCATCTGCGGCGTCCCTCAAGGATCCTCGCTGAGCCCTACTCTCTTCAACGTCTACATGAGCCCCCTCGCGGCCATCGCACGCCAACACAACCTCAACATAATCTCCTACGCCGACGACACCCAGCTGATCCTCTCCCTGACCAACGATCCCGCCGCCGCCAGAGCCAACCTGCACGAAGGGATGAGAGAGGTAGCCGAGTGGATGACGATGAGCCGCCTGAAACTGAACTCAGATAAGACGGAGGTCCTCATCCTGGGGCTCCTCGCCCTCCGCCTGGGACGACTCCTGGTGGCCCCCCCGCCCTGGGCACCGCACCCAAACCGAAGGACCACGCACGCAACCTGGGTTTCATCCTGGACTCCTCCCTCTCCATGACCAGGCAAGTCAACGCCGTCTCCTCGTCGTGCTTCAACATCCTGCGCATGCTTCGGAAGATCTTCTGGTGGATCCCCACAGAGACCAGGAAGACCGTCACCCAGGCCCTCGTCACCAGCCGACTGGACTACGGCAACGCACTCTACGCCGGAACCACCGCCAAGATCCAGAAGAGACTCCAGCGCATCCAGAACGCCTCAGCCAGCCTCATCCTCGACATCCCACGACACAGCCACATCTCCGGACACCTAAGAGACCTGCACTGGCTCCCGGTCAACAAGAGAATCACCTTCCGCCTCCTTACCCACGCACACAAAGCTCTCCACGATCAAGGCCCGAGCTACCTCAACAACCGCATCAACTTCTACGCTCCCAAACGCCACCTCCGATCTGCCAGCCACGCCCTCGCCGCCGTCCCACGCATCCGCAGAGCCACTACAGGAGGAAGGTCCTTCTCCTACCTGGCCGCCAAGACCTGGAACTCCCTCCCGGCCGACCTGCGCCTGACCCAAGACCACCTCTCCTTCAGGAAGAAGCTCAAGACCTGGCTGTTCGAGCAGTAGCGGCACCCCCCCCCCCCCCCAGCGCCTTGAGACCCTACGGGTAGGTAGTGCGCTCTATAAATGTCTTTGATTGATTGATTGATTGTATTCAAGGTTCCCGATAGCCCAGTTTGTATCGTCCACTAGTGCGGCAAGCACTGTTGCGGTGTTGGATGAAGTGTTTGCGGCGTGGGGCATTCCGAAGGTACTCAAGACAGACAATGGCCCACTGTTCAATGGACATGAGTTTGGTGAGTTTGCGCGACACCTGAACTTCACGCATCGCAAAGTCACGCCCTTATGGCCGCAGGCCAACGGTACCATTGAACGATTCATGGCCACTTTGAAAAAGACGTTTCAACAAGCGACCAGTGAGAAAAGGGACTTTCAGGTGGCTCTCAATGAGGTCCTCAGGGCCTATAGGACAACTCCACATGCCACCACGGGCAAATGCCCTGCCACCCTAATGCTGGGAAGACCGATCAGGAACAGGATACCCACCTGGGAAGGCGCTCTGAGAGCAGTTTCACCTGCTCGCATTCATCGAGAGGTTGTGTCCGCGGACCGTCGTGGGAAAGAGAGAATGAAATCGTATGCGGACGCCAGAAGGAGAGCAAGATCACCTTCCATCAATGAAGGGGACTGTGTTCTCGTCAAGCAGGAACAGCACAGGAAAACAGACTGTAAGTTCAGAGCTGAACCACTGACAATCATTCAAAAAAAGGGTACCATGGTGACGGCAGAGTCTGACAGCCGAAGAGTTACCCGGAATGCGTCCCATTTTCAGAAATGCACTCCTGTCATGAAAGAGTCGCTTCAAAGAATGCGGGGGCATCAAGAGAGTGATGTCCGAGAACAACCTGCCGGCGCTGCCGAGAGTCCACATCCTGGGACTTCAGGGGAACATGATGTGGTGACAGGAACAATGTCACTTAGACCGAGACAGGACATCCGCAATCCGAAACGACTTATTGAAGAACTGTAAACAAGTCAGTCATTTCATTTCATTTTGTTAAAAAGGGGGAAGATGTCGAGAGTGAGCGGTACAGTAGTTGGTGTGGGCGGAGTTAGGAAGGCAAGGGAAGAGAAACCGGCAGATAGAATAGGGACAGGGAACGTGTTGGAAGCAGGGTAATAAAGCTGCTGTTGAAAGTAAGTCAGGTGTCTGTCGTGATTGACCGTGGACACTACAACACGGACTTGTGAAGATTTGGCCATGGGGAGAGAATGTGACATCAGTCGGGGCTACCCATTTCTGAGCAAGGGAACCAGGTTCTAATCGTGGCGTCGGCTCGACATCCTGTGATCCTGGGGAAATCGCGTTATTATCTGTGCCTACAAAAACAAAATTTGTCCTTGTGCAATGCAACTGGTGCAATGTTAAGCGTTCCAATCAATAGCTTAGAGTTGAATTTGCGCTATATCAAAATTGAAAGAAAAAAACACAAAGTAATCTGCAAAATACAAGTGTGCAAGACAGGGTTCTTCTGTTTGCTGTGCAGCCGAACTGCAGTATAGTCAGGAAAACGGGAATGCTTCAAGACTTGCATGTTAATTCGTTGCTTTAGGGCCGGGGCAGGGTAAGTCACGTCAGGCTCATGTTTCCATGGGGCTTCAGGGGCTGTGGCGAAGGAAGTCTCATGTCTCAAAGTCCACAAATGGCAAGCGGTGAGAAATTGCCCTGCAATAGGCGGAGTTTCACCACCCATACAGATTACTAAATGTCTCGGAGAGACAGCGCATATACGCTGCCTAGGCAAGACTTAAAAATGTAATACCATGCAATATACAATAAAATGCTAATTTCATAAAGTATTCACATGTACTGGTATGCCAATTACATAAAATAGCATACTACACTTCATGCAGAATAGTAAACATTCATAACAATATATTCTCATACATGTATACATGGCTCACATTAACTTGCAATCCTGCAATTTGACAGGAACACTACGTTTCCTTGATGATCTTCTAACATCATCACTCTGTAAATCCTTCACAGACGGAAAATCCTGTATTCAGACACCTCGAACCACTGATATTTTTGGTTTGTTCTTGCCATCATCTAAAGTTACAAAGTGCATTCCCAATGTTACTAACTTCTTGGGACTAGAAAAACTACTGCTTCCTTTAGCAGAACCTCTCACCTTTGGGATCTCTCACGGTCTCCTGTTGGACAGGTTGCGGGAGATTGGTGTCGAAGGCTGGGCATGGATGTGACTGCAGAGCTTTCTTAACAATAGAGCACAATGTGTTCAATTAGACACATTTGTCTCTCAGGCCACGGCAGTAGACAAGGGGGTCCCGCAGGGTTCCATCTTAAGCCCCACATTGTTTAACATCTATGTGGCACCGCTGGCCATCATCATAACATCTTGCGGCTTCGAGGCTATCTCGAATGTGGATGACACGCAGGTGATAATCTCCATCGAGACGGACCCAGCGGAATCCAGAGTAAAGTTTAAATCCTGCATGCTGAAAATTGCCGCTTGGATGAGCGAGATTTTTCTGTGGCTTAATTCCAACAAGACGGAGATCCTTCTGTTTGGAAAGGCGACGGATTTATGAACATCGGACTGGTGGCCGGAGGAATTGGGGGAAGCACCCAATCCAACCACTCAGGCAAGGAAATTGGGTATCCTGTTTGATAATAAGCTTTCGATGGAGGAACAAGTGAAGTCAGTATCGGGCACATGTTTTGGCATCATGCGGATGCTGAGGAAGATTTTTCCTTTGATCCCTTTGGAGGCCAGAAAGACCCTAGTACAGGCACTACTAGTTAGTAGATTGGACTATGGGAACGCACTACTAGTAGGAATTAGGGAGGACCTTGCATCTAGGCTACAGGTAGTGCAGAACACGGCGGCTCAACTGGTCCTCAACAAACCAGTACGTACCCCCTCCCGACCTCTTTTGCAACAACTTCAATGGCTGCCCATGAGGAAGAGAGCAGTGTTTAAGCTGTTGATGGCGGTGTTCAAAGCACAGCAGGGGATTGGCCCAGCCTACCTAAGGAAGAAGTTAGTTCCCTATATACCTGCCCGCTTATTGAGATCTAGCAATCATAATCTACTATGTCCCTGTAAAATCAGGAAAGTCAAAATGGGAGGACGCTCATTCTCACATTTAGCCCGACTTCATTGGAACCGCCTACCGGATGAGCTATGCGCCTGCACAAGCTTGGGGCAGTTTAAGAAGCAGTTAAAAACCTGGCTCTTCTAAATCTGCAAGTTTGTCATAGCCTTCAGCACTGTGCAGCCAAAAGTGGCGAGAGATCCCTGTGGGGATGATTAGTTGTGTGATATTCAGCATTCTAGACATATTCTGTACACACTTCTTTTGAGCGGCCTTTCTCCTTTTACTCACAGCCTCTAACACCTCCTTAGAGGGCATCTCCTTCTGCATCCAGGTGCGGTTAGGTTTAGACCCTGGAACTCTACCCTTCATTAAGATGAAAGGAGACACCTTGGTTTCCGTTTTACTAGTATGGCAAGGAGAGAAGAAGTTACATTGTGTGGCTTGAGTTGATAAAGGAAGGTCATTGTGCTTCACACAGGAGAAGGCCTGGGAACCACGGTTAAAATGTTGCAAGAAAAGAACACCATTGTCCCATGGAAAAACACCTTTAGGATTGTACCCAGAGCAGATGGCGTGATCCGGAATGAATCTTGGGAAAGTTATCTACGGCTAATGTGATGATGGGAGTAGGGAAAGCGCCCCCACTTCTCCTTCTGCCTTTGGAGAGAGGGCATCTGAGAGCAAGCTCTGTCTCGATAGCTTTATGCTATATGATCCATCGATGGTGGAGAGACGTATTAGGAAGACTCCACATGCTGACACCTTTTACCCTTCTTCCTGAGGATGCTTAAGTAGGGATGTCAGTTTAGTGTTAGTGTAGGGATAGATTTAATGCTTTTCATGCATTAAACCTCGATGCAGGGAAATTTGGACTCATGCTTTTTGATCCTCGGCATCCTGCTTCTTGAATTAATTGTATTGTTTATGCTATACCATCTTAATTGGATACACAGATTTATCTTTATGCTAATTCCGATGTATTTCTACACTCTCATCTTGAGGTGTCTTTATGTCCAGATATTTTTGGTTTTGTAATAAATCAAACTAACTTTACGTAGTTGTCTCTGGTTACTATGTGTACAAAAGGATTCTTAGTTAATTGATTGGCTTACTAACACATTTTCTCCCTTCTACGCATTCATGCTGCTAAAAAGAACCATCGGATGGTGTCTCTATAACAGATTCAGAACTTATGGTCCTGGCCCTATCAATATAATGATGTTGTGATGTGTTCAATGCCAAAACCCCTAAGGAACTCTTCAAACTCCAAAGGGACAAATTGTGGCGCCTTCTCGCAAAAACACCTTCACCAACATATTCTTCGCAGCACTCGAGGTGCTACTGTTCATGAACACCACCTCCGGCCATCTTGCATGATAGTCAATCACCACGATGCCATACTTGATCTGGCTGCTACCTGCACGTAAAGGACCAAATAGATCTATGGCCAACTTGGAGCACACCATTTCAGGAACTGGAATGGCTTTCACTCCACTGGGAATTGTTACCAGTGACTTGTCACTGGCCACACAAACACATTCCCTCACAAAATGTTCAATCTCCCTGTCCATTGCCGGACACCAGAACATGCATCCATTTATCTGCAGCCACACACTAGCGACTGTCAAGGGTTGTGCATGATAATAACGTGAACTGAGGAAGCAATTTCAATCATAATGTCTTTATTAGTAAGCATTGCAAAACAGGCAGGCAAACAAGGCTGAGGAACAACACTGTTTGGATGCTTCAGTACATTGATGCAGATGTTTGTCTGTTTTAATTGATCATTTCTGTAGTGTAAACAATGCTAAATACAAGATTTAAGGTACACGTATTACAAACAAGTGCAAGCAACACCATAAATAACACTGCATGTAGAATAAAAACAAACCATATCAGCAAGTACCTAATGAAAATCTATACAAACTGTAGTTGGTAAAGCAAAAGAAAAAGTGCAAATACTTTCAAAGTGCAAAAAAAAGCAATCACCAGTCCAGCAATATACAAAAATCAAGCATGTTTTGTAAAACAATCCAACTTTCTTCTTGCATCAAGGTGAAAATACTTTCAAAGTGCATGGTAAAAACAAGTCCAGCAGCTTCCCTTACAAGGACTGACCTGAACCACCAGACTGGGCCTTACTTCATAACAAACAGAGGCCTCAGACCTCAGTGTGTCAACACTGGCGGTATTTACAATTTACTAAGAGTATAGACACGCCTGCTAAATTACAGATTCACCATTGCCTCCAAATGGCTCTATCGTCATGTGTGACACCGCCAGCCAGGCCTGGATTTTAAGCCAACAGCGCCTTGCATTCTGGGAGTTGTGCTGTGACCATCTAAGTAAGGGGCTAAACATTCCAGCATGCAAAGTGTTGTTGTATAAAAGCTACGAATGGACACGACATGGTGCCAATGCCACTTGGCAGCTATGTTTTATACAAGCACAAGGGGATGTTTAATTTCCTCAACACAAGCTGCAGAAGTCTGGCGTCAAATAGCAAACACGTTGTGCGGAGAACCAAGAACCGTGCAGTGTTTAGCCCCCATGTATGGACCTGAGGTGTCATTCTCTAAGAGACCCAGTGGTAAAAGCCCACAGTTGTCTCTAATGCATGTTAGTGCCAGGCAGTGGTTGAAGTGGGGGAAAAAAGTAGGGGAACTGTGGGAGGAGAATCAGTGGGCGGGAATAACCAATGGATTGGGTCAGTGGGCGGAGTGAGCTGTGTGGCAGAAAGAGCAAAATATCCCAATTTTTTGTATTCGTTTCCCATTTCACTAACCGGTTACAGCTTATTACATTATTTAATTTAACCAATAGATACACATGTTTATTTAAGGTTAAATATGTGCTATTAACATTAAAATACATTCACAAAGTGGGATACATTTCCAATCATGGAATGCCCCAAATAGCCTTAAAAGTGGAATCGCAAGCCATTTGTCCCCCAGCCATGGAGTTTCTGTCATCAGCACTTCTCCTCCCTTTTTCCACAAGAGCAGTTGAAATGAAATGAAATTAAATGAATGAAATTAAATGAAAAAGCATTTATAAAGCGCATGGTTACCCGAAGAGATCCCAGCGCTAGGGCAGAAACCGCACTAAGCTGTGGTAATCAATTAGGGAAAAGCCAGGTTTTGAGCCTCCTGCGGAAGACGGTGTGGTCTGGCTCTTTACGTGGCTGAAGCGGCAAGGAGTTCCAGAGTTTAGTGGCATTGTAATAGAAGAGCCGGCCGCCACTTCTGGACCTCTTGATTCTGGGAACAGACGCCAGGTGGAGGTCATTTGAACGTAACCGCCTGTTGGCTTGGTAGGGCTGGACAAAGGAAGAATTGATAGCCGGTCCCACACCCCCTAGATTCTTATGGGTGGTGCAGAGGGCTTTAAAGTGGACTCTTTCCTGAATAGAAAGCCAATGTAAAGACCTAAGTGCAGCTTTGGCTGACTGGCGGCTTGGAGTACCCTCAAGAATCCTTGCGGCACAATTTTGCATGATTTGAAGTTTCTTAAAGACCGCACAGGGAGCACCGAGATAAAGAGCGTTGCCATAGTCCAGGCGGGATAAGTTAAGTGCCTGGACCACAAGCTTTCTTGCTTGAGGGGGTAGCAAAGGCAACACTTTACGCAGCAGTCTTAGAATACCGAAGTAGGAGGCAACAACTTTCCTTGCTTGGGTTTTGAAGTTAAGCTCAGAATCAAGCCAGAAACCTAAACTCTTTATTTCGGGTTTGGGGACAGGCACAGGGCCCATACATGCTGGCCAGATAGAGGAAACCTTGAGGGGGGAGGGATTACCGAGCAACATAAGCTCGGTCTTATCACCGTTCAGTTTTAGATGGGAATGGCACATCCACCTCATCACCTCCTCGAGGCATGGGCCAAGACAAATAGGAGAACTGCTTTTGTAGTTAAATGCCACCACTAATTGAGTGTCGTCGGCATATGTAATTATATGCACCCCAAAGGGTAGAACAATGTCCGCGAGAGAAGCCATGTAAACATTAAAGAGAGTGGGACTCAGGGACGACCCCTGAGGCACTCCACAATAAAGGGGCCTAGGGCTTGAAATGGCCTCGTCCTCGAAGACCTGGAAGGATCTACCCTCGAGGAAAGAGCACAGCCTATTCAGGGCTGTTCCTGTCACACCCAGATCTTTGAGTCGATGAATTAGGATACGGTGATTAACCGTATCAAATGCCGCGCTGAGATCTAACAATATCACGGCTAGAGAACCACCTGCATCAAGAATCCTTCTAGAGTCTTCCGTGACTGCCAGTAAGGCTGTTTCAGTCCCTTGAGAGGGGCGAAACCCAGATTGGGATGGATGCAGGAGTTTTCCAGCTTCAAGATGCCTAGAGAGAGAGTTAAAACATGAATGGCAAAATATCCTAGTTTGCAAATGTTTTCCACATAACTATGGCTTTGCCATATTTGCCACATAATACATCATCTGCTGCATAATCTGACGATTTGAACTAATAAATTGTTTATAGCTCAAACACATCAAAAGTTACTAAAAAATGTGACTTGTGCTGCTGTGAAGTGGAGGGCCCTTTGCAAAGGTTGACTGGTCACCTTTCTCATTGCTGCAGTTGTATGTTCCACTAGTACTAATAATGAAAAATCTTTGCAGAGACTGTTAGCATGTGTAAAAATGTCAAAATAATAAAGTATCAGAAAATTTACAGCACCACTAATACCAGTGTAGGGTATCAGAGCAATTTACATCACACATATTACACAGAGACAATCATTCATATGTGTGTAAATCACTGTGTAGGAAATGTTACATAAGACAAAGGACTACAAGGTGTAGGAGTCACATGACAACCATACTAGTAGGCAGCATAGTTTAATAGTGATTTGTCTGCAGAAACACAAACTCAGAATTAAAAACATAATACCCTGGTTATGGGTTCTCTTTAATAATCGGAATTGATTTCTACCCAAATGAACCCTTTTTTGCAACATTAGGATAATCAAAGACTGGGGAAAAAACATAACGGCCTAATTTATACCTTGCATGCATGCAGCTCTTACATGACAGTTAATAGCTCAATGTTCTATGTTATGATTTTAACTTATTAACTGCAAGTAACAATAGGGTCTCTCTGACAAAAGCAGTAACCCACTGACCTATTCACATTATGTGCACTTTGTGATCTGCATGGCACATGTTCTTAGCAGCATGCACATTACACCTCTGCCATTCCTTTTCATGAGTCAAACCTTCCACTGGACAAAACACCATCTCTATCTACTAAGAACATTAATCACTGGAGTTATCAAGACATTTTTATTGTTGCCCAAAAATGTTGGAGGCCAGGAAGGAGGCAGCAAGTGCTTTTAAAACCATAATATACTTACAAACACGATGCCCCCACCTGAAGTTAGCGCCCGGTGCGGTCGCACTGCCCTAGAACCACCCTGCTCAAGGGTACTTTGACCTCAGTGACAGAGTCACTGCCACTCTATGGTGTGCTGCTTCATAGGTCTGTCCCCAAGACTGGGGGTGAACTTCATGGATAGTGGTGGACAGGCCTTCAAGGTTAATCCACACTTGCAACCGCTAGGGTCCACCTGCTGGTGCTAAGACACCAGGGCTTTTAAGATCTTGTGGAGCCTCTAAGGTGTAGCACAGGAATGTGCTCCCTCAGGAGAGTGGTCTGGGAGCCTGGTCATTAAGGCTGAACCTGGTTCACCAGTTTAACTTCGGCAGCTCTGACCATAGCGCCACATCCTCTCCCCCACTGACCACCATACTGCCCCACTGAGAGAAACTTGCACTGCACTGACCCGCTATAAACACCTGGATGTGACTCAATTCTAATTATACACTAGACAAGAGCAATATGCTGCCTAAAAAAAATTAACAACATCCTAGAAAAAGCAAACACTCATAGGGAATGCAAGATTAAGTAAAGCATGTGAAATGTAAGCAGGAACAACATGGTTACCTTTTTCCTTTTACACTCATTATTCTGAAATTAGTGAGTGCTATTGCATGAAAAGGTAAGGCCATGACTACAGGGCCCGGAAGGGACCCATTTCAGCGCCCATTGCTTATATTCTTTCAAATCACAGGCAGTATGGTTTAAAAAGACCACATTCGTAAACACACAGTTGCTGTACACATTTTGTTTTCCAATTCAGCCATCAAGCAGGTATTTCAGTACCTCCAGGCAAGGTGCACTTTCCCACACAGGGAAAACAATGTTGTTCAAAGAGAGAGGAGTAAACAAAAGTATCACTTCACTGGCAAACACTGTAAAGTGGCGCTAATGTGTTTAGGTGTAAATAAATCAATCTGGACACCTTGCAACCACTCTGTCTTGCTTTAATTAGTTATTTATTTTTCACATTTGGAATGTTTTACTTCTCTCCACCCCGAGGCTGCACTTGTGTCAGAAAAAGACGTTTCCAGCAAAAATGTTATTCTTTTTTGGATCCATTTCACAGGGGAGCAAATAAAGGAGGAAAGAGAGGGTAATACCCGTTTCTTGAAGTCTCGGTTTTCACTAAGTGAGGAGCGAGACAGAAAGAGAGGGAAGACTCGGAGGCCGTCACCGTGGCGTGCGTGCACAGTTTAATTTATGGGGATTTGGGGAGGCTGAAGAGGCTTGCTAGCAGGCACAGCCGTCTCCCTCCGCTGAGAGTGAGGGCCCCCCCGCAGCGCGGGGGGGGGCTGCGGGGGCCTGTGTTACGCCCCTGGGGGGCCTGTGTTACGCCCCTGCTTCATATGCCAAAGTCACCACTTTGGACCTCAACTTTGCAGGAACAACTAAGCCATCCGACCTGTATAGACACCCCTGGATAGCTGAAAGCTCTGGGCCAACATGTCTATACACATCTAACAAGGTATCTGATGTTTTTCTACTTTGCCAACCACTCTTAACATAAGTAATTACTTGTTTAAGAGCATCATCCTGCTGCAAAGCTTCCATCCAAATTTGGTCAGAAATAGCTTCCAGCCCTACACTTGACAACTCATTTACCACTATATCATCGTCATCCTTCCCGGATGTTTCACACTTCTGACCTTCAACTTGTAAGAGTAACCTTGAAAGGCAGTCGGCCATCACATTTGTAACTCCTTTGATATACACCATCCGATAACAATAATCCTGTAACCTATACTGCCACTTAGAAATTCTCAGTGAGGATCTAGCCACTCCCTTTTTAGTAAACAAATCAACTAAAGGTTTGTGATCCACTTGTATTTCAAATTCTGATCCTCACAAACACTGCTGGAAATGATCTACACCTCACCAGGAAGTTAGTGCTTCATGCTCCACCACTGAATAGGATGCTTCAGCACCTCTTAAACTCTGGCTAGCAAAAGCAACAACAACTTAATTTCTTCTATTCCTTCTCTGCATCAAAACTGCCCCCAACCGATGCTGGCTGGCATCAGTGACCATGCTACTCAGATACTTGGTATCAAATGGTTTGAGTGGGATAGCTTTATCCACCACGGTCTTGATGTCCTCACACTCACGATTACACTTCTCATTACATACATATTTCTCTCCTTTCTTGAGAAGAGTACGCAGAGCATGTGTTCTCTCAGCACACCAGGGAATAAATTCTGCATAGAACTCCATTAGACTCATGAAAGACCACAACTGGTCCTTACCATTCGGAACAGGAGCATCCACAATGGCCTTTACCAAATTCTCTTTGGGCACTACACCTTGTGTGGATACTTTGTGCCCAAAGTACTCTATAGTCTCCATGCCAAACCTGCACTTCTCTGCTTTTAAAGTGACACCCTTCTCTTCCAAGATTGCCAAAACTTGAGCCAATTTCTTATTATGCTCTTTTTCATTCTCCCCATATACCAGTAGATCGTCTTCGAAACCTGTAACTACCCCCACTTCTCTAAACATGGTGTCCATTAATCGCTGACACACGGCGTATGCTAACCAAAAGCGCACCCTTGAAGAGTGATAAAGGAGTTTAAATAGCGTGAATCCCGATCCAAGATGACCTGATGGTAAGCAGAAGCCATGTCTAAAGTGGAAAATACCTTGGCTCCTTTCACTAGGGAAAGCATTTGTGTGATGCTGGGTAGTGGATGACGGTCAACCCAAATTCTGGAATTCTAATTCCTCAAATCCACACACATGCATAAACTCCCGTTAGGTTCGCGAGACAAAACGGCAGGAGACAACCACTCAATCTTTAATGGGCCTGATTATATCTTGGGCACACAATTTGTCCAACTCCTGCTTAAATTCTGGTCTTACAACCAATGGAACTCTCCTGATCTTGTGCACAACTAGTTCTGCCTGTTCCTTGAGCTGTATTTTGTGTCTGAGCCGCTTGAAGTCCCCCAATTGGTCTGTGAATACTTTACTGAATCTTTTTTCACACTCATTTCCTCCCAAAGCCCACACGGCTATACACTCCTTCTTCAGGAGTACTTGTTCATTGGCATTAGGATTCAAAATCACTCACAAATTTTGTTGCTCTAACCAACCCAACAAGGACGAACCACACTTGTCTATGTGTACAATGGCGCTAGATGTGTTCCCTTTGAAAGATACTACAGTGTCAAATTCTCCCATAACCTCTATTGGTTTTCCACCAGATGCCACCAGTTTGATAGTGGATTTCCGAACACCAATACTCTTGTCTTGGAAGTTTTTCTAATCCTCTTCACAAATCAGCGTAAAAGGTGACCCCGATTCAGCTAATATGTTCACACACACACACCTTCCACCTCCACCTGACAATAAGATCTTCTGATGACATAATCATTAGCAGAAACGTTCTGAATTTGATCCTCAACGTACAAAATGACACTCTAATCACTAGATTCAGAGGATGTAGAACCATCGTCCGCAGCAACAACTTTTTGTTCCTCTTTTTTCTTCTCATTTCCTTTGGATTTACACACTTTTGAGAAATGGCCTTTTTTTATTTTTACAAATAGCACACACCTTACCAAATGCAGGACAAACACTCGCATTAACTAAATGATAGGCACTCCCACACCTGTAACATCTCAAATTCTTAGATTTGACTTTGCTTTTCTTGCGGTTTTATTTCCCAACACTGCCACCACCTCTTAAGAGGAAGATTGGGAAATAGACATTTGCGTCATGTAGGCTGCCGTACTTTCAATGCCCGCAGCTAACGCAATGTCTTTATTCAAGGTCAAATTGTGAGTAGTTAGCAACACTTCTTGAACTTACCTTTTATCAGTGTGCTCCACAACTTGCTCTCTAATCAATTCATCTTCAAAATCTTTGTATTCGCACGTCCCTCCTAAAGTTCTTAGAGCGCCCACATAACTTTCCACAGATTCACCAGGTAATTGATGACGTCTGTAGAATTGATGTCTCTCCATGACTACATTTTTAAGGGGTTTAAAACATACACCCAACATCTTAAAACGCAGATACATATTCATCCACAGCGTCTCCTTTACCCATAACTGCCTGATGTGGAAGGTGCTTTAATATTTTCCACCCTTCCGGACCCAGACAGTGTTTTAACATCGCAACTGTTTTCTTATGCATAAAAGCATCTCCATCAATGGCATCCAAATATGACTCAATAGCTTCTTTCCATTGTTCCCAATCAACCGAAAGATGTCCAGGACTTGTTAGAAATGAAGGTGGAGGAAAAATACTTTGCTGCATACTTTTAGACAGTGCAAACATTACCAATACATGAACCATGTGCCGTAAACCTGCCACAACACATTTAACAAATATGTATACTCCCAACATATGATGCAAAAGTCTGGCTTATAGATAAAATAATTAGTGAACCTATGATTACAATGCGAGGAGGCTGGTAATCTAAAGCAGAGCATGCAATTAATGCCTTCTGTTGCCTGTTTCTTTTTTTTTTTATAACTCTGTTTATTTAACTGACTGAAACAGTGGTCATGACATACAATTCTGTACATTATAACTTACAGTTGCATCCGTTCGTCACAGGTGTCAGTGTAAAGCTCGTTTCTTTAGCGGGTATAGGTAACATATATGCATTGCAGTTTATATTGTACAGTGGGCTTCTGGGGACGAGACAATCGGTGGTTCACATAACCCCCCCCGGTACACATTCCATTTAGTCCAAATTTCTATCCATTTTTTGGGACAGCCCCGTGCAACGTATACAGTCTTCTCGCGAACCATACACCAGTCCATATCTTCTTTCCATTTCTTCAGCGTGGGCGCTGTGGCGGCCCCCCATAACTGCGCTATGTTGCGCTTAGCAATTGCATGCCCCAGTCTAACCCATAACCTCCCTTTCACATTTAAATCCGTGGGCTCCCATATGTTCAAATGGCATCTCTTGGCTTCAGGCAGCAAAGGCAACCCCCACACCGTACTCATAACCTTCAGTACACTTCACCAGTAGGTCTGAACCACCGGGCACTCCCATAGAACGTGCAGGAACTCGCCCCGCAGTCCACATCCCCTCCTGCACAACCCATCCGCACTGCTCCCCATGTGAATCAGTTGTGTCCCTGATAGGTATACTCTATGTAGGATCTTTAGCTGTATTAGTTTTAGTTTGGCCGATATAGCCACTTCCTTGGGTGAGGAAAGCGCCTCCTGCCATTCTTCATCCTCGATTTCCAGACCATCTCTTTCCCATTTCTCCCTCAATGCTGTAAGGGGGTCAGGGGTGTGGTGTATGAGTTTTTTATATGTGAGGGATATACACTTGTCTGGTAAATGCCCATCAAGCAATCTGTCCTCAAGCGGGGATGCCTCAGGGAGTTCCGCGCCCGACGGGATGTTGGCCCGCAGCGCATGTTGAATCTGCACATAGCGGAATTTTTCTGATGCTGCCAGGTCGTATGTCTGTTGCAATGCATCAAACGTCACCACTCCCTCCCGCCCCCACATGTCCCGAATATGTGAGATACCGATGAGGTCCCACTTGTCAAACCCCTTGGTTCGCCCCAGCGTCCCCAGCCTTTCCGTATCCCATAGGGGGGTGGCCAGTGTGAGTCTATTGGCCCATCCCAATGCCTTGTTGGCCACGTGCCATGTATGGACTGCGTGTTTAGTGGGGCATGTGAGTGTGTACCTAGTAGGCCTGGAATAGAGGGCTCTCGTGAAGTCACCACCTGGCAGCAACCACCTATCCATTCCGTAAGCTGGGTCATCCCCATTTCCGTACTGGCATTGATTAATCGCAGCCAGTTGTGCTGCCCAATAGTACTTCCTGATGTCTGGCAGGGCTATACCTCCGTCATACCACCCCAATGTGAGCTTGCCTAGGGCCATTCGAGGTCTACCATCCCATAGTAGGTCTCTTTGGAGGGACTCGACCTCCTTAAAGAAGTCCTGCGGTACAATATCTGGGTAGTTTTGGAGGGCATATAAAAATCTAGGCAACGCCATCATTTTGAACAGTGCTGCTCTTCCAAGCAGGGACAGGGGCAACGTCTTCCAGACCTCAACATCCCTTCGGAGCCTCTGCAGCGGGGGCACCAGGTTTCGTTCATACCGCGTACGGGCCTCAGTGGTGATAAATATGCCTAGGTAACGAAAGCCGTCATCCGCCACCTGCATCGTGCAGCCTCTTGGAAGAGAGGGTGCGGTTCCATGGAGCATGTAAATCATTGACTTACTCCAGTTAATTCGAAAGCCTGAATTCCGTCCGAAACTGGCAAAAATATCTAGCACCACTCTCAAGGAACGCGCAGGGGAGGAGAGATAGAGTAGTATATCGTCTGCGTACAACGAGATCCTGTCCTCCCAGCCCTCACTCCACCGAAGTCCGCGGATGTCCACATCACTGCGTATCCAAGCCGCAAGTGGTTCAAGGGAGAGAGCGAACAACAACGGTGACAGAGGGCACCCCTGCCGGGTCCCTCTACCAAGCGTGAAGACTTCCGACATCTTATTGTTAACCGACACTTTGGCTAGAGGCTCGGCATACAGAAGGCGCACCCAGCCTATAAACCTGGGCCCAAAACCCATCTTCTTGAGAACTGCAAAGAGGTAAGCCCATTCAAGGGTGTCGAACGCCATGGTTGCGTCCAACGAGACCACCATGGCATCTTCCTGGATTCCGGGGCAACGCCCCAGTACTCCGTGCAAGCACCTTAGGTTGAGGGCCGTATTGCGATGGGGCATGAAGCCCGATTGGTCGGGGTGCACAAGTTTGGTTATGATAGACCGAAGTCTGTTGGCTAATACTTTGGCCAGTATTTTAGGTTCCGCGTTCAGGAGTGAAATCGGTCTGTATGATGTAGCTTCAGCCCTCGGTTTCCCTGGTTTGGGAATCGCAACAAGTGTGGCTATGCGCTGATCCCTCGGCAATGTACCTCTCTCCTTACTATCGTAGTACATTGCCTTCAGATATGGTACTATCCTGTCTGGTTTAAGCTTGTACAGTTCAATTGTTGCCTGTTTCTTAATTAAACAGTCATCAAGGTGTGCACATAACCACTTAGATATACACAGTAATTTGAATGTGTGGTTATAATTCCGAATGACCAATTAACATGGTGTGTACACTACCATTAAAAACAGTAGTGCATGCACTTCCGAAGCAAAGGTAAATATGGTGTGCACGTCACTGACACACAGTACTTTACAGCCTGCTGGTATGCCAGGTGTGTGTCACCTAATGCACATTGCAGCCATAAATCTCACTTGAGGGATGAATTCTGAAATAGACAGGTGAGCGCATCACCGAACGTACTCTGGCAGGGTGAAAACAAAGTCGAATGCTGTGCGTTGGTGAATGTGTGCACGTGTGCACACCAATTTCCGAAAAGCCTGGCAGTAAGATGGCCACTTGACCTGCTTGATGCTTGCTGCACCCAATGCAGATCCGCCTGGCTGTAAGATGGCCGCACACGCCACAGCAAAGAGCAGCACAGTACCTTAAGGAGGCTCCTGGTATGACACATTGATGGTGCGCTGTGAAACTCGTACCTGTGTTTTAGCACAGGAAACAGCGTTTTAATACAGGATCAGTGCTGGATTCCACTGTAACAGTGCCGGAATGGCCGATAGATGACAGGAGAGACAGGATTGCCCCTCGCAGAAGGCCCAGCCCTAAACAGCCTGCTGCTCCCACGCTGAAGCCAGAAAACAAGTTCAAAGGGTTGCACGAAGAACACCCTGCCGGTCAGATCGTTGCCAGTGAAAGAAAGCACATTTCCAAGATAAATGTAAGTTTCTTTACTGTGCACTTTCCTTCATGACCTTCAGGGAACCAGGTTAATGGCAAACTGCAACCCTTTCCAAAGTTTCATCTCTCCCACTGTGATGTATTACATTCCAAATAAGAACCCAACAGTCATATACATATTTGGAAGCACATCTGTCAGCATCAGAAATGCGTGTATGCCGGAGCAGTACCTGTAGAAGACTCCATTCCTGCCTTGCTGATTTCACATGCTAATTTACTTCAAACAGCAATTTTATGGCAAGATCGGAGGCTCCTATTATGCTTTCTTTTCTTGCGTTTATTCAAACAGCAGCAAGATAAGTGAAAAACTACACTCTCCAGAAGGCTGCAGGAGAAAACTACTGGCCAATGGGGAGAACAATAAAACAGAATAATCCAATCAGGTCAGGCCAACCATATAAGGACCTATCTGACCGCAAGTAGTCCTCTTTTCTTGCTGCATGCAGTCAGATAAGTCGCTTATTTTATTCTCCTTTAGCTAATGAAGTGTTTCTCTAGTTAATTTATGAAGTTTTAATACATGACTGCCGCTAGTGTTGCGCTCTATTTAACGTGCTATGTGCCTGTTGTCAGCGCTTTCCGAGTGGTTGCGCATTTAGTTTTTTCCCCCTCGGCTCTGATGGTTTAGCGCGTCTGCTCTCGCGCGCGCCTCTGTTTACTTTACCGGCCCTTCCCTCACGCTCTCTTTCTCCTCAACTGACGCCTCGCTTTCTTTGCCGGTCTTCAGCGCTGCCTGCTGCCACTCAATTGTCGCCGGCCACAAGGTCTCCTCAGCGTGACTACCTGCAACTTCGTCACGCCTCCTTTCACCCTCGTTTTTTCAACCGGCAGGCTAGTTTGTACACGCCCCCTGTTTTCTTGACACTGTTAACCCCTTGCTTCCCAGTTCCTCAACAGTCTGTGAAAATTGATATTTCCAGCTCTCCTGAGCTTGATAATGAGGAAAGCACTAATTTTAAATCTGATTTGAGCCAGTTTATAAATTCTTCAGTAGAAACTGCTGTGGAAAACTCCATGCAGAGAGTTTCTAGAACTATGGAAAATTCTTTAATCAGTATTATGACCAAAGCTTTGGCCCAGTCTGCGGGGGAAAGCAGAAAACGCAAACTGGTTCCTGCCACTGCCTTAACCAAAAAAGTAAAGAAAGAGAGAGTTTCCCAGGTTTAGCCAAAAGGGACCGGGTATGTAGAGTTTTTCAAAAATAAAAAGCTTCCCTTTTGTATTTATTCCAAGTTCTCCAACAAATACAGTCATATACAATGTATTATGAACCCAAAGACAAGAAAACTACAGACCATAGGGATAGAGTATGATAATTTTATTCAAAATTCCTCTATTGCAAACTGTGTTACACTATTGTATCCAAGACTATTCAATGTCTTTCAATCACCATCAGCAAATAAAATTCATATAATCACAATCATAAATATCGTTCACAGTATTTCATATTTAACACTTCTAATCAACAATAATAATTATTGCACATAATGAACTTTAGCAAAAATAAAACATTATGAATAAAATAGACAATACAATAAAGATGAAAGTATAAAAACAGCAAATACAATTGTGTCCTCTTGTCGACGCGTTTCGGTGTAATGTCTAATGTACAACACCTTCTTCAGGACCAACACATTAAAAACAGCTCTCACTATTGGTTAAAATCAATCTTAAGAAAAGGGAAGGATACATACAATTAGTTTACATATATGTGCTTATAGTGCTATTTCTTTTCTTTGGTTCAAAATACTTGGTAGTGGATGACTTAAACAGCTGATACAAAATCCTCAATTGCTTTAAATTCTAAAAAGTGTGTCTATATACATGCAGGGGTATCTGTTGAGTGCCACACTGCCAAGGTCTGTTTATAGACGTGTTAGAATCTCAATGTTGATATCAAACGTCTCTTCAAGTACATTCCTTATTTGTTTAATATATAAAAGAGACATATCGAGCAAGCTCAATGAACTGGTGGTGACACTACTGCATATTTTTCAAAGACCTATCATTCAGATTAGTCTCGGTTCGGTTTGTATTTTTTATAGATTATTAATTAATTATACTCACACAGAAACAGGGCTTCTTACTCATTGTCCTAGATAGCCATGGGAGAGTGTCTCAATTCACTTCATCCTAGTTTACCAAAACAAATACAGATACAGATTGGGGGCAGTAGCCCCCAATCTGCCCCTGGGGGAGCAGAAAGCCCACTAGATACCAGGGATTTTTGTTTACATTTTATTTAGGGGTAGGGGCTGCCCAATATGGGCATGCCAATGCCTCCACCCCGGCCATAAAAGCAGTCTTTCTGCCCCCCGGTGCGGCAGAAAGCCCACTAGATACCAGGGATTAAAAAAAATATTATAATTAGGGGTGGAGGCTGCCCAATATGGGCATGCTTCCACTCCTCCCCCCCACAAAATCCCAGTCTTTCTGCCCCCCGGGGAAGCAGAAAGCCCACTAGAAATCAGGGATATTTTTTATTATGTAAATTAGGGGCGGGGTCTGCCCATTATGGGCACGCCAAAGCCCCCAACCCCCCCTGCACAATAACAGTCTTTCTGCCCCCCGGGAAGGGGCAGAAAGCCCACTAGACGCCAGTTTTTGGGTTTTTTTACGATTTAGGGATGGGGGCTGCCAAAAATGGGCATGCCAATGACCCCAACCCCCCAAAAATTCCAGTCTTTCTGCCCCCCGTGTGGGCAGAAGGCACCCTAGACACCAGGAATTGTTTTTTTATAGGCCCGGGGTGGGGGCTGCCCAGAATGTGCATGCAAATGCCCCCCTTCCCCCCAAAGAAAACTAAAGACTTGCTGCCCCTCCAGGAGGAAGATGGGATGGAGGCAATAGCCCCTGATCTGAAGAAAGCTCACTAAGCGCCAGGGATTTTTTTTTTATATAGGTAGTGGTGGGGGTTGCCCAGAATGGGCATGTCAAGGCCCCCACCCCCCAGAAAAATGATAAAGTCTTTCTGTCCCCCCCCCCCCCGGGAGGCAGATGGGACAATAGCCCCTTATCTTCCCTCCGTGTGGGACAGAAAGCCCACTAGCTATCAGGGATTTTTTTCCCCAAAGTTCAGGGTGGGGGTTGCCCAGATTGGGCATGCCAATGCCCTCACCCCCCCAAAAAAAGATGCCACAGCCTTTCTTCCCCCCTCAGGAGGCAGATGGGGGCAGTAGCCCCTGATCGGCCCCGAGGGGGGGCAGAAAGTCCACTAGTTCACTTGAATCCCCTGGATGTCTAGTTTTCAGAAATGTGTGGGTTTGGTAGGTTTCCCTAGCTGGCCGCCGATCAGGGGGCCAAAAACCCAGGTGACCCCCGTGCAAAACCAGTTTGTTTTGTGATAGGCAATTTTGATGTCAGCTCAATACGTTTTGGGCTCTTGCCTGTCATGGGTACTTGTGCCTCCCACACGAGTGAGGCACCATTTTTATCGGGAGACCTGGGGAAACGCTGGACGGTAGGAAATTTGTGTCAGCCCAGTGATGCCACAACTTTCCCACACAAAAATGTGTGAAAAATGTGATTTTTTTCAGCTAAATGTGAGGTTCGCAGGGGATTCTGGGTAAGAAAACGTTGGGGGATCCACGCATGCCATACCTCCCTGGCATCCCCCGGGTGTATAGTTTTCAAAAATGTATAGGTTTGCTAGGTTTCCCTAGATGCCGGCAGAGCTAGGGTTAAAAAACTACAGCTAGGCACTTTGCAAAAAAAGGGTCATTTTTCACTGTGGAAATGTGGTGTGTCCACCTTGCGTTTTGGGCCGTTTCCTGTTGCCGGCACTAGGTCTACCCACACAAGTAAGGTACCATTTTTCTCGGAAGACTTTGGGAAACAGGGAGTAGGTAGAATTATGTGGATCCACATTGATTCCAGAACTTTCCACCACAGAAATGTGAGGATTTTGTTTTTTTTGTGACAATTTTTCAGGTTTGCAAGGGATTCTGGGTAACAGAACCTGGTGACAGTCAGTTAAGTCACCCCATCCTGGATTCCCCTGGGTGTCTAGTTTTCAAAAATGTATAGGTCTGCTAGGTATCCCTAGGTGCCGGCAGAGCTAGGGTTCAAAAACTACAGCTAGGCACTTTGCAAAAAAAGGGTCATTTTTCACTGTCAAAATGTGGTGTGTCCACCTTGCGTTTTGGGACGTTTCCTGTTGCGGGCACTAGGCTTACCCACACAAGTGAGGTACCATGATTCTTGGAAGACTTTGAGGAACGCGGGGTAGGTGGAATTTTATGGATCCACGCAGATTCCAGAACTTTCCACCACAGAAATATGAGGAAAAAGTGTTTCTTGGACAAATATTTAGGATTGCAAGGGATTCTGGGTAACAGAACCTGTTGAGAGCCAGTCAAGTCACCCCATCCTGGATTCCCCTGGGTGTCTAGTTTTCAAAAATGTATAGGTTTGCTAGGTTTCCCTAGGTGCAGGCAGAGCTAGGGTTAAAAAACTACAGCTAGGCACTCTGCAAAAAAAGGGTCATTTTTCATTGTGAAAATGTGGTGTGTCCACGTTGCGTTTTGAGCTGTTTCCTGTCGTGGGCACAAGGCCTATCCACTCAAGTGAGGTACCATTTTTATTGGGAGACTTAGGGTAACACAGAATTGTAGCGCAACTGTTATTACCTATTGACTTTCGATGCATTTCTGCCTTCCAAATGAAAGACAATGTGTAAAAAATAAGTCATTTTGATAAATGACCTTTAATTCTCATGCTTGTATGGGTACTCCCAATTTCATAAAAGTGCAAATATCTACTGTTTCTAAACTCTATATTTGTTCCCATTTCATAAATACATAGGTGTCTTTCATACCGATTTTTCCATGTATACATTTTCCCAAAATAATTGCTATATACCCGGTACATAATAAAAAACCATTGCAAGACGCTGCTCAGTTATTGGCTCTGGGTTTGTCGGGTTCTAGGTGAACCTACAAGTCCTATATATCCCCACAACCAGAAAGGTCCAGCGGATGTAACGTTATATTGCTTTCAAACAGCTGTCATAATTAGAAGAAGTTACAGGTGAAAACGTTGACACAAATGGCTGCTTTTTTCAACGAATTTTCAATTTTTCCTATATTTAACTGTTAGTTCCTATGAAGAAACCTTGAAGGATCTACACAAATGACCCCTTGCTGAATTCAGAATTTTGTCTACATTTCTAAAAGGTTTAGCTTTCCAGGATCCATTATTGCTTTCATACCCATTTCTACCATTAATTGGAAGTAGGTTGAAAGCACAACAAATAGCAAAAATAGGCCATGTCCCTGAAAAATGCCAAAACTGTGTAAAAAATGTTGGTTTTCTGACAAATGCTTGTCCCTGAAAGGTGGGATGATGGTGATTTCAGCACCACAACCCCTTTTTTGATACCATTTGTAGGGGAAAAAACAGACACTTTCATCTGTAGCCTTTTTTCCCATTTTCCAAATAAAAACAAAATTTAGCTATATTTTGGCTAATTTCTGGGTCTCCTATAGGGGACTCCACAAATCCTGGGTAACTTTAGAATCCCCATGATGTTGGAAAAAAAGGATGCATTTGGCGTGGATACCTCATGTGGTCAAAAAGTTACAGGGGCCTAAGCACAAACTACCCCAAATAGCCACAAAAAGGCTTAGCACAGGGGGGAGAAAGGCATAGCAGCGAAGGGGTTAATGTTTACTCACAGATATTAAGTATTCCTGCGCTCATGCATCTTGTAAGCTGTCTCCTAGGGCTAGTATTTATGGATGCACTGCTGCTCTGAATAACACAGCTGCATCTGAGACGGTTATCCTGTTCTTTAAAGATTCAGCTGACATACGAAGTAGAATGTGTGCTGAGGCCATGGATTGTCCATTGTTATATCAAGGTGTCGAGGTGGTTCTGTGACCTGGAGTGGCACACCAAGTGTGCCCTTTTTTGTCAACATGGGACTCCTGTTCATATACTGGGTTGTTCACATTAAAGAACCCCACCGGTCCCAACATAACCAACTTTCAAAGGACCTGTCCAACCTCAGACTCACCCATTGAGTGAAAGGCCCCACACACAACAGTGGAAACCTACAGGGTCCCATCTTAACCAGCTTCAGCACGTTCAGTGTAGACAAGCCCACACTGATCACCAGGTCCCACCACGCCCTTGTCAACTTCCTCACCCTCGTGAACTTCAGCATACCCATCTCACATGACCACAGAAACACCATTACCAAATCTTCACAACAGGACTGGAACAAGATCTCAGCAACAGCCCGGTCTTACAATCTCCTATACCACCAGCCTCGACATAACAACTTCCCTGAATCCATCTTCCACTTCAACACCTGGCTCACCTCTTGCGTAATCAACCTGACTCATCTCAAAGCCAACAAAGCCACGAGAACCAGACCGCAAGCAAGTTGGTACACAGAAGTGCTCAAGCTCAGCTAACGCCACTGCAAGCAACTTGAAAGTAGATGGAGATAAAGTTAGGATAACACAGACAAAAGCACCTACAAATCCACCCTCAAATGCTACCATCAGCAAATCAGAGCCCCCAAACACTCTTCACTCATGACCACTTCAAAAGCAGCACCAACAGCGACAAGAAAATCGTCGTCATAGCAAAGAACTGCTTCACTCTAGCAGCAAGCTACACCAGCGTAACCCACTCTCAGGACGTCTACACCCAGCTGTCCCTATTCTTCCTCCAGCATCTATGTCAATTTCGAGCCCCAACCAGACTCTTCCATCCTCGTAGCCTGCCTGCCCATCTAAGCTAACACCCAGAGGACCACCCTGACCAACTTCCTGACACTCACCCTTCAAAAAACTTCAACCAACATACAGTCCATACCCTCCAGAGCATCCTCTGATCCCTGTCCCTACCACGTCTTCATCAAAAGATTGGACCTCACCTGATCCTTAATCACTCAATCATCACAGTCACCTACCCAGATGCCTGGAAGCATGCTACAGTACTCCCCCTCCTCAAAGAACTGGAGAATGGTCATGCCTTCTCATTCCTCACTCTTAAAGCCTGAGATGACCTGTCCTGCACATCAGTTCTTGAATTCAAGCCAAAACTGAAGACCTGGCTCTCCGCCTAGCCCAAGTACTGGATCGGCCCATACAGCTCTTGCTTCAGCACCACGATACCCTCTCAGGTGAGTTATGTGCTATACAAATACACATAACAAAAAGAGATTCTGTGTACATTTAATATGTTTGCTGGGATTAAGAGGATCCATTTTGGATGGATCGTGGTTCAGCACACCATGAGATGGAGGGGGGATACACCATGCCTTGAATGTGGACGTATACTCCTTGTATAACTGTGGCTGGAGGATGGAAACCCAGACATTGAAGTGAGGGATGATGGTGACAAGGATACCCTTGGCAATTATATTACTACCTAAATTTCCTGAGCATTGCCATTTGGTGGGTGAAAGGGCAGATGGTGTGTCAGCAGATTTTGTTGTTAAAGATGGGGAAGCTTCTAGGCAGCCCTTTTACCTGTCTGATTGGTACTTTAGGAATAAAGATGACAGCCTGGTGCAGCATCTTCACTCTGTATGCCCATGATTTTGGGCCAACGTCATCAAACCTGCTGTGAGTCATCATGGTGCCCAAGGGCTGTTTGTACTGAAGCTGAAAAATTTAATTTGAAAGGGATCAAAACTGAACCAGCTCCAGGACCTTAGACAGTAGATCTATATACCTTTGAGAAAATGAAAATAAAGGTGGGACATAAATTATTCCACTTTGTTCCATATGCAAGTTCTTCTTGAAGAAGGAAGTGCTCCACAGGGTACTGCTAGAGCAACTGTGAGACCAGGGTTAGTGGATAACAGCCAGTCTCCCAGAAGTGAGGGTTCATCACCTGAAGTCTGGCAACTTGCTGGAGAAGCTCAGGGTTAATATAATGCCTAAAAGTCTATCTGCCTGCCCAGAGGGAAGGTGAGTGCCTGAGCCTGCAGGAGTAGAGACTGTCAGGAGGAAAATTCCAGCTGTGTTCCTGATGTGAGGAGTACCAAGAAGAAGCAGCCTGCCAAGAAAGATTGTTACGAAGACCAATCCAAGTCTTGATGGGTCATTTGGTCTCCCAGAGTATGGTTCCCGTGCTGAACTGCATAAATGAACTTTGAATCCAACAACAGTGTGCCACCTGACACTCCTCTAGCTGACCCAAAAGACAAGTGCTGCCTCTGCAGGTGTGGCATAATCCTAAAGGAGCCATCACCACTGAGGCAGGAGATCTGTTTCAGACCTGAAGCTACAAATGCAGAAGATGAGCACCTGTGAGTCCGGTTTGCTGTGCTGGTGATACCTGCTGTGGTCTGCAACACCAAAGATGACGTATATGTTGTGAGCCAACATGCACACCATCCACATCACACCTGCTGAACAGGTAACACGAGGACTGGCCTCCAAAGACTGTATTGCGAATGCACAAAGAGAATCCTTCAAAAAGGACGTTGTCCTTATCGGTGAGAAACTTTGGGCTTACAAACTGTTCTAACTGACCTACAAGTTGCTGTGGGGTGGCCCTTCAGTGAAGTTGCACCTGTGCCTCATCTTGCCTACATTTAATTTGCATGGAAGTCACCGGAAATATTGATGGACACGGTAGACGGCAGCTGAGTGCACCCTCAAGGGTATAATGTTTTATTAAGACCCTGTGGTTGAGATGGTTTAAACTTGTAGTCTCATCCCCCATCTAATTGTATAGAATTACATACTGCTGCAGTATTAAAGTACTTTCTTTTTATTTAATGCCAAATACTAGGCTGGGCAGCAATTTACTTTCTGTTGTTTGACTGAGTTCAGAGACGTTCCCTCCTTACTAGCTTCCTGAGAAGCATTTGACTGCTCACCCTTGCTATGCAGAGTGTCTTGCACTTGTATGTGTTTCAGTTTGCAGAGCCGCAGTAGGACAGACACTAGAGGCAGACAGCCCAAATAATCATATCTGTGACCCAGTAGTCTATCTATCCTGTGATGCCGGACTGGAGTCTGAAACGGTCCATTATTCACTAAATCCTCATAGTTGCTCAGACAAACACTCCACAAGTCTTGCAATCACTAGTAACCACATTCACACCTTCACTCAAATTAATCAACTTTCACTCTGATTACATAGGGTATCATAGCTTCAGGTCATGCCCTATGCTTTCATTTAAACAGTGGTTGCATTCTGTTATTTGCTGTCTTGGTTGGCCAAATCGGACTAATTTGAGAGAAATTAAAGGAAAGCCTGCACAACTCACTCTTCTGATGGCATGGAGTCATATGGAAACTCTGACTTCCATCATCACTCTAGCAAACATTGTACCAAGTCATGCACCATTATCTCGCCATACATTAGCCATACTATTCACTATTATCATTACTTACAACCCCCACTCGCCACATTCTCATTATTTGTTCATTTTTGTTATTTAGTAGACCCCTAAATGTTACCTTTCAGTGAGCACTGTAGCGTATCAGGCAAGTGCTCAGCAGGTCGGTCATTAGTATAGGGTTCTCTGTAGGGGGGCAATCTTTTCCAGTGAGGTTATCTAGAGAGTGAAGGTATGTCTCCGTTTTTGTGTCTACAAAATCTAAGGAGACAGCTAAGCTGCCAGTATAAAGTGATTCAATTAAATAGGTATATCCTAATTGCAACAGACATAAGCAGTGGCAACCTTTCTTTTCCAAGACCTGCATTAAGCTGGTCTAGAGAATTAGGAAACTCATTTATTTTGAGAGTAGACTTCAATTGCTTTATATTTTATTGGTACATAAAGGACATCTCAATAGTTTACTCCTGCTATCTCTCTCTTATTACTAGCTTGCATTTAAGTAGATGGATCGATAATTGCACCGATATAACTTTTGAGGGTTTTGCACCTAGTGGCCCACGCCAGGAGCCTATGACCATGTTGGCTTTCTTCATATACTTTCTCCTGGAACATTTTTGTATTGCATATCTCCTCTGCATTATAAAAATCTCTTAATATTTTACAAGGCCTTATCCAGTTCTCTGCGTCGCCCAGCTAGCTCACCGCTATTGCCTTTAATCTCTTTTAAATCATCTAAGGACTTGTTCAGAGCCCCTTTAAGCTCTTTAATTTTTCTACAGCGATGTTTACTTAATCAAGTTTTATATGCTATCGCCCACCCTCTAAATGTTGCTTTAAAGGCCTCCTAAACTATAAAACTTGAAGCAGTGCTTTGGTTTCTCTTGCACACACATAGTAATCTGAACCTTGATTTCCTCCCCCAAATCCGATCTGCCATTAATATTCTATTGATTGTATGATTCCGATTTAACATTTTGGATAACATTAAAATCTCCACTTAGTATTATGGGACCTTCAATTTCTATCTGGGTCCAGATCTCAGTGTCGATTGGACCATAATAATTGGCAGATATAGTAGAAAATTGTGGTCTCACACTCTTTTTATACGCTGACGATACACTAATTGTGGTATCTCTGTCATCTAAGGACAACCAGAATATGATGGCCTTGCATTCTTGTCTCACCCAAGTTTCATCATGGATGTATGCTAACTCACGAAAGTTAAACGGAGACAAGACAGAGGTCCTGTTGGTGGGTAACTCCCATACTGCTTGGGGTTCCAATTTGTGGCCTGTGACTATGGGTAATCCCCTAATCCAGTGCCAGTCGTAAAGAATTTGGGATTCTGGCTAAATTACAAACTCACTATGAGTCAGCAGATAGGCAGGAGCCACTTGCTTTGGCATACTGAAATAGCTCAGGAAGATCCAATACTGTCTCCCCACCTCTGCACAGACAATCGGAGTCTAGGCCCTATATATTTCTACGCTGGACTATGGGAATGTCTTGTACCTAGGGGTGACAAATCACTACTCAAACGCCTCCAGATTGTCTAAAAATGCTGCTGTCTCAACCGCCCACCCCAGTTTTCCTCTACAGCCATCTGTTAATTCAAATCAATTCGGATGTGTAAAACGCAGTTTAGCTCCCCGGGGGGTATCCAGGCGATGGGGACGAAAAGGTCCGTCAAACAGCCAGGTCTTGAGTGCTCTTATGAAATTCGCGAGGGTGGTGGAGGTCTGGAGGTGGAGGGGAAGGTCGTTCCAGGACTTGGCATGAGTTAGGAGAAGAACAAGGGCTAGATGAGCTGTGCGGAGTTGTCTGGTTGGCTGGTGGAAGGTCAGTGGGTGGTTGATGTAAGCTGGTCCTATGCTGTGGAGGGCCTTGAACGCATAGGTGAGTAGTTTGAAGTAGCATCTCTACTTGATTGGGAGCCAGTGTAGGTCTCTGAGATGGGGGTTATGCTTGATCGTTTTGGGAGATGCAGTATGAGTCTTGCTGCTGTGTTTTGGATGGTCTGGAGTCGTGTCAGTAGTTGGTTTGTGATTCCAGCATAGAGTCTGTTACAGTAGTCCAGTCGTCTAGTGATTAGTGCCTGTGCAACTGTTTTTCTGTTGCTGGGTGGGATCTACCTGAAGATCTTACAAAGCATTCGGAGGATGCGGAAGCTTGAGGAGGTAACTGTGCTCACATGGCACTTCATGGAGTGCTCGCATGGAGGAATTTTCACTGGCTACTCGCTGAGTGGTGTGGGCAATCAAATACCGGACATCTTTATCTTAGATCATTGGTGTCTCTGTATTCCCCTGCATGCTCGTTACGCTCTCGTCATTTGAGGCTGACCGTAATTCCCAGAATTAGGAAATCCCACCAAGGAGGCCGAGCATTCTCTTATCTCGAACCAAGACTCTCGAACGATCTGCCTGCAACGTTGAGAGAATGTGACTCACTCCCTGTGTTTCGGAAATTTTTAAAAACCTGGTTGTTTCCATCTCCGGAATCTAGTTAATTAGACTCCCTTCTTACGCTGTACTCTGGAGTGTCCCAATACCGCAGTTGAGCTTAGCGATGGGAAACCTTTGTAGGTAGCTATGCGCTTTACAAAATATGCATAATATGTCAGGGTCTAGCCCTCGCGCCTGCCGAACGAACTACATTTCCCAGAAGTCCGGGGGTTGGAACTACCGATCCCAGCAGCCTTTGCGGTAGGACCGGATATAGGGGAAGTAAACTCAGACGAAAGCGTTCGTGATTTTGTGTGAGCCGAGGGAGCTGTAGCTACCAACCAAAGTTCCTGTAGCTTTTCCCTCATAGTTGGTGGTGAACACGGACCGTATAACTTTGGAGCTCCGGCGTGCGTACGGCAGAGTTCGCTGACTCACCCGGGAGAACATTGATACCCTGGCGATAGTCCGAGAGACTCTACCAGAGACCGGACGACCGTGCGGTGAGTCAAGGAGCAGCCGGGAGGTGGTGCCTTTGTTCAAGGGTTCACAGAGTGCATGCCAGTGGCGGAGTGCGCGGGGGAGACATCCTCTGCATTGCCGTCACGAAGAGAGTCATATGTGGATTACAAGTGCCAACGCGGGCGGCGGTAGCTGATCACTATGCCCTACCGTGGTTGGAGGGGTCCCCGTGTGGGGAGAGAGCCTTGGTTAGACTTTCGGGGTATATGCTGTTAATATACCCCGCAGCGATATATTACTTTTTGTTTACATTACAGCCACCTTTGGGAGATTTCACAAGGAGTGAAATCTCCGTACTCATGTGCTAGCACAGCGAATCCCTTAGAGGTTAAGCAGCCCTCTGATGAGAGTAGGTAGTCTATTGATGCACTATATAAGGAGCTTGAGAGGACTTTGTTCCCATGTTTATGGATCTGGTTTCTTGTGTGTTCTGTAGGGAGAAGGGATAGCGGAAGCGTTCCAGGGAATAGAGTCATTGTGCTGAAACAATACAGGTGATTCATTAATGGTTATAGCGAGAAATTACTGAGAGTAGTATGTATGCCTTCTGTTAACCCTTGTGTTTTGTCTTTTCCAGCTTCCTTTCCCTGCTGACCCTCCCTTTCCCTTCTTTTGGGTTTTTTCCCCTTTTGGGGATTTTTTCCCTCGCCGTATCTTTCAAACACCCTGTGTGTAATCCTTCAGGGTGTTGGGAAGGTCCGGAGGTGGAGCTTATTGCTGCATCTGGATTCCGCGGAGTGAGAACCTGACAGAATCACGAACCCACGAATTGCATTCTGCCCGATTCAGTCGCAGCAATAATGGCGTCCATGGAGGATGTGTTACATGCGTTAGTGCTGGTGCAACAGGAGTTGGCCTCGTCTAGAGCCGAAACTACGGCGTTAAGAGATAAGGTGGAACAGTTATCTAGGAACCCTTTTAGTGCCTCCTCTTCTGCATCCTCCATTCAAGTCACGGTGCCCCCTCCCATTCCGTTGGCAACCCCCGAGAGGTTTTCTGGTGATCCCCGTAAGACACAAGTATTCTTAACTCAGGTGCTACTGCACTTCTCTTGTAAGCCAGCCTCCTTCCCCAACAACCATTCGCGCGTGGCCTTCGCCATCTCATATTTGGCGGGGGACGCCGCCAATTGGGCAGTGCCTTTGGTAAGACGTAACAATCCTATTTTGTCAGATTGGTCAGCCTTTAAGGCTGAATTTGAGAAAATGTTCGATAGAAGGGCCACCACTTTCAGTGCTGACAAAGAACTCCTGGAGTTACGGCAGGGAAGGAATGAATTGATTACGTATTTAACTACATTTAATCGGTTGGTGGCTGAGGCGGACTGGCCTGAGGAAAAACGGATGTCCCTTTTTTACCAAGGGTTGAAGGAGGAGTTGAAGGATGTAGTGGCCCAAGTGGACCCTCAGCCAACCACGTGTGTGGATATGATTAATTTGGTTTTACGACTGGATAGTCGTATGACCGAGAGAGGGGGTAGCAGGAGACGATGGGACAGAGGGTCTGGTCTTTCGGAGCGGTCAGGTCGTAAGTCAGGGGGAGGATCAGAAGAGAGTTCCGAACCAATGGAAATCGGGGCTCTTCGAGCTCAGTTGTCCAAGGAAGAGAAGGAAGCCAGGAGGACGCAGGGTCTCTGCCTGTACTGCGGTAAGAAGGGGCATTACGTTAGAGAATGCCCCTTCAAACCCAAGGCCTCTGGTGGCAATCGATTCAAGCGAATAGCGGTCTCTTCCGTAGTGTCAGATGAGGTACCGGTTGAGGCCCCAAGACAGTGGGAGGAGGGAGGTCAGAACTGGAAACTCACCTCGTTATCCACCATCGGGGTGGGGGAAACTGAATCGCATCTAGTTCTTAGCATGGAGCTTGCATGCGACCTACAAACCCATCACGTCTCGGTGATGGTGGACTCAGGCGCAACGGGCAATTTCATAGATGAAGGTTTGGTATCCCGTCTAGCCTTGCCCCGGGTTCCCCGAGATAATCCTGAGGAAGTTTTGGCAGTAGACGGACAGCCGTTGAAATCCGGTCAGATAACCGAAAGGACCAGTGACGTGGGGCTCACCTTTAGGGCCCAGGGAGTGGTGCACTCGGAGATTGTGACACTAAATATCATAGCAGCCCCTCAATACGAGGTTATCTTAGGCATGCCCTGGTTGCGACTACACAACCCTGTGGTCGATTGGAGGTATAAGGCGCTCCATTTCGTGCCTGAATACTGTCAGGAACACATGTCACACTATCCTTCGACTCATATAGCAGTGTTAACTTCCCCGTACCTAGCCGCCACGGCAGTGGAAACCAACGTACGACTTCCTGTGGAGTACAATAGTTACAGTGATGTGTTCAGTGAAGCCAGAGCGGAATCGTTACCCCCTCATAGGGAGTACGATTGCCGCATAGATTTGGTGGAGGGGGCGAACCTCCCAACATGCAGAGTGTATGCCTTGTCGGTACCCGAAACTGTCCACCTCAAAGAGTACATTGACCATTATCTTCGCCTGGGTTTTATCAGGCCTTCGCGCTCTCCGGCAGCCTCTCCCATCTTCTTTATTGCGAAAGCCAATGGGGATCTAAGGGCATGTGTGGACTATCGCGTCTTGAATAAAAACACCGTACGCAACCGTTATCCTCTCCCCCTCATACCGGTGTTGCTTGATCAGGTGAGGGAGGCCCAGATCTATACCCGCTTGGACTTGCGGGGGGCTTATCACCTGGTTAGAGTACGCGAGGGGGATGAGTGGAAGACGGCATTCAAGACGCGATATGGCCTCTACGAGTACACAGTGATGCCGTTTGGGCTGTGTAATGCCCCGGCGGCTTTCCAATTCTTTATTAACGACGTGCTGAAGGAATACGTGGACCGTTTTGTGGTCATGTACATAGACGACATCCTGATTTACTCCCCGGACGAGTCTTGTCATACCGAGCATGTGTGTCGTGTGTTGGAGAGATTGCGAGAAAACAGTTTATATGTTAAACTGAGCAAATGAGAGTTTGGCGTACGGGAGGTGGAGTTCTTGGGGGTGAATCTCAGTCCCCAGGGGTTACAGATGTCAGATAGAAAGGTCAGGGCGGTGATGGATTGGCCAACCCCGAGAAACGTTCGTGAAGTGCAAATTTTTTTGGGGTTCGCCAACTACTACCGCCGGTTCATAGGGCAGTTTTCTCACACTGCGATTCCTATTACTAGGTTGTTGAGGAAAGGGGTTCCCTTTGCATGGTCCAGCGAGGCCGATAAGGCCTTCAAGTCCCTAAAAAGAGCGTTCACTACAGCACCGGTTTTGGCGCATCCAGTACCAGAACATCCGTTTGTGGTGGAAGCCGACGCTTCGGAGGAGGCAATCGGAGCGGTTTTATCCCAGCGTGATGCGCACACTGGCTTCCTCCACCCGGTAGCCTTCCTGTCGCTAAAATTGAGCCCTGCTGAAGTGAACTATACTATAGCTGAAAAAGAGCTTCTGGCTATCAAGAGGGCTTTCCAGGAGTGGCGGCACTATCTGTGGGGGGCCAGTCAGGCGGTAACCGTCTATACTGACCATAAAAACCTGCAATACATGAGTTCTGCGCGACACTTAACGCAGCGACAAATGCGTTGGATGTTGTTCTTCGCAGGGTACAACTTTGTGGTCACATATAGACCGGGCAGTGATAATCGGAAGGCGGACGTGCTGTCTCGACAAGAGGTGCCTGGGGAACAATCAGAGACCACCCCTCAGGCCATCATTCCGGCTACCAGGGTGATTGGTGTGATCCGGGTTGAGAAGTTCTTGGACACCATCAGGGGTTCCAGATCGCGGGTGGCATGGGAAAACGGGCGGCGAGTAAACCGGGTAGGGCGGTGAAACAAGGGCTGCCTTTTCAAGGAGAGGAACTGTATGTACCCACGATGGAACTGCAGAAAAAAGCCTTCGTATGGTGCCACGTAACACCCATGGCCGGTCATCCAGGAATAACCAAGACTTTGCATTTACTTCGGAGACACTTTTGGTGGGACTCGATGGTAACAGACACCAAGCGGTGGGTGAGGGAGTGTGAGGTTTGCGCCAGAGCCAAGGGAGAGAACACCCGCACGAAAGGTCAACTAATGCCCATGCCCACGCCAGCTCGCCCATGGCAGAACATAAGCTTGGATTTTATAACCGGGTTGCCACGGGACAAAGGGTATTCGGCTATCTTGGTGGTAGTGGATAACTTAACCAAGATGGGTCATTTTGTACCTTGTACGAATCTACCCACTGCCAGCCAGACTGCTCAGCTACTAGCGTCTCAGGTTCTACGACTACACGGCCTGCCCCGGGTGATAGTGTCTGACAGAGGGCCGCAGTTTGTTGCCCGTTTCTGGAAAACTTGGTGTCAGGCACTAGGGATGGAAGCGGCGCTGTCAACGAGCTTTCACCCACAGACCGACGGGCAGACCGAGAGGTTGAATCAGACCCTAAAGAAATACCTCCGGTGTTATTCCAAAGAAGCTCACGAATCATGGGTGGATTTGTTATGGGTGGCCGAATTGGCCTATAACAATGCCTGGCATAGTTCTACTGGCATGTCACCGTTTAAAGCCAATTTCGGGTACGACGCAAACACGTTACCCATTGACATCCCTTCGGCCGTTCGGAATCAGCCCGCGGTGCTGGCACACTTACGCATGTTGAGGAAAGTGCACAAGGCGGTGCACACTCATGTGGTGAGGGCGAAAGAAGCATACAAGCACTGGGAGGATAAGCACAGGACCCCGGGTCCTCAGTTCCGAGTGGGGGACAAGGTGTGGTTGTCCACCAGATACATCCGTTTCAAACTACGAAGCGTATTCCATCCACGCTTCATTGGTCCGTATCCTATAGTGAAGCAAGTCAACCCCGTGGCCAACAAATTGCGACTACCGTGCTCATTAAGGATACATCCCGTGTTCCATGTGCACTTACTGAAGAAGGCCTTTACGGCCCACAGGAGGAAACCCCCACCGGTGTGTGGGGATGACGGGCTTGAATATGAGGTGCGGTCCATCCGCGATTCGAAGCTGCGTAGGGGAGTGTTGTGGTACCTGGTTTCTTGGAAGGGTTATCCGGTGGAGGATGACTCCTGGGAACCCTGGAACAATGTGCATGCCCCAAGAGCCGTGGCGTCATTTCATCGGAGGTTTCCATCTAAGCCTGGTCCTAGGAGGCGCTGGGGAGGGGGGCATGCTGTCAGGGTCTAGCCCTCGCGCCTGCCGAACGAACTACATTTCCCAGAAGTCCGGGGGTTGGAACTACCGATCCCAGCAGCCTTTGCGGTAGGACCGGATATAGGGGAAGTAAACTCAGACGAAGGCGTTCGTGATTTTGTGTGAGCCGAGGGAGCTGTAGCTACCAACCGAAGTTCCTGTAGCTTTTCCCTCATAGTTGGTGGTGAACACGGACCGTATAACTTTGGAGCTCCGGCGTGCGTACGGCAGAGTTCGCTGACGCACCCGGGAGAACATTGATACCCTGGCGATAGTCCGAGAGACTCTACCAGAGACCGGACGACCGTGCGGTGAGTCAAGGAGCAGCCGGGAGGTGGTGCCTTTGTTCAAGGGTTCACAGAGTGCATGCCAGTGGCGGAGTGCGAGGGGGAGACATCCTCTGCATTGCCGTCACGAAGAGAGTCATATGTGGATTACAAGTGCCAACGCGGGCGGCGGTAGCTGATCACTACGCCCTACCGTGGTTGGAGGGGTCCCCGTGTGGGGAGAGAGCCTTGGTTAGACTTTCGGGGTATATGCTGTTAATATACCCCGCAGCGATATATTACTTTTTGTTTACATTACAGCCACCTTTGGGAGATTTCACAAGGAGTGAAATCTCCGTACTCATGTGCTAGCACAGCGGATCCCTTAGAGGTTAAGCAGCCCTCTGATGAGAGTAGGTAGTCTATTGATGCACTATATAAGGAGCTTGAGAGGTCTTTGTTCCCATGTTTATGGATCTGGTTTCTTGTGTGTTCTGTAGGGAGAAGGGATAGCGGAAGCGTTCCAGGGAATAGAGTCATTGTGCTGAAACAATACAGGTGATTCATTAATGGTTATAGCGAGAAATTACTGAGAGTAGTATGTATGCCATCTGTTAACCCTTGTGTTTTGTCTTTTCCAGCTTCCTTTCCCTGCTGACCCTCCCTTTCCCTTCCTTTGGGTTTTTTCCCCTTTTGGGGATTTTTTCCCTCGCCGTATCTTTCAAACACCCTGTGTGTAATCCTTCAGGGTGTTGGGAAGGTCCGGAGGTGGAGCTTATTGCTGCGTCTGGATTCCGCGGAGTGAGAACCTGACATAATAAAGTTGAGACATCTTCTCCACTAAGACCTTGACCCAAATCCATCTACCCTTATCGTGCCTTTTAATGTCCATGACATTACAATGTAGTATTTCTGATAGATAAATTGTAACCCCTCTTATTGCTGCGCATAAAGATGCAAAAATGCTTCTGAAAACTCTTTCACAGCCCCTTACTTTGGATTATTGTTTTTTTAAATGGGTCTCTTGCAACAAAAAAATAAAATCGCATTGGCTTTTAAAGATGATAACCAATTTGTGATTGCCTCAAATTTCTGCTTATTAAGAACGCCACTAGAATTGCATGTCATCATCCTAATCATTTGCATTATCAAGTCACTCCTGAAGTATGCCAATCATACCTTCACTCAGGCCTCGAAAAATCCACTCACCAATTCACAGTGTCGACTGAGGTTTTATCAGGTCGAGCTATTTTTAGCATTTACTCATCTGTGCTGGTGAGGTAGCTTAAACTGGAAGGAGCAGGTGTTCTGTTCATTCAGTACGTACATAGGGGGGTACGGTGCGTACATACGGGGGGCACGGTGTGTACGCACTGTACCCCCCGTATGTACGCACCGTACCCCCCATATGTACGCACCGTACCCCCCTATGTACGTACCGGACCCCCCATATGTACGCACCATACCCCCAGCACGTACGCGCTGGGGGTACGGTGCGTACATACGGGGGGTATGCGCTGGGGGTACGGTGCGTACATACGGGGGGTACAGTGCGTACATACGGGGGGTACGGTGCATACATATGGGGGTACGGTGCATACATACGGGGGGTACAGTGCATACATACGGGGGGTACGGTGCGTACATACGAGGGTACGGTGCGTACATACGGGGGGTACGGTGCGTACATACGGGGGTAAGGTGTGTACATATGGGGGGGTACGGTGCGTACATACGGGGGTACGGTGCGTACATACGGGGGGTACGGTGCGTACATACGGGGGGTACGGTGCGTACAGACGGGGGGCACGGCGTGTACATACGGGGGGTACGGTGCGTACATACAGGGGGTATGGTGCGTACATACGGGTGGTACGGTGCGTACATACAGGGGTACGGTGCGTACATACGGGGGGTACGGTGCGTACATACGGGGGGTACGGTGCATACATACGGGGGTACGGTGCGTGCATACGGGGGTACGGTGCGTGCATATGGGGGGGTACAGTGCGTACATACGGGGGTACGGTGCGTACATACGGGGGGTACAGTGTGTACATACGGGGGTACGGTGCGTACATACGGGGGGTACGGTGCGTACATACGGGGGGTACGGCGCGTACATATGGGGGTACGGTGCGTACATACGGGGGGTACGGTGCGTACATACGGGGGTACGGTGCGTGCATACGGGGGGTACGGTGCGTGCATACGGGGGTACGGTGCGTGCATACGGGGGGGTACAGTGCGTACATACGGGGGTACGGTGCGTACATAAGGGGGTACAGTGTGTACATACGGGGGGTACGGTGCGTACATACGGGGGGTACGGTGCGTACATACGGGGGGTACGGCGCGTACATATGGGGTTACGGTGCGTACATACAGGGGGGTACGGTGCATACATACGGGGGCGTACGGTGCGTACATACGGGGGGGCCTGTACGACTCGTACCCCTGGGGACTCAGCTTTTACGGCTGTTATTGGCTCCCGTAAAAAAAGAGCCGTACGGAGTGCCGTAGGGACGGATCGTACTTGCTGGGCCGTAAAACGCTGCTTACATCCGTACGGACGTCGCGTACAGGCTGTAGGGTTTTTTTTACCCGTACGGTCTTTTGTACGATTTGTACGGATATAGGCTTTCTGTACGAATCGTACTTCCTAGGTTGTACGGACAGTTTACCGGGTACGAGTCGTACGGAGAAAACGCTCCGTACGACGATTCGTAGGGCCTTTTTTTCCAGGATCGGAATCGGCACCTAAATAGTTTTAAATCCACATATCAGTGGGAAATTCTGGGGGAATTTCAATATAAAATCTGCTGATTGCAAATGACAGTGTGCTGCTACTTCAAGCTTTAGTTATGTATTTATTAAAAATGACAGTTTTTAAACATGAGTTCAGGAACATTCCTGCTCCCTCACTGATGACAATGCGGTTATTGAACTGAGGCAAGCCAGTGGTCATGTGCATCCTATATGTGGCTAGATTTGTATTATATATCGAGCAAACGTTTAGTCTATTAAATCAAACAGAAGATTTTTCTGTACAGCAGACATGCTGAACTTACATATTTGAAGGTGCTCTCATATGTGATAAAGACGAAAATGGTGTCTCAGTGAATTAAAATACTTGCCCAGGATCACATAATTTGAAACCAGTTTATGGATCAAGACCATTAAAATTAGGTCGAATAGATTATTTAAGTCACTAGACCTGCAGGTCTAGTAACATTTTTAGGAATTTTCGAGGCCTTCTTCACTATAAACTTTAGTCAATTTGTTTTTGTCTAGTTGAAACATACTAAATATGATGGTCTATTTCCCCTATTTTCTACCCAATGAAAACCCTTCCACACCCTCCCACTTTCCCCGACGAACCAACTCCAAAAATCTACCCGTGCTTCCCTCGGATCTCCCCTATCTTAACTGGCACCCTGTCCCTGCGCCTAGGTTGCTCCTACCCCTCTTCTGGACTGCGGACTGGTACACTCCTCCCCCCACTCTTCTCTCGGTTTTTTTGCACTTCATTTTACACATTTTTATGATCTGTATCAAGCAGCTGATCAAATATGCACAGACAAGCTGGTACAATACCTCAACTCTTTTGAATTGTCTAGAGTACTGCAGCAAGAACAGCAGGCCCTCATAGGGAAAATATATTTATCTGAGGTAGAGACAGCTCTAAAGGAAAGCATGCGGGAATGATGGTATCCAACTCTTACCCTTCTTAGTAGCGTTGTTGAATCAAATACAGGAGGGTGTCAATGTTCCCAAATCCTTTACAAAAGCTTTCATTGTATATTTTCCCAAAAAAAAGGCAAGTCAACTCTGGACGTAAAACTTTTTGCGGATAATATCCTATATCATCAACCAGATACAAATAACATCAAAAGAGCACAAGAATTTACAGCAGTGGGGGAGTTATAAAATCAACAATATAAAATTTGAAGTTTCAGGTGGAGGTGAGAGATTTCCCCCAGTGTTTACAGCAACAGGTAGCTCCGGAAAGTGCAGTACGTTATTTGGGAATTTTTACCACCACAATTTTATTGACATGTTTTGTTTGATTTATCTGTCTACAATAAGAAAAGTTAAAGATTTGATAAATAGATGGGATTTACTTCCATTATCAATAACTGACAGGGTCTCCTTGATAAAAATGTCAGTTTTACCTTTATTTCTTTTTGTCTTTAGCAATGTACCAATTACAGCGAATAGTGCCTTCTTTCATGTAATAGAAGCCCATTTAGTAAATTTATTTGAAGAAATAAACACCCGAGAGCTCGCCAAGCTGTAAACTCAATCAAGAGCAAGGAGATTTAGCACTACCTCAACTACAAGACTATTATTTAGCCTTGTTTTCAGATGCAATTGATGGACAGAACGCTGAACAATGTCAAACATTCACCCCAGTACAGGGACCTGGGCCTAAATCCAATGTTTTGTGCTCCCAATGCCATTCCAATTTAAACCCAGCCATATGCAAATCAGTCTTGACCCTACTCCCAATGGGACCAGTCCAGCCCGAATTGCCAGGCCAGGTTATCCCTGGACTGGGACCCACATCTGAGAGTAGTGAACATACCCGTCCCACTCTGAGTGACAAAGGCAAAAAGAACAATTAATGGACTGAATGCTGAACAATGTCAAACATTCACCCCAGTACTGAGATCTGGGCCTAAATCCATCGTTTTTTTGCTCCCCATGCCATTCCAGTTTCAACCCAGCCATTTGAAAATCAGTCTTGACCCTGCTCCCCATAGGAACAGTCCAGCCCAGACACCCATGCCAGGTTCTCCTTGACCGGAAACAAGCAGGCTAGCTTGTACCCAAAATCTTCCCCTCTTTGAACTACAAAATCCACCATCCACTCTCCGACATACCTAGCCTGGATTCTGGAGCGCCTCAGAAAAGTGTTTGTCAGCATGTTTTTCACCCCTTTCCCTCACCCCTAAGATTCAAAGTTTAAGGTCTCTGAAAGTGAATTTCAGATAAGCCGCTTAAGGAAAAGGCTCTTTCTACCCATCTGGGAGAAAGAGCCAGAAGAAAGCAATATATATGGAAGTAAAAGGTTCCCTATTCTCTGTTTGAAAAACAGGAACAAACCATGTAACGGGCCCGCTTCACATTTCATCCATACTCCCAAGTCAATCTAGGTAATCACACAAAAGTACAAGTAGAAAGGAAACTTAAAGGTTTAATTTCACGTAAATCTTCCCTAGCCGTTATCAGTTGTTTTTTGAACCTGTATTCTTAAGGAAATCGTTTCAGCAGTCTTTTCACAGATAACAGCAATTGTTTAGCAACATTTCACAAAGTCCTTAAGTTTTAGGCTTGTTTTGTTTTTAAAGAGCAGTCACAAGTGAGCCATTAAGACCTGGTACACTACTACAGGGCATAACGTGGGTCATAGACCCATATGTCGTTGTTGCAGGTTTTCTCAGAAACATGGCACCTATAAGCAGAGCATTGCTTTTTTAAGTCATCAGTTGACTTGGAGGCCATCTTCAGAGCTGGTGGGATGATGGTGTGATCCTCCATCTAGCACTTGGGAGCTTACAGAATGCCTGTAGCAGGTGCATGTTAACATACAAGATGGTCTGGACATCTTACAACCGGAATTCAAGATGGTGGATAGACTTTCAGGACCCTGATGGGCTTCACACAGGAACAAATGCTATGCTTGACTTGCAGTTGTCACAATTCAATTTAGAGGCATTTGGGTTGGCAAATTTGCCTGGATAGCTGGAGAATGCCACTTCTTCTAAAAAATAAAAGGTTCCCTTAAATGACCATGTTTTCAGTTTTATGTACTGCCGGAAGTTATAGTGCAAAAGTGAAAGTATGTGCCCAAGTCTCATTTTGCTGTTCCCAGTGAATAGGGTGTGGAATAGTAGCATGAGACACATAGAACTTACCTCATTTTCACAGCTTCATAATGTTTCAAGAGGCGATCAGGCTCTCCTGTATCTAAATCACAGAAGCAGATGCCTTGGTATAGGACTGTGTAACCTCTGCAGTGCAGAAGTAGGGTTGCAAAGCTGAAACTGTTTGAGGGATTGATCAAACAGAGGAGATTAGTTTTGGTAGTAGATAAAACTACACTCAGAAAGTAGATTTGATGCATATGCGGACATTAGCATGCTTGTATGGATAATCTAAGCCCAGATACTTCGGATGGAGCCAGCAATAGGAGGAAACCATATCTCCAATTCTTCCATTTCATCAAGAGTTGAAGAAACAATTTCTGAAAAATTTACAGGAATTATAGGCAGCATTTCCAAAATATCAGAGCAGGCTGTGCCATCTGGTTTACTTCGAGGATGAGTTCCAAGAGGCAGGTAGGTAAAATTGAGGTTATCTACCTACTAAACCCATCGAACACGCCCGCAAACTCAGCATCTTCGACAGCCAGCTATCCATGAAGAAGCTGGTCAGTGCTGTCTCCTCCGCTTGCTTCCTCACCCTCCGAATGCTCAGGAAGGTTTTCAGATGGCCGACGTCCAACACCAGGCGAACTGTCACGCAAGCTCTTGTCACTAGAAGAATCGACTACCGCAACTCTCTCTATGTAGGAATCACCACCCAACTCATGAGGAAACTACAGAATATCCAGAACACAGCAGCCAGATTCTTCCACGACCTCCCCAGAACTCCCCAGAAAGATGCCCATCACCCCTTACCTCAGGAAACTCCATTGGCTACTTGTCACAAAGAAATGCCAGTTCAAGCTACTCAGCCACGCATACAAGGCACTACACAACGAAAGACTGGTGTACCTCAACAAAATGAGTCAATTTTCACTAACCTACCAGGGAACTCCGTTCCAGATATCTCTCCCCAGCAGCTACCCAACGCATCTGCCGGGTGAATAGCGTCAAAAAGATTAATCCCAATAACCCGGTGAATGTGTTTTGATGCCATGCTGAAGAAATCCTACATCCAGTGACAGATTTATCCATCCCTGAGCAAAGACTTTTGCAGTCTAGGTGGCTTAAGGAGCAGTAAACTCTGTGTTTCACCATCCATGTAGGGTGAGGTGGTTTGTTCTATCATTCTGGACTGCCTGGAGCATCTTTTGATATTGAGATGCCTGTAGGGCTTAAACACGTTTCTGGGATGGAAGTCAGAAAGTACATATATATGTCCTGTTGAGTCTTCTATTCCTTGGACAGAGATTTCTTAGTCCACAGAACAAGGAACTACATTTTATTGTTTTATTTCACGTTCAGCAGCAAAATCGAAACGAAATAACAAACAATTGGTTGGTAGAGTACATCTAATTTGTCATATTCATTAGTTTACAGCCTCTTGGTGTTGTTACTTCAATGTCGTACTCTTAAATGCATTAATTTTATTATAACCCCAACAGTCAATCATCATGAGAATTCACATCTCTCCCTTCCCCTCTCTCCACGCTACTTCGTAATCTGTGGCCATTCATTTCAGTTCATGTATTTCATACTATTTTCTCCAAATTTTCCGAAATTTCCATGGGCACCCATTACTTTTGTCAATTATGTTTTTGCCTACATACACTAATCTATGTCCCGTAGCCATTCCTCGCTTGTTGAGGAACTACCATCTCTACGGCCTCTCATAATCTTGCTAAGTTTCTTTTAGCCACCACCAGACCCGTGTTGCAGAACTTTCTAATATTTCAGGGGTGATTGCTCACCTCTTTTTCCTAGCAACATAATTTTGGAGCCCCATTCTACTTGTGCCCTCATAAACTAGGTCGTTTGTGCCCCACTTCTTTGTCAATACCTGAAGATGCTCATGCATTCCCACCAGATCACTCGTAGGGCGAATAACACAGTTACACCGTTGGGTGTGAAACAGCTACAGGCATTGGGTTGGGTGTGGAGCATGGGCGGCGCTCAGGCCTCTAAATTCCAGCACTAAAACAGCCCTGTCGATGATCAGAGACTGTGCTGCGGGAACCTGCCTGGGCTGGCGCATAAGGTATAAGACTGGAGAAGGGCAAGTGCCACCAAACAAGGCGGAGACTCAGCACTGGGTCATAAAGGAGGCGACTAACATCCCAGACTGCGCTGAGCGCGTAGAACGATCACAGACACTTGCATCGAGCTGCTGGGTCACTGGATGGCACAGCTGCATGGCTGGTGGCCCTGATGATGAAGCTCTGAAAAGGCTGAGGGTTCCTGGTGCATATGGAGGTCAGTCCTTGAGCTGGAAAGGAATGCAGAGGCAGTGACCACACTTCCGCTGACATTGAAAGCAGCAGTGGATGGCTAGGGAAGGGCTGCGGGGCGGGCAGTGGACACAGCTGGAACCCTCTTAATTTCCGTTGGATACTCAGAGGGAAGTTACTGCATGCCCACGGCCCAACAACTGGCCATGCGATCAAACACACAGCAGATGTTGCCCCACCCCAGTATGGATAAAACGTCCCAGCAGGAGACGCCGAAGACCAAGGACCGCAATACCTAGCATTGGCCTCCAAATTAGATACAGTGTTGAATGCTGTCGAGAAGATAGGTGCCACCCTTGATTAAATGCGCACATCCTTGGAAGCCAAAATCGACAAGGTCACGACGGACTTTACACTCCTGCACGCTGATCAAAGCAAGCTAGCTCACAAGGTGCACCCCGATGAACTCACATTGGCGGAGCTGCACCCGATGACATTCTCAAACACCTCAGCTTTGTAAAACCTATTGGATCAGATGAACATGCTGGAAGACACGGAAGACAGGTTGCGTCGGACCAATGTGCGAGTGGTGGGCCTCCCAGAAGCTGAGGAAGGCCAAGATGCCTATGTGGAAAACTTGCTGAAGGTACTGATGCCCAAAAACACACTGTTGTCCCAATTTGTGGTGGAACACGCACACAGTCTAGCGGCCCAGAGAGCGCCACTGGGCGCGAATCCTGGGTTGCTCCAGTTCAAGCTAATGAACTATAGCGACAGACACTGTCATGAGGGAAACACGCTAACTGGCTGAAATCAAAGTTAAAAACGTACATGTCATGATGTTCCTTGATTACACAGCACAGGTACAGAGGCGCCAGAGCTCCTTCCAGTCAGTGAAACGCAGCCTTCGCCTGGCTGAAGAGGGGTGAAACCCCGAAACCGGTCCTAGGATGCTTGTTTCCAGTCCAGGGAGGACCTGGCTTGGCTGCTCGGGCTGGACTGTTCCCATGAGGCACAGGGTCAAGACTGATTTGCATATGGCTGGGTTCAAACTGGAATGGCATGGTGAGCAAAAAAACGATGGATTTAGGCCCAGATCTCTGTACTGGGGTGAATGGATGACATTGTTCTGCATTCTGGCCATCAACGGTTGTTTTTGAATTTGTCACCCCGAGTGGGACAGGTATGCTCAGACATGAGTCCCGTACTCTCCATGCCACTGGAATCAAGCTACCCTTGCTAAAGAGGGGTGAAACCCCGAAACCGGTCCTAGGATGCTTGTTTCCAGTCCAGGGAGGACCTGGCTTGACAGTTCGGGCTGGACTGTTCCCATGAGGCACAGGGTCAAGACTGATTTGCATATGGCTGGGTTCAAACTGGAATGGCATGGTGAGCAAAAAAATGATGGATTTAGGCCCAGATCTCTGTACTGGGGTGAGTGTATGACATTGTTCTGCATTCTGTCCATCAACTGTTGTTTTTGCATTTGTCACCCCGAGTGGGACGGGTATGCTCAGACGTGAGTCCCGTGCTCTCCATGCCACTGGAATCAAGCTATCCTGGCTGAAGAGGGGTGCAACCCCGAAACCGGTCCTAGGATGCTTGTTTCCAGTCCAGGAAAGACCTGGCTTGGCAGTTCGGGCTGGACTGTTCCCATGAGGCACAGGGCCAAGACTGATTAGCATATGGGGGGGTTCAAACTGGAATGGCATGGTGAGCAAAAAAACGATGGATTTAGGCACATACCTCTGTACTGGGGTGAATGCATGACATTGTTCTGCATTCTGTCCATCAACTGTTGTTTTTGCCTTCGCAAACAGCACATGCACTACTCCTTGTTAATCCCTGCTCGACTCCGGGTGATGGCGAAAGACGCTGTCCATTTCTTCAACTCTCTCCATCAGATGTTTGGGACTGGCTGGAGAGTTCGGGCTCATGGTGGGGCACACAGCGTCCAGGATTCCTGCGGGACTGTGCCGAGGCAAAGGGAATCGCAGAAGAGCCAGGGAGAGAGGAGCAGCCCGACTTGCCCGCCGAAGACTGTTCCCAACTTTGAGCAAAAAATAGAATGGCGAGAGGCCCTCCATGTGGCGGCGGCAATTCACAACCAGACACAAAGCTCAGACCAAGATACAGAATCAGCCAAATCACTAACTGAAGACCCTCCACCCATCTGTGGTACAGAGGACTGGACTCGCCGGCCCCACCTGTTGTGTCACCGCAAACCTCCAAACATAGAATATGAACGGGTGGTAGGCAGAGACTGGTAGAGTGGAGGCCCTGAAGACGTCATCAAACACGCTGGGACGATCCTACCTTGGCTGAGCCAAGCGCTTCTGCCGAGTAGAGAGAGACTTGGCCCCACGAGTGGGACAAAGTGATGAGTCATTACGAACTGAAGTAAACAAACCGCATGAGGTAACGAGGTATCACTAGACACAACAGCACGTGTACATAGCTCCTAACGTGACTCCACATGGGTACACAGGAGCTGATATTACCACATGCATGACCCCCTAACAGAAGCAGTTGCCATGGTTAGGCACCACAGTTTGGGTGGGCTCTCATTGTGGGTCTGTCCTTATGAAGTTTACATGCTACAGTTATGGTCCCCGATATTCTTTTTACACCCAAAGAGAAGGAAGTCTATGCCCGATCCCTATGTACACAACTGCACTCGCTCAACAGGGTAAAACTAGACCATATACCTCCTGCGAATAATGTGGGCGCACATGAAACCTCACCATGACACATGTCAGTATCATTAAACATAGTAGGTCGCACACTGCTCGTCATACCAGCAAATAGCCCCATAGAACTCTGGATAATGTAGTGGCAACGGTGAGTACGCCTATGCCACGAGTATGTCACTATAATGCCATCCCTGGACACGTGTTTCGAGGTAATTGCCTCTCGTCAGCAGGGAGCAGGTAGGTATGTGGGGTGCCAAGTAGACTGCCAAAATATTAAAGGTCAAGTACCTCTCACGGCGCGCAGGTGCGGAACCAAGGCTCGTCAGCCCAAATCGCTCGAGGGAGCTTAAATACATAAACATAGTAGGTCGCACACTGCTCGTCATACCAGCAAATAGCCCCATAGAACTCTGGATAATGTAGTGGCAACGGTGAGTACGCCTATGCCACGAGTATGTCACTATAATGCCATCCCTGGACACGTGTTTCGAGGTAATTGCCTCTCGTCAGCAGGGAGCAGGTAGGTATGTGGGGTGCCAAGTAGACTGCCAAAATATTAAAGGTCAAGTACCTCTCACGGCGCGCAGGTGCGGAACCAAGGCTCGTCAGTCCAAATCGCTCGAGGGAGCTTAAATACATAAACATAGTAGGTCGCACACTGCTCGTCATACCAGCAAATAGCCCCATAGAACTCTGGATAATGTAGTGGCAACGGTGAGTACGCCTATGCCACGAGTATGTCACTATAATGCCATCCCTGGACACGTGTGTCGAGGTAATTGCCTCTCGTCAGCAGGGAGCAGGTAGGTATGTGGGGTGCCAAGTAGACTGCCAAAATATTAAAGGTCAAGTACCTCTCACGGCGCGCAGGTGCGGAACCAAGGCCCGTCAGCCCAAATCGCTCGAGGGAGCTTAAATACATAAACATAGTAGGTCGCACACTGCTCGTCATACCAGGAAATAGCCCCATAGAACTCTGGATAATGTAGTGGCAACGGTGAGTACGCCTATGCCACGAGTATGTCACTATAATGCCATCCCTGGACACGTGTTTCGAGGTAATTGCCTCTCGTCAGCAGGGAGCAGGTAGGTATGTGGGGTGCCATTAGCTGGAACGTGAGAGACATACAGACGGCTGCACGTCGTTACTCCATATACTCCTATCTGCAGTGTAGGGCCACCAGCATAGCACTCTTGCAAGAAACCCATTGAACGCAGACAGAGGCAGACCGCCTCCACCGACGGTGGCGCGACCAAGTGTTTAGCACTATTTTTAACTCTCAGGCAAGAGGGGTACTGATATGGGTAAAAACGGGGACTCCTTTTGTGGTGGAAGAAGTGGAGGCAGATGAAGGGGGCCGATACGTGCTTGCAAAGGGCCGGCTGAATGACCAAACTATATTGGTGGGATCCATATATGCTCCCAACACTGAGCAAGCCACATTCCTACCCCAGCTAACTGGTGTCTTGGCCCAGTAAAGCAGATTCCCCTGGCTGGTGGGAGGAGACTTTAATTCTGAGATGGACACCACATTAGATCGCTCACTCCCCCCTCTAACGCACCATAGCCCTATCAAACATCGTAGCGGGACCACCTGGCTCCCCCACTGGTCCCTGACAGACATATAGCGGGCCCGCAACCCCGATACACGTAAATGCTCATTCTACTCCCACATACATGATTTGCACGTCAGATTGTATTGTATTGTGGGATCACCTTCAATGCTACCCCTGATCAAGCAGGTAGAATATCTAGGGCGCACGCATTCTGATCAGAACCCCCAATGCATGCAGCTCAGCTGGGACGTGGGCCCGCTGCTCGTCCATGTATGGCTCCTCCAGCCAGCGGCACTAGAAGACCCAGCATTTCACTTTTAAAGTAACCATCAGGGGACATAGTCTGGGGTTCACATGCAACATTCGCAAGTAACGAAGACGTTGGCATGGTAGAGCGCAAGCTATTACAGCACGAAACGCAGGCAGTGGCACACAGCAAACACATAGAACTATTGGAAGGACTACTGTGTCTGAACTACATGGCGCACTCAGTGCGCACACATACAACGTCAGATAGATCGAGACGACTGCTGGCATGGCTGCTGCTCCAGGAGCAGCCCCAACACCCTATACACGCAGTCCACACCACAGCAGGGCATACAGTATAAACACAGCATGAGATACATGCAGAGATGACATGCCACTAAGCCACACTATACGAATCCACTGTCCAATACGAACAAGCGTGCGTTGACGCCTTCCTCGACTCTGCACTTGCCTGCCATGACGCCAGAACAGTGCACTGCACTCGATACGCTGATTGCCCCCGACGAGATCCAAGAGGCCATCTTGGAGCTGGTGACAGGCAAAAACCCCAGGGCCCGATGGGCTGCCTGCAGAATACTATAAAGGCTATACCGTGGCTCTGATCCTGCACCTACATGCCCTGTATACCGTCGCTAGAGCAGCTTCTGCCCTTCCCTTGTCGCTGTGTGTGGCCCAACTGGTTTCACTCCCCAAGCCTGACAGGAACGAAGCCGAGCTAGGCTCATACCACCCCCTGGCCCTGTTGAACACGGACTACAATATTTTGGCAAAAATACTAACACCTGGCACCCCGGGTTCCATCCTTGGTCCATGCTGACCAAAACGGGTTCATGGCGGCCGCAGCACCTCCTTAAACCTGACACTTCTTCAGGGTATCCACATATTCGACAGAACAATGGCCCTATTCGGGATGTCTAATACTGGGACTAGAGAAGGCCTTTGACTCCCTGGAATAGGTATATTTATTTGCCGTGCTGCCACGCTACAGACTTGGGGAAGCCTTTATCCGCATGGTTAAGCTTTTATAAAATGAACCAAAGGCTAGAGTGCAGACAGGTCTGACATCTCAGCTCCGATTATGGTGAGGTGGGGAACCAGGCAGGGAAGCCCATTGTCCCCGCTACTTTTCAGAGCAGGTGAGTAACAAGTGATATATTTCTGCTGGTTCCATGGGGTGTAAGTTTGTCACTGCCCAGGCATGTGAACGCTTACTCGGCGCTGCCAACTCATCCAGCCTTTTCACTGTGGTTGCTCTGAGTTGAAGTTTTTTTCCCAGACTTCTGTGAGCAAAATCTTTTTTAATTTGTCTTGAAGATGGTGCTTAAGCGAGGATCCTGAGCTAAGTCTCCAAAAGTAGGCCGTTCAAGGTGTCTGGTGGGCAGAGCCTGTGGCAAAAATGTAAGGCTTCTGGCCCAGGATTGCTTTATTAGGTTAAACTCGAGCCATACCTGTGCTGGAGATGCTCGCTTTGGCAAACGCAGTGTAGCTTTGAAGATTTTGGTGATGACCTTGTCCAGCAGTGCAGCCTCAATGCCCAGTTTGATTTCGCTTCCATAAGGCAGCGCAGGGGTGACCTTTGCTTTCATCACCCGGAGAAAGGGGTCTAAGCTCGGACCCTTAAGATTTGGGGCGAGTTTCATAAGGGCGAGCATGAGGCTGGTGCCTTTCTTTTTCAATGCGAGAAGTTGAAATTTAAATGACCCTTGACTGTCCAGAAGTTATTTTTGCTCGGCAGAAGTCGTTCCCTGTTAAGGGTCCACCTGAGGTCTTGTTTTCAAAGATAGAAGTCACCGTTGCCTTGTGGTTTATTTCGAGACTGTTCCGGAAGGTACAATTGTGCAAGCAGGGAAGTTGGCGTTGAAGGCAGATTTGGTTTGACTTAGCAGCAAAAGGTCATACGGTGGCCTCCCAATGTGGGAGGATGACAGTTGACTTTGTCTAAGGACTCTGTCATGTCAGCGATGTACAGGTTAAAGAACATGGGGGCGAGTACACAACCTTATGTCACGCCCAGGTTTGTGGGGATCTTCCTTGAGATGCGTGCCGTCCCCCAGTTTAACCTGTATCCAGGTGATGGAATTCGGCTGCACAATCCACTGAGTCAGCTGGGAGGCCCCAGTCCTGCAATTTACACCACAAAGGGCCTCTGGGAACACTGTCAAGACCAGCATTGAAGCGAATGAAGCAGGAGTGCAGCGCAGGTCCGCCCCTGTAGTCACGCATTAATGCCGGCACCGTCAAACTTGCTGTTGAACCACAGTGGTCTCTGAAGCCACACTGATTTCTACGGAGGATCTGCGCTTTATCTCTCCAGGATTTCAAGACATCAAACAAGAGGCTAGCAAATAGTTTAGCATGGTCATCGACCAGCGCTAGGAGGCAAGTGGAATAATGACTCGTGGCTGGGGCCGGCTTTGGCTGGCCTCTCGCTCCCCCTTAAAGATCGGCTGAATAAACCATGCTTTCCAAGAGTCTGGAATACAGGTAGTTGTCTGGCAGAATCCGAGTAACGATGGCATTACCTCAGCCCAGAATGAGGAGTCAGATGCAAAGAGGGCTCTCGGGGGACCGTTCCAGCCAGGAGCCCCATCTTTCGGCATACTCGCCAGTCTGAGTCTTATCCCTTCCTCTGTCAAGCTGGTTACAAAAGTTGTTGGGGTTGCATTGACGGAGTGTGCCTTCGACAGGGTGAAGAGGTCATTGTGTTTTCCATGACGTCTGGTTGCACACACAGTTGTTGATTAAAAGACAGTAGCTCCTTCGGGTTGTTGTTGATTGCAGTGTGTCTCATATTTAAATCACAGTAAAAGAAAAACTTTAGTCTATGCATTTCCAGATCATTAGTTAGCCTAACCATTTTGAGTTTTTCTGTAATAATGCAATAATCCATACTCTTAGGCCTGTATCTAAATTCTTCACAGCAACTGTGAAATCGAAGTAGCCTTTCTTTGCATGCAGCAAGCGACCTTGCTCCCCTGCAAACTGTTAAATAGCACAGCTTTGAGCAGATTTGCAAACTGCCCCACAACCAAATGAATTGTCTCCTTTTAATGCTGCATACTATAGCAACAGTGAAAAATGCATAGACTGTCATTCCATCTCTAATCCCATTCAGGAGAAACCACAGGTGATACTAGACTAGGGTCTTGCTATATTACCTTGGGCAAGTCTCTTACTTTTAAAGGCTAGTGAGTTATTTAATTCATTTCTATTCAAACAAGCATTATCAAGACACGAGTGGTTAACATTTTTGACTATCTGCTGAATTTACATCCTAATAATGTAAAAATATTAGAGCCCTATTTTCTACAATGTTATACAGAGTGGACTTTAGCTCAACCCCTTGATCCTGAATGGATGCTTTCTTATCTGTTTGTGCACCTTATTCGATGGCTTTGTCCCCTTCTTGTTTTTATTCTCTTCATGTAACATTTTGTCCTCACTGTATTTTGAATGGGTGAGTTGCTTTCAACTGCTGATGTCAGGACATTGTAATACATGAGAGGGCATTTTCTCTGCCTCATCTTGTTTTTCCTGCTCTTTACGCTCCTTTCCTGCTTAATTTACAATCGACCCCGTGGGGGGGCGTGGCCGGCAACCGAGGAAGATGGCCACCGCTCCGGACCTCCGGGGGCTACAAACTAAAATCCGTTGCATTTCTCCGTGACCCGCCCAGTGAAAATTACCTGCAGGAGTGCCGGAACTCTTTCCGCACCCAATGAGCGACTGGCCCCGCCTGTGGCGATTTCCCCGGTACGTGTGAAGACCCGATCCCGTTATGGCCTCTGAACAAGCCGCGACTGGGGACTGGCATCGGTGCTGCGTCCGGCGCCGACGTCTGCAGGCGCAGGCCCGGCGGCACTGAGCAACGAAGTGCACCCTGGGCTGCTGCGCTGACACGTAAATCTGCCTCCCAGGACCAACCCCGACCTTCAAATACAGCTTTGGCCATGTGACGGGACCCCCGCGGAGCTGCGAGAGGAGGGGTACCGCCGGCCTAATACGTCCAGAGTCAGAAAGACGTGGCTGACCTCCACACCAAGGTGATAACCGGCAAATGGGCGACATCACGCAACCACGGCAACTCCCAGTGTGACTAGTGCGCTCAAACCCGGGCGCGCCACCGGCCCGTGGACTATGGTGTGCTGAGGTATACCTTCTGCACGCTAGGCCGTGGCTGTAACCACCTGCTGTGGGTCTGCGCGTCACTCCTGGTTTGTGACCCCACCGCAAGTCGATCCTGCATGAAGTCATCACGGGGCCCTTGAACTGCAGTGAGACCAATCGGAGCAGACTAAGGGCCCATGCAGAGGCCTGACTCTACAGGGACCCGGACAATTAACTATCTTGAGGCTTGGAGGACATCATCCTCGCCCACCGCAGCCCATAATTAGCCTGCTTCGGACCCCTGGTGTGCCTGGGCCACAGCTCACCACAAGAACATTGCACTTTGCGCTCCGTGTCCGTCCCGACTTCCACCCCACACTCCAGCCGCACTCCATAACCTACAGTGGGACACACCAGATCGCAGGAAACCCGACAGGCCGCGTGCCCCACTAGGTAGCATGGTCAGGCGGCGGCAAATACTGCTTTCAGGTGGTCAGTGCCCACGAGAAGTAGCCGTGGGGTGGGGCACAATGATGCCAACGAGTGACCCAACAGAATAAAATGGAGAAATACGCCTACTCTAAGCTGGACAAAGATGTGAACGACCATACTGAGACTGAAGCGGCCTCTACTAAAGAGACTACTCTAGGGAAAGATATCACACTACAGGACATTATGACCACCCTAAATAAGGTACATACTTCTCTGGAATCCCGCATCAACACTGTGACCACTGAACTCTCAATTATCCGTGCCGATTTCAGGAATTTGAGCTCTTGCGTGACAGAGGTCGAATCAATACCGGCCACCGTGAATGCTGACACGGCTTATCTGAAGATACAAGTGCAACGGCTGGAATTAGACAACAGGACCATGGCAGCGAAGCTGGATGATCACGAAGGCCGCTCCCGCCGCAACAATGTGCGCATAGTAGGAGTGCCGGAGGACACGGGAGACCCTGCCCCGGACCGCTTTGTGGAAGATCTGGTCAAGACTCACCTGCAGCCCAGGAGTCTCTCTAATTATTTTTCGGTCGAACGAGCCCATTGGGTCGCCTGCGGCAGACCCCGGCCTGGGACGCCCCCGCGGCCTAAATTTGGCACGCATTTTTAATTTTCGTAACCGTGACCTTATCCTCCAGATGGCGAGAGCGGCTCCGCATATCCGGTTCCAACAAATTACGATATCCTTGTTCCCCGACTACACCGCGGTGGTGGCCAAACAGCGGCGGAGCTTCATAGCGGTGAAGCAAGAACTCAGAAAACGTGAACTCAAGTACTCTATGCTATTTCCAGCAAAATTGAGAGTAGAGGCAGATGGAAAAGGGTGGTTCTTCACTACTCCAGAGGAAGCACAGGACTGGCTGGAGGGGTGGCGTCAGGTCCAACATCGTGGAAAACCTGGTCGAAACACTGCGGACTTGTCAGAAGCAGAGACTTAGCCTGAGGAGGACTGAACCAGACATGCTGGACACTCTCTGTATGAGACGCTGTATGCGGCCAACTATTCTGTAAAACCGGAATGGCGACAGCAAACAAAGATTCACGACGCATTGGGTAGGGAGCTACTAGCCCCTTCAACGGCCCGAGGAGACAGGAAGCTATCGAAAGGCAAGTGGCTGCTGATCCTTAGTAAGACTTTGGGAGGGCAAGGGTTCCTTGCATCTCACCAAATTTATTTTTATAATAGTTGGAAGGGTAACTATTTCCCTGACTGGGCCCCCGAGGGGCACAACGAGAGCTCTATCCCCCCACACAGGTACCGGGTAATGGGCATTAGGCACTCTGCAAAGTTGGGGTGGCGGGAAGTTCAACAACCGTCTTGCAGGGAGGCAGGGAGGGGGAAGGGATTGGGGATTCTCTGGGTAAGTTCATATTTCTTCTTTATGAAACTGTTTTTTATTAATAAGAAAGAGCATTGTTGCAAATAACATACAATTGTATTGACATGTCCATAATCGAAAACAAGACATTGACATCTTCTAAATACAAACAGCGTATAAAGTATTTCATACATTCGCTACCTCCGGGGGGGTCCTCAATATATCCAGCACCCCTATTGGAACCAAAACTATTCCCTCCATACCTTAGTGCTATAACGGGGTCACGCAGTTATCTATGTGTCATACTTCTGGAGGGGGGGCCCGGTGTAATTTATAATGCGGGTCAGTAGCTCTGGTCTCTCTGGTCGCATTTCCACTGTTGGGGATACACAGATTTCCCCTCGGTATTTGTTCCATTTCCCCCATTTATGATCCCATTTCCCGGGACATCCCCGGCCTTTGAAAACCGTTTTTTCAGCTATCATGGCTCCGTCCATGTCCTTAGCCCAGTCTGATGTTAACAGACTAGTGTCCTGTCCCCATTTCTTTGCAATATTGCGTTTAGCAATCATCCATCCCACTGCGGCCCAATCTTGTTCCATCTGTGAGAGTTCGGTCACGTCCCATATGTTGAGGAGGCAGAGTTTAGGAGGGGGATGTAGGGGCTTATCACATGTTCTGGCCAGTTGGAGTGTCCCCCTTTCCCAAGGTTTGTACCTGCGGACATTCCCAGAGTATATGTAGGAAAGTACCAACTTGATTGCAGTGACAAAGACAGAGCGGATCTGGTCGCCTCTTAGTTGTAATGCGTTTGCAGGTTACATTGCTCCTGTGTTCGCAGATTCGGATCTTCACTTTTCGGCACGTCATCCCTATATATTTGAGACCACAGGGACATACCATCATGTAAATCACATGTGTAGTGTTGCAGTTCGTATGATCACATAGCGTCCAGGTGAGATTGGGTAAAGGTTGTAGTGTTTTCGTCGTCTTTGTAAGTTTGCATACTGAGCACGATCCACATGGGTAGTGTCCTACTACAGGGTTGAGGTTCCAGAGAGTTGTTAAAGTTCCATCCTTTGTGGTGGTTGTAGGTCTGTGTGTACAAGGATGTCCTTAATGTTCTGCGTTCGTCTGTTGGCAAAACGTGGTTTGGGCCAATGTAGATTATTGGACGTTAGAATTCTCCAGTTTTTATTGATTATTTTCTTGATGGTATTTGTGGATGTGCAATAAGTGGTTACACATGTCAGTAAGTCTGCTGGTTCTTCTCGTTGGATTGACTCAAGTAAACTTTCTCTGGGCTGGTTCCTTGCTCTCTTTTGGCACTTTTTGATGATCTTCGTGGGGTAATTCCTAAATTCTAGTTTGTGTTCTAGAGCTGCTGCTTGGGTCTTATAATCTGTCAGTTTACTGCAATTCCGTTTCAATCGTAAGAACTGGCTGTAGGGTAGATTTTCCCTCAGCGGTCGGGGATGGAAGCTATTGTAAGACAGGATACTGTTTCTAGCTGTTGGTTTGTAGAAAGTTTTTGTTTGTAAGGTGTTGTTCTCAGAGAAGATCGTAACATCCAAAAAGGCTATTTTCTTGTTGTTTGATGAGTGTGTGAACTTCAGGCACTCATCTCTCGTGTTTATCCAGGTTATGAAATCCACTAGCATTTCTTGGGTGTCTTCCCAGATTAGTAGGATATCGTCAATGTACCTGCGGCAGAATTTCATCCGGTCTAAGAAAGGGTTGACAGGGTTCTGTATCCATTGTTGTTCGAAAACGCTGACGTATAGACCTGCTAAACTAGGCGCGAATGTACTGCCCATCGAAGTTCTGTGTCGTTGAGCGTAGAGGGTCCCTTCATCTTCAAAAAAATTTTCAGTAAGGGCCATCTTACAACATTCCAATACGAAGTGTCTCGAAGTTCGGTGTTGCCAATCTTGGGAGAAAAGAATATCCTCTAGGGTCTCTAGAGTTTTTTGTTGTGGTAGACTTGTATAGAGACTCTCCACATCAAGTCCTACTAGGAGCATTGTTTGATCCTTATATGTTAGGTCTACTAACATATTCAGGAGATCTCTAGTATCTTTCAAGTAGGTAGGTGTTTTCTGTACTATTGGTCTCAGGAATTGATCTGCAAATTGTGATAATGGTTCAAGTACAGAGCCAATCCCTGAGACTATGGGGCGTCCTGGTGGTGGTGATTTGTTTTTATGGATTTTTGGTAGTGAATAGAAGTATGGCCATGCCTACCTACCTTTTTGAGGATTAACTCTTATACAATGCACAATGTTGCGCTATACTCACTCCCACTGCGGATGTTCGAAAAACACTGTTCCAGCAGTCCTCTATTTGAAACTTTGAATGTTTAAGTTTTCATGTACCACTGCAACCCCCAAATTTTTTCTCTTTTTCAGGCACAGATACAACCGATCTGACCTCTTTAAATTCAGAGTGGTGAGTACACCATTCCATGTAGAACAAATTAGGCTCTACATATTCAATTTCGGTCCTGACGAAAGCCCCTAGAATGTACAGAGGGCTGAAACATGTTGACCAATAAGAAGTGCGTATGATAAGTAACTCATTCTAAACGCACAACTCTATTTTTAAATTCCCATTCACTGCCTCCCAATAAATCATTGAGGTTATAAGTGACATAGGGATTTTAAAATCTAATTTTTCTAACCTTATCACGAGCACACATTCACATTTATTTCTGACCACTACTGTCAGTACCAGTAGGTCTTCCTCCAGGTGGAGGTCAGCATTTTACAAAAAAATGACCCAATGATGATGCTGAAACAGTACACAAATGGCGGAGAATGAAAATATACCGCCTTCGACCTGTGTAGATGTTTGAGGGTCTTTTTATGACGGACACAACCGACAAGACCTTGGTAACACAGGACAAGTGGTCCATTCCCCCCCCTTGATTTATAACTAACCATTGGAAGCCGGATGGACCAAAGCTTATTTTTCCCTCCATTTGATTATGACATATTGAAGCAGCGCACAGCTGTGGGAAACCTTTTCTCCCATTAAAGTACCAGCAATTAGTCTGACACACCTATCAACAAGAAGTATCAGTAAACATGGCAGACAACCAAGGTTTGAGTTACACAGAAGAAGAAGTAAACGCTATCTTATCAGGAGCCTCACTATTGCAAGATAAAGATTTATCACAGACCTTGACACACAATAACGAATGGGATGAACTCACAGAAATGAAGAAAGATCAAGTAAGAACAGCTATACATGGGATTATCATGAAAGAATATCTACAAGCCAATTCGGCCCCCAAAGGCCTATGGGTACAAAACACTCCACGTATTTTCCTTAAAGATCTTGCATTCCAGAAAGATTGGCCCTCAATATCCTGGAAGTGCACTCGAGACTACCTAGTACTCATAATAAAAACAGCAACAAGACTAGTAGAAGCTCTGACGATTAAGATTCAAGTCAGTGAAGCCAACCTCAAGACGACAGTCCAGATCCCAGTATATAAGAAACGCCTAGAAGAGATCAATAAAGAGATGAATGAGACAAAAGAATAAATTACCCAAAATAAAATCCAAAAATTGGGTAAAGATCTGAAGAAATTCTCAATGGAGAAAATGCACCCCTATGGAAGAACAGATTACGTCATACCAGATCATCAAGAAGATGAAGACACCACAGGGGAAAGTTCCGGAAATAACTCAGACTGGAGTAGTGACGAAGGAATTAACCCCAGAAGAGGGAGAGGCCAATTCAGACGTAACCAAAGAAAGAGAGTTAACAACTGGCAAATGCCAAGATACTATGACCAGCCACAACCCCCTTTCCAACCCTACGTACCGAATTTCCAAGGATGGATGAATCCCTACTTTCAGGGCCCAAATACCATGGGACCCCCAATGAATTTACAACAGCCCCCTTTTTTAGGGAGAGGCCAAAACACCCGGAGAGGGAGAAGAAAAGGAACAACATGGAACGACCAAGAGAGACAAGTACACACACGAAGCATGACAAAAGAACAACCAGGGACCAGCTCAACGAATCATTGGTGATTAATCTCACTGATATCACTCTCACAGCAGACCAAGAAAAAATTCTAAACAAAGGACTTGGCTTTGTCCCAACACCGACAACAGACATTTTCAAACTTAAGTGTGAACTATCTGAATTCTGCAGGAAGATCAAGCTTAAAGCATTCTTTAAAGATAAAGAAAATCACAGACCAGACAGTGATACCAACCTCAGGCCTAAGTCAACTTTCTGTCCACCTTCTCAGATGGTCCCCGTAGAAATACAAACTTTCGAACAGGCGATCATGAAAGAAATAGACAATATAAAACCTACCAAAAGACCTTTTGTGAACATCACACGGCAAGAAAGGAAAGCAATCAAAGAATTACGCCAGAATGTGGACCTGGTCATAAAACCAGCTGATAAAGGGGGAGCCATTGTTCTTCTGAGCAAACAAGGATACAACGACCAATGCCTGTCACTACTTTCAGATACAAAATTCTACCTAAAACTGACTGAAGATCCAACAAAAAGACTACAGAGGACAATCAAACTCATGGTGGTAGAGGCCGAGACCAACCAGTGGATTTCAAAACATGAAGCCGAATACCTCAGAACAAAATCACCAAGAACCCCATACTTCTATTCACTACCAAAAATCCATAAAAACAAATCACCACCACCAGGACGCCCCATAGTCTCAGGGATTGGCTCTGTACTTGAACCATTATCACAATTTGCAGATCAATTCCTGAGACCAATAGTACAGAAAACACCTACCTACTTGAAAGATACTAGAGATCTCCTGAATATGTTAGTAGACCTAACATATAATGATCAAACAATGCTCCTAGTAGGACTTGATGTGGAGAGTCTCTATACAAGTCTACCACAACAAAAAACTCTAGAGACCCTAGAGGATATTCTTTTCTCCCAAGATTGGCAACACCGAACTTCGAGACACTTCGTATTGGAATGTTGTAAGATGGCCCTTACTGAAAACATTTTTGAACATGAAGGGACCCTCTACGCTCAACGACACGGAACTTCGATGGGCAGTACATTCGCGCCTAGTTTAGCAGGTCTATAGGTCAGCGCTTTCGAACAACAATGGATACAGAACCCTGTCAACCCTTTCTTAGACCGGATGAAATTCTGGCGCAGGTACATTGACGATATCCTACTAATCTGGGAAGACACCCAAGAAACGCTAGTGGATTTCATAACCTGGATAAACACGAGAGATGAGTGCCTGAAGTTCACACACTCATCAAACAACAAGAAAATAGACTTTTTGGATGTTACGATCTTCTCTGAGAACAACACCTTACAAACAAAAACTTTCTACAAACCAACAGCTAGAAACAGTATCCTGTCTTACAATAGCTTCCATCCCCGACCGCTGAGGGAAAATCTACCCTACAGCCAGTTCTTACGATTGAAACGGAATTGCAGTAAACTGACAGATTATAAGACCCAAGCAGCAGCTCTAGAACACAAACTAGAACTTAGGAATTACCCCACGAAGATCATCAAAAAGTGCCTAAAGAGAGCAAGGAACCAGCCCAGAGAAAGTTTACTTGAGTCAATCCAACGAGAAGAACCAGCAGACTTACTGACATGTGTAACCACTTATTGCACATCCACAAATACCATCAAGAAAATAATCAATAAAAACTGGAGAATTCTAACGTCCAATAATCTACATTGGCCCAAACCACGTTTTGCCAACAGACGACCGCAGAACATTAAGGACATCCTTGTACACACAAGACCTACAACCACCACAAAGGATGGAACTTTAACAACTCTCTGGAACCTCAACCCTGTAGTAGGACACTACCCATGTGGATCGTGCTCAGTATGCAAACTTACAAAGACGACGAAAACACTACAACTTTTACCCAATCTCACCTGGACGCTACGTGATCATACGAACTGCAACACTACACATGTGATTTACATGATTGTATGTCCCTGTGGTCTCAAATATATAGGGATGACGTGCCGAAAAGTGAAGATCCGAATCTGCGAACACAGGAGCAATGTAACCTGCAAACGCATTACAACTAAGATGAGCAAACACTACATTGAACAAAATCATGATCCTGATGACCTCAGATGGGTAGTCCTGGAGACCCTGAAAATAAAATCGTACAATGCAGAGAAGATCCTTTTTGAAAAAGAACAACGTTGGATTTATCGCATCCACACAGACACAGGAGGGATGAACGATAATATCCCGTGGCATACTCTTTCATAAAATATTGAATCCTGAATCCTGAAACAGAATAATTCTAATCATAAAATCGCTCCCTTGACTAATCAGTCAACCATCATACGTTACCTAAGAATCTAGTTTGAGTAAGTTTGAACCACCATCAAAGTTAGTCATATTGTATAAAAGACCTCTAATTTAACCTAGAAATCCTTTTTCCTTTTAATAAGTCGGTTCCGACAGAATCCGTCTGACCTACTAACATACCATCCATACTGGCCAGGCCAGTCACGAACCAAATTAAGCCTAAACAAAAGTTGCGAGGGAACACCCCCAACGCTCCTATTTTTAATTCATAATTAGTAGATCATTCCTTAAATCATAGCGCTAACATCGCTATCAATCCTCTTAAGAGTATGCTGGTTTTAATAAATATAATTCACACATTCATTCCCTAAAAGGTGACCACAAGACTTAACAAATTTATAATATATTTTGAAATCGTGGTTCCACGAATAATATTCCATTGGCACGCTCCGTTTTCTCAAATTAGACCAATTTCCATATGAGACTAACTTCCAAACATTAACGCTGTAGGATAGAGTCTTTTTTCTAAAACCACCAAAGAATTATGCCAACCCTCTATGCCAACCAGCTACACCACAGTCCTTTTTCCCTTTTCACTATGACCGGGAATACAAACGAACCGTGACCGGCCCCCGCGTCATTCGGAGCACCGTAGCAAGAGGCAGCACAAGTGAATCATGAGGAAGCAACGGGTGAGAACTACGAGCAAACAGACTCCACTGCCGACTCTCAAGTTCCAGTAAGATACGGTAATGTTTATTTTCTTCCTTAGAATGGAATCAACATTCAAAAAGCCCGCTGGTGACTCCATGAAGCGTTACAATTGAGCGCTCATAGGTAAATAGCACTGCTAACCTGCATGACTGATTACTACATTTGTCTTTCTCCGAGAAGTCTCTGAAGTCTGAATGTCGATAAAAACACTTAACCCTGCCCAAACTATCTTCTTGCATAGACAGCGCGCATTCGCCAAAACCTACAGGCACTAATGACTCTCCTTGATAATGGTGGTTTTTAAGAATTATTCGTTTCAAGTGGATAAACTAGTTCTAAGACACTTTTTATGAAGATTTTCACAACCATATGCGCGCGAACAAGAGATACCCATCTGCATTTTTGTTCACTCGCTGTGGCAATTGGTTATTAACTGCGGACAATATGTGACACATCGCACCCAGTTACATGTGCCATATCATACATGATTCATCAACACAAACGCGCGCCCACAAATGATTCCCTATGATAATTATGTTTTTCGAAGTTGATAAACGAATTCCATGACTGTTTATAGGAATGTTCTCGCAACCAAAAGCGCGCAAACCCATTCACGTTTGTGTGCATTCGCTATCACAAGTAGTTACCAACTGCCCGTAACCTTCGATGATTCAGACAGTCCAACATCCTATTCTAGACATGACTCATCTACCAAAAAGCGCACCAATCCCAGATATCGGCCCTTCCATTTTTATCTATATACCAATTGATGCCTAATGGATAACTGTGTATTATTGGGATATATACGCGCATCAGAGAATATAACTGCTCACAATTAGTGTTGATACTAGATCATTACGACACTCCTCGTATATTCATTCTGACATAGCCTTATACACACTTCTGTGACTCTAAACCTAATCGCCATGCCTACCTACCTTTTTGAGGATTAACTCTTATACAATGCACAATGTTGCGCTATACTCACTCCCACTGCGGATGTTCGAAAAACACTGTTCCAGCAGTCCTCTATTTGAAACTTTGAATGTTTAAGTTTTCATGTACCACTGCAACCCCCAAATTTTTTCTCTTTTTCAGGCACAGATACAACCGATCTGACCTCTTTAAATTCAGAGTGGTGAGTACACCATTCCATGTAGAACAAATTAGGCTCTACATATTCAATTTCGGTCCTGACGAAAGCCCCTAGAATGTACAGAGGGCTGAAACATGTTGACCAATAAGAAGTGCGTATGATAAGTAACTCATTCTAAACGCACGACTCTATTTTTAAATTCCCATTCACTGCCTCCCAATAAATCATTGAGGTTATAAGTGACATAGGGATTTTAAAACCTAATTTTTCTCACCTTATCACGAGCACACATTCACATTTATTTCTGACCACTACTGTCAGTACCAGTAGGTCTTCCTCCAGGTGGAGGTCAGCATTTTACAAAAAAATGACCCAATGATGATGCTGAAACAGTACACAAATGGCGGAGAATGAAAATATACCGCCTTCAAACTGTGTAGATGTTTGAGGGTCTTTTTTTTTTTTTATTTATTTATTTATTTATTTTTTTAAATCTGTTTTTATTGTTTTAAAACAAGAACATTCTTTGGCAAGTGACACAATAGGTAAGCAGAGAGTTGATAGCATAGGCAAGGGAGCACCCCGCAACAGAACCCATAACTACTGCGTCAGGACTTGCAATCAGGCTTGTGTGTGGGCACTGTCCCCAGCGGGGCCAACCACAGTCTCTTTGACAGTCTCGTAGCGGTCTCAACAGGAGTAACAGTATTAACCGTACCTCAGCTAGGTTCCGTGGCTATGCGAGGGTGCTACCCGCCTCATTCAAATAGTGAAGAACAGGCAAAATACCCGCAAGGCCCAAAGATTATACAGAACAAAACCTTAACAATGGCAGCATAAACTGTACATACAGGCCCAATACCCTCCCAGTTGTCGGCAAGCCCCCCCGCCCCTCCACACCCCCCCCAGGAACCCCCGTGTGTGTGTGTGTGTGTGTGCCCCGGCTGTGACCAGCGCTATGCAAGTGTGGGTGTCGTGGCGCCAAGGGATGTAGGAGGCAGTCGGGGGCATGTCAGCATGGCAGGGGGGCATCCCCCGATCCACCCCCACCCGCGCCAGCTCCGTCGGCCGCCCCCTGCAACTCCGCATCGCTCTCCGCGCCCAGGCGTCTGAGCTTCCCCAGCAGCTGCTTCCAGCGGTCCGCCATGGGTTCCCTCCGCAGGCCCAATGTTTCCTCCCTCTGGATGGCGGTCCCCTCAGCCCCGGCCCATGCCTGAAACGAGGCGGTCCAAGCCTGCACGCGCGGCGGGTCATGCGCTTTCCACCGTTTCGTGATGAGTCGTGTCGCTACCACTAGCCCCAGGTCAATGAATCGAGACGTCACCTTATCCTTACGCGGTCGTTTAAAGTGGTGCAATATGTGTTCGGGCCAGTCGAATGGGATGCTGCGACCCACACTCTCTAGTAGCAGCCCGCTGACCGATCTCCAATAGACACCCAACCGTGAGCAGCTCCACAGCATGTGCAGGAGACCCGCCCCCGGCTCACCACACCTAGGGCACACTGCGTCTGTGCGGTGGAAATACCGATTGATTAACTCCGGCGTGAGGTAAGCTCTGTGCACAATAAATAACTGGATTTGGCGGAATCGCAAGTTTCGGGGTATACGCACCGGGCCCTTGAGTATCCTTTTCCACTCCTTATCCTCTAGCGGTCTACCCAGGTCCAAATCCCACTTAGCGCGGAGGCGGTCCAGGCTGACGGACGACAGCTCCCTCAGTGAGGCTGCGAACCAGCGTATCAAGTGCCCTCCTCTCCCCATAACATGCAGGTATTGCATGGTCAGATGCAGGGCGGGTTTCGAGGTCATATCTCCCCACTGGGCAGTCATGCTCGCCATCAGCGAGCGGTGTGTCAGGAACCCCCCGGGCGGGAGCCCGTCCTCCGATACCAGGGTCTCGTATGGTATGAGCTCGCCCTCCCGGTAGAGATCTCCCAACGTGCGCACATCGGCCCCCCACCAATCTGCCAGCATGTGGGCCGTGAGCACCCCTCCTCCACCAGGGGAGCCCTCAAGTGGTATTGCCGGCGCATACGGGGTAACAGCACACGTGAGGAACAAGGCCCTCCGGAAACACCTGTGCGCCACTTCCAGGAGGAGTGGCAGCGGGTGCACGACCCTGTGAAGGGGATGGAAGGACCTGGTTATTCGTTCCAGTGAGTAGGGTGCCAACCCCGAGGCCGTGTCATCCCTGCCCCTATCAGCGAGCCAGCGGGCCACCCATTGTAGTTGAGCAGCCAGGTAGTAGTGCTCAAAGCAAGGGGCGGCTAGACCACCTCTGTCTGTTGGTAAATACAACTTCGCGAGCGCCAGCCTGTGTCGGGCATTACCCCAGACAAAGTCCCGCAATAGCTGACTAAGCTTGCCAAAAAATGCGGGGGAGATGTACATCGGGAGATTGGCGAAGTAATACAGGAGGCGGGGGAGCATGACCATTTTGGCCGGCGCCACTCTGCCCGTGATCGTCAGTGGGAGTGCGCTCCAGAAGCGTATCTGCGACCTGAGCGCCGTGACTGCCCTCCCCAGGTTCCCATCGAAGAGGTCGGCCGGGCAGCGGTAGATTTGGATCCCCAAGTAGCGGAAGGTGTCTGCCTTCCATTGGACCAGCGTGTCATCCAGGCAGTATCGCGGATCTTCAATACCGGCGCTAAAGGCATACAGGCATGATTTGGCTGCGTTCACACGTAGCCCCGAAATGGCGGCGAACGTCCTCAGCAGCCGCGGCAGCCCCTCCGGGACACGCCCCACATCTTGTACATAGACTAGCAGGTCGTCGGCATAGAGCGACACGTGGTGGACTGCGTCCCCCAACTGTAAGCCATCTCCCAGTGTCGCCCGCAGAGCCACAGCCAGGGGCTCAATCGCCAGGGCGAACAGGAGCGGGGAGAGCGGGCACCCCTGGCGCGTGCCCCGGCCCACCGGTATCGCCTCCGAGACGTGAGGGCCCAGACGGACGCGGACCGTGGGTCGCCTGTATAACAGGTCGGCATCTTCAGAAATTCCCGGTCCAACCCATATCGCAGCAGCACCTCGGCTAAGTAACCCCACTCCAGGCTGTCAAATGCCTTCTCTAAGACCAAGATAAGGCACCCCGCCCTGGGCCACCTGTGCACTGCCTCAGTTGCTACCCTGAAGTATCGCCGGATGTTCAGGGACGTTGACCGTGCCGGGACAAAGCCATTCTGGTCGGTGTGCACCAGGTGGGGGACCACCGGCGCCAGTCGCTCCGCCAGCACTTTGGCGAGGATTTTGTAATCCACGTTCAGCATCGCTAAGGGACGGTAGGAGCCCAGCTCTGTGTGGTCCCTGTCAGGCTTGGGCTGGGAGACCAGGAACGCCTCCCGCATAGAAGGAGGGAGCGACCCTACCTCCAGTGCTGTGCTATAGAGCTCTCTCAGCAGTGGCGCCAGGGACTCGCGGTACGCTTTGTAATATTCCGCGGGCAGGCCGTCCGGCCCCGGCGTCTTCCCAGATGCCATCGATTGAATCGCCTCCCCTATTTCCTCCAGAGAGAGAGGTCCGGCTAGTTCCCCATTGTGTGCCGCCGTGACCTCAGGGAGCTGGACAGAGGCCAAAAAGTCCCCAAGAAGCTGCGGGGGGCCAGTTCCCCTCGCTTTGTACAGCTGCCTATAGTGGTCAGCGAAGGCCCGGTGTATTTCACACTGTGTGTGGACTAGTGTGCCATCCGCTCTGTGGATCGATCCTATAGGGGCACGCCGGTCCTCCTGTCGTATGAGCCAGGCCAGGAGGCGGCCCGCCCTATCCGCCCCAGCATGCGTCCTGGCCGTGTGCGCAGCGTAGTTGTGGCACCGGAGCCGCTCCAGGAGGTCCGCGTGCCTTTCCCGAAGGTCTGCCAGGGTGTGTGAGTGCCGACCCCCTCCCTCTCCCTCCCTCTCATGCCGCAGGAGGTCATTCTCCAGGCGCGTCAGAGAGTCCGAGAGGCCCCTACGTATGTTCCAGGTAGCCCCCAGGCAGTGGCCGCGAATGGTCGCCTTATGGGCTTCCCACTCCACTAGCGTATCACTCGCAGTCCCTTCATTTGCTTCAAAATATGCCAGAATGGCCGTGCCAAGGGAAGATCTAAATTCCGGATCCTCGAGCGCGCTCGGCTGAAGTCGCCAGGTGGGCACCGGCTGCCGCTCCACCACCCAGCTAAGCTGGAGCCACAAGGGGTTATGGTCGGAATGCGTTCGGCCCAGATACTCAGAGCGCACTATGAGTGGGAGTAGCGACTGCGAGCCCACCAATCTGTCCAGCCGGACGTGGAGATCGTGCACCGCCGAATAATAAGAGTATATTTTGTCTCTCGGGTGGAGGGTGCGCCACAGGTCCTGTAGCGCCCAATGCGCAAGCCAGTCCCCCAGCGCCCTAGCGTTAGACTCCCGCACCGTCGCGCGCAGGGGAGGGAAGGATCTGTCCAGTTGGACATCTAGCACCATATTGAAGTCCCCTCCCAGTTGCCAGGGGAGCCCCGCGTAAGGGTGCAGGATTTGTGTCAGGCGTTCCAGGAAGGACGGCTGATCCACATTGGGCGCGTATATCGACCCCAGCAAGATCTCCTGCCCGTTCAGTTTTCCCCGCACCAGCGTGTACCTGCCCTCGCCGTCCACCACCACCTCCTCGCATCGGAAGGGGACCCCTGCTCGCACCCATATCAATGTGCCGCGCGCGTGCGCCGAATAAATGGTACCATATGTGTGCCCCCTCCACCGCTTGGAAAGCCTGTCCAGTTCTAGCCGTGACATATGCGTCTCCTGCAGGAGAGCGATCCCGACAGAGTGGCGTTGTAAGTAGGAGAAGATGGAGTAGCGCTTTGACGGTGTGTGCATACCCCGTATGTTCCAAGTCACAACATTAGTGTGCGCCATCGTGAAGGTGGGAAAACCAGCCGGGCTGGAAGTAGAGCATCTGCACCCGGGGAGTGGGACGAGGGGCCAGCCATCCAACCCAGGGGAGCATATAACTGCGCTGCCATGTGAACAGTGTAACTGCCGTGAACAATAGAACAAAAAGGGCGTATTCCCAACGGGGCATCCGTCCAAACTTCAAAGGAACTAATTAACTATGCAATGTGTCAGTACAGTGTCTGATGGGGTACGCGCGAGAGTATCGACTAGCTGGCGCAATGTCCCCCCTCCCCAATCACCTCTAAGGGAAGGGAAAAGCAGCAGCATATCTAGCATGGAACTGTCGCACTGCCCGGGCTCTAGTACGCGGTAGTAGGGACCCCCCACTATAACATCCCGCGGCGCGCGCCACGGTCGGGCCTTCCTGCACTACCAGACACCCCCCACTCTAAGCCTGCGCCCCCCGTGGGAGAACCCTCCCACCCTCAAGTCCCCGTCACCCCTCCAGACGCCCAGTTGCAGGCCAACTGCGTGGGCTTACCCACCCCGCATGGCTCCCACCTCAGTGCGTTGTAGCAGTGTCCCATCACGCAATCAAGTCAGCAGTCTGTGGGGTCACCACCGGTAGAGCCAGGTCCTCCGATATCACCGTGGACGGGGACGAGGCACCACTGGTCCCTGGGGCACTGCACGCTCCAGTCTCCATGCAGTCTCCGCTGGGCGGCGTCCCCAGAGTCGCCACCGCGTCGAGGACCTCCTGCCGCTCCACTCTGATCCGCTCCGGGCTAGGCCCCATCAGCCCCATCCTCAGCTGCTGTCGGGCCCCCCGCCTCCTACGCCTCCTGGGCCCTCTCTCCGGGCGGCCATCAGGCACCGCGCCCGCGGGTCTCTCCCCCGTCCACTGCCCCGTCTCCTCCAGCCAGTCCCAGACATCCTCCGGGGAGTCGAAGAAGCGGGTCCCCTCCTTTGCCACCACTCGCAGACGGGCCGGGAACAGCAGGGAGTAGGGCAGCGCCAGCTCCCGAAGTTGCCTCTTCACCGCCAGGTAGTTGCTCCTGCGCCGTTGCACCGCTGCCGTGTAGTCGGGGAAGAACATGACACGGCTACTGCCAACCGTCGGGTCACCAGACTTGCGCGTTTCCCTCAGGACCACATCTCGGTCGCGATAGTTCAGGAGCTTGAAGAGGAACGGGCGGGGCCGGGCTCCCGGCTTGGGTTGCTGCGCCGGCACCCTGTGTGCACGCTCTACCACAAAGTGCTGGGATAGTGCCCCCTGCGGCAAGAGGTCCGTCAGCCAGCGCTCGATATACTGCTCCGGGTTCCTGCCTTCGACGCCCTCTGGAAGCCCCACGACGCGTACATTATTGCGACGGGAGCGCCCTTCTGCTTCGTCGACCCGGTCTTCCAGTGCATTAACCCTGTCCAACACATCCTGCAGCGCAGCCCCATGGCTATGGGTGATTGGCTGGAGCTCCCGAAGCGTCTGGCCCTGGACCGTGACCTTCTCCGCCAGCTTACGGTGATCTGCGTGGAGTAGCGTGAAGTCGGAGGTGACCTTGTCGATCCTGACTTCTAAGGACTCTCTCGTCTGCTCCAGGCTGACGCCGAGTTTCTCCACCGCCGCGAGCATAATGTCCATCTTGGCCGACAGGGCCGCTGATTGTGGCTCCGCGTCCCCCCCTGGACGGGACTGCGTGTTGTCCACGCTCCCTGTGCGTGACTGTCCCTGCTGTGTTTTGTCCCGGAGCCGGCCCATCACGTATTGTTGGGCCGTCGGCATCCGCAGGCCGGATCCCGGTGTCACAGACTCGGCTCGATGGCTGCAGCTCTACTCCTGTACTGCGCACCCCTCCGCGCGGCCACCGGTGCAGACAAGTGGCAGGCTCCGAAGTCTTCAGGGCTTCTGGGCCAGTATGTCATGCCCTTCTCCCCAGGCCAGCGCTCCACTGCCCTCCTTACCGGGATGTGCCAGTCGACGGGGTTCCCCGTGGCTCCCCTCACCGGTGGCGTCCTCGGCCAGCCAGGCCTCCAACCTGCACCCTCCAGCCGCTCCGGGCGCGCCCGACCGGCGCCCTCAGCTCCCTGCAGCGGCGCCGGCTGTGTGGGGGCTGGCGCTTCGTCCTACGTCGTCGGGTACACCCGATCGATGTCCGCCGGTAGTCTGCTGGGCCCCTGGGCACGTGGAATGTCACTGGTCCGACGTTATGTTTGAGGGTCTTTTTATGACGGACACAACCGACAAGACCTTGGTAACACAGGACAAGTGGTCCATTCCCCCCCCTTGATTTATAACTAACCATTGGAAGCCGGATGGACCAAAGCTTCTTTTTCCCTCCATTTGATTATGACACACCCCTTAGGCAGCACCTGCCAATCATATCCTGGAATGTTAATGGTCTTCAAGATAAGCTAAAATGAGGGCTAGTTTTACAGTATCTGAAACATAAGGCGCCAGCAATTACCCTATTGAAAGAGACCCACTTAACGGGGACAGTCTTCAGAGCCCTAGATAGATGGGGTTTTAGGCTGGCGGTCCACTCGGAGTTTACATCTGGTTCGAGGGGGGTGGGAATCCTCCTGAAGAAACAATACCCAATTGTAGTTAAGCACACGTATACAGACGATCAAGGCCCTCTCGTGCCAGTGGGAAGGGCACGTAGTTAACGTAGTGTCTGTCTACATTCTGCCCGCGCTTCACTCCTCAGCTTTCCCCGTGCTAAACGAATTACTTCTCCGACTCCCACAGGGCTTTTTAATAATAGGAGGTGATTTCAATGCCACTTTGGATGACACTTTAGATCGCACAGCCCCTCGACAGCAACACCAATCACACTCTGCCCTAACTGACTTCCTGGACGCCATAGGTATGGTGGACATTTGGCGCTACCATTTCCCCCGGACACAGCAATATACATACTATTCCGGTGCACACAATAGCCTCTCCCGAATCGACTACATACTGGGACCCGCAGCAGAATTAGGAAATTTCCTGACGGTAGCACATTTGCCGAGAGGCATCTCTGACCATTCCCCGGTTAGCACTCTCTACACTTGGCTCTCCACAGCGCAGAACCACATATTCCCCATGTATTCCGGATACTTTAAGGCCCCTGAGATAGGGAAGGGACTGACCAATACTACCAAATATTACTTCACTGAAAACGCACCCTCCGTCTCCTCCCCAATTGTCTTCTAGGAGGCGTACAAAACAGTGCTTCGTGGGCAGGCAGTCTCACTAATCACCCATCATAAAAGAGAGAAAGTCAGAACTGTGGAGACACTCGAACAGGAGGTGGAGGACTTGGAAAGAACCCACAGTCAGGAACCCTCTGACACAAACTCTCACCTATTGCAACTTAAGAAGCAGGAGTATAGGGAATTTCTGTGGGAGGCAGCGAAAATGCGACTCTCCAAGACCCAACATACCATCCACGAAAGTGGAGACAAAGCCGGCAAGCTTCTGGCATGGCTTGACAAAAGAGAAAAGGCAGATAGGTGGATCGCAGAACTTCAACTTCCCACGGGCGACACCACTCTGAATCCTCAACACATAGTAGACTTATTGGTACAGCACTATGAACAGATCTATACTTCCACACTCACGGTTACGCAAGCAGATGCGGAGGAGTTCCTCCGAGATATTAAGCTCCCCAAACTAGAGGAAATAGAGTCCCAATCTTTAGAGGTAGAGCTCTCAGCGTAAGAAATCGCGATGGCAATCGGTAACCTACAGTCAGGAAAAGCGTTGGGACCAAACGGTATCCCCATTGAGTGGTACAAGCGTAACGCGACAACACTTACACCATACATGGCAGCAATGTATGAAGCCAGCTTGGAAAGGGGGGAACTACCACGTGACCAGAGGACGGCGACAATTGTGGCCATCCATAAACCCGGCAAATCTGCGCAGGAATGTTCCTCCTACAGGTCCATATCTCTAATTAACACTAAGGCCAAGATATTGTCAAAAATCCTGGCCAACAAACTTACACCACACCTAGCAACCTTGATACACCCGGACCAATCCGGGTTTATGCTCGGGAGAAATACGGCTCTAAATCTTCGGCGCCTCCACAACGTGTTGGGCCGTAGACATACTATTCAAGAAGAAGCTATCGTGCTGTCCCTAGATGCGTACATGGCCTTCGACACAGTCGAGTGGCCCTTCCTCTTCGCTGTTCTCCAAAAACTAGGATTCGTACTGAAATTTTGCTCCTGGGTCCGGCTACTCTACACTTCTTGGGTAGCTCATGTAGTGGCCAACGGGAATAGATCGAGGGATTCTTCACTACATCGCGGCACAAGACAGGGCTGCCTGCTGTCGCCCCTTCTTTTTGCCTTTGTGCCGGAGCCTCTGGCGGCCTGTGTACGACAGGACCCGGTCATCCGAGGACTTAGATGGACTCAGGACGAGGATCGCATTCCCTTATATGCGGACGATATCCTTTAACACATGGCCTCTCCTAGACGTTTACTGTCCTGTCTGTTAGATATCTGTAGCTCCTATGGACGACATTCAGGGTATACGATTAATTGGATGAAATCGGTGCTCTATGTCCTGAGGGTCCCCCCCACTCCTCCCGGCTGGCTGCGAAGTAACGATAGCGGAAGACACTTTTAAATGTCTAGGGATTCACGTCACCCATGACCCGGAAATGTTTATGGCACTAAATCTCCAAGCCCCTTTGAAACGGCTGCAAAAAAATACCAAGCACTGGCAATCGTTGCCTTTGTCGCTCCTGGGAAAAGCAGCCCTTTTCAAAATGATGGCGCTACCTCGGTTTCTCTATGCCCTCCAAAATCCACCTTTTCCAGTCCCCCAGACCTACTTCCATGCCATTGAGGCGGAAGTCACTAAACTCCTATGGGACAATAAACCGGCCCGCATAGCTATGGTGAAATTATATTGCACCTCGTACGATGGGGGCATTGCACTCCCTAACATACAGTATTACTATTGGGCTGCTCAGCTAATAGTGGTAAATCAGTGGATCCATGTCCCCCTCACAGACCCAGCCAATGCCCTCGACAGGTTACAGCTTGGGGTGACGGGGCCGCATCGAGCACTCTATAACAAGACTCGATGAATGATGGGCCCGACAAACCATACACTCCAGATATGGAAAACAGTGCAAAAAAAAGTTATGATGGCATGACACACTCACACGAGCAACACCCCTATGAGTTACAGACAGGCTGGGAAGGTTGGAAAAAAAGTAAAGGGTTTCACAACTGGAACCTCATCGGGGTATCAAAGGTGGGCGACCTCTGGGTACAGGGAAAAATTATTACATTTACGCAACTCCAAGCGCGATACAAAATGGCGTCAACGGAGTACTTCCGTTACCGACAGATTAAACACGCTCTTGAAGCGACACTCCCCCCTGACACCACCCTGTCTGAGGCCTCCCCACTAGAGGGCAGACTACTGACGGACTATATGGACAAAAAAGCAATCTCCCTGAAGTATCGGAAAATTGACAATAACATGTCAGATCCGATGGAGAAGCTTAAGGACAAATTGCAGGTGGACCTGGGTGACTTGGATGACACAGATTGGCAGGAGGCGCTGGCGTCCCCTAGAGCGGTAGCGATCACATCCAAACTAAGTCTTGTACAACTCAAAATTCTTCATAGAATTTATTACACCAGACCTACCCTCTGTAAGATTGGAAAAGTAGACAACCCCCTCTGCCTGCGACAATGTGGGAAGGTTGGTACGTTCTTTCACACTATATGGACATGCCCTGCAGTGGTGTTGTACTGAGAGTCAGTTATGTCCCTCATTGCGAGGGTAAGTGGAAACCTGGTCCCCACGGAGCCCAAATGCTGTTTACTTAACATTTGGGATGCAACAGATTTAAATTCAACGCTACAGAGCTGGACTACTCTGGGTATCATGATAGCCAAGAGGAATATTGCCAGCCACTGGGGTGGGGCAGCCGCCCCTGCATTGGCGGAGTGGTGTTGGGACATGGACACTGTCATGGTGGTGGAGAGGACGGGATGTCCCAGAAAATGACAAAGCTGGAATACTTATAGAGGGAATATTTGCGAACTACCCTCCATACCTCCAGAAATTGAATAATTGACTGTGACCAATATTGATGGTGGTAACGCTGTGTATGTTATAGCTTGAGCATAACGATTTTTGTAATGTCCATATAGGATTGCCAACTATGTATAAAAAAGTGGACTATATCACTCATTTGTAACATGTAAAAGAAATGAACTGTGCGCTTTGTTTTTTTTTTAATAAAAAAAAAATAATAATTAAAAAAAAAAGCCTTTGCTCAAATGTCCTACAATTTCCCCTACTCAGCTCTCTATCTGCTACTTTATCAGCGGGCAGTGCTCTTTGAATAATTTTCAAACCATTACAGGTGGCAGCCTGTGCATACACACCGTGACCATCTTAGAACACTTTTCTTTTAATTTTAAGAAAAAACATTCTAAAATGACTGCTACGGTGTGGCCAAGATGGCGGCCGTGTAGGACGTGTTTTGCTGATCCTCCGGCTCCACCAAGGCAATCGCCTTGTATTTGCCCGCTCTGACACCGCATCCTTGGCAGGAGAGAAGTGCATCGGCCCCCGGTACACTTACGTTGCCTGGGGAGGTGCCTGACGACAAGAACCGACGTTCCGGAGTGGCAGTGGCCGGCAGCAGACGAGGGGACGCAGGCGGCATACCCAGGATGCGAGGTGAGAGATCCCTGGCGCCTTAGCGGAGAGCTCTCGGGGCGTCCGCCCTGAGCGCTGCCTGTCCCATCTGCAGCTTTCGGAGGTCCGGAGAGCTTGGAAGAACCTAGTGCTGCGGACCCAGGGTGAATGGCCGGGGGCAGGAGCGCCGCTGGGAGAAGGCCTGCAGCGTGGGCGGTGGGACCGCTGAAGAGTGTAGAGCGGAGTGCATGCCCTGGCCGCACCCTAGCGATCGACCCCGCGGCCAGGGAAAGCGGACCCTGGGGCGTCTATTTGGACATCGCCCGAATGTGGAGCACTAGCCTGGGAGCGCTGCCGGCAAAAGGGGCCACAGGAGTGAAAGAAGCGTGGTTGCGTGGCCCGGAGCCGCATGGTGGTGAGGCCCTGAATAGCTGAAAGGGTGGCGGCCCGCAGATCAGGAACGAGTGGTATCGTCTGACCGGATCACCAGCTGGAGCCCTAGCGGGGGCTGACGCCTGGTCTCGGTCGGCCTCTTGGTGCACGGAGGCTAGAGCGGATTTCTTTAGCAGAGCACAGGGGCGCTGCGGCACAAGTGTACCTGTGGAGGAGAGCGGGCAGCTGGGGGTGTCACAACCATAGTATGTATGTATGTATGTATTAAATTCTTATTGAGCGCTTCTGCCACCCCAAGGGTATCCTGGCGCTTGACCTTCCGTGAGTCATCAGATCTAATACGCTACATTACTCTTGGACAGAGATGGGTCTTCAACTCTTTTTTAAAGGAGGTTAGTTCTTGCTTACTCCTTAGCAGCAGAGGAAGGGCATTCCACAGCTTAGCTGCTGCAAAGCCAAAAGCCCGCCCATCCTCACTCTGACAAATTTAGGAACTTTGATCAAAAAAGCCGAGGAGGATCTTAGGGGTCTAACAGCCTGGTACCAGGAAAAAAGATGTTGGAGTGGCAGAGGTCCCAGACCATGCAACGCTCTAAACACAATGCAGGCGGCCTTAAAAAGAATACGCTGCTGGACAGGCAGCCAATGAAGGTCAGATAATGCTGCTGAGGATGACGCAGAGCGTGATTGAGCTAATGCCAACTTGGCTGCCATGTTTTGAACCCTCTGCAGCCTAGATACCAGAGACTTAGGTGCCCCCAGAAGTAGTGCGTTGCAGTAGTCTAGTCTACTGAGTATAGTACTGCGCACCACCTCTACTCGAGCTTCTAGGGGAAGCAACGGCAAGATTTTCCGTAGGGCACGAAGTAAGCCCATGCACATTGCTATGGTCTTATTTACCGAGGCATCCAGCTGCAGACTAGGTTCAAACATGATCCCCAAGTTACGGGCCGACTCAGCAGCTGTCACAGTACCCAAGATGGATGCCGGCCAGAAATCCTCTGGCAACGGGCGAGAGGGTTGATCCAAGGAGCAATGAAGCACCTCGGTCTTTGCCCCATTAAATTGGAGTGAATTAAGGCGAAGCCACTCTGCTGTTTCCGACATACACTGATGGAAAATATCCCTCGAGACCGCCTCCTTACCCTCAAAGGAGAAAATCTGTTGCGTATCATCGGCATAGTTGATAACTGAGATGCCGAAGGATTTTATCAAGCTGATTAGGGGTCGGAGGTAAAGGTTGAAGAGGATCGGACTAATCGCAGACCCCTGTGGCACACCCATTGATCGATTTTCATCCCAAGACTCTTGACATTGGGGCAGGATTTTGGGGCAGGGCCTAGCTCTTGGGGCCAGTATAGGTCGCTCCAAGGGGACACAGCAGTTGAAACAACCAGGACTTCTGTTTTATCCGGATTGATTTTCAACAGATTGGACGACATCCAGTTCACTGTGAAACGTAGGATGTCTTTGGCCTCTGATTGTGCCGATGAAGTGTTGTCGATGCTCAGCAGTAGCTGCGTATCGTCGGCATAGTTAAATACTTTGCACTTCATCTTTGCCAGCGACTCTACCAGTGGTTGCAAGTAGAGGTTGAATAGGAGTGGCGAAAGCGCTGACCCCTGCGGAACCCCACAAACTAACCTGCCCACCTCTGAGACCTGGTCTGCCAATTGGATCCTCTGCGTCCTTCCTGTTAAAAAGGCTGTGAGCCATTTTAGTGCCTGTCCCCCTATCCCGAACCCGGCCAGCCTACCCAGGAGCAGTGCATGGCTGACAGTATCAAACGCTGCTGAAAGATCTAATAATATCAGCGCGCATGGCTTTTTACCGTCAGCCATGCATCTTAGCTCATCCAGTACCGACAGCATTACTAGCTCCGTGCTATGATGTGCGCGGAAACCTGCTTGCCGGTCGTGGAGAAGATGGTGACATTCCAGGAAGGCTGATAAGGACTTAAGTACATGTTGTTCCAGTACTTTTGACAGGAATGGCAGCTGGGAAATTGGCCTATAATTCTTCATGCTAGATGGGTCGGCTCCCGGTTTTTTTATCAAGGGTCTGACACATGCCTCTTTAAAGGTGGATGGCAGAAGTCCAGTGGCTAATGAGGTATTTAAAAGATCTAAGATCTGATCCTCTAGAAGCGGTATTGCCATCCGAAGGGTGTCAGGCGGGCAGGGGTCCGCAGGGGAGCCGGATTTAGTAGACGCTACTAGTTTCCTCAAAATACTAAGGTCAATGTGGGGAAAGTCAGTAAAGCTAGAAGAGGGAGAGTCTGGGGGGGGAGGTTGTTTGACATGAGGGACTGGGTTGTTCTTCTTAATCTCAGTCAAGATGGTCGCTACCTTACCCAAGAAATATCCTTGAAAGGTGTCACAATCAATCTGGGTATCAGTCTTTTCCTCTTTCTTGCTTAACTCCTTCAGTATTTGAAAGGTCTCTCTGTATATTGGTGGCATTCTTAATACGCGTCTCATAGTACTCCTTCTTTGTTATAACAATAAGCCTTTTGTATGCTTGGAAAGACTTCCGATATAGCTCCCTGTCAGTGGCCCTTTTAGATTTCCTCCAGCATCTTTCGAGGTAGCGGAGCTTTCTCTTATTTTCGCGTAAACCTTCAGAGAACCAAGGGGCTCCTTTCTCTACCCCTTTTATTTTTTGTACCTTTTCAGGAGCCAGTTCATCAATGGTTGACCTAAGGGCAGTTGTTATCAGGTAGTACTTGGAATCTAGATCGGTGCTATCAGCAGGGAGTATAGAGTTCTGAATGTACTTGGGCATGGTCTTGGATAGTCTCGACATTCACCCTTTTCCATTGGCGCACTTTTTTAGTTTTAATGGGTAGTTTAACCTGGCAGATCTCTTGCGGTAAATCATATAAGATGAGGTAGTGGTCTGACCAGAGACAGGGTGAAACGCTGGTGATACATGCTTTTGGGGATGAAGACCAAACAAGATCTAAGGTATGGCCTTTTATGTGGGTTGGCGCTTCCACTAGTTGTTTCAGTCCAAGAGTAGTCATAACGGTCTGTAGCTTCTGGGCTGATAGGTCTTGAAGACTTTTATCCCAGTGGACATTAAAATCACCAGTTACTAGAATGTTTTTGTAACGTGTGCAAAGGTCGGAAATGATTGGTTGGAAGAGATCGTTGAACCCAGGTGTGCTTTGGGGGGGGCAGTATACCGTTAGGATGATGAGGCAAGAGTTGTTCATAGTGATTTTTATACCCAGTAGATCAACGGTGTTAGTTGTCTCGGCTAGGATCTTTGTTACCCTAAATTGATTTTTAAAGATCGTTGCTACCCCCCCACCCCGGGTACCCTCTGGTCGATTGTGCCAAACCATGTCATACCCGCTGGGAAGGGCGGCGATGATATCCGGGGAAGAGGCATCACTCAACCATGTTTCAGTGAGTGTCAGGATATCAATGGTCTCATCCTGTAGCAGGGTAAAGATCTCTAAGTGATGTTTCTGCAGCGACCTGGTGTTAAGGGTCGCTAACTTCACAGGGGCTAAGAGGCTATGGTTCTTAAACCTAGAGCTATACAGGATGTTGAGTTCTTTGAGTATGGCACCTGTACTCGGAGATAGGATATACCTGTCGGAGTTCAGTTCGAGAAGGTCCGCTGATGTATAGCAGGTGCGTGTGCCAAAGTCCCTAAGCCCTAAGCCCGGTCGTGCGCGGACGGGCGCAGACGGGCAGGACTCTGGCACGACTCCGGCGCAGCTCCGGCGCGTCCGCTGATCGCGTCCGCTGCGCGGAGACATCCTAGCCCGTTTTAATACCGCTGACGATGTCCTGGCTCACCTATCCCGACCCAAGATGGCCGCCAAACTCGACGCCCAGCGCTCTCGACCTCGAGACTCAGGCGAGAGTGGGACTGGAGCTGGAGGGAGGGGATAGGGGTGAGAAACCAGGCGCTGCTGAGCTCTCAGAAGTTATGGCTCCTCAACAGCACGCCCGCCGCAAAACATAAAAATTCACGGGACTAAACAATATCCCAGGTAAGCTGTTAAAAGTAAATCAATTTTGTCAAGAATAGATAGGAGACCTCCCGGCTTCCGCCTCAGGAGGGAAAGGAGCGTACAATGTCAGGATCTCTCAATGGCTAATCAAGTCTCTGCTGTAGTTGGCTGCTGCACTAACTTAATCAGGCAGCTACGCAAACTTGCCCCCCTGCTCTCGAGAAATATGCTGCAAACTATCGTGTCAGCCACAATAGTGTCTAGAATTGACTATGGAAATGCGCTGTACCTCGGCCTTCCGAAGTATGCCATCAGCCGTCTCCAGGTCATTCTAAACGACGCAGCACGCCTGGTCTTTGGAGTTCCAAGGAGGACCCAGGCCTCCCCCCTGCTCCATCGATTACATTGGCTACCCATGTTGCAGAGAGTGGAGTTCAAAAGCATGTGTATTTGCCACAAAGCATTACACGGACAGGCGCCAGCCTATATAAAGGAAAGGCTTGAGCTCCACGAACCCAAACGCGTCTTGCGATCGGCGGGCTCCTTCTTATTGTCTCAACCACGCTTTAAGCTAACGACCAAAGGAGGCAGATCGTTCTCAGTACAGGCCCCCATCAACTGGAATAAGCTGCCAGAGGCTCTTCGTAGAGAGCCCAATCTCCTCCGCTTTCGGAAGGCCTTGAAGACTTTACTCTTCAAGAACGCGTTCCCACTTCAATAACGAGCTGCTAGACCCGCCACCTTCTATCTCTTCCATCTTTGTTCTGTACTTGGTCAGTAGCGCTTTGAGACCTGTCGGTGAGTTGGCGCGATACAAAACCCAGATACATACACCCTGCTTCACCTGCCGTATATCTGAGCGAAACGGTGGTAATGCAACTGCTTGTTGCCTATTGGCCAAATAGGATTTAAGCCAGCCCAGCGCCAGACCAGCCACGCCCGCTTTCTGGAGGCGATCCAGCAGGACAGCATGATCCACCGTGTCGAACGCAGCCGACATGTCCAGCAATACTAAAAACGCTGCCTTACCTGTGTCGACACGCGTTCGCAGATCGTCCAACACGGTGATCAAGGCGGTCTCAGTCCCATGTGCTGGCCTGAATCCAAACTGGGCTGCGTCCAGGCAAACGTTGGATTCCAAAAAGTTGGATAAGGTTCTTGTGACCAATTTCTCTAGAATTGTTATAGGAAATGGAAGCAACGAGATAGGCCTATAGCTGGCTGGACATAACGGGTCCAAGGAGGCCTTTTTTAGCAGAGGTGTCACTATTGCAAGCTTCCAGCTGTCAGGAACCGAAGCTGTAGCCAATGACTGGCAGCAGATGGTATACAGCGGAGGTAACAGTTCTGTCAGGAAGGCCTTCCATATCCTATGTGGCAAAGGGTCAAGTGGGGAACCCGAAGATACACCGTTAGCCAGTGTATAGAATTCCTCCAAGGAAGGGATAGGAAAGCAGGATAGTTGCTGTTGTTCCCCCTTAACCTCCTCATCACCTACGGGGTGGGGAGATTTTAGTGGAGAGGACTCTGTCGAGACCATATGGCTCGGGATCGAGAGGCCACTCAAAATAAGCCTGATTTTTTCCTCAAATGCAGAGGCCAAGGAGTCGCACAGCTCCTGAGATGCTATGGTGACTGGTGCTGCGCAGGCAGGGTTTGCCAGGTTATTGACCAGTTTAAAGAGGGTCTGTGATTTATTGGTGGCTTTGGCCAAAGAATCTTCCAGAAACTTCACCTTAGCCATCTTTAGGTGGACTTTATACTCCCGCAAAGCCTGTCTATACTCTGCACGATCCGATTCCTCATAACCTCTCCTCCAAGCACGCTCCGCCTGTTTACAGCGAAGTTTCTGTTGGCTAAGATCACCAGTAAACCAGGCGTTGGCTCTCCGAGGTTTGTTCTTCACCCTTTTTAGAGGGATCAGTTCATCCAGTGATGTCAGAATTTGTTTACTAAGGGCAGCATAGCTTTTATCCACGGTTTCCTGCACCGCAAAGGTTGTAGGCAACAATGAGGGTAAACTTGACCCCCTTAACAGACGGGACCACTGTCTACTAAATTTATGCCCAACCAAGCTATCAACACTACGCTGCTCTCCTGACACAAAGATAGACATGAGAACCATAGCATGATCTGTCCAGCATTGATCCAAGACCTCATTAATAACAACCAACTTTTTATCCGCAAAGACCAAGTCCAAGATGTTCCCCTTCACATGCGTGGAACATCGCACAAGCTGCTCCAACTGTATGTTGTTGCATGCTTGGCAGATTTCTCTATAAGCTAGTTCTTGTGGGCCTGAAGGTCGTAAATTAAAATCGCCCAACACTATAAAGTTGGAATGTGAGTTAGATAAGTCATAAACAAGGTCAATGAATTGCTGGAAAGAAGAAGCCATTCCAGAGGGCGGTCTGTAACACAAAAGACCTGCCAGAACTATGCCGCCTTGAGCCATCAGAGAGAAGCCCAAGAGTTCAAAACCTACCACCTGTTTAACTGTGAACTGTGAAAGGGAGAGTGTATCTTTACAAATAAATCCCACTCCACCACCCCTTCCCGTAATTCGGGGACTATGTCTTATAAAGTATCCTGGGGGACATGCCCAGGCCAACTCCGCTCCACTATCTGATGTAGTCCAAGTCTCTGTTAGGAACAAAATATCCAAATTAGCAGACTCAACTAGCAGAGAGATTTCGGCAGAATGCTTTACAAGGGAGCGGACATTAAGAAGGCCACAGGAAATAGAGGGCGGGGTCGCTGGCCGCGAGGTGGATCCTTTGTTTAAGGCCGAGTGGAGGTTCAGTGCACACAGTTCTTCTCGAGAATATACTAAGTGTGATCTGTACGGCTCTGTAGAACCGGGAGCAACCGGGATGCGAACGGGCGCAAACGGGCTTACCTCTGGCGCACCCCCGGAGCGCCCACGGCGCGCCCGCTGCGCGCCCGTACCTCCATTCAATTTAATAGTATTATGCCGCGCGGGTACCGCCTCGTAGGCGACTGACCCACCCAATATGGCGCCTACAATGTCCCAAACCTCACTCACCCACTCAAAGATGGCGATCAAGCGCCGCTAAACCGGAGCCCCCGCTAACTGAGTCCCGCCAAATGCGGGTGATAGAACAATTTAATGTGCAGGTAAGCCTGACTGTTTCCCCCAGCGGCAAAGCAGCGTAGCAGCAAATTTAAAATCTCTATTCCAATAGAGTTGTATTTAGTTTTTAAAAATAATCCAATGCGCGCGATGACAAGGCATAGTCCGAGGCATCTGCCGCCTTTCAGCAGGAGGGCTAGTGACGCCAGAAGGAGGACCTGGGTCTCGACCATTGCAGATCCTGCGGCCCAGTAGCAGGAGGAGGACCTGGGAGGCACCAACGGGCGTTCAGATGCTCGGTGCCTAGAGGAGACCAACCAGAAGCGCCACGGGATAGAAGGGCACAGTGGCCAGCCGGTAGGGGAGAAGCATGTGCGTAGGCCCCTGGGGGCAGTGCCGGGCACCGCTAACAGTAGAGCCCTGGAAGCAAGGAGGTGTGCAGGGCGCTTAAGCCAAAGTTAGTGGTACAAGGGAAGAGGCCCGCTTAAAGATCTACCCGTAACACTGAACTCTAGCGCGTGTCTTTGACTCATCCATAGAGCGCTTGGCCACCGGGCCTGTATTGAACTCCTAAGCAGGATGTGGAAGGGGCGCCTCAGGCACAGAAGAGGATATGAGCCGCTGTAGAAACGCCCAACACCCTGCAGGGGGCGGAAACCAACACATTGCATAGCTCTGACCTGGTGGTGTGGAGGTGTGGCTGGTTAAACGACCTGGGGAGGCACTGACCTGATTTCCCTGGCACATGGAGTCCATAGACTGGAGCAAGTAATCGCAGCCTGTGGAAGGGTCCAGGCCCCAGCCGGTGGGAGTGTCTAAGCCCTGGGCAACGGATATCACTGCAAAACCAGTGCATAACTACTGACAGTGCGGAAGAACGAAGCGCCCGGTTAGACAACTCGAGTGACGAGGATGGCCAGCGCACGTCTGAAGAAGGAGCACTCCATCAAAGAGATGCTCCTAAAGCAGTTCACCCAAGGGACAACTGACAGTACAGGCCAAGAGACGGAGGGGTCGTCGGGGAGTCATGAAGGGGCGAATGCACCGGCCACGAACGTCTTCATGCCGGAACTGTTTACGTCACTAAGAGCGGATCTACAGTAACTCAAAGAGCAAATAGCAGCCGACTTCAAAGACGTGAAACGCGACGTGGAGGACATTGGGGAGCGAGTGGCGACTCTTGAGCATGAAACCGGACGCGACGAGGAGATTGAGATGATGCAGCAAGAGCTCCTCCGCCTTAAGGAGCAAAATATCGAACTGCAAGGTCAAGCAGAGGATCTGGAAAACCGCTCCCGCTGCAATAACGTACGTATCCGAGGAGTGCCATCCGGCACACAAGGGGAGGACATCAGGGAGTTTGTGACAGCCCTATGTCAACAGGTGTTGGGAGACGAGCACACGGGTGAAATCCAAATTTATAGAGCTCATAGAGTTGGCCTGCCTAGGGGCGGGAAGGCACCACCACCGGCCATTCCAATTTGTATTCATAATTTTCAATAAAGAACTGATTATAAAGAAAGCTAGAGAGGCACATCCCCGTGCTTCCAAGGAGTCTCCCCAACACTCTACCAAGACCTGTCGGCGGTCACCTTAAGTAAACGCAGGGACTTCAGACCGGTTACAACACACTTGAAACAACTGGGGATCGCCTACTCCTGGGGCAATCCTTTTCGTATTATCTTCAGGTACAAGGGCAAACTGCAGCAGATTCGCTCTCTCCAAGAGGTTAGAGAAGTATTGGGAATGGTGAGGTCCCAGTCCCCAGAGGCACAAAGCGGACCCACAACAGGCTTGAGTGAAGCACGTCAACGTTGGCAATCAGTTGGCAAACCCTCCAATTTATGTGGTAAATATTTAAATTACCTGTACTATTTTTTATGCGGTAAAGTCTAGTAATAATAACTCAGTCAAAATAAGAGGCAGAATCCGTGGTATTAGAGGTTCTGAAAAGGACTTTATTCCTTACAAAGGAATTATGGTTCGAACCAGGCAATCTTATTCCATCACCACGAGGGTTCAGGAAGGGATAGGCAATACATTATTGACAAGTAACAATATATATATGAAAAGCATTGCATTAAGACAGATGCAGGAGGCGTAACAGCTGATAATACAGATAAGAATACACATACGTAATGAAAATAGGCGTAATAATGGGCGTATACTAGAAACGTCATTTAAAATGATGTCACAAGTGGGTGGATCCATAAGAGAATCCTGCAGTGTCAGCAGAAATATTTGGCAGAGATGCGCGCGCAGCCGCATGACGTGTGATTGACGTGCAACTCGAGGGTGAAGGGTAATTGACATTTAGCTCTACATGTGGAGACAAAAGTCTGGGGGGTCAGGTCAACCTAATCCCAAATCGTATCTAATATCTTTGTTTAAGGAACTGTGTTATCCAAAAGGAAAGGTCTCTCGGACGGAATCTATTCTATACTGACTGTTAGTACATGTACAAGCGTCTATGTGTCTACATGAGATGCGAGGGGGCAGTAATCTTCCATGGTAACAGGGGCTATGAATTACTTGCATAAAGACAGCGAGGCCGGGCCCTTTGCTCGGTAGCTGGAAGGATGTTTACCTAAAACTACTAGACAGGAATGCATTGGATGAGGAGCGGAGCAGATAACTTGAAGGCTGAATACAGTTTTTGGCAGGCAACAGGCCGCGTCAGGCACCGTTGGCCGCGCAGGGAGTAGGACAAAGTTCATGGATACAGATGCAGGTCCAAGCTGGAGCATTTCAGAGGCAGAAGCAGGAAAATGCTTGATGGCAGAATTCAGGGCCTACTCGCCTGAACTGTAAAACGTGAAAAGTGAACCATATAAAGTCGGTGGCCAATCATACTTAGGAATGGAATATTCGACCCATTCATGGCGGATCTGAAAGAGGACATGTTGACGTTGGACGCACATGTATTTGCGTCTTCATAGCTGGAACTGGAGGGAACATACATGTACTTGTAGCATGTACATGGAGCCGTTGGGGTCTAAGATAGGGGACACAATTGACCATAAGAATTCATATTTCCTCATTCCCTCCTTGTCCCCTACGGACCCTTATGAAATATCCATCTTCATCAATCCATCAATCTGTTCATATAGCATCATTTGTTCTTCTTTCTTCTTCCGGGATCTTGAATGAAAATTCGAAGGCGGGATACACGATGTGGCACACAGACCACAAATCGCTGGCCCACATTGTAGACACAAGCAGCAACTGAATAGAATGAGAAAGCCAATACCTAGGAAGGATACGATCCTCCATCCCCAGGCTGACAACACGCTCCAGAACCAACCGGACCAAGTCCAGGTGCCTGGATTCTGGTGTATCTGGCTTACGATCTTATGAAGTCGAGTTATGGCTTTATATACTGACGGCGCGTTTTCTGGTATGAAAACACAGCAACTTGATCCGATGACCCTACAAGCTCCGCCCCTATCGGCCAGAATGACGTCAAGGACAAGACGATTTTGAAGAACAACAATCCGCATCGCAGACTGCTCCTCTGTTAAGTTGCCTAAGGCAGAAGTAGTTTCATTCACTACTGCTTCAAGGGTTCTAGTTAATCTACGTATCAGCTTACTATTAGTGACTGTACCTATGTAGGGAAAGAAACCTTTATTGAAATCTGTGTATTGCTCCCATGCTGTTTCGGTGTAGTCGACAATCGGGAGATCTCTCTGCTGTCTATTGTGTACTAAATGGGTATTCCTATGGTAATCAGGCGGTGCTAGGAAAACAGGTGGCAGAAGGAATGCAATGTAACAGGTACCATCCCAATCTAGGGGTAGGCGTATGTATGCGGTGTGACCACAGATGAAGTAGGAGTGACGAGAAGCTCTAAATGTAGATTTGCCTTTATCACTGAATTCTATTACAGTGGTACATTTACTATGGCCCATGTGTATTGAACCATTCTTTCTTACACATAATTCGCCTCTAACTGGAAATACTGACATAGCGGGCAAGATTGGTGTAGCTTCGTATTCGACATTCAGGATCATGAGATTAAGTGTAAAGTTACCTAATCCATATACTTCATTTTCTAGATCAGTTCCTGTTCTTTTGGGAAGTCCCTCCTTGTTAGGGTAGCATACTTTAAGTAAAACTATGTTCAGGTTTCCCCAAACCCAGTTGTCTTGATAAACGACTGAATTTGAATCTAGGGAATTAATCAAACTAAACCATGCTCCACAGGAGCCATTGTGTGTGAATGGATATGGAAAGAGGGGCAGAACTCCCTTGTATTTCTGATAAGGAGGTAGTCTGCCACATATCCAACAATTTGTAGCATTGCTGGTCTGATGAGAATGATGTAACATACTAATGAATGTGTTGTTGCGCAGCGCAAATCTATAGGACAACTCATGTGGGGGTAATTCGCTAAAAGAATGTTCGGCAGTAGCATTGAAAGCACGCTTGGAAATACGGTAATACATGTGTAATAATATACTGACAATAATAATCAGAAGACTTAGGAAAAACATAATCAACAATGTCACTATGCAGTGACTACGAAGTGATTTACAGTACGCATGTTTCTTGAGCTGTTTCTGTCTATTTCTCTCTCTATTTCGGTCTAGAGGATACATGTCAGAGCCAAATTCAACCGATTCACCTTGGAGAGGACTTAAACAATTAAATTGTCTGACTTGCTAGACCTTAGTTTCAGTTTATAATTTTCTTTTTCTGGCTCATCAACCAGGGGGAGTTTTGAGTCAGTCTGTGAGGGAATGCAGGGCTGAAAATTCAAGTCGGATGATAGTCCATGAAATTATTTGATATGGCTCGAGTGCAACCACCCTTTACGTCCCTCGATCTTCACGGCTGTCCTTGTGGTCAATAAGACAAGCTTAGGCGACTGCCAGCGAGGCTCCAGCGGGTTCCTTCTGTCGAAGTTCCTTACAAGTACAAGGTCTCCCGGAACCACGTCATGGGGCTTCACCTCAGTGTTATCGGGAAAAGCTGCAGCTACCTGTGAACGACAAGATTGTAGTGCAGACATCAAGGAAGCCAGGTAATCTGTCAGCATATTACAATCAACATCAGTGATTTTACGAGGTATAGGCGTCCCCCACATATTTGGTGGTCTACCGAAGATCACCTCATACGGGGATAGCCCTGTTCGACAGTGTGCTACCATTCTCATGTAAAAGAGCGCAACTGGTAAAGCTACTATCCAGTCGACACCTTTTTCTCTACATACTTTGGACAGTCTAATTTTCAGAGTTTGATTATGCCGCTCCACGAGACCTGCTGCCTCGGGATGTCGGACACAGTGGAATTTCCATTGATAGCCTAACAGAAGTGAAACATGTTTCATTAGCTCGGATGAGAACGGTTGGCCATTATCTGAGTACACGACACGGGGCAAACCATACCGTGGGAAGAATTCTCGAACTAACTGTTTGGCAGTAGTCGGGGCAGTGTAATCGGAGACGGGATACGCCTCTGTCCACCGGGAAAGAGCGCATACAACTACGAGGACATATTTGAATCCTCGACATCGTTCCATCTGGATATAATCCATCTGGAGGACTTCAAAAGGGTGATCGGGGGGTTGAAATCCACCCTGTTCTACAGGTACGCCTTTTCCTGGATTGAACTGACAACAAATCATGCAGGTACGTACTTTCTGTTTAGCTGCTGCTCGCAAGTGTTTATTGAACCAAATGTGTTGAATACTGTCTAGCATCGCTTTCTCTCCTAGGTGCGCTGGACTATGTATTGTGTTAATGATGACTTGAACCATTGAGTCGGGGAGAAACCATATAGATTTTCCCTTTGTCATCCATCCTTGATCCGTTTGGATCCCTCCTAATTCAGTCCATCTCTTTATTTCTTCTGGTGTAGCATGTATCTGTATGTCAATTACATCAAGGGCGGGATCCTTAACTGTCATGCAGTGTGTTGGTGTCGGAACTATTGTCTTTGTCGTGTCAGTTGTATGAGTCTGATTCTGAGCAGTCTGTTTAGCTGTTCTGTCAGCTAGGTCGTTACCCTGAGAAATAATGTCAGTCACTTTTGTATGGGCTTTACACTTCATAATCGATATTGCAGTCGGCAGATGTATTGCATCTAACAGAGCTTGAATAAGGGGACCGTGCTGGATGTGGGCACCGTGAGAAGTTAAATAACCTCTCTCTCGCCAAAGCACGGCGAAGTCATGGACGACTCCGAACGCATAACGTGAACCTGTGTATATGTTGACTTTCTTATTTTTGGCTTGAATACAGGCTTGTGTCAGAGCGATGAGCTCTGCTGCTTGAGCTGACAAGGTATCGATACAATTTGTTTCAATAACTTCGGTGTCTGTTGTGACTGCGTAAGCGGCCACTAACTCTCCTGTACTTGTTCTCATGCATGAACCATCTACATACAATGTCAGGTCTGGATCTGATAATGGAATATCTGTCAAGTCTTGTCTGGGTTTCGTCGTAATAGTAATGACTTCAATACAATCATGTGCCAATGGGTCTGTTCCACTTAATGGCAAAAGTGTGGCATGATTTAATGTACTACAACGTCTGATTTCTGTGTGTGGCTGGAACAATGTCAATTCATAACCCGTCAGTCTTGCTATAGTCAAGTGTTGTGTTTGGGTCCGGTTCAAGAGAACCTCTACTGCGTGTGGTACTTGTACTGTCAATTGATGTCCTAACACTATGGCATCGCTTTGTCTGATTGCTAAAGCTGTTGCCGCGACTGATTTCAGGCACGCAGGAAGAGCCTGAGCTACGGGATCTAATGTACTGGAAAAATAAGCACATGGCTTGTGTGATCCTGCTTGTTCCTGCGCGAGTACTGACAAAGCAGTACCTTCACGTTCTGTAACAAAAAGTGTAAAACGTTTGCTGTAACATGGTGTTGCTAAAACAGGTGCTTGACATAAAGCTTTCTTTAAGCTTTCAAAAGCTCGCGTATGTTCCTGAGTCCAAGGGAGGACAGTCGATATCGCTGCCTCCTGTCTTGTCAACTGAATGAGTGGTTTTGCTAGAAATGCGTATTGAGGGATCCACTGCCTACAGTACGAAGTGAAGCCTATGAATGCCCGTACCTCCTTTTGTGTCTTGGGTGTCGGCATGTTAACAATTAACTGGATACGGTCTGGTGTAAGCTGTCTTCCCCCCTTGGACAGCAAGTGCCCAAGGTACACAACTTGCTGGACACAGAATTGCAGCTTTGAAGGGGACACTTTGTGCCCCTTGTCGGCTAAGAAATGTAAAACCGTCAGTGATGCTTTTTCACATTCAGGTTTGCTTCGGGCGGTGATCAGCAGATCATCGACGTATTGAAGCAGGGCAGTGTTAGCTGGCATGTGGATACTGTCAAGTTCTCTTTTCAGTGCTTGGCTATAGATGCTGGGGCTTTCTGTGAATCCTTGAGGTGCGCGTGCGAATTTAAAACTTCGTCCATTTAAACTGAATCCGAACAAATATTGGCTTTCCGGATCGATTGGGACGCTAAAGAAAGCGTTCTTGAGATCAATTACAGTAAATAACGTTGCTTCTGAATCTATGGCTGTTAGCAATGAAGAGATATCTGGGACCACGGGGTATTGTGGTACAATGCATTTATTTAATTCTCGTAGATCAATAACTAATCGATACACTGGTGGTGCTTTTGGATCAGTTCGTTTAAGAATCGGAATTATCGGGGAATTACACACATTGGAGTCCGTTTCTACAACCACTCCTTGTGCAATGAGCTCGTCAATGATTTGCAGTAAAGCCACTACAGCATCTGGGGGTAACTTGTATTGTCGCATTCGTGGTAGTACCACTCCTGTTTTGAGTGTGACTCGATATGGTGTAATGTGCATACAACCTACATCAGTGGGGCCTTGTGCCCATAAATGTGTGGGTAAATTCTGTAACCGGTGATCCATGTCTCTGGACACATAGTGACCTTTGAAGTCACGCAAAAATAGTCGTACTCCTTCCGGAGAACAACATATTATAGCTCCTAGAGCTTTCAATGTTTTTATACCTAACAAGTTTTCTGGACATGATTTCGTAAGCAATAGATCTGTAGTCCGTGTTAATGGACCGACTGTGAATGCAAGTGGTTGCGATACTTCGTTAATAGTGGGCTTTCCTGAAAAACCAAGGGAAATATTTTGTGAGCCTGAGAGGGGTGCCCCTGGGACTTCGCTGTGACTGATAGTGGTTCTGCTTGCCCCTGTATCGAGTAGAAACTTTGTCTTTCCCTAATACTTGACTCTGTACGTAAGGACCCTCTTGATCTACGGGAACCTCAATAAGGGGTAGGCCAACTTCCCTCTCTAGGCTATTTCATGTGTAGCGCTGATACTCTGGATAGTCATTTTGTGCATACTGGTACATCTGTTGTGTCGTGTTTTGTGTTGCAGCAATAGGCTGTGGCTGTTGTTGTGGTTGTTGTTGTGGTTGTGGTGCGGTCTGTTGTGGAACTGGCATAGGTTGCGCATGCTGAGGTGCTTGTTGTTGGATCTGATCCTGTCTAGGCGGACGTGGTCTCTCCTTCGTTATACCCGTAGAGATATTATGTTTCAGAACTGCGCAATCGTGTATATAATGACCTGGCTGTTTACAATAGTTGCATGTCCCTCTAATAGGACCTGCTGAATCATTGGACTGCGTCGTACCCTTTTTATGACCGTCAGCTGGAACTGACTGAGCAACAAGCATTTTCATTTTCGTGTCTTTCATACGTCTTTGTTCATGTTCTTGTTCTTCTCTAATTCTATTGTGATGATATTGTAACATTTGTAACATCTGTGACGGTGTGTTACCTTGCCAGGTACTCTCGAATTTTAATACTCTATTCTTAACTTGGGGCAGGGAATTCTCAACTAATTTTGTCACAAACAGATGTGGATATGACTCACTACTTGCTTTTATGCCACTATTAATACCAAAACATTTTTCAAATCGGGAATAGAAATCACTAGTGTCTTCATCTTGTTTTTGTTTACAGGCTGAAATTGCACCCCAGTCTTCCTTTTTCGTAGTTAATCAACGTGGTAGTACCTGCACTAATAATCCTGGCAATGCTGTAGTCTTTTCCCCGAGCCCTGAACCTGCAGCTCGTGCTTTTTCTTCGGTTTCTAGTGCTGTCCAATCTATCTTTTGGTCTCCCACCTCCCATTCCTTTTCTTTCAGTTTCTCGTAAATCCCGGCAGGCAATAAAACTTTCAATATTTTCATAATGTCTGGATAAGTATACTCTCCCATGAGTAACATGTCTTTTATTTCACGGTGGAAACCTGCTGGGTCTTTGTCATGGCTAGGTACTACTTTCTTCATTTCTAATAATTCAATTTTAGTTATGGGCGTGTACACAAACACGCGTTTAAAAGTATTGTCCTCACCTCTGATTGGGTGCACTTCGCGTAAGGGATTCTGTCTGTCTATGTGATATGTTTTTCTTTCCTTGGGGGGAACTGAAACATGTTCTGGGCATACGAAGACAATGTACCGGTGTCGATATTCTAGAATTTCTTTAATTAAATCAGTACCTGAACCTCTCCATTTATTCGTGAGTAATTCTATCAGTATATCAGGTAGGGGACCAGGATCGGAATGTTGACTTCTATACAATATAACGAGGTGTTGTATCATGTATATACCAGCTAAACGCTGTTCGTCTGGGGTAAGATTCAAAAACGTGTGTGCTAGCGCATCATCACTGTATTTTTCAGAACTGTCAGCCCATTGTACTGCTGACCTGGCTAATTCTTGTTCATCCATAGAATCGAGCATATGATACCCCCTTCGGTCTCGAAGTAATTTATCAGCAGCTTGGAATAGGTGTTCAGGGGACTTCGTATTTAACATAGGGGCTTGAAAATGTCTGTTACATTCTGGGCGTGTCGGACGTATCGGATCATTAAAGTATCTGGTATTGTTACAAGGTCTTCCCCTACCTACATAAGCTATCGTTTCTAATTGTCCTGTGGGCATTTCTGATTCTTCCTCCTCCTCTCCCTCTGATTCAGTTTTGTCTGCCTCCAATCTGGCTTTATGTATTCGTTCTACTTCTTTGCGGATCTTTCGGCACATAGCTACTATACATGTCTGTTTATCATGTTTTCCCTCTGATATATTCTGACCCCATCTGGTAAGTACTTGCATTTCATCCTGATCTACCTCGGACCTATCTTGGTCTCTGATCAAGCAGTTTATGAAGAAGCGTAACAGTAGTCTCTGTATATCCACTTTCTGGTATTCCATGGCTTCGTCAATACTTTCAGGGCCTTGCCCTGTTTGGACAAAGCTATATATATTGTCTAAATGTTTAATCATTCCTGGTAGTGTCGTTAAATACATTGAAGCTCGTCGTATACGTAGTGATGATAGCAGCATTCTATCATTTTTACCGGGCACTGGATCATATCTACAATCTACAAGATGTTCCTTAAACATGTCGGACGTTGCTATTTGGGGTGTACGTTGGTTTGCTAAATCTCTAAGAGACGATTTACTTCGTGATGGTGGCGTGGCAAAAATTGCTGCCGCACCTCCTGTCGCACCTTCTGAGGTGCTAGGCACGAAAGGATTTGTGGGATGTAAGGTAGAAACTGTGGATGCGGGAAAAGCGGTGGAAACAGATGGACCTATTGGAATATGCGGAGGAGTTTGTGGTTGCGGAGTTGGAAGCGGATGATCTCGGGGTTGAGCACCATCGACAGGTGGCGTGTGTGGTGGAACATTAACATATTCGGGAGCTACGTAGTCTAAATAGGAAGAAAGGAAAATATCTTTTGCGGTTTTGGGATGTGCTTTAATCGGGAGTAATGGGGGTGGCAAATCTTTCGGTATTTCCGGGGTGGCCTTAGGTAAACCTTCGGCCAAAAGAGGATACATACCATTCATAAGAGTGTTTCGTTGTCTGTCTACTTGTTCTGTTTTTACTCGGGTACCTTCTTCAATTAATATATTTTCTCGGGCTTTATTTAAGTTCTCCCTACTTTTCTCTTCCTGTCTGAGCGCTTTCTCTGTGCGCCTATGCGATTCTTTACGCCATAGTTCAATGGCATCTTTCTGTGACTGTCTGGCTTTCTTTTTCCATAATTCTTCTTCTACTCTCATGATGCAATCTGCATCCCATGTCCCAGCTGCGGGCCACCTCTGACTTTCTGCTAGATCCTTGGTGTAGTCCACCCATAAGTCAAGATATAATACGGCATCTAGGCCATGTTTATGATACATAAAATACCCTGGAGTGTCCCTAGGTGGAATGGGAACAGCTTCTTCGAGTACTCCTTTTCTAGTTTTGATCTGTCTTAATTTTGAAAAGAACGGCATCTTTTAAACCTTGCTACTTGATTCTTACTCAAACTGGACTTGAACACAATTAATACGATAAACACAATAATGAACACTCATTCATACCACAATTTTTAAACACCTTAAAACATTTTAACATTTAACATTTAACGAACAATGATAATTAAGAGAAAACTAACTACTGACAATACTAATACTAGATAATACTGATTTATAGACATATGAACATACTGGATATACTGCTAAACAGTACAGATACACTGCTAAAACAGTGCAGACCGGATCTGTGTACCCAAACCCGTCAGGACCGGCACAAACCAATGTGCACGTCTAAATGCCTCCCCAGCAACGGTACTCACCGGGTAGCACGGAACGGAAGGCCTCGGAACTGAACTGAACTGGACCGGACTGGACTCGACTCGGAAACTTCGGAACCTGGTGGGCCTCTGTATACCTCGGATCTTGCTCTCTCAGCTAGGCTCTGGTCGGGATACTTCGCACTTCTCACCGCCTCGTCTGGGTGTTGATCGCAGCCTCAGTGACCCCCGCTTGGCCGGAGGGAGATACAGGAAATCCTGCGGGTACGCGTTTTTGTCCGTCCAGCTGTGGCAGGAGACCGGGCCTGCAACGCACCTCCGGCGCGTGAGATGAGAAAGTGTCCCTGTTCGGGCGCCAATTTCTCGAGTTGCTCCCCGCTGTCTTAGCCTTTTAGCAGTAACATGGTCCATTTACCCATGCCAAAAAACACATTCTTAGTTGTGATGCGTTCGCTACTCAACACATTAAAAGTAACCTGTGGCACAAAGCAATAAACAATTTGGAAATTTTTTAAAAGGCAGGAGAATTGAATGATTCCCAATCTGAAATTGCGTAGGAAGAGACTTGCACTAGGTAAACTAAGAGAAGAAGCAAACCCCTAGTTAGATATTGAAGCAGAAAAAAACTGTTGGAAGCAGTGTAAATGTAGTGGTAAGCTACTGGCTGACAAGTTAAAACAAGCATTTGCACTGCAATGGGTCTCGCGTTTGCAAGAGTTTAAGCTATTGGCATTGTAAATTATAATGCTTTTTTATTTATGTGTTTTTTAAACCTGCAAGCAGCGCATAAACACACACTTTCTACTTATAGTACTTGCTTACGAGAAGCAAGGACTAAAAGTACAAAGTGAGTATTTACGCACCCCTTAAAGGTTTTAAAAACACCTAAATAATTTACAATGCCAATACCTCAAATTTTCGCAAATGTGAGACCTAAATCGTCAATGTTGGAAGTATATTAATGCCCAATCTAAGGTCTGTGCATTCAGTTCCACTAAACAATCTACTTGCAGAAGAACTTACCATTAATAATTGCATGTATCATTGTTCCACATTCATAAGATTGATTGATTGATGCCCCAAGTTAGAAGAGAACAAGTAAAGAATGGAAAACAAATGATACTGCTCTTCAGAGAATCAAAGCAGGCAATAACTCGACCTGTTCACATAGCAACTCCGTGAGGAATAGGCAAACTTGCTTTCTGTATCTGATCGAGAACAAGTACCTTTCTAAAATTCTCGACAGACCTCCAGTGTCAGCTATTTTGTGTCGCGGACCACGGAAACGTTAACAGACATATTAAAAACGAATACATAAAGCAGGCAATCACACCTTTTCAAAAGCCAGTGTTACTGCTTTTAAAGAGGGCAACGTGAATTCAAGTTAAAAGTAAGGGAAACGACTAAAGTGTTGCTTTGGTAAAAGTTCAGTGGGTTATGTAATAAAAATGCATTTATTAAAACAATAATTAAACGTAGAGCCAATCACTAAATATAAATCATTTCACTGCAAATCAAATTAGAGACCAGCACCTATAAATGCACTTCAGATCGAAGACTTGTTTGCATGCCACTGCTGAAGAAGTTACTGGAAAATTAGCTGGCAGGCTTTCAAAAACGTTCTGTGCTCTCCAGATACTGGTTTCGTTTATTCTTGCGAAACAAAGCAGAAGTTGTTGCCAGAGCTTCGGTTTTTGCAATGAAAAGGGCTTCTGGGGGGACGAACAGTGCAGCAACTGCAGTCAGCCATTGTAGAGAAATGGTATTCTGCACACGACGCTGCGCATGTTAAGGAGAGCAGCCGGTTAAAACATTTGTTGCATCACAGCGCTGGCCGGCCATCTAATAAAAGTGATTGTATCACAAGCAGCCACCTGCCATGTTGGCATATTGGTTATGCTAATAAACCTGCAGCACAGGTCTAGCGCACTGCACCGCAGAGGCGCAACTAGAGCCAAATTTCGGGGGGGGCTGAGCAAAAATTTCGGGGGGGGGGGGGGCTGAGCAAAAATTTCGGGGGGGCTGAACTTTAAGCAATAGGCAGAGTGGAGCTGCAGGGGCTCTTAGAGGGGGTGAAACAACAGCGAGGCCTCATTAACATGCAAATGGTCTTTTAAAGACCTGTGAAGTGCTCGGGTGCGGCTGCTTTTTTGCCCGGGAAGGTGTCTCATCCCGGGCTGCCGCACACGACGGGGGGGGCTGAAGCCCTGTGAGTCCAATGGGTGTTGCGCGCCTGCTGCACCGACACCTTGGGTGCAGGTTGTGCTGCCATCTCCCAAACTGGGGCCTAGGGGATCCTGCCGAGCCACCCCACCCCCCTTCCTAGGCGCCGCTGATCTCGGGCCCGCGCCTGGAGGGGTGGGGGGGCAAGGCGCCACTCAGGGTCCGTATCCGTGCGGCTTCCTTGCGGGTCGCGTGCGGACTTTCACCGCATGGCGCGTTGTTTCCGGCGGCTCGGCACCTTCCTTCCGGGCCACCTTCGGTCTCGTAGCAGAGGCTGACGGGCCCAGCCTGGGCCCAGGGTTGCAGCGGCCGTGGCGGCTTGGCGCCTGTTTGGAGGTGCCTGGGGTTTGAGGATTCGTGGGCTCGCGCAAGGCGGGCCGCCTACAGGCCGGTTCCCCCTACCACCACCCCCCCCCCCCCCCCTCTCGCTGAGGAGGGGAGTGACCCGGGTCTTCCCATCCGGGGTGCTGGTGCACGGTTGCGGCTATTGAGAGAAGGCGCACAGTTGGTGTGCGTGGCGGCTCTGCCAGGGGGGGCTCCTTTACCTGGATGCCTAGCTGGTGCCGCAATTCTTGGCTTCGCGTTGATTTGGACTCTCGGGTCCGGGGGGCGGTGGTGCTTCTCGCTGCCTGCCGCAAGGAGGGGCAAGAGCCTGGGCCTCGTCATCGCGCATCTTGCGGTGTTTCTAGGCTATTCACGTGACCCCTCAGAGTCCTGCAGATTGTGGTGCGGTGCGCAGGCAACGGGCCCCATCCATCCAGGCCATGGTGCAGCGGACAATGGGGACAGCGTCTTTGCGTTGAGAGGCCTGGGCAACCCCCCCCCCCCCCGTGCTGTGTAATAGGGATGAGGGGATGTCTATGGTAGGACGATGTCGCAGCTCTCTCGCGGCCACCCCCTCCTCCACCGTTGTAGGGTACCGGGATACAGCAGGGGCTGCGGGCCAGGCGGGTCGCGAGGATGTGGTTAGGTGTTGGCAGGGCGCCATACCTGCGCACTCTCAAGACCCCCCCGCCCAAGTTAGCGTGTGGGGCCTGCCTTGCAGAGCTGACCGCCTCGGGGCACAGCAAGCTGGAGCTCGCTTGCACCCGGCTTGTCCTTGATTTCTGACCTCTGGCTGGGCTGTAGCAGGTTCTTTACGCCAGGTGACTGCCGGTCCGGACCCCGGCCGTGGTAGGAGGGGGTTAGGTGCACATTCATGCCAACATTTCAGAAGAGCCAAGTGGGAAATAATAGGAGAATGAGGCATTGAATCGGGTTACTGTCATGTGTGGGCTTTGGAAGTGTGCTGCTGCAGGACCGGACTTCTGATACGCAGTGCACGCTTCTTACCTTCCAGAAGCATAGAGAGTGATGGCAGGCAGAGAGAGGGTGATGCAAGTGTGGTGCACTGGCCTGGCAGGTTGCTGGCAGTGCATACAACACCCCACCCCTCGTGTGAGGCTTTGTTGGTTTTTCACCCATTCTAGAGCCCCTGCGTTGCCTCTGGAAGAAGGAGTACGTTACAAATCACCATACCCTGTCAGCTGAAACCCCAGAGGAAGCGGGTTTTGCTTGTAGGAATCGGGAGACTAGCCCTGAAACCGGTAGTCTCCTGCCTGTTTCGGGAAGGTTCAAAAGGGGGTGGGCTGGACTGTTCCCATGAGGCACAGGGTCAGACTGATTTGCATATGGCCATGTCTGAACTGGGGTGGCAGAGTGGGCTAAAGAACGGTGATGGATCAAACCCAGATCTGTTGACTGGGTGTGAGTGTTTGATTGGTTCTGATGCTCCGTCCATCACCCCCTTTTGTACCACTTTGTTTCGGGAGGGTTGGCATGTCGGGTCGCAGTCCCGGCACCGGCGCGGGGCCGTATACACACCCGGCAGGAAGGGGGCAGCACATAGGCTGCTGCCGCTGTGGGGTCATATTTACCATGCACTAGTGAGTGCAGGAGCGCGCATGCCTCCAATGCAAGGGACTCTGAGCTTGCTGTGTGTAACCTTTCAATCACCACTATCTTGGCAGCAGTGAATCGGGCGATTCACTGATGGCACTTGTTCACTGCACGGACACACAAACACAAGTCATAGGCAAGTCTGCGTCCTTTCTCCCCCGCCGGAGCGGACATTCCTGGCTGCCTGCTCCCACTGATGTGTGAACTCAAGGATGGCTAAGCGCAGGCCTATGATCGCCATCAGATTACTCCCTCCACACACACATCCAATAACGTCTAGGAATCGGAGATGCCCAGTCCACGTGATTAAGGGGGCTATGATTACGAGGGAGCTTTGTTATGCAGGGGAGCAGCACAAGCCACGGCTGACGCTTTCCGCGCAGTGCATAGTAAAGTATGGGCGGGCAATGTCAGTCTGCAATGCATGTAGTTTCCAAGGATATTGCGCAGTGCAGTTCCCTGGGCCATGGGAGCGGGTATGCCGCACGGCTGGCGGTGCAATGTTGGGGCGCTCACCGACTCCTATTAGGACCAGCTAGATGGCCCGCGTATATAATATGCCATGCCGCACGGTTCCGGGAATGATTGGGTGCTCTGTCCGTGGTGGGGGGGGGGAAGCCGTGGGTGTTTTCGGCACAGCTACCCACTCGGTGGAACATGGTCATTAATGTTGTGTTCCCAATTCCCAAATATTGAGCATGGGCAGCGGGGGCATAATGCTCCAGCCCTGCACCCCGGTTATGCTTCGCGGTTTTGGAATGATTTGAGGTGTGCTTTGTCCCTTGGCAGGCCGCGTGCGTTTCTCTTCACAGTCGGCGGTTAATTCGACTAGAATTTATGGTGTTGATGTTATTCTGTCATTTTGCAGCCAATCCCAGATTAATGTGATGGAGTGTGTGTTCATAAATGTGCAGGGTGCCTTGCTGAGATTGTCATCTGTGTTCTCTGGGCAGCACAGCGGGATTAGATTGGCTGTGCAGTCCTCACAGGTGAGGCGAGAGGTTTAATCTGCTTGGGTCAGCACCCGTCTTAGGGGAATTTTGACAAATTTCAGTGTCAGCAAAGAGGTGGGCTCATCGTTTATCTGTCGTTATGAGCTTGGTGCCCGTGTCCGCGCTACAGAATCGAACATGCACAAATAAGTTGCTGTCGCGTCGCCCAGGCTCCTTTTTGCTCATTTCCAGCCTGCTACGGTTATCCTTCTTTAATTAAAGACTGCAGGGGGAGGGGCTGGTAACCGTTTCAACCCTGGCAACAAAGCCGCAGTATACGCACTTTCCGGTGTGCAGTAACGCCCAGCCCTCCAAGACCTTCGTGGTGTAAGGAAGGTCTGGGCTTCACGGTCTCTTAGGCAATGAGGGGGCTCCTAGCGGCAGCCGGCTAGAAGGTGGTCGGCTTCACCGCCAGCGCAAGGATTGTACATCGCCACACCGGCTTCATTATGGCTGTTGCTTTCCAGTTCGGGCACGCGCAGTTGTGACCCTGTTTTTTACCCGCTTCTGTTGGTTTCAGCGGATTAGTCAATAGATGGGCTTGTTGTAGGTGGTGCTATTTTGTAGTAAATATAGGAATGCAGCGACATGTGCTCAGTATGGCATGTAACTGGAGCTCATGTTTAACGTTTCAACACCTTTGTGTTCACACACATTCACATTTGTATAATAGAGATGTAATTCTCAAGGAGCGTTAGATTAACGCTATGAATGGTGATCAGCCAGGCCTTTCAGTGAGCGGGACACCTAGCAAATGTACGGTGTGCTGGTGGCCGGTCTGTATGCCATAGTCATTGCCTGAGCAAGCTGGGTAGCCGGCAGAGTAGTTCCAATTCTTAAACAATCCTTGAAGCTTGCGCAGGGCTCCCTCGGCTCTGTTGGTGTCTTTTATATCGCTGGGTCCTCTCGGGACTCTTCACCGCCGTGTCCGGGATCAGGTGGAAGGGCACTCATCGCCTTCAGCACCTATGCTAAGCAAAGTTTTAAGCTTAAGTGTTGAGGGTGATTTAATGTTCCTGGGTCTTTCAGAAGGGGCACATAGGGTAGGATGACCCAGCGGCAAGGAGCAGCTAGGGTGGTTTACGTGCGCTTTATCGACTATGAAGAGAGTATGCTTCGCGGGGCCCGGCTTCAGAGGCCGATAGGATGTCCGTTGTATTTATTCGATCGTAAACGATTAGTTTGTTATTTGGGCACAGCCGTGTGGTGGGTCTTTCCTCGTAAGATTGGGTTTAGCCTGACTTTAATCTCCCTGTTTGTCACACATGGTTTAATGCTGGGGGTGTCAACAAGCCCTGTGCCGCAAGTCGATGGACGGCATGTAGTTTTCTGATTGATTTGTTCGACCTGTTATTAGTAAACACACCAGGTACTATGAGGTAGTGACATTTGTACTCAAATAATAGGTACCCCAGGACACATGTCCTCCAATACACACATCTCCAGACAGGACTGCCCCTCCCTGCCCACACCCCTTTTGGCAAAGGGTAGTAAATACTTGATGGGCTGGCAGGCTTTCACAGACGTTCGTGGCAAGTTTGCACATGATCCTGCTCATAATTGTATGTGCGGATAGTTTGGGGCAGGTTACAGGCCGCATCTTGTCTCGGTGGGGTTGAAGTAGGGTCGGGTCAATTGACTGAGGAGAGCCATAATCGCTTGGTTATCAGGGCAGGAAGGAATGTCAGGCAAGATTATAGCGAAGGCAGGTAGTGGTACTTATCGTGTATTTGATGTTGCCTCACTGGCAGGCCGCCAGGCCTGTGGACCAGGTACCTAGGTCACACATCAGGCAGTACCAGCTTAACAGGGATGAATTGTACTGAATAAACAGTTTCCCACCACTGTTGGTTAGTTGGGATACTGTCATATCTTCCTTTTCTCTGGATCTCCTTTTTCCAACACTCCATGTAAGCTGAGGAGGCCTGTTGATGCTGTCAGACCTGCTATTTACTAAAAACACCAAGTACTATGAATTTTCAGTTGTACTCGATTCTTAGGTACTTACAGGAAGCATATGGTTCAATCATACTCCTTTGGACAGGCCATTGTACCTAGGTCAATTACATCAGGCAGAGATGCCCAGTGGAATCATGTGGGGGACTGCACAGAACAGGATACTGCACAGGTTAGATGCCGGCAAATTGTAGCTGCACTACTGCAGAGGGCAAAGTAAACCTTACTGATTCCCAGGCGGGGTGATGGTGGTGCTGGTGGTGGTCCAACCTTTTTTCTCAGGATCACTTCCTTACTAGTTTAGCGGTGCCATCAGTAGCACCTGCAGCGGCTCACAGGGGTAGCAGTAAAGCTTCTTTTATTTCGTCTGGGATGGGAGCTGGCAATGTGGGAGGGAGCACTAATACGGACAACCACAAGAGAACATTTTGCAGTCATAGAAGGTTAATTTGATGGCATGGAACCGTTGCTTCAGTTATGCGCATTTTCCTTGGCAATTGTCAGCGAACATTCAGAATGCAGTGTAGGTGGTTAGCCTGCTGTCATGCCTATCAGATGTGTTTTAGCTCAGGCATGGCCAAGCAGGGGTTAGATGCCTGAGGTCTGCCCCGGGATACATGTTCACAGGCAGGTGGCGCGGCAGAACTTAGAGGGGCTTGGGTCCGACCGCTGGTTCAGGTACAGATCCTGGTAGGTTCACTTAGTATCCTGTCCTAGAGTTCGTTGAAACCGGCACCTTTGATTTGAGTAACGATAACGTGTAATTTCTCTCGCCCTCCAGCCTTGGCTGGCAGCTATGCAGGCTGTGGAAGTTGTCTTCCAACTAGGGCGATATGGTCCATATGTTTGGGGGGGAACGCCTGGGTTAAACTCAATTGGGCTACAAAGTATTAGAAGACCACTTGGCATTCAAAAAAGAGAGGTTTTATACTTTGGTTCCCCTCTGGTTCACCCTGTCCTGTCCGCTCCCTGGTATACTAACAGAAGTTTGGGGGAGGGCAAGGCTTCTCATAGGGTGGTGACGGACAGAATGCGATGGACATACTCAGACTAGTGCTAGACTCAGATAACTGAGTGAAGGAGGAAGTTAGACGGGCTTGTCAACTCTTACCTCCACGCGCATGGGCATTTCCTGGCAGGAGTGGCTTGTCAAAGGTATGGTTCTTCAGCCAGGCAATGTTAACATTGAACCAACACCTAATTATTGGTTTAAGGTCGGATCAGTCAAAAATCTACGGGGAGTTTAGAAAGGATGGGGGGCACCTGTCCAGAAGGGGCATGCTGGCCTCCGGTCCTGTATGGGCTAAGACTTGTGTGGCTGGACCTGGGAGAGGCCCGGTATCAGCATGTTGGAAGTAAAGAGGCCTACCTGGGTGGGCGGCCCTGGTAGTGACGGTGGCCACTCCCAGAGCTGTGGAGGAGTTACAGGGCGATCCAGAGTCTGCAGATACCAAGGAGTACTTTATGCAGCAGCACAGCTTGGTGCTAAGCCAGGATACCCAGGGATGTCTTAGCGTTGTCCCCTGGAAGAACTACGGCGCCACGTTAGTCCTATGGGCGGTTGTGGTCTGAGCAACCGGGGGCTGCCAGGAACGCTCCGCCCACCTCTTGCGGGGGGGGGGGGGGGGGGAGCGAGTGGACTGGTGGTCCACGGATGGGAGGGGTGGCCCCTCCCAAGATTTGGTGACAATTGGCGACAGCCACGGTGTAATTTGGCTTATCAGACAGGCAGGCGGCATATGGGTTGGCCTGCCCTGGAATCGCCCGTAAGATAACCCACCATGTTGGTTATGCTAATAACTCTGCAGCAAATTTCTCCACTAAACAAGGTGTCGTGTGGTTTATTGATGCATTGTGATGTGGTATCAAATGTGACTACAGTTGCCGATATTGGCACTATGTCAAGGCTGCCCGGGGGGACGTGCAGCAGCCCCTCAATAGGGCGGGCGCCTTAGTGCCACAGGAAGGCACTGGAGTCGTCCGTCTAGTTCCCTGGGCCAGGTCCAGGGAAGACTTCCGGCCGACCCCTCTTCCGGGGGGGGGGGGGGGGGGGGGGGGGGGGGGGGGTCGGAGAGACGGGGGTACTTAGGCTGTCCCCCACCCATCTTTCAGCCTCTTGGTCCCTGCCGTCTCACCTAGCCCGCCCCTCCGCTTACCCGGCGGACGGCCACTATAAGGTTTTGGGGGGGGGGGGCATGATTTCTAACCTATTGTTTTGTGTTGCAGGAGGAGTTACAGGGCGATCCAGAGTCTGCAGATACCAAGGGGTACTTCATGCAGCAGCACAGCTTGGTGCTAAGTGATGATACCCAGGGATGTCTTAGCGTTGTCCTCTGGAAGAACTACGGCACCCCGTTAGTCCTACGGGCGGTTGTGGGTCTGAGCAACCGGGGGCTGCCAGGAACGCTCCGCCCACCTCTTTCCGGGGGGGAGAGGGGGGGCGTGAGTAAGCGAGTGGACTGGTGGTCCACGGATGGGAGGGGTGGCCCCTCCCAAGATTTGGTATGCACCAATTGGCTACGGTGTAATTTGGCTTATCAGACAGGCAGGCGGCATATGGGTTGGCCTGCCCTGGGATCACCCATAAGATAACCCATCATGTTGGCATATTGGTTATGCTAATAAACCTGCAGCAAATTTCTCCACTAAACAAGGTGTCGTGTGGTTTATTGATGTATTGTGATGTGTGACTACAGTTGCCGATATTGGCACTATGACAGATGTTCCCGCCCTATTCTTTTGCCTAACAGGACTTGTTGGGGCGCGCAACGTGTGTTTGTGTATTTTATAGATGGGACAGGCCACCGGAGCACCTCGCTGCAGACGAACAGAACACAGACTGAAAGGTATGCTGCAAACATATCAATATTGCCCAACATATACGTGCCTCTATGCCTTGTTTTAAATCGGGTCTGTGCCGCAACGAGCTAAATGTAACCAGATTGAGAAACAGCACACAGTGGCTCAGGGTGGAGTGCACGGACTGATGTTAAAAAGCATCTATCATGTTTAACACGTGTTGGACATCTTACTGCATAAACAAAGTGTTGCAGGGCTTCTGCTCATGCACAGAACTATGCGCAGGAAACCAGGACCTCAGTGAATTGTGGTGTACCAAAAACTCACTTCAGTACCCAGAACCACAATCCGACTAGCATCAGTGTCCCATTCGTTATCCGTATCTTCTCGGAGATCCCAATGATTAGACAACCCAGAACATGCGACTTAGAGTACTCTCAGGAATGGTGGGAATCAGAAATACCTGTTCATTATTCTCATATCAGTCCACAACAAGAGTAATCAGAGACACGGTAAAGTTTAAAATGTTTATTTTATAAAACTACGTGTCCTAAGATGCAGTATTTTGGCTAACATAAGCAGACAAATGATTAAAATTAAAACCATCAGCATTGTTACAATACCATAGAAAATGAAGGGAGAAATCATATTATAAATGACAGTGGAATACAGCCACCTTCCCTTCACTAGTAAGCTAGTTTTATTAGACTAATAGAAGGTCTCTAGGTTTGAATGGGGAACCCCATACCGTAAAGATCAGCTTAGGTTAATCACATCACAGGATCAGCTTTGCTCTGCGCCTGGAAAAGTTCTTCTCCAGAATGTGTGTCTAATGCATGCAAACTGCAATATTAAAGGCTCTCGACTTTCAGGTATCTGCAGCTGTGTGCGTGTTATGGCTAGAGAGTGGGCCGATCAACCTGAACTCAAAAACATGCATTGTCTGGCGGCTCAGACTGTTTCTGCACACAATGTTCAGACCAAGGTCGCAGTGCACGTCTAGGAATGTGAACAACAGACAGTTCCCATGTGAAGAAAAGGCAAGCAAGCAGTTTTCAAATAATTACACGTATCTGCAGTATCGTGTGCAAAAGCAGCAAAAGTGGCAAGATGGCGTTTCTAACATCTAACGGGCTTATGCTAACATAACAATGTATGTATCTAAATCACTGCCTTCACTACAGAAGCACAGCGGGCAGCCGTGCACATAAATGGTAATGCTAAAGTAATAATGATGAAAGGTAACCTATCGTTTAAAGGGTGACTTCCATACAGTGAGGAGTCGAGTCTACGCCACTTGAGTATGCTGAGACGTGTGTGTGTTCATTCCTTCTCAACCTCTGGGAAAGTGAAAGTACTCGAACCACGGCATGCACGAAGGGGGAGAGACTGCGTGGGAGACAAGAGTAGGCACGCTCATTAAAAACAGATGGCCCCTGCGCTCTGCTGCTGGCTCCCGAGAGCAAAACGCTCTGGGAGTAAACATTTCACAAGAAGCTGGGACCTCCACACGCCTTTGGCCAATTGCGTACTAAAGCCAGACACAAAGGCCAATCGCATATGAGCACCATACGCACGAGCTTCTACACAAGCTGAAGTGATTCCAAGAGGTCGATTCCCTATGCAGCGCATGCGTGCTGCCATAGGCTCGACCTAAAAGGGGAAGCTTGGCAACTAATTTTTCAAAATAATGTTCCAATATTCTCAGTAAAACAGCAGCCTTGATTGATACACATGCATTGATACACATGCACAGTTAAAGTCGCAAAGATATGAAGGCTACACAATGCAATTCATCAGAAGTTCGCTGCTGTTTGGCTATCATTTTGTGTGCCCTTTACAATGAGATCCCGATTCTATTGTTATTACCCGAGACAAGAGGACTGCTAACTTAGAAGAGATGCGTCAAAGTAAGCCACTACACGTCAACCTCTTTTGAGTGTTATTTTAAAGATCCCATGAAAAATAATTGAAACAATGATGCTAAAATTAATACACAAGTCACAAACAGGTTTGTAAGTAGTCACTATAGTTCTAATAATATTTATGAGTTACTTGCCTCATAAACCGAAAAAAGGACAGTAGTAAATCCATGGCTGCTATTAGTAGATTGATAGTCAGTGATAAGAAATCAGAAACTTTTGATCTAGGGAAACAGCCTTTACATGCCATTACAACGCATGTGTCTTTACCACGCAGGATTTTACAACGAATATATGCCTTTACCACACATGCCTTTACAACAAGAATGTTAAGTATTTCGCAGTTAAGTGTGATTATATATTTTTTTTTTTTAGGGTGGGTTTTGGGTGCCAAAGGTATTTGTAGGGTTTAGAGTGGGTATGGGGTTTTGTGTGTCAAGTATTTTAAGGGTATGAGTTTTCGGGGTGGCAAGGGATTTTTTTTAGGGAGGGTATGGGGTTTTTGGTTGGCAAGGGTAAATTCAGGGTGGATGTCGATTACTGTTTGTCAAGGGTAAATTCAGGGTGGATATTTGGATGGCAAGGGTATGTGTGTGTATATATATATATATATATATATACACACACACAACCTGTTACAATGTTACCACGCATATGCCTTTACCATACATGCCTTTACAACGAAGATTCATTGTAAAGGTATATTTGTGGTAGACGCATGTGTTCTAATGACGGTGGGGGAAAGGCATGCATGGTTCCATCATACACCCTTGGATCTTATCCATGGAAGGAGACAGTATCTTCCTACACATTCAATGCGGACAAAAAATGCCTACAAATCATCTTTTCTTACCTGAAAGAGTGATAAATCTACACCCATCATCAACCCACACTAAATTTGAATTTGGCAATAAGACAACATAAATAAAAAATGTTTTTTAATAAAATTGTTATTTTTACTTTGGTTCTTCAGCAAAGGCACTTGATAAATGCTGCAGTAACCTAGAATAGAAAAAAAAAGACAATATACAACACTCAAATGACAAAATATATTTTAAAAAAAATTAGGAAAGCCCAAAAAAAAAAAAAAAAAAAAAAAGGGAGATTTATCCTTAGTGTTCACAGGTAACAGAAATAAATCACTCCCATTAGGCTTGTGCAGTGGAGTATAAAAAGTGGCGATTCGTTTTTGTTCATGCATCCGATAGTCTGATGCATACCTATCATGAAACATTCCCATTCAGAACATGACAGATTTTAAATATTAGTGCTTACAAGACCATAAGTTTATACAAAACAAACATTAGCCTCCAGGCATGTGAAGAGTGTCTGCATCAGAAGAGTTCTGCGCCGCCAACCTCTCGAGCGATTAGTGTTACTCAATAAATCAAAACAAAACTCCCGGCTGCCTTAGAACATTAATACAACAAAATAAAAACAAACTTCAATGTAAACGCATTTGTAGACCTCACTCCACAAATATGTCAAACTTCATGTTCCAATGTTAAATTCTTGCAACATTGTACACCGTTGACAGAGTGACCTTCTGGATATTGGAAAGGTACTGGTGTCAGAGAGACATTTGCCAGATTCAATTAGAATTTGAGGCATAATGTTAACACTCCTAATTGCACCCCTCTACCAAAAGCTCACCAAGACAAAGCTATACAGATTGCTATGTTTGATTTAACTGCTTAAAAGGTATAACATTGACACATGATCCTATAACAAACCGGTCAATTATGAACCATAAAAATAGAGTATTTTCTAATTAACTTGCTAATATACACAAATGCGACATAGACAAAGATGCTTATCCACTTTTACCCGAAAGTGCTTCTATTTTAACCATAACAACTGTGGAAGCGTAAAGAAAAATATTCCAATGTCCATGTTTTGGGTGAAGACAACACTTTGATGAAATGAAAAAAACTTATTAACTTGGTTAAGTTTCCAGCAACAGTTAACAAATATACTTCATTGGGCTATCAAAACTGCATCTTTAGGTCAAGCAGCCATAGAAATCAGAGACAGAATGGAATGGTGGGGCAGCATTATTTTGTAAACCAAGCCACTAACATTTCCAGTGTTGAGCATCCTTTGCTGTATCCAATCTGAGAAGCTGCGTGTGAACTTTCCTTTCATTCACAAACCCTTCCTGGCGAGAAATCGGATGGATGGATCTCTGGCGTATTAGCCCATAAAGTACTAAAATAAGGAAACTGTGTCACAAAGTGTTATGTACAGTGCATGTGTAGAAAAATATATGGCATTACTTTACCCTGAACCATAAAGTCAGGAGGCAGTTGAAGATAACAGGAGATTAAAGTAACCTTCTGTTGTAGCTTATTCTAAAGAAGTAGCACAGCTCCATAACAAGTCTATTTACACCCTCATATACAACAAAACATACTTGTCACTCTCCAGAACCATAAATTGTCACAACAGCTCTTACCCCCTTCATTCTTCAGAAATGAACTTCTGAAAATTGAAAGCCTTATTAAGTCAAAGCGCCTCCTCCGCACAAATGTGAACATATTAACATTTAAAGTTTTTTCCAGTCAATTGGCTTCTTGCCTGACTTTGCCAAAAACTCGTTGGTTTTAGAAAAATGTTTGCAGCCAAAAAATCCTCTGTGCACCGAGAGGGGTGAAGGATGAACAGCCTGCAAAACATGGTGACGTTTCTGTAAAAAATAAAATAAAACCAAAAACATAATTATAACAAGTCCACAAAAAGAATATTTTTACCATTTAAAGAGCCCCCTCCACAAAGATACAACTCAAAAAGACAGTAAAAAATCATACCAGAGAGCCTAGGAATCTGTAGTCAGGAAAGTTCATAATTAGTCGTTTCTAAAGTGTTCTATAGGTGCATCACACTTTATTTCAAGGAACCTCAGGGGCAGAGAAGCCAGAGCCCATTGGATAACAAAAATGCATTATAGAACATGCACACACTTTGGCTAGCAAACGCAGACACATCCTCCTGAATGGTACCGACCAATGTGGTTTCCTTTTTGTTACATCCATGATTGTTCTTGGTAAGCCTGGGCAAAGCGCTATGCTCGCGTAGTTTGCGCTACTTCGCACTACACAAATTGCACGTAGCACAGTGCAAACACGCATAGTGCAGCGGTCATTTTTTGCCTGCTCGCGGTCCTCAACGTCAAGTTGGCGACCGCGAGCAAGCAAAATGACATCCCGGCGAGACTTTTTCCTCGTTCGCGATCAGCAACATCAAGTTGCCGATCACGAGCGTGGAAAATAAACCTCCCGGCGAGATTCTCAACGTGGGGAGGTCAGGTTTCTCATTTCGAGTGGTCGCGACGAGAAACTACCAGTCCGCATTGAGAAAGCTGCTGCTGGAGTAGAAATCTACTCGAGCGGCACTGTGGAAGATGCAGGATGCACTTACTGCAGAGTGCGAACAGCATCTTGCACAGTGCACTACGCAGTTTGCAAAGCTACGCAGTTTGCAAAGCTACGCAGTTTGCAAAGCTACGCAGTTTGCAAAGCTACGCAGTTTGCAAAGCTCGCATAGCGCTACTTTGCAAACTACACCCAGGGTTAGTTCTTGGCTTCCTGATGCTACTCACTCACCACTATGGCCAGTTCTATTGCGAAGCACTTCCTTGTGAAAGAGTACACGTAGCTGTGACTTATCACCTTAGGGTGTGGTACTCATTAATCCCAAACTGTACAACTCTTCACTAGGTGGTCATCAACCATCTCGTCTTAGTACCAAGCTCCTAAGGTTGGTCTATCAGTTTTGGAGATCACCTTCTGCAGAATTCATGCTAAAATGAGTAAGTGTCTGAAAGCCTACATGAAAGACTATCCAGCCAATCTGCCTTCTTGACTCTGCAGGGCATCAGTATATTAAGTTTTCAAACATGGGGGGGGAGGAGCCAAGATGGCGACCGGACCAGACGCTTGAGCGCCCGGCTCCGTCGGCCCGTGGCCTCGGACTACTATCCTGACGCCCATCCTCGCCGATTCTCGAGGTGCAACGTGTGCGAAGACGCGCTGACCGCGCTGCCGCTTTCCCGGAGTCTCAGCCCGCCCGGATGCCCGAGTTCTGGGTGCTTTTGTCCTCTGCATGGAACCCCTGCGCCATTATGGCCTTTGCCGGCCCCCTGGAAGCTCCGCAGATACCGGACCAGCTAGCGCTAAACTGAGCCCCGCGGTCCCGATCTCACCTCGCACCACGGATCGTTGCTGGATGAGTCCGGGGAGGGACGGCCGGACACCTTCTGCACCCTGTGCCTGACGGGCTGGAGCTGTGGGGGTGGGCCCCGGTGCGGCGGGCCTCCTGCCCCGCTCTGAGGACCGCGCTGTGGGAGGCTGCTGACCCCCTTCACCTATTGCCTAGCCGGCGGCAAAGAGAACCTGCGAGTAGAGAAGCGACTGTCGGCCTTCCCTGTTGCGGTGTAGACTTGAGGGGAATTGACTCCTTGCCACGAACCCCCCCCCCCTGGCCATTGCAACGTACAGCGGCAAAACATGGCGTTGAGTGCCTGCTCGCGGCTGGGGGGTGATACTCTGGTCTCGCCCGCTGCCCACTTCGCCCTCCCTCTTCCGGACACCAGCTCCACAGTGCCGTCCCGGATTGCTGCCGATGTGGGGGCCCAGCTTCCGCTGACATGCGGCTCCGTTCTGGCTGTCCTGCGGGACTTTCAACTACAGATGTGCGCTGGCCTGCAGGCGCTGAGTGAGCGGTTTGACCCTATACTGTCGGCTGCGGGTCGTGAGCGCTCTGTTTGTTATCCACAGGGCGTGGGTCTCCCGGTGCTTTTATCCTCTTGCGGGGACGCAACGGTGGTGTATGATTGTGCTACACTGGTGCCTTCATCCGGCGTTCCCGGCACCCGGGGTCCACCGCTCTCCACCTCAACTGCGGATACTTTGTCCCCCTGGTCATGGCTGCCTGTTTCATTGTTGCCTGCCTCACCGCGTCCGCAAGAGTATCCTGCTGAACGACACCTAACGGCTCCGAGGAACCGTCCGCCGTGGCCTACTGCTTCCTTTTTGTGGAACTCCTGTACTTTACTTGCCAGGTTTGGATTTTATGTGGTGCAAAGAGGGGCCTCACTAGCTGGTCGGCGGCCATTTCGTGATCCTACTTCACCATCTTCTCACAAGCGGCCATCTTGCCTTTGTCTGCTCGGGACACGGGGCCTTCATGTAGGGGCTGGTTTAATCCCAAGCCCGCGATCGGGCCAGGGCTAGACTGACTTCTATCGCCATGGTTCATGGACGGGCTGGCCTTGGACTGGAACTGTATGTCTGTTTTGTGCGCACTCGTCGCGACTTGTATTCCTTCGCTTAAATTGTGGTGACAGGGTATCTTCGCATGCAATTTTTTGGCGTAGTGGGCTCTCAGTGTGTGGAGGCCATAACTGGCGGATGGTTTGGGGCGCTCTGGTGTCCCGTGGGCTCCTCCTCACCTTCTTTTCTGTTTTCTTCATTTCTTTACTCGATTCCTACCTTCTCTCTCGTCTATATTTCGGGTTCATTGGGCGACAGGCACTATGCTGGGGGGGGGGCAGGCCGTTGCCTCCGCATTGGTGTTGGGTGGGGGGATTATACTCTGTTCTTAATTAGTTCTATGGGCCTTTTTCTCTTATGTCTCTGCGCTTTACTTGCTTCGATTCGGGGTCCGGGTGTGGGGTGGATCGAGTGGGGGCGGCTCTGGAGGGGTGCGTACTTGCTCATGTGACTATCCTGTAATATCTCTGCACCGCCTCACTGCTTGAGATTTTACTTCCATTGTTGTTTGTATTGATGTTGCTGCTCTCCCGTATGGTGAAGCTATCTTGCGGACTCGAATCTCCTTTGTTCTTATCCTTCACTTACTTTTTTTTTTTTCCCTGATAAAATTACCTTTAAAACCTAAAATTAACCTTCACCTCTCCTTCCCCGGGTGTCAAAGATATCTACAGTATGTAACTCATAACTCGGTGTTAATCTTGACCGTTGACACACGGGGGCTGTAATGTGGGTACCAGTGCTTCACTGTATCGTGGCCGGCCTGACGGTTGTAGGCCCGTATTTGTTCTTTTAAGATGCACGAATAAAGGTTTAAAAAAAAAAAAAAAAAAAAAAAAGTTTTCAAACATGCCCCGCATTTATATCTATCGCGAGTTGATCCTCAAGCCACATTCACATTGTGATACTGTGTCCTCATTTAAACAAGACAATATTGCTGACAACTTTTTTTAACCCATCATAAAACTGCTTTGAAAATGGAATATCATAGGGATTTGTGTTAAAGGGGTTTTAAAACACAGACTACAGGAAGGGGTTTTTGGCAGTTGCTCATGGAGAAAAACAGAGTCTAATCTACTTTAGAATAGGAATCCTTTGTTAAGTTCTCAGATGCAGATGGTCACTTATCAGCAAGTAGTTTGGCCACATGCTGCCTCTACATTGTACACCGCTTGCTATTCAAATAAAGTGTCAGTGCAAGGACAAGAACAAAATCCCTTTTTACTAGCTACTCGTGAGACATTAACCTTGAAGTGCTACGTTTGAATGGTGCATAATTTCCTTCCTAGTACTGTGCTAGACCTATTCTGAAATCTGTAGGCACTTTATGGTACACAGCATGGGCTCTTTTAGATGGTGTGAAATTTGGCTTTCCTGCAGCACTTGGCACAGTTACATCCATCCAGTCGTACAAGTGTTCAATACCATGTTATATTGTAATACCAACCTAGTAGTTAATAGGACTTCGCCATGAAACCAATGCTCTAATAGTACACAAACCTATTTAAAAACCTTACATATCAAAGACATTAGCAGCTAAAATTAACTCTACGATTTCCCCAACAAGATACGGTTTGAATGAAAACAATGGCACTACACTTATTATAAGTTTCTTACATCAGTGTGTGAGTGGGGTGAGGTGGGGGCAAGGGATGATTAGGTGTGAAGAACCCATGCGGAGTGTTTCGACGCTGCTGTGTTAAAATATCTGATTCAGGCTGTGAAGCAGAGTGGCAGGATTTGTAAAAAAAAAGAAGAGCTTTTCCCAAGCCTGCTTTATTTTCTGCAAAACAAGTTATATTAATTTTATGGAGACCAAGCAAAACAGAGGAAGGCAATATCTAAAAGCCCTATCAAGGAACATAAAGAAACTAAACCAAGGACAAGCAAACCGAAACTTAGACTAATAAGCATGCAGGAAATTGCACAGATAATGCTGCTCAAGTCAGAGCTCGAAGTCAGTCACATAGTATCAGTAGAGAACAGGTAGAGAGAGCTAAGTGTAGGTTGAGGCAGACACCAGAACAACATACAACAAATAGCAGAATTGAAATGCCATTGGCAGAAATGGATTCAAAATGTGCCACAGCATGTTCCTTTTTTCAGCATCTTTGGAAGATTCGGTGATGTAGTTTACAAGCGACTACTTTAAGTTTCAAACTTTTGGAAAAGTCAAGGTTACTCAGACAAAATATACATTGTAGCCTATGGAGTAGCGGGTAGAATATAGAATCGTCATCAGCAAAGATACCTCAAGTCATCCAGTTTTACCACTTTAACAAAGAGGCACCCAATATGAGATTTCATTACAAGACCAGCGGCTACCATTCTGCAATGACTTATTAGCTGCTCCAACATGCAGCCCTGTAAAGACTGTTCCCACATCATAAAACATAAGAATGTTCGTAATACACTCCAAATATCCAGTGCACGATCTCATCTTCCTCTTTTATTTGCTGCTCCCGGCACAACAAGATAAGTCTTTATTGCTCTTGCAATTCTACTGCTTTTAAACAACGTAAACCTGTCCTTTATATTTTATAACACTGGAGCAGCTGCCCTTTGTATGACTTGATAGAAGTTTGGTTGTTATTATTAATAATATGAAACAACTAACGTCTTTTCCCTACCAGGACATCTTAAGCACGTCCAATGTATGGTAGGCCCAGGTAAGTCTCCTTAATTCTTTGCCACTTGCGAGCGCAGCATACCCGTTTCAGCATTCAAAAAGAAAGAGGAGATATTAAATACCGTGCAGATTGCCACTCTTGAAGACACGACCAGCCACAGTGACACTTTTACAGTCAATGTAGATTTGTATGCTTAGGCGGTGACTCCTTCAAAAGCAGCACCCTTCCGATTTGTAAATAAATAAAAAAATAAAATAGAAAAAAGGAAAAAAAAGTCACGGGAGCGTGATTTGAGTCTGCCCGCGTCTCCTACGCGAGCCATAGTAGACTACGGGGTAGTCCTTCCATTGTATATCCTCCCTGTCACCTTGACAACACTTTCACACGAACCATAAACGGCCGCCCTACAGAGGCAAAGGCTTTCTCCTGCATTTTATCACAAACATAGGCTTCAAGCACCATCTAGTAGCTATTTTTTATAGAACAAGCACATAGATTTATAAAAATCTTAGATCAAACGAGCTATCAAGGAATTGCAGTAGAATGTTAGCTGTAGTAGAATTCTTCATTCTGTATAGCTCAGGTTCACTGTAGTGGTTAGCTTAGCAGCTAGCTTTGTTATGTCATGTGTTTAGATACAACTGTGCAGTTGTTGGAATCTAAAGAAGAGTGGATGCTCCAATAAAGCTTCTCTACATGAATATGTTATGAGTTATTACTACCACAGGATTCTGTTAATCACTTAGCAAAAGATACCTTCACAACAAACCGTGAGTAAAATCTCAACAAAAAAAGAGCAACTATTTGGTTAACTTGAGAGTCCGTTTAGTCTAAGGGAAAGGAACCCAGCAACCCCCAACCACTTACTAAAGAGCTTATGGGAGAAAAGTATAAAAGATTCCTAGAGGAAGAGCTTAGATCTTCCGTTAAAGAGGTGGTGGACGCCGCACTTAAAGGAAAAGGGCGTCGAGAACTATTTTTCTCTCTCAGACGGTGAGTCCCCTACTACCTCGGAGCCCCTAAGGGGGAAAGTTTCCCAAAAAAGGAAACACCTAGAGGAGGCATCTATCCATGATGACGATTTTGGTAGCCCTCGCACTACAACAGAAAAATGGTGCTCATTGCAGCACAAAAGATAAAGGCCACCCTACCGGGGCTCAGAGAAGGTTGTCCGAAGCGACATGAAAGAAAAATGGCCTTCATAGCACAAAAGACAGATAGTTTCAATTCCTCAGAGATACTAGATTATGAGGGGATGGGAATGGATGAATTTATATTCCATCCACAAGATACATATATTTTTGAAAACCTAGACTTGGATTTGGAACAACACTCTACATCCACAGCTATCAAAAACCCACTTGGTGAGGAAATGTTTAATCCCACCTCCATTAGGCACCCTCGCAGCTCAGAATGGTGGCCTATGGACCACGTGAATAAGTATCTAAGTCAGTGGGTGAGGAAATCTCTGGGCAGAGAATCTCGTAATCTTTTACGAAACGAATGCCCAAGACCCTCCACAGAGGACTAGGTCTGTAATACCCCCAACCTTGAGCCCGAATTGATAACCTACCTATTCAAGTTTGGAAAGAACCCTTGGAAGGGGATAGAAAAATGCTTGAAACAGTGCCAAGACAAACTCCTTGCTGTTCTTGGCCCATTAACTCGAATCCTCAATATGACAGAGGAATCAATATACCCGTGTATATTGACCTCCTGAGAGGCTGGCCCCAAAGGGCCATATGTTTATTGGGGAATACGAACGCAAATTTAATAAATTCAAAGACGGAAGGCAGTCCTCTTGAGAATGAACACCAAATTAGCTGATTTATCCTCTGAGGAGGATATGGGAGATACCAAAGGTCTTCCCTTTGGGGAAGACCTCAAAAAATCTCTGGGGAAGTACGTTTCCACTTTCACAGCCCTTAGCAAAGCGCAATCTAATATGCGCAGTGTCTTCGGGGCACATCCCCTTTTTGGACGGGCTGACAGGAGGGGATTGGCTGTCAGCCGAGGATCCTATAGGTCACAGTTCTTCCCACAAGAACAGAGAGGCCCGTCAAACCAGAACAGAGGCTATTGCCAAAACTCCAGCTTTTACCCCCAGAGAGGGAGAAACACAAGGATTCGTGGTATAAGAACCAGACCTTCAAATGAAGGTTACCAAGGTAAACAAAACTTCTTATTCCCTCTCCAAGGTAGGCGGGAGATTAACATTTTTTGCCCACAACTGGGCAGCAATCACACAAGATCCTTGGGTTCTGGAAACAATTGTAGGCTTTCAAATAGAATTTTGGAAAAACACAATCCAACACAAAAATCCCAGAGAGTTGAACTTAAACGAAGAGAAATCAAAACTGATAGACTTCGATCTCAAATGTTGGACAAAGGACCTTATTAAAGATGCAGATAGTAGAAAATACAGGGGGATTTATAAGCACAATTTTCTTGGTCAAGAAAAAGGACAAGGGCTGGCGTCCCGTTCTAAATCTAAAGGAACTAAACAAGTTCTTGGTGTATAGGCATTTCAAGATGGAAGGGATGCGTCTTTTGACAGACATCTTGCAAGCCAGGGATTGGCTAGTAAAATTAGATCTCAAGATGCCCATTTCACGATACCCATGGACGAAGACAGCCAGAGGTATCTTTGTTTCACTTGGAAAGGAAAACTTTATCAGTTCCTCTGCCTACCCTTCGGCCTGTCCTCAGTCCCTTGGTGTTTTACCAAGGTGCTTCTCCCAGTAGTAAGTTACCTCAGAGATATACCTAGACATACTTATGTCTCAGAAGACAGCAGAGGTCCAGAAACACTTATCCTGGACAATAAATCGTCTAGAGAACTTAGGTTTTTATAATAAATATAGGGAAATCTATCATGACACCAACTCAGGAGTTAGATTTCCTTGGATGTCAGGTAAGTTCCATTTTATCTCAACTAGTTCTACCTCACAAGGTAACTAAAATGAAGAAACAAGTATCTGCTATATTATCAAGAGACTATACTACTAAAAGACTTAGAGATCTGGGCTTTCCTCTCATCTTCGATACGAGCAATTTGCCCTGGACCCCTTCACTACAGTGGTGTGCAGAGACTAAAAACATGGGGATTAAGAAAAGGCTTATGGTATGGTGCGTCAATACCCCTTTCATAAGATGACTGCGTGGACATAGTATGGTGGCCAAAGAATCATTGGGAATGTACTAGACTTTATTCTAGAATTAGACGCAAGCACTGGTGCCCCATCTTAACGAGTGAAGTACTGGCATCGCCCAGGCTGCTCTACACAAGGTTTTGAAGATAATTTAGGATAAGTGGTTTACCTTGGATGGAATTTACTCCTTTTCCTATCCAGTACTTCGGCTGGTTTCCGACTGGGTTTTGGATACCCCAACTATGGATTAATTATAACTACACCACAATGGTGATGCGGACTACCCACCCCCGGGAGCTGTGATCAGGGCCATCAACCTACAGGCACTTTTAGTAGGTTGCCTCCCACTCTTTCCCTGTCCTGAGGAAGACCCGCAAGCCGAGGATAAAAATAACCTTTACGCATTAAGTCCATATGTCACCATTATCCCGTACAACCTACAGATGATACCTCTATGCATTTTTTGAAAATAATTAAGAGTAACAATGAAAATGATTTATGATGGACAGGCCACAACTAACTGGTGTTGATGTTACTTATAACCAGTTCAGATTATAATTTGTGCTAACATGTTCTATTGAACGACCCTCACTGTGATCCCCTTTTATCAAATTTCACACACGAGCACTACTCCTTCACATCCCTTCCTTTGGAGCAACCTCTGGATTACTATATAACTTGGTAAAGTGTTTACCTGCTAAATAGGTTTCTGTGAATAAAAACAGACCATTTCCTGAAGAATCAGTGGATGCCTTTTTCGAAGCTGCACATTTGAAATCTATATGTATTAAGTACCATGTGCTGATCTAATACATGCCAAAATGATTTTTGAATCATAAACGTCTATTGACTTGATGCGTGATAAAGAAAAGTCTAGCTCCTCCCAAAGAGGCAGCCTGATTGAAGGATGGATGCTTGTGGCTAGTAATTGAGCCATCAAAACAAATAGGGAGGAATGGGGGGGGGGGGGAATGCTAGAAAGAGGTCCAGTGCCCGTGCTCCTACAGTTTGAGATAAATTAAAAAATCTAGGGGGTCACTGTTCCTAAATAGGACAGGGGAAGAACTTTATAAAGGCTGGACAGATCGTGAGGAACAGTCAACAAGACAGTTTCATGTTGCCCTCACACATCCCGAAGGATGTCATGCTTCATCCTAGGATGGCTGCTCCTCGCTGGGCCGGCACTGCAATGCCCTACAGGACCCCTGAAGGGTCACTTTAGCGGAGATCTGTTTTTTTTGCAGTTTGATGATTGCAAGTAATATCCAAGTGGGGTGGTGCTGAGCGTGCTATGATGAGAGTTAAAACTGATTGGGGATATCACTGACACTTTTAATACCTTGATTCCAGTCAGTTTTAAAAACCTCATACGTGAGTGCTACTAATGGGGGTAACGAAGTACCCTAGTAGTCTGATGTTTGCAACATTAATAGGGTTGAACTCCGGTCAACATGTTTCATGTCCCTAGTGGTAAAAAAGGATCCATGGCAAATTTTTGGGAGTGGCGGAGGACTAGGGTAGGTGCGACTAGCAGCTTGCACTCTGGAACCTTTAGCACGCCAGAGCATGGCACCTCTGCCTAATCCCATGGCGCATCTCAATTTCGCAGTCCCCGGTTGGACAGCCAACAACAAGACAAGCAGGTACCACTTACAGGGTACTTCTATCGACAAGTGTGGGCAGGATAATTCACCCATAATTTTTGTCCTGAACAAGCACCACAGTTCCTTTTGAATAATAACCCAACAGATAGCTGCAATGGACAAAGTACAGGCCAAGGCTAGCAGAGGAAAACATGCAGTTTGCATGTCTCAATGTCCTTTGACGCTGTCTAACAAGGCCTTCAGAAAGGCATATGGGTTGAGCCTACTGGCAGAGACTTGGACCTCAGACTCTTCGGTGTTGCAGGAGAAAAACATGGTGTCCCATAACAGGTCTGTTTCTCATTATCTGCCTGTTCTTAACTAGGCAATATCCTGGTTATGTTCAGGGGCTCAGTAGTGAGGGCCTCAAGGAAGGGTAAAAGCGGCCCCTGTGAGACCTGCCCTTGCAGCAGAACCCCTGTGAGGACACCTCTTTGTTGGATAGTTGTTGGTCAAATACCTCCGATGCCCTTCTTATGACATGGCAAAGTAGGCAGACTCTTCTGTGACTGTGGAACTTTGGTAGATTTGCCAGAGTCAGAAAGGCCGATTGGATCCTCCTTGGCATCAGAGTCTGTGCTGGCATCAATGCTCGGGGTTCCAATGTCAGTTGTGGTGCCATATGGGGCATGGGTGTCGGAGTTTGTGTCAAAACTGGCACAGTTAGCTTCAGGACCTAATCTACATGTGGGAGACCAACAAGAGACCCTTGCAGATCCTTAAATCCTGAAGGCAAAGGCAGCAGGATCCAGTAGGGTGACAAAGATCAACAGCAGGGTCTACTTGAAGGCCCAGATCTATTGTGGCATCGCTGATTGACATGGGAATAATATTTGGATTGGCACCAAGGCCAGGATCAGCCCCACAGCCCCAAAGTTGGAGACTGAGAGGTACCCTGGGCGCCGCACAACTCATGGTGGGAGCGGGATGACGATAGACAACTGTGCTTCATCTTTTCATCCATTTCAAGTCAAGTTTATCTACCTTCTACAATAACTTATTATGATTACATTTCTCATCATAGAGGCTGATCTAGGAGCTTGGACGTAAATGTAATTTAATTGAATCAGATGTATGTACTAAACTTCTCTCCTTCTAATTACGGCACTATTGCTTGGAAACACAATACCAGAAAAGCATATCTTTTGTAACACAAGACATGCTTTCTACATCAGTTCAGACTCCTATTTCGGATTTTAGTGCTGGACTCAGACTACTGGGTTTCATACTCTAGTTGCTTACTATTAGAAGGGCAGAAAAAAAAGGCAGAAAAAAAAAAAAGAAGCTTTTCTCTGAAAGTTTAGTTTAAAATTAGGGCAGACACATGGTAGAGCTGCTGGATCATTTTAGGAAGGAATAGCATGTATACATTTGATGTAGGCTGGGAAGCTGGTTTCTGGTAGAGAAAACTGGAGTATAGGATTCCAGATGCTGTTTAAGGAGGGTAGGGTGCTGCTTACAGGCACAGTGCTTAAAGTAGCATGCTTCCAAGGACTCAAAGACAAGGCTATGGGTGAAAAATGTGGTTGCCAACCGAATTATATTCAGTATACGGAAACGTAATGCTTGTGCCCTCTCACCGAAGAGCAAGCTTGTTCCAGCGTATGTGCTTAATATACAAGTTTGACTTCTCAGAACCATAAACTAATAAAAACAAGAGCAAGAATTACTAAAATATTTAACATTGGGGACAACGACAGCCATGTATCCAGTACGCAATCTGCAAAGAACAATATATCAATACCCTGTCAATGGAACTGCCTTTCTTCTGTGCATAAGCGCCCCAAAGCATGAACACCAGCCCGTCCAGGTTCTTGTTCAGCCAGGATATAACAGCATCAGTGAACTGTTCCCAGCCTCTGTCTTTGTGGGAGTTGGCATTATGCGCTCTAACAGTGAGCACAGCATTTAGTAAGAGCACTCCTGGAGAAAACAAAGATAAATAATAATGAGAACCAAAGTAGTAATCAAGTACCGTATTACACCAATATCCAAACAAAGTTTGTAAATTAATTTTCATAATTACTGCAAAATCTATAAATACCACGCAGGTGCAACATTCTCAAAATGCTGTCAATCTCCAATATATGACGAAGAGCCAAATAAAATTTATTGTGTGTAAGATGTTGCATTTACATACAGTTCAGCTAGTGAGAGTTACTTTGCATCTCGTGGTTTGGAGTTTATTCTCTGCAGAGGTAGTCAAGGTTTGTGCCCACTTTGGTAATGCCTTATGAGAGCTGGACCTTTCCCACAGAGTACAGATCACCTAGGATGCAAAAAAACAGGGGACTGTTTCTCACTATCACGTCAAGACTGGATTTGACAGAAATTATTGGTTGCCTTACAAATACTTCTGATATTCATGTTGACGAGAGATCAGACCCCTGCTCATTCCTCAACGTTTTTTTAAGCTGAAACACTCAAGTGGCAGAAAGGAGTGGGATGGGTTGGGAGAAATGTAGTGTGGTGGATTGGGGTGAGTGGTGTGGACTGGCCTGGGGTAGATTGGATTGAGTGAGGAGGGTTGGTATGGGGTGAGGTGGCGTGGATTTGAGTGGGGCAGATTGGGGTGTACTGCACGATTATGTGTTAAAGCATCATTTCAGAAATTATGCATAAGAAAGAAACAATGTTGCTTTGCAATAACATAATCCTCATTTTTTTCGAACAACGCCCGCAATCTAAAACTAAAGAAAACGTGATTGCAAAGTGAGAAAAGAAGACCTGGGAAATAAAAGAAAGTGAACTATACAAAATAAATCTTTACAATTGTGTTCGTCCTGCTGGACACATTTTTGCCAGTCACACAAATTTGGTTTGCAGGGCATTAAAAATTAAAAGAACAAAATAGTACCTCAATCACGTCAGGAGAAGCGGAGTGCACGGATTAAGTTGAATCAATCTGTGCTTCATCCCTGCTCCACAGAGAGTAATGGAAATATTAGGCCTACCTTGCCAAATTATGAGGCTGTTGAGTGCCGCACCGTGAGCGGTACTCCAGGGACCCACTCACAACATGGTGAAGGCAACCTGATTTTACAACAACTTGTAGTTTACAGTGTATTATCATCTTGTCTGTGTTCAGTCCACATTTTTAATACAAGACAGAACATGGTGTTATAGAAATAGATCACGCATATACTACCTGCACATCAACCAATTTCAACTGGTACAGGATTCTTGTCCAATAATCGAACCACACAACATGCTGTTTTAACTTACTGAATATGTAATCAACAACAGAACATAAAACTGAATAACCTACACTGATAGCGCGCCCAAACACGTCTTCTGTGCTGTAACCGCAATGCCCACCCCCACCCACGCACCCAACATATCATTTCGTCAGTGCTTTTTGTTTACTCAGTCACCCAATCCCCTGAATACATAATTAATACCAGACATACGATGTGTCCTGCAATGTGGTAGCTAAGTATACACACCTAAGTAAGAAGGCCAACCATGCACGCCCGAGTCCATGCAGGATGGCCAGGCGAGGCAGTGATCGCCTCCCTTCCTCCCCGCATTATAAGCCTTCAGCACTCGTATGCCCGCTATCAAGTGCAGCGGTCCCCGTCGCGACCGCAGACGGTCATGCAAGACATTATAAAGTCCAAAAGTATTGTGTCACATGCCGCGGCTAGCGGTTGCTTACGCAGTCCTCCAACATCCTCCCGCTTAAGAGTCATGCTTTCTGCCTGCGCCCAGCATCGTAGTGATTGGTACCAGGCCTCCGCTGCCGGGGGTCCGGAAATTTCCAACAGCGTGTGAGTAGCCTCTTGGCGACTAGGAGTCCCCAGGTCTATATACCTGGAGGTCACCTTGTGTTTTTTGGTTAACAGCCCCAAGACACATTGCTCCCACGTCCAGTCCAGTTCCCGCTCCGTGCACCGAGCTAGACAACTGGTGACCACGCCCCAGTAGGTAGGAATGGCGGCGCATGACCACAGCATATGCAGTAGGTCTGCTCCTATTTCATCGCACCTTGCACATCTGGCATCAGTGCGATCAAAATATCCATTTATGCGCTCTGGTGTTAGGTAAGCTCTGTGAATAATATAGTATTGTATGAGCCGGAATCGAACGTTCTGAGGTATTCGCACTGGCCTCTCAAGAATATTCTCCCAATCCCTGTGGGGTCTCTGCAAGTCAGCGTCCCTCCGGGCTCGGAGGGATAGCAGGTGCAGCGCCGTCTGCGTGCGGAGGGACTCCGCAAACCACTTGGTTAGGTGCCTGCGCCCAGCTTGTGCATAAGTGGGTGGCAGGTTCCTGTGCCACATTGCCTCACAGCGCGCCAAGTGACCGAACTATTGAGGTATGCAGGAGGAATTAGCCCTGTGGCAACTCCGAACTCTCGGCCAATTCTGCAAACGGGAGGAGCAGCCCATCGTTATACACGTCAGACAGCGTCTGCTCCCCGGCGTCATCCCACCGCGTGAGCTCTGCACTGGTTATTGCCCGAAACCGTCTGGGGGTACCCAGGATCGGGAGTGATGGCATGACATTAGGCGTGATGTAAAGGCTGCACCGGTAACATCGATATGCCACCCCTAACAAGAGCTGTAGAGGCGCACTGCGTGTCCGGCCCGGGTGAATCAATGTTACTATCTGCGCATGTGTGAGCTCAGGTTCCTGTGTCATTGTGTCCGACAGCTGATGTGCACCAATCCAACGCGCCACCCACTGGAGCTGTGACAGTAAATAATATTGCTTCAAATTAGATAGTAAGAGTCCGCCCAAGTTGGTCGGCTGATACATTTTAGCTAGTGACACCCTACTCTGTATCCCATGCCATATGAATCGCCTCACTTCCGACTCCAGAGATTTAAAGAACGGTGGTCTAAGGTGTAACGGCAAGTTTGTAAAATGATAGAGAAGGCGCGGCAATACCACCATTTTTAGTAGTGCAATCCTGCCCATGACTGCCAGTGGCAAGGTAGACCAAAAAGTCATCTGCGCTCGTATCGCTGTGACAGCCCGGATCAGGTTCCCCTCCAGCAGGTCTTGTGCATAAACAAGATTTATGGACATGCTGGCATGTTTAATACCAGACCTTTGCGAGTTGGGCTGTTGTGATCTGCAAGAGGAAAGGCCTGACCTAGCTCCAGTGTTTCTTCAAGCATCACAGAAGAATGAAGTTTCTATATCCCTAAGCACATCACCTCCACTTCCCAACTCTGAACTTATAACTCTCCGGTCTTGTGCTGCTGCCCTAGAACTGAAGGCAAGCAGAATCAGTGAGGTAGGCTTTAGAACTTAATTTTTAATGTGGGTGGTAAAAGAAGACAGCAAAGAGAGAACAGAGGTTAGACCATGAGGTGTTCCGAGGTTTCTGCTTCCATATTGGAAACAATAATAATTCTAATCTTTGCCAGAGAGCTGGAGAACCGACTAATAAAGACGCTATTTAAGCCTACTGAATATGGAGCAGCAGATATTTCTGCAAAGATCACTAATTCAAGCGGACGTGCCGAGAGGTACTTAAGGCAGCTCAGTGGATCCTACAATGTATCCTGAGAAAAGTGGTTAGCAGGTAGAAGAAACCTAGCTGCTTTGATGCAAAAACCAAAGGTAGGAGGAACTGTTGCACTAGGTGGAATTTCAGAAGAGTCTGCCTCAAAGAGGAGGCACAGGCACAACTTTTCCGCCTTTAAGAAAATTTACTTTCAGTGCTGTTTGTTTACTGGAACCAAATATTCAACTACTCCAATCGCCTCGCCACCACTTTAAGCCTCACCTGCGTGGATAAGATACAACAGATGCTGCATACAAACTTGGTAAGGGTGGAGCCAAAGTACAAGAGGTCAACACAACGAAAGAGTGCCTACTCAGGAGAAGAGCGAGCATGGAGAATCAAACTGGATTCTTTAGAAAGCCCTCACTCACCAACCTAGTTGGTGACATGCTTCATCATCGGAACCCACCAGGAAGGCAGTGTACCTCCCCGGTGTTCTTCAACGCCAGAATTACTGCGGAGCAGGTTAATGTTGTTTAGGTGACAAGTGAAAGTGATGGTGTGGTGGTTTAAAAATGTCTAGATTGTGTCCAAAAATAATTTTATTCGTTGGCCAACCAGACACGAATAAAAACAAAGTGAGGGATGTATGAGCTGGATAGATTAATCAGCTATGTCTCACTGTGCGTGGTCAACATGTTTCTGCCTATAAGTTGCTAATGGCCAGACATTCTTCAGGACCAAAGTGCGAACCTCGGCGGTATGAGCGCGGTAAGGCCCACCCTAACCATGAGGTCCAAAATGTGAAAAAAATAATAATTTACTGTGGAGTTCTTCCTATTTGGAGGAACCCAAATCTATATGCGGTGTAATGATTAATCACACCATGGGTCTCAGAAGGGGGGTGGTGGCTAGTAGGCACACCGCCGTCAAAGCCAGGTACCCGCTCGGTACCTGCTGCAATCCTTAATAACTGGACCCCGATGGGTGCCTGGCTTTGACGGCGGTGTGCCTACTAGCTACCACCCCCCTTCCGAGACCCAGGGTGTGATTAATCATTACACTGCATATATATTTTGGTTTGATTCTCCATGCTCGCTCTTCTCCCGAGTAGGCACACTCTTTAGTTGTTTTGACCATATGAACTGGGGGACCAAGAGTGCTCCTTAGATTCCTTCTCTTTCTTGTTGATATTTTGGCCAAAGTACAAGAGCCAGCCGATAGAGCCCCCTCGTCAATGTAATATGACTAGCAAACATATGATTCTAATTCGGAGACTGCACGATAACAAATTACAATCCAAGACATTTTCTGCACTGGCAATAAGGACACTGGTAGCTGAGAAGTAAAGCCATACATCACATTCAAGGAAAAGCTATATCCTTTTGCAAATCCAACATTGTTGCTTAAGTGTGCATCATCGTCCACCAAAATCACCTGGGTATACTTCCTGTGTCCTCAGCTCTCCAAGACAAGAATCTAAGCAACACTAAACTGTAAAAAAACAGAAGAATCGAACAGCGACCTGCATAACTGCTTCACTAGTAGTAGTGTAATGTTCTCAAAACTGAACCCGCAAGCTACTTTTTAGATTTTTGCACTTTAGGGTGAAAATACATCTCATCCCTGTTCTTTTATTCCTTTTTTCCCCATTGCTCATTCCCAACTTCATTTAATTTTACCACTCATTGCCTTTCCTGTATCTCATGTGATGCACTAGTGCCAATACAGCACAGCTTGGATAATGCACCCAGCTTTGGTTCTGTTGACCCACTGGTCTACCAGTGACATGCACACACAACACTGACATTGCCCCTAAATCATTTTTTCCCAGCTTCTCTTCCACCTTTTGCGTCTCAAATCGCTGTTATACATTCTATGAAGGTTGAGTTTGTGTGTGTGTGCTTATGTGAGGGAGAAGCTGCATATGTAGTACCTTGTGAGCTTTACAATATCAAGAGAAAAACTATTTACTAAACAAAAGTCAGAACGGATGGCTTTGTCAATGCTCTTTTGTTCCTCTAATTAGCAGTCTCGGGAAACAAAATGGCAGGGCCAAAATGATTTATTCTTTGACCATATTAGAAACAAACTAAACTGAGGTTGTGAGATGGACATTGGGTCGTTTTTCTTAACACCTGCTACAGCATGAGCTCAAATTGCAAATAAAGCACAGAGATCTTACTGACTGATGATGCAAATCTAATGCTACTAAAAGGGTCAAAGTGTTGAAACAATCTAGCGGTCAAGGCCAATATTTAACTCTGGTGGTTCTACTTTGGGTTGTGTGATCAACATATTTTCAAAACACTTGTGCTTAAGACTGGAATGACCAAACAAAAAAAAAAAAAAGGATTCACATTTGACAGTTATATTTCCTGATCATTTAATCCTGGGAGTGGGCTCCTCGTCACAGTAAGTTCTCTTTTTTATAACCCCATCTATCTACCACCGAAAGTTTCTTTGGAGGGTGTCAATTGTGTTGGACACTACCCAAATTCAAACACACATATTGCAATTGCCTTTTGTGATCTGAATACAGTAAATAAAAATGTAACTCATGCAACAATATAATGAATCGAAAAGCTAATATCTTGGCAGTTGATCAGAGATGGGGGGCACATAAATTGCATTGAAAACTAGGGACGTTTCCCAAAATGGTCCAACTTCGGATGAAATTTAGAAATACGATAACAGGGCACTGGCGTATAGCAAACTGAACCTATACACTCCACTGTTAATAAACCACTTACTACCAACCAGCGGAGTCAGTAGTGCAGAGATGTGTGTCTGTACTCAATTCATACCCACATGCAAATATATTGTGCAAATTATGTTGAAGCTCAAAAGCATGCCAAGCAATTGTGTTAAAGCACGGAGGTGCAAAATCAAACAGAAAATTCTAGCACAGCAATAGGTTTAATGAGATTACAATGCCAAATGTTTAATAAAAATACGTTTAAGACAGCAAATCTTTTTCAGCCGCTGTTTGCGCCCTAGAATTATGCTTCATGACCAATCAGGGTAAATACCTTGTTTGGCCCATCCTGTCAAGTCACCATGCCCGGGATGAGTGAAACCCTCAATATCCGCAGCCAGCTCCTTGTACATGTTCACCAAGCTACAAAGAAACAAAGCAAATCGACACTCCATAAAAAAGAAAAATCATTCTAAACCGACCACATAAAGAAACCCAAAATCTCGATGTTGCAAAAACAGACTCATTGTAAAGAGGTTTTGCCAGAGTTCCTTATACTTTACAAGAAGTCAGTAACGGATTACAATATTCAGATGAACCACCGATTGCTCAAATTTTAAAGATTAAGACGACAATGTCAACAGAACATCTCTGTGAAGTGAACACTAGATGCTTAGATGTGTGCCCAACTTGTACATCAGTTTTGACCCCCACCCCCAGCAAACTACTTAACCTTTCCAAAGTCAAAAGAGGGAAGTGCCACTGAACAGGGATAACAAGGGAACCCATAGCAGTAAACATTACGAAATTACTACATCATGTACCAGAAAACACACAAATTTGCATTGCTAGTTACCCATGTTCCTTGGGTAGGCATTGTAGTGCATAAAATGGATTATAAAAGTTAAAGGTGGCTGCCTGGATATGTATCTTGATGGATAGCTGCACCACACAGCTTGTGTCCCCATAAGTGCTCCTACCAACAAAAAGAAGACATACCTGGGTGGTGGTGGCACGGGTCTTTGCACGCTGAAGCACAGTCCGTGAGCTTGATTTGGTCCATGGTATGGATCCTGCCCCAGGATAACAACCTTAACCTAAATCAAAAACAACAGATTATAAACGGCTTTGAGCTAGTCGCAGAGAATACAATTGCATTGATTGCATCGGATTTGTTCTTGAGCAAATGACACTTGATATTTGGACGGGATTGAAGCTGATTAAAAGAGGGGTGAGCACAACATAAAAAGTGATAACTGGTACCATAAACACAAAGCTTGTTAAAAAAAACAGGTACCATAAAGTAGATATTATCAATGGACTGGACATATTTGAACAGACATTCATCTCGGCACATAGTTACTAGTGCGTGTTTGATTATGCCTTCGTAACAATTCAGCAACTGCGTGCTCCCCCAAAAATCAGAACACCAAGGGCCAGATTATGATTTCGGGGGTGCAGCCTCGGGTCCGCCCAGCTGCAGCACAGCCAAAGCTGGTCGGGCCACCCGCCAGATTAGGAGTTTCTTCCCTTCTGGTGGGCTTTTTTGGGGCGTTCCTACGGCAGTGTTACAAAAACAGGCACCACAATGGGAACGCCAAAAACAGTTCCTGCACGGCATGGACTGCAACGTCCATGCAGTGCAGGAAGTGGTATGCATCCACACAGGGGAAGGGGGAGGGGGAGGGGGGGGGGGGGTCACATGTGTCCCGTGTGCATCCACAGGGCGCAGACACCAAGGAGGCTGTAACATCCCTGTAAGTATTTCTTCTCCTTTCATTGACTGTCCCTTCCCTCTATGTTCTAGAATGTATATGCTGGTTTTGTATTCTACCTGACTTTATCATCGAGCGTGAACCGCTCCTCTGCGGGTCCGTATTAAGGAGTTATTTATACATTAAAAGGATTCCAGCAAATACGTCTCAGAGGTTGTTTTTCTACCGCCACATAATTTGGTACCAGGAGTGGGGTAGAAACAACACCTCTCGTCTTCCAACTTCACCCGGATTCTTCGTTGCGGCTTCGTGATCCTCATCCTTAAAAGAAATAACTTCACAAGGTTCCCGTTTCGTTAAAGGACCCGTAAAGGACCTGCAGAGACAGGTTGGATTGAAATATTTATTTTACGCTGGTTTTTCTCTTTTTGGACACTGTTGCGAGGCATAACGGTTACTGTAGCACGAGACTAGGCTCCGTGAGCGAGCTAATCCTCACGCGCTGTATGCTAATGCGCTACATAGTAACCAACACGAGCTGCCGCGTTTTGTTTACACGCATCCTAGCAACAAGCCGCCCACTGTTTCCCGGCAAAGAGAGCATTGCTTAATGGAACTCCTCCATTGTTAAGCGCGCTGATCATCAAAACGTTCCTAATAGCTGCATTAGAGACAACAGAAGTGTTCCAATTCGAATTTTAAAGGGAAAACATTCCTTTAAGTGATTGTTCTAGTATCTCAGCCAGCAATCCTTTATAATCAAAGGCTCTCACCATAAGAAAAGTACATTTATCGCCCTTTTGTTTGGAATTACAATTGGTGAACATTCTTTTAGGTGTTCATTTCCTCGTTCTCATGAAGATTCTTTGCTAATGGCTAAAGGACAAGATTTGCAAATTAATAAATAAGCAGCATTCCTTTTCTCCTGATACTAGAATAGAAAGTGTTCCTTCATTATTTTCTCTCTGGATTTTGTCTCATTTTTTTCATCTCGGAGTCGTCATGTCTGCTTCAGACAGTGCTTTACATCCTCCTCCATTTCTGCAAAGACCTGGCAAACCGGAAATTTAATGGAAACAATGGATCCATATTTTTGAAAATTATCTGGTTGCCATTGATGGGAAGGAATTTTCTCCGGAAAGAAAACGAGCTCTGCTTTACAATCATCTGGGGATTGCGGCACAGAACACTTCTGACAATTTACCTCCGTTTCCTAGACCCTCTGGTGATGGCACCTGGAATATCTATATTGAGGCTACAAGCAAGCTTAAAAAACAATTTTCAGATGAACCCAACGTTCTGTTGGAGAGACACAGTTTTTTTAAAAGGAAACAAGCCAGCGAAGAATCAGTTGAAGAGTATATAGCTGCTCTGCGAGTTCTTGCTTCTACCTGTGAATTTGAAAATTATACTGACATCTCCATTAGAGACCAATTTGTTTTTAACTGTTTTTCAAAAAAAATGCAAGAACGTCTCTTAACCTGTCATAATCCTTCCTTATCGGAAGTTATTGACATAGGAAAAAGTATTGAGCGTTCTATTATATCTTCACAAGCATTGTCAGGACAAGATCCCATTTCCTATGTTTCTGACAATTCAGAATTTTCTACTGTATCTGCCATAAAAATTAACAAAGAGTTTAAGAAATCCTTTTGCTTTCGCTGTGGCAACAAAAATCACATTGCAAATTTTCCATCTTGTCCAGCTTTGGGTAAAAAGTGTGGCAAATGCAAGAAAACTGGTCATTTTCAGGAGTTTTGTAAATCTCGTCGTTCATTCCCAGTTGTTAAGATTTATAATGTTGAAGTACAGAACTCACCTTCTACATCTTCTGTCTCTGACTGTACTAATATGTTTTCAAATCTTCTTTTATCCATTGATGAACCTCTTGATTCTATTGATTTTGAACGTCCCCTTTGCCAAGCTTTTATTGATGACAAATCAATACAAGTTATGGCTGATTCTGGAGCACCTATCGCAGTGTTAGCCAACACTATTTATGACACCTGGGGTCATTCCATCAAACTTCAAGCTCCTGACATTTCTCCAAAGGCTTTTGGTGAAAAGGATATTGATTTACTTGGTTATTTTGTTGGTTCTTTACAAATTCTTGGAAGATCTATTGACACAAAAGTATATGTTGCTGTCAGAGGCAGGAACTTGGTGGGTTGGAGGGATTTAGCCAAATTAGGCATAATTTTTAAACCTGGACACAAGAATCCTATCATTCTAGGAGATCTTCCTATACTGGCCATTGATGGTTGTGTAGAAAACTTATGTACCATTGATACTCTTAAAAGTGAATTTCCTCCTGTTTTTACTGACAAAATTGGTAACATTAAGGGTTTTGAACATGTTATTAGACTGAAAAATAATGCTATACCTGTTTCACACAAAGTAAGACCTGTTCCTATCAGTGTTCGTAATGATCTAAAAAAGCAATTGGAGAAACTTTCTGCAGAGGGCGTTATTACTACAACTGATTACTCTGAGTGGGTTTCTCCCATTGTTCTCGCAAAGAAAAAGAATGGCAATCTTCGTCTTTGTGTGGACCTCAGATCATTGAACCGTAACATTATAGTTGACTGTCATCCCCTTCCTCACATTCAACAAATGCTTTCGAATATTGGCCATGCAAATTTTTTTCCACAATAGACTTACATTCTGCATATCACCAAATACCATTGCATTCAGATTCACAAGAACTTACCACTTTTGTCACCCCTTTTGGTGCGTATAAGTATTTAAGACTACCTTTTGGCCTAGCCTCGGCTGCCTCTGTCTTTCAGAAAGTTATGGATGTTCTTTTTATAGATGTCAAAAATGTGCAAGCTTTTCAGGACGATATCCTTGTTTTCACTGAAACTAGGGAATCACATTTAGACACTTTACACAAGGTATTTTCCATTTTGTCTGCTGGAGGTATTACTGTTCAACCTGATAAGTGCAAAATTTTAGCGGAGCAAATTGATTATTTAGGTCATAACATCACACCTGAAGGTATCAAACCTAAATTTAGTAATGTAGAGGCGATTATTAAAGCCCCGCCTCCACCTGACAAGGACGCTCTGAGATCTTTCCTAGGTCTTTGCGAATATTACGCTCGTTTTGTACCAGATTATGCCCAATGTATTCAACCTTTAAGATCTCTTCTTAAAAAAAGGGACTACCTTTGTCTGGTCTGAGGATGTTAATACAGCATTTGTCAATATAAAAAAATTGGTCATTAATGCCCCTGCTCTTAGCCCTTATGTTCATGGTCTCCATTGTACTGTCACCGTTGATGCAAGTCTTAATGGTCTTGGTGCGGTATTTGGTCAGCAAGGTTCTGGCAAAGACCATACTGTTGCCTTTGCATCTAGATCTTTGTCTGATGCTGAATCGCGGTACAGTACAATAGAAAGAGAGGCATTAGCCTGTGTTTGGGCTGTTTCCAAATTCAAAACTTATCTTTGGGGTTGTCCATTTTCTCTTTTTACTGACCACAAACCCCTTGTCTACCTTTTACAAGGGGATGGACTTGGCAAGGCCTCTGCTCGTCTTGTACGTATTCTTTCTAAGTTGCAAGAATATAATTTCACTATTAAATATATACAGGGCGGAAAGAATTTCAGGGCAGATTGTCTTTCTAGTCTTCCTTTACCTTCAATTGATGATAGAGTTGATGATTTTGATTGTGTAGTGGCATCTATTGATGCTTCTTCCATTTCAAATGGTACGATTTCAGAAAAGGATTGGATTGAGGCCTCTTTCACCGATCAAACTCTCAAAAAGATTGCTAATTTCATCATTAAAGGGTGGCCTCCTATTCGCAATGTTTCCCATGATTTAAAATCTTATGCTCATGTTGCTTCAGAGTTATCTTTGGAAAATGACATTTGCTCCAGAAATGGTTGTTTTATTCCTTCAATCTCTCTTAGAAACAGGATTATTTCTATTGCGCATGCAGGTCACCTTGGAGTAACTGCCACCTGTAAGAAACTCAGAGAAAATTATTGGTGGCCTTCACTAAATGCTCAGGTATCCTCTTTTATAGAGGTTTGTCCTCAATGTGTAATTTCGGACAAACATTGGAAGTCTACTCAAAACTCTCTTCGTCCAGTTCCTCTTCCAGAGAATCCCTGGTCCAAAATTGCTTTAGATTTTGCTGGTCCTTTTAACCTTTTGCCAAGTGCTTCAAAATTGTTGTTGGTATTGATAGATTATTTTTCTAAATGGATCTATTTTTCTTTTGTGGAGTCAGCATCAACTCATTTTGTCTTGAAATTTCTGAAGTCCGTTTTTTCACTTGAAGGTCCACCCAAAGAACTAGTTACAGATAACGGTACACATTTTGTTTCAATTGCCATGAAAGATTTTTTAAAGTCTATGGATGTCAAACACATTCAAGTGGCCTTGTATAGTCCATCTGCAAATGGTCTTGTTGAAAGAGCTAATCGCTTTCTTAAGGAAGGAATACAAACTGCCCTTTCTTCTGGTTTAGATGTTAATCTCTTTCTTAAAGAAAAGATCAATGCTTATCACATTTCGCCTCACTCGACAACTGGTTTTACTCCCTTTGAGTTATTGAGCGGCAGAAAATGTCGCACTTTACTATTGCCATCTTGGCTTGAGAGATATTCTTCATCTTCTGACACACTCAATGTTTCAAAGAAAAATGATTCTTTAAGTCAAAATGTTACTTTAGCACAAAGCAAGCAGAAGTCTCATTTTGATATTCGGAAACATTTTCAAAATAAAGAATTTATTCCGGATTCATGGGTTTTAATTAAGAAACCTTTTAGTGTTAAGAAAGGAGAATCTTCCTTTACTTCTCCTTACAAGATTCGGAAAGTTGGTATTAGTTCTTGTCTGCTTCAGGATGGGAGATGGTGGAACAAGAGCAGACTTGTTCCCATATCAGAAGAACAAGCCATGATTCATGTTCAAACGGATGTTACCTCGGATTATGATGATTATATTTTGTTTGAAACTCCAGTTGTTACTTCCAAAGTATCCATTCCTCTTTCTCAAGATGAAACAAATACCACGTCTGTTTCCCTGTCTCAGAATGGTACTGGTAATGTTTGTTCCCCATCCAATTCTCTCTGCTGTAATTCCTCCTTAGCCTCCAGGAGAATTTGTAAACTACCTGCTCATTAAGGATTTTGTTAGGTCATGATTTTATAGAGTTTAAGGAAAAAAAAAAAAAAGTAGTATTTATATTGTGTTTCACATGTTTAATCTTATTTCTCATAGTATGTTTTCTTCGTTTACTTTGCTAATTTTTGTATCTTCATTTTGTGAAAAGGGAAGATGTGTAACATCCCTGTAAGTATTTCTTCTCCTTTCATTGACTGTCCCTTCCCTCTATGTTCTAGAATGTATATGCTGGTTTTGTATTCTACCCGACTTTATCATCGAGCGTGAACCGCTCCTCTGCGGGTCCGTATTAAGGAGTTATTTATACATTAAAAGGATTCCAGCAAATACGTCTCAGAGGTGGTTTGTCTACCGCCACAGAGGCCTATAGGGCCATGTGTGTTTCCTCTTTGCCAGGGTTTCCGTGGAGGAGGAACCGCCATGAAAACCCTGGCGGATAGGAAACACCCAATATACTTGGCTGGACAGCGATGTTCCCGTCCAGCATATAGATGCCTCTACACTGCCATGGAACTGCAGTTCCCTGGTTGCTGCGGCGATCTAACCACCTGTCTCATAATGGGGCGGTTGGGAGAGCACCACGAGTCTGGAAGTCCAAGGACCGCCAGACTCGTAATCCATTCATTCACAAAGCTGCTAGTTGCCCTAGCTGAGCTTAAATTTAATATTCAGATTACAAGATATTAAAGAAATCAGATGACGCCTGAAAAACGGCATCTTAAATTTAAAAAAAAGACTCAAACTGATGAAAATATTTAAATGCTCCCTGTGTGTGATAATATAAAACAGTCAAGAAACAAAGTCCTCATTCAAATTATTTCTATTAAAACAAAGTATAAAAAGTTAAAGCCATTATGATTTAAGACCTCCAGGGAACGCACTAAAACTTACATCTGTGATACTGCACATCTGAGTCCAGGTATAGACTTGTTGAGGAGGTGGGTATACAGTGCATCGCTTCCTTTCCTCTTCAACAAATGTAGATAACTGATGCAGAAAAAGAAAAGAAAATGTTCAGAAAATAAATTAAAGATCGATGTATGTGTTAACTATAATGAAAGTCACCCAGGTGTAAAAAGACAGGACACATGTCTAACATAGTCACAGCTTGTATTCAAATGTAATGATCCCTCACTTACGGGAATGTTATAGTAACTGCATGCCCTCAGTCATCCATGACCTGTGCTCAAATAACGCACTATAACATTCAATGCTAAATGCATATTCCAGACAAATTAAAGTTAATATATCCTAAATGGCATCACGCTGTTTTCTGATCCAACTAATCTGTTGGGATACAGGCTCCCTTTTGCTAAAAGATAAAAACCGTAGAGGTCGCAGTTGTTTCTTAGTACAACGCCCCATATTTAGTCTGCAGTACAACGATCCTTCTTCAAAATCCCTATTTTTGGCGAGTACTGCTATTCTTCGCAGAGCACTACCACCACATTGTGTCTGCTGCCTTATATTGAAATCTGGGCTCCAGCTTTTGGTTGGAGTGTTTCCTAACCCGATTCTGCATTTGTCACGTGGTTGGAACCTTTCTGCATACTTGGTTTTGTACTTAAGAGAGGAGTAGCGGTTACAATAACCCACACACCCTTTGCTAGCTCCATATGAAGAATATTTTTTCTTCAAATAGCATGCACAGCATAAGGAATGTTTGCAATGCCTGGCGCCGGCCCTACTCTAAGCAAAGACCAAACTGAATGTTCCGAACCTCCCTCGGACCTAAAACTGCTGCTGATGCAGTAATAAGAATCATGTGGTCTTTTCCTCCAAGAGCAAATGTAATTGGCCAGATAGAGGAAGCCTTGCCTTTACTGTTGTGGAGTCGGTATGAGGTTTGGGGTCTAGGCTCCCCGTGCAAGGGCTGGTTTATCAACAAGTGCCCGTGAACAGACACTTCTAAGGGTATAAGGAAAATAATATAATAAACTAAAGAAATCTCTTGGAGAAATCACCACTCAACTCCACTGTATCAACTAACAGGAGTTACTGACTCTCAATCTTAAAAGGACCCAAAACGCAATTGAATAAAATCTATTTAATAGTACATAAATTGCGGAAACCATATCACAGTAAATAAAATTCATATAGTTAAAACCATTTTCATAGAAAACATATTAAAGACTAATTATAAAACATCACAAATGGGAGAGAACATTCCAGACATTAGTGTTATAGGAGGACGTGGAACATCAAGCTCGTGGGTGATTAAGACACTTACAATAGCGAATGGATATGCTCCTGAGATGTTAGTCACCTCCTGGACCTTTATCTTAGTGGAGGACTAATCAGTCCCCATCACCACGTCCTGGATTGTTGACTCGAACATGGAGATCTTAACTGAGGTCTTTTAAAATTCAACCCACTTCCGCGAGGATATCACAGACCTCCGGAATCGCTCCAGGGAGTACAGGAATATAGAATGTTCTGCTAAGAATATTCCCCCGGAACACGTTGTGGACCTCTGAAACTTTGAATCACCAGTATTAATGGGAGCTACCAGCTAATTGGAAGTTTTATATGCAGATGACCAGATCTGTGAAGGTCAATAGGGTCGCTCACCCTTATGGAAACAACCATAGAACCAGGGTGAATACTGCCTTACAAGAGAGATACTTACACTATTGTCTTGAAGAAGGTGGTTTTTATATTGTTGTCCCAACGAAACGCGTTGACGTCCTTTGATTTTGTTAAATTTGAGAAACAATGAATAATTTGTGACACTTTGCACTTTCACTTATTGATTTCTTCAAATTAACAGGTTTTTAATGACAACATTTATGTCTGGAATGTTGTCTCTCCCATTTGTGATGTTTTATAAATAGTCTCTAATATGTTTTCTATGAAAATGGTTTGAACTATATGAATTGTATTTATTGTGATATGGTTTCTGCAATGTATGCATTATTAAACAGATTTTATTCAATTGCCTTTTGGGTCCTTTTAAGATTGAAAGTGAGTAACTCCTGTTAGTTGATACAGTGGAGTGTGATTGAGTGGAGTGGCGATTTCTCCAAGAGAATTATTTCGTTTATTATATTATTGGTTCAAGGAACCCTGTCTCTTGGAGTAGTGGGGCCATTCTCCTTTCTAATAGACTATGAGGAAAATAAGGCAGCAGCATAAATTAAAAAAAAAAAAAAAAGAAGTCCGGTCTAGTGATTTCTAAAGTTAAGTGGTGCAAATGTGTCAGTGTGCCAGCCATTACGTTGACAAATGTATAATGTAAATACCTCTGGCCAGGTAGATATTGTCTAAGTAAATGCACCGACTGCTGAAATAAAATATACACCAATGCCAAATTGGTATTTTACTTGCTTTTCAGCCATAGACCAATTCAACCGCTTACAAGCACATGAAAGATCACCACTGTTGCCTTGTAGGGAGGGGAGGATCAAGCTGATGTCTAAAGCATCTCCAGCCAAGCTTTTACGACCTTCTAGAAGAAGAGGTGACCTTTTAATATTCCTACGTTTAGGGGTAGAATTCCAACTTCTGCTGCTTTTCACTGAAGAGTAATGGCCTACTGGCCACGATTTACTCAGTGTGGCACTTTTTTGTTGCTAAATGTTGGAGTTTATGTAACGATGGTTTTTATTTTTCAGTGGAGGAACACTGGTCCAATTCCTTGAAATGATCAACGGTTTGTCAGTGCCTTAAAAGTTACCAGATATAAAACCAGAAACCAGTGAAGCATCAATAGTACAATTGTTTTCTGGCTTATGTTGTACTATGAAGGTATGTCTCAATCACCTTTGTGTAGCACTGTTCCTCTCTCCCCCATCCAACCACTGACACAGGAGTGATCTGTTGCTGTAAGGGTAGTGGGCTGAGCAGGGAAGTTCACCTGGTCCTGGTGGGGGTTTTCTTTCAGACGTATACTGGTAAATAAAGTGTAACTGCAAATTAAGAAACAAGCTCTTAAGGAAAAATCCATGCCACAAAATTGTGAAGCGGCTGGCATGTCATCCAGGTACAAGCGACTTCTACAAGACATAAGGAAGAAGGGAGACTGTGGGTGTCCAGATTGCCTTGTACAAGTGTGCAAAAGCGAAAGACAAAGTGCATGTTAGAACAGTTTATGTTTTTTCCCCAGAACTCTGCAAAGTCTCGCAATTTAAGTAACGTTGAGGCAGAATGATAAAGGGAACTTGAAGTAAATATTCAGACACAAAATAAATCTGCATCCATTAAATAAAAATGTCTTTGAAGCAAACTTTGAGTCTGGCTCAAGCGTAGATCTTAGTATTTTGTCTCCGCCGTAGAGTTTTTTTCTTTGCTCAGAGATTTCATTTTGAAAGCGACATCTGTTTGCAATTCATATCACATATTGTTCAAAGTGAATCATTGAGGGCACAGTTTGTTCTATTGTGGTTCGGCAGGGAGAAAAAGCACACAGGCGACAGGGTACCCAGATATGCAGGGGCAGGTAAAACATACCACTTTTCAACAAGACTTACAAAAATATTTTTAGGAAATTGAAACAGTACCTTTGTTTTGAGTACAACAATAATGTTCTCCCAAATCATGAGCCAAAACGCTTTAACCACTGAACAATGAAAAAAATTGAAAAAGACAACAAGGAATTGTTTACAAGACTAATAAACTAACAAGTATTGGTAAAGCCAATAGGTCTCACCTATGCGATATCTATTGACGGTCACGTTTTTTAAACTATGTTGCTCAGCTGATGGTCAAAATAGCTGAAAGTAAAGAGAATAAAAGCTCAATGCCATTTTTAAAAACATTCTCATGTGCAGTGAGACATTGCTGAAAGTTAAACAAGCATTGACAAAGTCAACAGCTCTCTGCAATCCGAGAGATATTGGCATTGTCAATGTTTTCTAGCCATGCTGAATAGCTGCACGGCTGCTATTCAGTATGGCTGAAAGGCATGAAAAATCTGAAGTATACGGCAACCACTTCAGTTTATTCCCTGAAGTAACAAGAGCGCGTAGATGCACCAAAGCCCCAGCACAGCGGTCTCTGAAAGTGGGAGGCAAGCCAGGAGGAGCATGGCAAAGGCCTGAATTATCTTCTGTTTAGCAGGCACGAAAGAAGATTTAAAGATTAGGAAGGAGGCATAAAAAAATTAAAACAATCTCCATCCGCAAAACCTACAAAATGGGGGAACTGTGCAGTTTTCATGTTTATATTCGGTTAAGAGAGGATGTGGCGCAAAGACTAAAGCGGCAGACTTTGAAACTGGGGAAACTGATTAGAGTATTGGCGGGAGGATTAACACTCTGCGATTCTGGGCAAATCACTTGACTTCTCCGTGCGTATCTACAATTCAACTAGTGCTCTTGTAGAACACTCAGATACATTTAGGTCGATTTCGCACTATATAAAACTGCAAAAAAAAAAAAAAAAAGTTATGCACCATCTATATACATATCGAAATAACTGACTAATATATCCACCACTCAAATTACTTTCATATTTCAATATACTAATTCAACACTAATCCTTTATGGGTTCCGGAGTAACGTGCTACTCACCGAAAAAGCGCTTTGATGCCTCATCAGGGGTAGTAAGCACTATATAAATGCAATTACAATACATAATTTGAAATGAAACCTAAGTGGGAGGACAACAAGGAGATTGTAAAAACATAGACATGCAAGGAGTGCTCAAACACAAAGAAAAAAAGTATCTCTTAAAACAGAGCACTGGATGTACACAAGTACTTGGCCAATGATCTGGGGGAGGGATAAATACAAGAAGAGGTATGGTGCATGTATGCCATGGACAAAGGATACGAGAGTGACGATGGAGTGAGAAATGGGTAAGCCTATGGGCAGGCTGAAGTCCACAGATTGAACACAATACGTCTCTTCGAGACAGTGCATGCGCTTGTCTAGCCGAGACCTAAAAAAAAGGATGACACACTAAGTGCTGCTGCGTCACAGTGCTTTTTTTAATAAATAACTTTGAGACATGTTGCACAGCAGCTGTACAACATGGCTGAAAGGGGACAAAAAAAAAAAAAAAAAAAAAAACGACATGGCTGAAAACATTGACAAAGCCAATAGATCTCGAATAGGCGAGACCCATTGGCTTTGCCAATGCTTGTTCTTTGAGAATCTATATTTTTTCCAATGTGGTTCCACACGTTATTAATCTCATTTTTTTTGTTTTGAATGGAAAGAATGGTTGTTCCTTTAATGTACCTCACTAAGATGCGGTGTAATGGCTAAACTTGAAACGGAGAGATCTGAATTTTATTCCTGCCATAAAGATTTGACTTAAAACCTGTGACCCCACGCAAACCGCACTGTTTACACTTTTCTGGCTAAGTATGGAAATGCTTAGAAGCAATCAGCACTATAGTATAATTAACTGGACAGACCATTTTGTTCAGATTGGAAGGGCCTAGAGGTGAATCGGCCTAGAGGTGAATCAGTCAGCCATAGCATTCTATACAAAAGTCATCTCACTCACCCTCCAGATCCAGCTAGCCTGAGGTCTCTCTTGCGGTCCATGGGGTTCATGTGATGCATTGGTTGCCCCTGCACTTCTTGCAGAAGCAGGCAACAGCAGACAGCAGGTGGGAGTGGGAAACCGCCAGATCAATGTGGTACAGGAAGCCGTGCTTGTAGGCCACCAAACTGCAGTACACGGCTCCATGGTCATATTGATCATGATGCCGACGGCATGCAGGCATGTGGTAAGCCAGCGGTTGCTGCTCAGGAGGGTCAGCAGCTCCTGCTTGTCAAGAAGGGTGAGCAGCCAGGAGAGAGCGGTCACAAAGAGGGCAAAGTGGGTGGCACCCTTGTACTTCCTACAGGAGGAGATGATCCAGAGGACGGCCCGCAGAGGAATTGCATCACACACAGAACTGCCTGTGAGGGCATGTGTGATTGGGGAGGTGGGTGTGCTGGAAGGAACACAGCAAGACCTCTGGCGCAAGACATAGCTGCCTTCGAGAAGAGAGAATGCCCAGCAAAGACCTTCTGAGCAAAGAGTGCTGTACAAACTAACTTCCAAGATGAGAGAGCTGCGCCAACAAAACCAATTCTGGAGAAGGGCAAGTTGCCTCTGCAAACATCCATGGCAGAGAAGAGACAGATGTCGACACCAAACTCCAGGTGAAGACAGATGTGCAGCCAGCCTCTGGTGAAAAGGAAGCTGCCTCAGTAAACTCCATGCGAACAGACAGATGCCGCCGACCCCCTGCCCCAGCAAGCAGACTATGTAGAGAAGAGAGGCACCCTGAACAAGCACTCAGGAAGCGGAGTGCTCAAAAAGCAAAAGGAAGGAGGGGGGGGGGGGGGTCGGGGAGTGAAATGGTACTACCACAGCAGGAGAAGCAAATGGGCGCTAATTAAATTGAATAAATCTGCGCTTGGTCCATGCTCCACAGAAAGGAAAGGAAGCTTAATTGGCATGTGCTGGTCAATAAGGAGGTAGCAAAGAAGAGTGACCATGAAGCCAACGAATGGTAAAATGGGCAGGCTCTAAGCCCTTTACTGTAAACAAAATCTCTTGCAAGCAAGAACGCATGTGCTATCACAGACTCGACCTAAAAAGAGTTAGATTGACCGTAACAAGATTACAGTGAGGGATAAAAATGTATTCAAGAAAAAATATAAGGTTGGTTGTGCTTGTAGAGCGAGAAGCAGAAAGAGTAGCGTTTTTCAATTACCATTTTTCGATTCTGCGTTTACCCTTAATGTGTAAGCATCATACAAAGACTGGGTCAACTGGGTGACGTACCTCAGAGGCGCAGACAACACGGCCCTACAAAACTCACCCTGGAGACCAGCCACCAGGGGGATGTGGAAGTCGCTTGACACATATCTGGACTCCTATGAACCCCCCTGAGCTCACTGGGGAGGGGGGGGCGAAGACATTTCTACAAACCTAGAATAGGCTCATCGCTACAGAGCACTTCTTGTATACTACTCCCACCCTCTCTTTTCTAATCTCTATCTTTTCTTTCACCCGGTCCTTAACAAGACAATGTAAGGGGGATCTGCTAAACACATACACCAAAATACCTGAAACTACAGCAGATAACCACTTTTGGCCGATACCCGCTAACGGAAATGCGAATGTACTTGTGTGTGTGTATATATATATATAAAAAAAAAAAATGTTGTTAATAAAAACACCTTGAAATAAAAAATAAAAAAAAGTTCTCTTTATGCATTTGTAACTTTATCTACTGCGTTTGTCTATAAAACAGTGTTAATTTCCTGTGTATCTTTCTTATAATTACAGTTTAAAAGGAATAAATGAGACTTGAAAGGTATCGCCAGCCGGAGTTTAGTCCTTTCTCTGGTGTGCGTGGTTACTGCTATTACATCAAAGTGAGCTAAGAAAGGAACTTAAATACAATCCTAGGAGCAGAAACAGGGTTCCCTAATGCAAAACGATTTGTAGGGTACACTTCCTGCGAGTACTCTTTCCTCCACCTACCTTGGTGAAATAGGGTTTAACAAACTCTCCGCTCAGCGCTTCACTCCAGCTCTTGCCGACGCCCTCGGGGGTGCTGCGAGAGGCGAGCTTCTGCAGGGCCGCCTGCTTATTCCGCTGAATTCGGTCGAGCTGCTCGGGGCTCAGCGGTGGGGACACCACAGCAAGGACCTCGTCATCCTCGTAACCCGCCGATCGGAACCTCTTCACCGGGGTGGTCTGTGAATCACGAACACAAAAGCGGCAGCTCAGAAGCGGGTGACAGTCAGTGATCAGGGAAGGAAGGCGACAGCGGCCCCGGAAGAACCGGGGCAGCATGCCGGTAAGAAGCATGGCTCCGTTATAGGAATTAGCTCCACAGGCTAAAGCAAAGCTCCAAATACAGCCGAGGTCCGCCTGCTTTGCGATGAAATCTCTAGATTGCATTAAAGACAAAGATTAAATATGTTATAACTAAAGTTTTGAAAATAATATGCATGTTCTTACGACTGCGGTGTTTCTCCACGTTTCAAGCACCCCAGTTAAACAGATGATAAACTGGACGCAAAATAATGATTCCATCAGACATGGAATTCCTGAACATCACTGTAAAAACGCGACCGATTATTGTTGTCACGTAATTTGTTGGTAATGCCCTTAAAATGTTTTTGTTTTGTAGCAACTTAGTACCCCACACAAAATTATGAAGAAAAGGCTAGAAATACATCGATGACTTAAGGGCCAGCCCGGGGGCGGGAAGGTGCTTAACAAAAACACGGGTAAAGAAAAAATGGACATGAACGCAAAAGGTACACATACATTTATAACACTTTATATCAATAATATTTCCCAAAATAAGTTAAATTAAAGCGAATAAATATAGTTACCAAATCAGATACACACAAAATAATATTGATCCAAATTAAAGTCTACGCGTTCATAGAAAACGTAGCATTTTAGTGAGTTAATATGCGAGTTCTGACACTTTAGGTGTAGTTCCGTCATCTGCCTGTGAAGTTGACATTTCAGTGGTTGTAGTACCATTTAAAAATGGCCGAAACATTTATTTTCGGCCGATGGCAAACTGTGAAACAGACAGCCAGTCCGCCTTCTATGACTATGGAGGCAGAAAAAATATCTAGTACAAGGTAAACCGCTAGTTGCCATTGGAGGCAGATTATGCCTTAATTGCCTCATCACCTATACCCAGGTGGGTGTTCTACAGGTCTATTTTTCTGGAGTTGCAATCCGTGCTTTTTCCTGTGTATACGTCGCATTGATTGCTCTACCTCTTCAAAAGTTGTATAGCAGGTTTCCCAAGAAATTAGTCTTCCCTATCTTTGTGAGGTACATTTCTCTTCTGGAACATTAGTCGCAGTGAATACTATAGCGAAACAATGGCTTTGTTTGGAAAGTCGTCTCGAGTCAAGGCAAGGGAATACAGAGCCAAAAATGTCCTGCATGCTTCCTTTCCCCATAAACCACAGCCACTTGAATTAAAGAGGTCGGTGGGTTAGACACCTGCTGCAGGAACGTAGATGTAGCTTGCAAGTTATTTTTGTGTGTTCTGTAGTCTGGTGTACATTCTGCCACTAAATGACGTTCATCTGTCTTTTGGTGTCCCTGCTCAGACTCCATTAGCACTGCCACTGTCAAGCAAACCCTGCAGATTGGAAACACGTGTGCCATGGTCGATGGTGTCAGGTGCTACTTAGCAGATCTCACAATGTCCGTGCTTAACGGACATGCACAGAACAGGCATTGTGAGATCTGCTAAGTAGCACCTGACACCATCGACCATGGCACACGTGAGTCCAATCTGCAGGGTGTGCTTGAAAGGGAAGTTGTGAAAGAGCAGGGACACCAAAGACAGAAACGACACTGTGACCGAAGGTACACCAGTAGAGAGAACACATGGCTTATGTAGAGCTGTTCTCCACAGCAGATATCTTATAAGATATTGAAAGCGCGTTTCAGTGTAATGCTTTCATGATGCACTCAATTAATTGCAACAGTGGCGCCTGCTGTTGAGCCTGAGGCCGTGGGAGGCGCACCTTGCGCGTTTGCAGAATGAGTGATTGTTGCGGCGGCCAGGAGTTTTAGCTCATTTGCAGGCAGTATGGCCTCCCACATCCTCTATGGTACAGTTGAGTCCAACAGTGCCCTTGCATTTCTGGTACTTTGCTGCAGTTTTAAGATATTCTTGGTTTCTTGATGCTCAAATGGGACAGTTTCCGATATTCATGCGTTTCCCTCGTCTTAATTGCATGATTTTGCTCGCGAGAAAGTGTCACTCATAGTCATGGATATGTCACTCTTTATTACACATAAATTTTGAAAATGTCACACACAGCAATCTGAAACCATGGCGCTATGAGCAAAATGTTTTTGTGTACTACTGCTCTCCCCAAAACAGTAACAGTCACTCACGCTGGCGGAAATAAAAAAAAGCTACCTCCTATTCTTCACGTGTCTTAGTATGATACACATTAAGATGTAGAGAAGAGAAAAACTCCTCAAAAAAAAGGTAGGCGGTTGTAAGTAACACCCATTCAAGTTAAGCATATAAAATGCATTCCAACCCAATCCTGATATATTCCAACAGCAATCTACACTCCTATGCACTCCGTTGCAGAGACCACCCAACTGGCCTCCTAAACCTTCAACCATGATAAGATAAGGAATAAGGAGATCTTCTTAAACCAGTTATCCAAGTTTTATTCGTAACTAAGATTACATATATTCATGAGCATCGTGCGCTAGCCGCGCGAAGCCCGACATGTCCACCATTACAAACCCCAAAGCACTGTCCCCTACCTCTCCCGGCACGGTATTTTCCTTTTTCTCGTTGGCTTCTGACGAACTTCTTTTCTTAGTAGCCGGGCCAAAGAAAGAGTTTATAGTTTTCTGGCCAATTGTTGTTCTTTTCATTTTGATAAATGTCAGGACTACCTTAAATCCCGCGCAGGCACGCCCCCAAGTATACCTAAAGCTAGAAAGGGCGAATTTGGCGCGGAAAGATCACGCATGCGCATTACATCTAGCTGATTCCAATGACTGGGGTTTGAGTTGGATCTGACTGGAAATAAAAAGAGGACTAACGGAATGTCAGTTGAGCCACTAAATTATATACACGTAACTGCTTTATTTGATTTACAGTATCTTTAGTTTCTTGAATACAAACTACAGAGGTGACAATCTTACAGGGACCTTTTGTGAAATCAAGAGTTCTCAAATAACATATTGCTTGGCAAAAACAGTTTTGTTAGTTATATTACAATGAAAACTGCACTTGTCAAGATTTATGTCACGAACGAATTAAGGCCCTTTAACTGTAATATTATCGGGCTGTATTTTCCTCTTCTTAATTAAACCGTGGATCCTTTTAAAATGGCCGCCATGTTCAGTAACAGCTCTCGGAATAATTCAGAAGTAAGTCCTTCCTTTAATGTTTTTGAAGCAGCGTGCGATGCGAATTTGAAGCGTCAGATCAGGGTAAGGGTACAGAAGAGTTGATGTTGCTCTTTTATGGAGAGTTTCCCAAATATGATTGCCGGGTTGCATTGTGCCAAGTAAAAAATTATATATATCTTTACTGTTTTCTATAGCGCGCACTCGACCCGAAAGCATTGGGGTGTTTCAGGTGAACGCCAGTTGCATTACACAAGGTCACATTTTTTAATGCATGTGGAAATTTGCAGCACTTGTAACACTTTTTATTGCCTTCTTTCTTTTTTTACTTTTTCCTTCTTTCTTTTTTCATTATTTCTGTCATTCCTCTTTCATTCTCTTTCCTTTTTTCTTTCAATCATTCTTTTAGTCCTTTTTTTCCTTATTCTTTTAGTCCTTTACTTTTTTTTTTACATTACGACTTTTATGCTTTCTTTCATTTCTTGCTTTCTTTTTTCTTCCATTCTTTTATTCTATCTATTTTCTTTCAATTCCTTTGTTCCTGCTTTCTCTTGCCTAATTTCTTTCCTTTCTTCTTTCTTTCTCTCTTCGTTCATGGCGGCAAAGGCCAGACTGAGAGACCTTCATCTCCCGTATGCCCTCCTATTCCCTGCTCGCCTGCGAGTGGTTTTTCAGTCCCGCACCCACTTCTTCGATTCCCCGGAAGAGGTCTTTAAGTGGACTGACGAAACTGTGCGGGTGCGCACGCCGCCTGGGCTGCACTCAGACTCATCCCCAAGTGAGGGGCCATCCAGGAATGCTCGTGGCCGGCGCCGGAGAGGGCATGGATGATCGCGCTCCCGGAGGCGCTCTGCTTCTCAGGGGGTCCTGGCTCAGGGGGATGCTGCCTCCCAGCCCCATCCATTGGATCCTTGATGCTTGTGAGGAGGGTGATGCTGTGCCGCCTCCTCCCTTGGACTTTGTGACTGTCTGCTTTTATGGGTCTTGAGGGAGCTTCTAAAGAGGGCTGTGTCCCTACCTGTTCAGGGTGGTGGGTCTGGGCGATATGGGCTGTTCGTTGGGGATCCATTGGCGGGTGCGGTCCGCGCCCCCCTGTTGGGGGCCCGGAGTCACACACACCGCGACCGGTACTTCAGTGTTTTTGAGGTATGGGGAGGGGGGTTAGTTAGGGGAACGAGTTGCGCTTTTGCATTGTGCTCATCTGGTCGTACTCACCCGCAGTTGGGACCTTATATTCGTGTTTTATCTCGGCTGAACGCCCCATGGTTGTGGGGAACGTAGGGACTGGGGGGCCCTCAGGCACCCTCCGCATTGTGAGCTGGAATGTAGGTGGGGTTCTGGACAAAATTAAGCGAGGTGCAGTCCTGCGTCAGGCAAAAAGGGTTGGGGCTGACATTCTCCTCTTACAGGAAACACATCTGATGGGCTCTAAGGCCCTGTGCCTGCAGCGTTATGGCTTCCAGCAGGTCTTTCACACTGGGTTCATACAGGGCTCCAGGGGGGTTGCGGTATTGATACATCGTAGGGTCCCATATGTGCATACACAACAGTGGCTTGACCCGCAGGGGCGGTACCTATTTCTTCAGGGTAAGATTGGGGAAGAATCTATTGTGCTTGGCTGTGTCTATGCTCCCACCCTTACAATGGTCCCTGGTGGAGCGGTTGCTCTCTGTGGGCGGCGATGTCGGACGTGGCTGCAGTGGTGGGTGGAGATTGGAATGACGTCATGGATATGGGACAGGGCGTAGGAGGGTCTGGGGGGCACCCATTCCACGAAACTGCATTCCATGGTGAGGAGCCTTGATTGGGTCGATACCTGGCGACATGTACATGGCGATCGGAGGGAATATACATACCTATCCGCAGTACACAAGTCCTTCTCGCAGTTGGATTATGTTTTCGTACCCCGGGCGATCGCAACAAGGGTAATGTCTGCAGAGATCCTTACTAGAGGGCTGTCTGACCACTCACTGGTATCCGTAGCGTTGCAGTTGGGTAGGGGGCGGCAGCCATTTCGCTGGCGATTAGCGGTGTGGAACTTGCAAAACCCGGATTACGAGAGGTGTATGAGGGAAGCGATCGCGGATTACTTTGTCGCAAACGCGGGGTCGGCCCCCAGTGCAGTAATACTATGGGAGGCGTTGAAGCCCACCCTTCATGGGGTGGACATTGCATGGTGCGTGGCGGCCCGTAGAAAGCGTTGGGAGGAGCTGGTTAAGGCAGAGGCGGAGGTGGAAGGGCTTGAGCGTCGGAGCCGGGGGGCAGATGGCGGACTGGCGGTGCGACAGCTGCTGCTGGCACGGCAGTCTTATGCCTCTCTCCTGATGGATGAGGCTCGCCGAGTATGGCTTGCGACGCGCAGCAGGATTTATCAATGGGGCGACAAGTCGAGCAAGATGCTGCATCAGCTCTGCCAGGGTGTTTTTGCTCCCCATGTTCTTCCGGGGGTGCTAGATGAGAAGGGAGTGCCGATCATTGACCCTTTGACTATAGCGGAGAGTTTCGCCGCCTACTATGCGGATTTATATGCCTCAAATAAATGCCTATCGGAGGCAACGGTGGTCAAGTTCCTTGAGGATCTCCCGCCCAGGGCGGTGCCAGACGAGACGCGCCAACAGCTGGAACTCCCCCTTTCGGAGGAGGAACTGGGTAAGGCCCTAGGGGAACTTAATTCGGGGAAGGCACCGGGACCCAATGGGTTCCCAAGCGAGTTTCATCGTCACTACCATTTACAACTAGCAGCATACTATCGGGCGGCGGTTGAGGAGGCAAGGGAGACCGGCCGGCTCCCACAGGACTGGCGCCACGTGGAGGTGGTGGTGTTCCACAAGCCTGGTCGGCCTCCGCAACAACATGCTTCATATCGCTCCATTTCTCTCCTAAATGTTGAGGCCAAGGTTCTGGCCAAGGCCCTGGCTAATCGCCTCCTGCCACATATCTCGACTTTGGTCCACCCGGACTAGGCCGGTTTCATGCCTCATAGAGCGACGCGGCACAACATACGGCGGGCTCATGCAGCACTAGCGGCGGTCCGAGGGACGGGGGAGCCGGCGGCGCTCTTATTGGCAGATATGGACAGGGCATTTGATTCCCTAAGCTGGGTTTACTTGTTTGCCCTCCTTCGCCGGATTAATCTTGGCCCTCGGTTCCTGTCATATGTGATGCTCTTGTATACTGAACTGACGGCCTCTGTCCGCGTGGCGGGAGCGGTCTCGTCCGGCTTCCCTATCTGTCGGGGTACTAGACAGGGGTGCCCCCTGTCGCCCTATTTATTCGCCATCGCCATGGAGCCATTGGCGGCATGGGTGCGTATGGATGCACAGTTGCAGGGATTTGAGTGGGCCCCTGGCTTATCGGACAGGATAGTCTTATATGCCGATGACGTCCTATTCTTCCTAACAGCATTGGATAGGTCGGGACCACGCATACTGGAGATAATGAGAATTTTCGGGGAAACGTCCGGGCTGTATATGAACCCCCGTAAGTCCACACTGTGGGTCATGGGTACCCGGGTGGGGGTGGGAGCGTGGGCGTCTGCGCTGCAAGTAGCCGACGGAGGACTCAAATACCTGGGTGTCTTCCTGTCGGAGGTGCCGGAGATATCGTGGGAGCGGAACGTGGCGCCGGTGTGGGAGCGCGTCCGGGCGGACGTTACGACCTGGTCCCATATGCCGCTGACGATATATGGTAGATCGGCGATCTTTAAGATGGTGGCACTCCCCCGCTTACTTTATCAACTACAGAATCACCCGTACCCGATCGCGCCTCACTTGTTCCGACTGGTGAACTCGGCGCTGGGCCGGTTTCTGTGGGGGCAAGGGGCGGTGCGGGTGGCGTTGCGCACGTGCCCTCTTTCCACCTATTGTGGAGGGCTGGCGACCTCAGACATGCTCTCGTACTATCAGGCATCGCACCTATTGGTCCTCAACGAGTGGTGGTATGGAGACCGAGGGGACCCGGCTTATGCACTAGAGAGGCACCTAATGGGGCGGCATACTCTCCACACAATCCTATACTCTGCGACACTGCGGAATGCGCTGCCGCCGGTGTCCAGAGTCGTCTTTCAGATTTGGCGGCAGTCCCTAAGGAGAATGGGCGGTGGAACACGCTGACGGGGGAAACCCCTTTGTGGCACAATGGACGATGGCCGGAGCTGGCGGCGCTGCAGGGGTTTAGCGGATGGGACGACATTGGCATTTCCACCCTGGGCGACATGATGAGGAATGGGTCCCTTAATCGTTCCGGGATTTACAGGAAGAATTTGGCATGCCCCGGACACAGTTCTACCGATACCGCTCCGTCATGCGCTCTCCCCCAGCCTGGAGGGTCTTGCTGACATTCCCGAGTTTAGCCTATTGGAGGCGAAAGTCTTTATGGGCGATCTTGCAACTAAAAAGATCTCGCGGATCTATCAGTCCCTGGTCACCCACAGTGCGCCCACTCTAGACAAACTGTGGAGAGTGTGGGAGGAGGATGTGGGCTCGCTGGTGGAGGAGGATTGGAGGGAGGCCCTGGCCGCCCTTCGGGGAGCGGCCATTGCGATGCCCCTCCGCCTTATCCAATTCAAATACCTACACCGGGTATACTATACTCGGGTGCGACTGTATCGGGCGGGCCTGGTAGCCTCCCCGGAATGCCTCAGGTGTGGTAGGGCGGAGGGCACATTCCTACATACGGTCTGGCATTGTTCGTCGCTTGATCGCTTTTGGAGGGGGGTCTTCTCTTGTTTGTCTGAGGTCCTGGGATGGTTGCTCCCGCGTACGCCACAGCTTGCGCTGTTACATGTCATGGATGGCATCGGGGGCAATATCTACAAACGGCACCTTATGCTGCTGGGCCTTACATTGGCGAAACGTGACATTGCCAGGATGTGGAAGGATGAGCGGGCTCTCTCGGTGGCCGCTTGGAAAAATGGCCTAGACTTCTGTATGGGGCTGGAACAGCCTATCTTTGTGGCCCAGGGCTGTCCGCGCAAGCATTATAAAATTTGGAAGCGGTGGGCGGATTATCGGGGCCTGTGGCTGGAGCTCCCAGCGGTGACGGAAGATATCCTAGTGGGATTAGGGCAGGGCTAGAGTGGTTGGATCTGCGATCTGGGGCGGGTGGGGCCACTGGGGGTGTGGGTGTGCTTTGAGTGAGATGGTCCTCTACTAGAGCGAGTAGGCCGTCATTCTTATTCCTCTCATTGGGCCTTGGGCGTGGGCGGGTGAGCGGTTCTCAGTGGGAAGAGCTCAATTTGAGGGAGAGAGTTGGGGGGGGGGGGGGGGGGTGGAGATCCGAGATTATACTTCAGATCAAAGAATGTGTTTGTTCTGTTTTTTTTCTTTTTTTTTTTCTTTAAAATGAAAATGTCCTTTGCGGTCTTATTACTGTGTAACTTGATGCTGCAGTGGCCTCTGGGGTACAGAGCCCTGTGTATATTGTGCAAATGACAAATAAAAATCTGTTGTTAAAAAAATAACTGCTTAGATAAATATTGTTTTTAACGCTTTACCTGGCTGCTCCCACTCTGTATTTTCTTCCTCTGCATTTCTCGCTCGGCCCTGGCGGTACCCGGATGTTAGGCGGGTCCGCATCGCACAGGGGTTGCCGCGCTAGTTGTTTGAGCACCGGAAACTACTTAAGACACACTGGGGCGGCCGCGCAGTTGGCGCGCCAAAGGCGCACCAAAGGCAAGCCCGTCTGCGCCCGGAGCGCGACCAGCGCCAGAACCCCTGGCCGTGGGAAACCTGGGATATATAGTAGACAATAGCTGTTGGATTTAGATTCAGAATCATGCAAATTGCATGACATGGCTTTGCAAGACAAGAACCCAGGTGAGCTTGTCTGCCCCAAATGCTCTTTCCGGTTGAGATTTCCAAATGTTGAGATGTCGGAGGCTCTGAAGGACAGAGATGTGGGAAACATGCCCAGTAACTTGCCCAGGCAGGATGAGCATAGAGGTCTTAAGTTAGTTCAGGAACAGCAAATGCAATGTGTTTTGGTGAATGTACGCTCTCTAGGGAAACACAAATATCAGATTGAAGACCTGATTCAAAGCACAAAACCTGATATAATTTTTCTTACCGAGACATGGACAGATAATGCCTCGACTCCAGATTGGAATGTAGTGCTACCAAAGGGCTATGCAGTCACTTCACAGGACAGGGAGGAAGGTAGAGGAGGGGGTATAGCGATAATTCATCGAGAACACCTAAAATTGCGAGTAGACGCTATTAGGGATCTACCGGCGGAAGCACTACATTTTACTATTAATTTAAACAACCTTTTTAACCTCCAGGGACTCCTGATCTATCGTCCTCCTGGACCTAAGGCCTCGTTTTCGCAGGCTTTAATGACACACCTGGAATCTTATATAGACCTTCACCCTCTTATCATTCTCGGTGATTTTAATTATCACCTGGAAGTTACTGATAACTCAGATACAGACAGATTACTAGACAATTTTACAGCTTTCGGCTTTAGCCAGTTAGTTCTGGAACCTACCCATCAGGCAGGCCACATTTTAGACGGCGTCTTTTCTAATAATGCAGAGACGAGTATGTCGAGAGTGGTACCCCTTCCATGGACAGATCACTATGCGATTTATTTCAATATTAGGGTTTTTCTGTCAACTCATCAAACACAAACAAAACCAGTGAAGGTAAAGACCAGGCGCTGGAACAAAGTTCAAGCCGACGATCTGATAACAGCTCTTGGCCAAGTCCCTCTGTCATTGGTCAAAAATAATAATGAGGCAGCTTCTGGGTTCAATGAATGGCTCCGGATAGCGGCTGATCGTGTGGCACCGGAAAAATGGTCGACAGTCAGGAGACCTAAGCCTTTGTCATCCTGGTATAGCTCGGAATTGAAGGGCTTAAAAGAAAAGTGTAGAAGAGCGGAGCGTCTGTGGAGGCAAGATTATAGTAAAGATAAGAAAATACTCTATAATCGTGCTCTCCAACAGTATAAAGAGGCAATTATTGCCGCAAAAAGATCATTCTACACTACCAAAATTGAGGGAGCTGGTAACTCTCCTAAGGAACTTTTTAAAACAGTTAGTCTGCTCTCTAAATCTCAGCAGGCAAGCACTTTCCAACCAGATCAAAGTATGTGCAATAAACTGGCCACATTTTTCCAGAACAAGGTTCAAATAATATATGATAGCCTCCTGAATGTTCGAATGAGCCCAGATAAGCCAAATCTACTACACGTGGAGGAAGATATACTAGATGCGAGGCTAACTAGTTTCCCAGCAATCATGAAAGAGGAGGTCCATAAACTCCTCCTCTCTATAAAATCGGGCTCACCCAAAGATCCCTGCCCTGCCACGGTTATGCATCTGGCCGCTAGTATAATCGGAGACGAACTGTCCCCGCTCATAAATCAAGTCCTGGAGTCAGGTAGCTACCGAGTCTGCTGGAAGTACGCCACGATTAGGCCTATTCTGAAAAATCCTACCTTAGATCCTATGGAGCCCAAGAACTACCGTCCGATAGCCGGTCTGCCCATTGCAGCCAAAATTCTGGAGAAATCGATGAATAAGGCACTAACTGAGTACCTGGACACCAACAATTTGTTGGACTCGACTCTGCATGGCTTTCGATCATACCATTCTACCGAATCTGCCTTGATTGTAGCAGCTGCGGAGATTCGAGCAATAGTGGATAGAGGGGGCAAAGCAGTCCTCGTATTACTAGACTTATCGGCGGCTTTCGACACCGTGAATCACACGGTGTTAGTACAGCGGCTGCTGGAAGTAGGGATCGGGGGTTTGGCTTTTTCCCTCCTATCTTCGTTTTTGGAGGGGAGGGAGCAGAGCCTACATTGGAAGGGCATGCAGTCAGACAGTTTCCACCTGCCCTGTGGGGTCCCACGGGATCAGCGCTGTCACCAACAATGTTTAACATTTACGTGATTCCCCTGGCCAGACTTATTAGGAAGCATGGTTTTGCTCTGGTGTCATACGCAGATGACTCCCAGCTCATAATCTCGATAGCTAAACAGCCTGAAGATACAGCTATCAGGTTACATGCGTGCCTTTAAGAGATTATGACTTGGATGAACCATAGCTTCCTAAAAATTAATACTGACAAGACGGAGGTCATTGAGTTTGGTCAGGGGCGACCCCTGTGGAATGATTCCTGGTGGCCAATGAGAGTAGGAGAATGCCCCAGTCCTGTCTCTAAAGTTAGAAACCTTGGAGTTATTTTCAATTGCCAACTAAATTTCTCCGCTCAGGTAAATAGTCTTACCTCCTCCTGCTTCTTCTTAATAAAAACTTTGAAAAAGATCTTTCCTTTCATTGGGCAGGAATTACAAAAGACAGTGGTAGTGGCTCTCCTACTAACTGAGCTTGATTATTGTAATGGCTTGCTGCTGGGGATTAAAAACTCCAGATGAGTAGGCCCCAGTCATTGCAGAATGCCGAAGCAAGGTTGCTATTAAACATACTGAGAGGTCAACCAACCTCTGCTGGAATCAGAGCTCTCCATTGGCTTCCCATTCAGCAACGGGTGGAATTTAAGGCGTTCTGCCTGGTCCACAAAGCATTTTATGGTGGAGGAGCTAAAGATATTCAAAATTGTTTTAGGCGTATACCCAAGTGCGTTCCTTAAGATCCAGCACTTTGCGTCTTCTCCACATTGATAGGATTAGGAGAGTGAGATGGGGGGGAAGAACCTTTTCTAATTGTGCAGCAAAGCTGTGGAATAAATTGCCAACAGCCATGCGATTCCAGTCAAACAGACAATCCTTTAGGAAAGAGCTAAAGACCTGGCTGTACGCCTTAACATAGGCTTTGTAACCTAGGCTGCAACACTTCCATTTACACCAGCGCCAAGACGCCTCGGCATTCGAGCGCTTTATAAACCTATATCCTATCCTATTATTCTTTCTATTCTATTGCTGTCCTCTCATACTAACTCACTCTTTTTCATATATTTATTTTTTCGTCCCTACACACACCCTCTTTACCTCACAGATTCATTCTCTATCTTTAACCTCAATGCGTATTTATATATAATGATTCCACCCTCTATACACACAGTTTCTAATATGCCCCCTTACCAAAAATTCAGTCTGACCACGGAATATTACATCTCTTCATTCTTCCCTACTACCCATCTCCTACTAGTTTAATAATTCACATACTATTTCCCAACATCTACCTTCCCATTATTTATACCCCCCAACAAAAAAATCAATATATAACAAATGAGCATTACAACAGGCAGGAATAGGTTGCCAGCATTACAAACACAAAACAATAGAATACATTTTTTGTGTTATTTTAAAAAATAGGATCACTCAGTAGTACAGAATGTCGTCTTGGTTATATATAAGGAAATAGAAATGCATATAACAATTTTTTATTACAACTTTTCAACAGGTTAGACAGCAGCCACACTATTCTACAACATAACATTAACATGTTTGCAAAAGCCAATAGCTCTAGTTAAACACTTAAAAGTCCCAATGGCGAGACCTATTGGCCATGCCAATGCTTGTTCTCCCTTGCTTTCATTCCTTCATTCTTGCTTACATAACTTCTTTGTTGCTTTTTGTTTTACTACCCTTTTCCCCCTCTTTCTTTCTTATATATATTCTTTATTCGATCAAAAATATGACCATTCACATCGTAAAACAATTCATGAGTATAAAAACAGTTAAGATTACAATAAAATATGTCTTTTAAAAAATTCATATGATAAAACAAACTTTCACTTCTTCCAATATGAATGTAGAATACAGAAATTCATACCCTGAGGCCAGATTAAGATAAGTTTACAGGTCAAATTCTCAGAGGCAGTTTGGATCATTTTTTACCTCTTCCACCAGGCGAAAAGCAGAAATCTCGAGATATTAAACACAAGCCACCTTGTGGTATCTGATCTAAAAATACGTATAGCTTCACTGGGGCGATTAAAAGATAATAAGCTGCAAACTGGAATTATCCTGGTTTTCCTAAAGTCATCATAGGAGGGACAAGAAAAGAGGAAGTGATCAAGGGTCTCAGGAAAAGTGTGACATGTAGGGCACAATGGAGTAACAAATGCATTTTCCCCAATATTTCTTCTTGCATTTAAGGGGAGAGATCCGTATCTGAATTGAATATACAGGGCTCTTGCCTGAGGGTTTCGATGTCATCCAGAAATATTTCAAAACCAAACGCTCCTTTAAAATTTAAAAAGGTCGCGGTTAAAGTGCCATGTACAATACATTCTAAACTGTGTGAGTCCATAAACTCCCAATACCTTTTTTTGAGTAGAGGAACCGTTGATTTTGTAATGGACCCTGACTCCTCCCAGATATACCCCAACCCTCGTTTAAAAAACACTCCTTGATCTTGTTGAACCACTTAATGCAACCTGTTTGTTTGTGCAGAGCAATCAGCTCGCCCAGGGCCTCCTTCACCGGGACCTGTGTGTCACTAGTCCATACCCTAATCCAGAACAGAAGTGCCCTGAGGATAGCATAGTGGTCTATAGGTTTTAAACCAAGATCAAGTCTTAACGGCAAGAGGGGAGTATTTACAGGCAAGGTCAGGATAGCTCTAATACATTTATTTTCGGCAAGGGTTAAGTCTGACAGATTTTCCAGCCCCCATAACTCAGCCCCATAGAGGGCTGCTCGTAGACCTTTTGCCCTGTGAAGTTCTAAAATAGGCGAAATTGGCCAGTAGGGAGACGCCTTGGCCCTTCGAACTATTGCACAGTCGGCATGTTGGAGGGTCAGTGTGCTCTTTTCTATTTGCGGTGTCCATACCAGCCTATCGCGGATACGTACTCCCAGAAAATCGAAAGACTTGACCAGCTCAAGGGTTTGCGTGCCCAGTATGAGTTTACCCTTTTGGGATTTATAAGGATTAAAAGTAATGTATTTGGTTTTGGAGCAGTTTATTTCTAAATCCCTCTCTTTGCAGGCTTTATCAAATTTATTCAAAAAGTTTTGAATCCCTCTAGGTGTTCTAGCAATGAGTAGTGTGTCGTCTGCAAAAAGCAGAAAGGGCACTACACTGCCTGCCAATTTCGGGGGGTCGCCACCACAATTATACAGCTCTCCTATTAGGCCATTAATGTAGAGGGTAAATAATGCTGGGGCAAGGACGCAACCTTGGCGAACACCTTTCCGGACCGATATGTCATTTGTGAGACTAGCATCACAGTTTCACCTGACCTTAGCGTATGTGTCGTGATGTAACCGAATCAGGATTTTAAGTATGCAAGATGGGAGTCCTAGTTCACTCAGGGCTAGCCAGAGTTGGGTCCGATCTATAGAATCAAAGGCCGTTTTTAAGTCCACAAATACAACATACAAGTGGCGCCCTCTAATGGTCACTTCCTTCCATATTAACAAAAGAAATCTAAAAACGGGGTCAGTGGTACTTGTGGAGGCCCTAAATCCTGCCTGTAGGTTTGACAAAACATTATTTTCCTCAATCCAGTTTTGGATTTTGATTAAAATAATTTTACAGAACATTTTTTGGGAGACATCTATTAGGGTGATGGGCCTATAGTTTCCGGAGGACCCTTTATGTCCTTTTTTATGGATTGGGATAATCTCGGTGCCCCTCCAGGACGCCGGGATTTCACCACCGGACATGATGGTGTTGAAAACTACTTGGAGCAGGGGTCCCCATATTGTTTGTTCAGCCTTGTACATGTCTCCCGGGAGCTTATCAAGGCCCGGGGCTTTCCCATTCTGTAATGAGTTTATGGCTAGGATAGTTTTGTCTAATGTGATGGTAGTCTCCTCAGTTGTAACTAAATCAAGAGGATTCATTTGTGGGCCTGGGTCATATAGAACCCCATTGTCCTGCATATAACTGCCCAAAGTATTCCTCCCACACATGGGGCTGTATATGAAAGTCAGTTTCTATTTCCATGTTGGGAGACCCTTCTGACAAGAGATGCCAAAAGAGTTGGCTATCCTTTTGCTTCAAGGCTTCTAGAAGCATGCACCAATTTTCTGGCTCCCAGTCTCTTTTTGCCTCAGTTTGTGTCAGTTTGTATAGCTTCCTGCTATTTTTTATGTCTATGGGCGATTTCGACTTCACCGCCACTATTAGGTCATCCTTGGCTTTTTTGCAGGCCTTGTTAAACCAAGGAGCTATTTTTCGCTTAGATCGGTTACATTTTTTATAGAAGAATGGTCTTATTGTGGTGGTCAGTTGCAGGAATGTGATCATAATGTCGTCTAGCCCAGTAGTAATATTACTCAGATCTGAAAGAGTCAGCTCTACTTCTGAATATATTTTTGGAAGAGCAGTTGGATCAGCCAGTATCATGGGCCATTTGACTCTTTTGTTGTTATTACTAGTGATTACCGGGGCTCTCTTAGACCAAGGATGTCCATACAATAAAGCTATACCGGACAGCGTGAGAACCCGAGCATTATGGTCACTATCTTCTCGGGTTAGTACAGCCATGTCTTTAATACTAGACCAGAGTTCAAGATCGACAAGGATATAATCAATCCTGGTCTTGGTTGCGCTCCTCGTGGAACGTGTAGCATGCTTCTCTGTCAGAATCTGTCCAGCCGTTGCAGGCTTGGACCCCAAATGTAATAGTAAGTGATAAAACCTGTTGCCCCACCCTAGTACATTTCTTAATGGGTGGTGTCTGGAGTTTTGCAATCCCCCTGGCTTTATCTCCATATGAAATAAGGTCCTGTATGTAGTCAACAGGTTCAAAAGTTGTATTGAAGTCACCTGCAATTATAAATCGGTAATTGCCCATGGCTGAATCAAGGTAATTAGTTAACGTTGTTATTGTGCCAGATAACCTGTGGGGACTATTAAAACGATTATAGATATTAAATAACCTAACTTGTGTGTTCCCATTACCAGAAGATAATTCCAGCCCAAGAATTTCCTCTGAGCCGAGGTGTAGAACCTTAATTTTGCAGGCTAGTGTGTTTTTAACCCAGATCAGGAGGCAGCCCGCTGGGCGGCCAATAGTTGACTGCTTGGCTTCGATTCTATATGTGGTGTCCTACTGCCCAGGTTTCCTGCAGCAGGCATAGGTGGAATTCATCTACTAGCTTGCACCTGTCGGGGTCAATTAACTTGGACTTTATGCCTGCAACATTCCAGGATAGGATTTTCGAAACCTGGAGCTCTAGTAAGGGTTCCTGTGTGCGCCCTATGTTATTAGTTACTCCCTCTGACTATAGTTGGTGATAGTGTTGGCGATTCTTAAGTGCTGGGTCGCTAGGGACAGGATCGCTGTTAGTGGGGAACATAGGTGTATCATCAGACTGCGTGGCGGATTATTCTTCAAGGGTGACTGATGGAAATGAAGATGCTATGGGTACTCAATCTTGGGAATCTAGATCGCTCAGGAGATGGTATCTATTTCTTATTTCCGGGGGGGGGGGGGGGAGTCTCCTGGTGCATAGGGGGCTTCTTACTAAGTGGTTTAGTGGCCAGGGTGTTCCTCCCTCAGTACTCTAGATGCCTGTAAAAGAACCCAAGTGGTAAAATGTCAATCTCTTGGCCCAACCTCTGTTTTCTTGGGTAAGGCCCCCAACCAAGCAGCCGGCTCGCTAGAATTGGAGATCTGCAGTTTATAACAATACAGTCACCAGGAAGGGACTTGCATAGCGGGCCAACCCAACTAACCCGCCTTACAAATAAAATATTGTGATAATTTGTGTTTAAAAAATGTGTATTCTGTAATAGCCAGTGGCAGACTTTATTCTTCAACTGGGTCTCTGATTCAGTTTGGTTTTCCTGCAGGGTGGGAACATTGGTGAGAATTGCCACATAAGGACAACACTCAGGTGGGAGATGTAGCGTCACCTTATCATCTTGATTAGCTAATCCATTTTTGTGGGGCAATAGTGAAGGTGTTTGTTGGTTAGTTCCTACACTATTCCCAGTAGTAATTGCAGATGAGGGACTAGGCCTAGTTTTACTAGGGGGTGTGCATGTTTTGCCCTGGTGTCTGGTACAAGCAGGCCCTTGGTGCTTTTGTGCTGCTACACTAGTAAAATTTCTAGGAGTACCATTGCTCACAGAGCAGATTAGTTGATCATCACATGTGGCTGAGGACCCCTCAGTGGGGTTTTATGCTCCCCCCATTATCAGATCCCCCATCCAGCACTTTCGTTTTTGCCCCAACCCCATGTGATATATCAATAACCAAAGAATGCATTATTCCACAGTTGACTTTAGTTTATCAAGTCTGGCTAAGATTGGTAAAAAGTTCTTGGTGATTGTGCCTTCTAAAAAGGACAGTAGCGCCGCAGTGAATTGCGGGGAGATTGCCTCGTGTGAGAGGGCAATGGTAGATTGGAACTATTCCTGGTGGGTAATCCTTGTAGAAGTTCTGCAGGGACTCCTGGGCATGGGGCCTGAAACTTTTTCCTAGATCTGGTCCGTATACACCGTGTGGGCTCCATATGTTCTTTCTGTTTTTTTCTAAGGCAAGAGACTGCCACCCAATGGCACAAAAAATTGGCTTTTTTAGCTCTGTGTTACCCATGACCTTCGCATTTTACTAAAAGTAAGTGTATGACATAGTTACCTATTGGGGTTTTCAGCCACACTCCATCCATTTGCTTGTGGTTGTGTGATTCACATTTTTCTCCAACCCACTCAAGCATGCATCAAGGGGCAACACATCAGCCCACTTCAGCCATTGGCTGACTTCACTATGAGTTACAGCATCTTTAGCCAATGTTTTATTTTAGATTGACAAACTCCCAGCAGCTTCCCAAACACTAACATTTTGCAAAAACCAAGACATAACAAGGATTGCCAAAAGGCTGGCAGACGACGTCAGACTTATTGGCTTTGACAACGCTTGTTTGGGTCTGGTGTTAGCATAGACCTTTTGATTTTATTTAGGTCTGGCATTAACTGTAACTTTTTGATTTTACCAAAATGATATGTATAATATAATTACCTAAAGGAGCTTTCTGCCACCTCTGTATATGCATTGGTCTGTTCTTGTCATTCACATTTTGCTTCCACTGACTAAAGCATACAGCATGGGGTAATGGGTCAGAATACTTGACTGCGTTTAGCCCTTTCACAAAGAGCACATCCGCACACAAGGTAGTTTCCTCAATGCCAGTGTTATTGTTTTTACTTTAGTAATATATATATTTTTTTTTATTGCAATAGATGCCACTGACAAACACAGCCATATGCCTACAACCCGGGGGCCGATGGCATTCATATTTAAGGCGTATTACACAGCTCTTTTGCCCACATCCCGGAGGCCGGGCAGCGTAATTCTTGTGAGTTGCTTAATTGAACACAATACTAGGCGAAACTTCCATGTGTCTGTGCTATATATTAAAATACCATTTTTCCTTTAAATTAACAACCAAACAAAGAGGTATTAAGCCAGCCAACCATCTTCCGAGTTCTCATTAGTTGCTCCACTGCTCTGTGGTGACATTCTATGCCTGACGCTCCTCTATCCTAACTTCCACCCCCGCTACCATGACTGCCCTCTAGTGCCCACCTCTTGCTCTGACCTAGTCACTCTCTCAGCGCTTGACACTTTCCCTTACGGATGAAGATTACTGAGACCGAAAGTCAGTCCCATCCTCTAAGGAGCTATGGGGTTGTGTCCCACTTCCTGTCCCACTGCCGCTGTTCTCTCTCCCTTGTCTTACAAATATGTGGTGTATAGCCCCCAGAAATTCTTTGGTCTGCTCCTTGGAGGGAGCAATTCGCTAAAGCTCTCAGATTATGTACAGCAATAAAGTATATTGTGCGACCACTGTGTTACTGTGGGTAAGGGGCCCCTCAACCAGCATGTTGCTACTCTGCGCTTAGCCATCAGCAGGCCCAAGTCCACCAGTCGAAGAGCCGCCCTCAGTAGTTTTTTTTAGAGTAGCCTAGCAACGCCAGTGCTGGGTCAGGGGGGATCTCCAACTCAGCTATTGCACTAATCTCACGGAATATATTTTCCCAGAATCGGTATACACCTGGGCAACTCCACGCTACATGCATGAAACCCGCTGAAGTGGCTCAGCATCTATCGCATGTCGCGTCCTCCCTCAAACCATACCTATGTAATCTTCCAGGTGTATAATACAATCTGTTAAGATATTTAAAATGTATCAATCTATGTTTCCCATGCAGAGATATGCGTTTTGTGTTTGTGCAGCAGTAGGTCCACATGGCGTCATCAATAGTTATTTCCAGGTCGCGCTGCCAGGCCAATCTAGCTTTGGTATACTGGTTAGCTCTCTGCGACCTTGCTAGTCTATAGATATTGGAGACAAGCTTGCGGGGGGATTTAGTTTTGATCAGGTATGTTAGTTCTTGCACTTCAGGAGGTTCATTTAAGTCATCCCCCAGTTGTTGTCTAAGCGCACTGTGCACTCTGTGAAACTGGAAGCGTTGAAGCAAAGTGGGTGCTTCAGCAGAATTAATGACTTCATCACTAGTCTTGACGACCCCTTCTGTAAACGTATCTCCCATCTTGCGACTAACCAGCGCTTGCAGCGCTCTGATGACCCCTCCGTCCCTGCAGGGGGGCAGCCAGACCGCCCAGTCCACTAACATCTCCATTGAATATAGCAACGCTCCCGCTCTTAGTTGTAGCAAGCTGTGACAGGCGTGCCGGGTCGAGTTGAATGAATCCAGAAAACCTGTTCTGCGGTCCACCGGCTCAAATATGACAGCAGGGAGAGGGAGTGGATCAGCAAATAACCTCTCGAGCCGGAGGTACGGGATGTCATCCGCGCCGTGGATCCAGCTATGTGCTTGCGCGCCCTGTGCTGCTCTGTAGTACAGCTCCAGGTCGGGCGCACCCAGTCCCCCCAGGTGATATGGTAATGTGGGTACCCGCCATTCTACACGCGCTTATTTGCCCGCCCAAGCTAACTGCACTAATGATTTATTTACCCAGGCAAAAAAAGAACGCTGTAGAACTATCGGTATGTTTGTGAAGAGAAAGAGGAATCTAGGTAGCACTACCATCTTCATAATAGAGACCCTGCCGAGCAGCGATAGCAGCAATCCATGTTTCTACATCATCTTCTAACTTGGCCACCGCTGTTCCATAATTTTCGCGAAAGACAATGTCCGAGTCCGTGTGTAGTCTAATGCCAAGATACCCAACCGAGTCGTCCAACCATCGTAACGGATATTCCACCTCGAACAGCACTGTAGACGGAGTGAGCAGAAAGGCAATGGATTTGGTCCAGTTGACCTTCAGTCCAGACAATGCACCATAGTGCACCACCTCACGCAAGACCAAGGCTAGATTGTTTTCGGGATCCCTCACATAGAGAAGTGTATCATCCGCATAAGTTGACAGCACTATTTTATAGTTAGGGAAACTAACCCCTCTGTGGCCGTGATATTCCCTAAGTGCCCATGCCAAGGGCTCTGCCACCAGTGCATAAAGCAACGGTGACAGAGGACAGCCCTGCCTAGTACCTCTAGTAATGCGAATAGGGTCAGTGGCCAAGGATCCCAGCCTGATACGCGCCGTAGGGGAATTATATAACACCCCTATCAATTGTAAAAATACTGGGTCGAGTCCCATTCTGGTCAAGACTTGCCTCATGAATGGCCACTCCACCGAGTCGAAAGCTTTCTCCATATCAAGAATCCAGCAATTGCCTTCGTATTGTGTCAAACATGTTGTATTGTTCCAAAGACCGTATGAAGATTGTATGTGAGGTTTCTCTCAGGCACAAACCCTGCCTGTTCCGAAGTGACCAGATCCGGAGTCAGCAGTGCCAGACGAGTCGCCAAAACTTTTGAGAACAATTTGGCATTAACATTCAGAAAAGGAAAGCGGCCTATACGACACACACTCCTCCCATGGTTTACCTATTTTGGGAATTGCAACTATCATAGCTTCCCTCATCGTTTGCAGCATCTGCCCCATGACACACATGTCGTCGAATAATTCCGAGAGGTGGGGGAGCAATAAATCTATGAAGGTCTTATAAAAGTTCACAGTGAGGCCATCTGATCCTGGGGCACTGTTCACCCTTATTCCTGACAACGCTCCCAAAATCTCATCTTTTTCGATGGGGAGGGCAAGGAACTCTCTATGCGAGTTGGACAAAAAGGGCAGCTTGATATGTTCCAGATAAGTCAAGTATTTCCCCGTCCATGTCCGCTATGCATGAGGCGTATAGCTCCGAGTAGTATTGTTTAAATCTATTAGCTATCTCTACTTCCTCAGTGAGGAGATCGCCCTCTTCAGTTTTGATTGTCGTAATTAAGGTTTTATCGCGTTTGGCTTCCAATAGGTTAGCCAGAACTGATCCCGGTCTGTCCCCTTCACCGTATACCCTCGCTGTGGCGTATTTCCCCAGGTGTTTCACTTCACTGTCCGCCACCTCCTGGTATTCCTCCAATAACTGTTTCATTACTTCGGCATGCTCCCCCTCTGCCCTTAACGACTTCTTTGTTTCAAACTCACCCAGTTGTTGCTCCAAAGCCGCCAATCTTTGGCGGATATCGCGGAGTACCCCTGAGTGTTTGGCCATGGCCACCCCTCTAATATACACTTTGAAGGCTTCCCATACTGTCTGAAAACTGTTGACTGTCCCAATATTGTTGGCGAAAAATGTTTCTATGGCTTCAGCCATCGTTTCTCTGAAAAGAGGGTCCAGCAAGGAATAAGAGGGGAATCGCCATGTAAATGGAGGGATTGTCTTCTTGGGAGTGGCCAAGACCACAAGGAGCGGGGAGTGGTCCGACAGCGTGCATTTCTGTGGGATGAGTGGTAGTGATGCCAGCCAGTAGTCTATTTGGGTGTGCAGATTATAATAGGCGGAGTAGTGTGTATAACCTCCTTCTAGTGGATGTAGTTCCCTCCACACATCTTTGAGGCCTTGACTAATCGGTACCCTTTCCATAGCTCTAGCTGCTGATGCCGGCTTCCTGATTGGCCCCCTTGACCTATCTAAGCTCGGGTCCCTTAAAAAGTTAAAGTCCCCTCCCTATAACATGTGCATCTCCCCACACCCACTCACTATATTGGCTAACGCAGCAAAGAACTCCGGGCCATATACATTAACCAGTAAAAGATCCAGCCCTCGCCCCTGACATCTGGAGATCACGAACCTCCCACCCGTGTCTGCTTTCAGTAGTTGTAGTGTGTAGTCAGTTCTAGGGTTCACCAATGTCATTACCCCTCTAGCGTGTGACGTGAATCCTGCCGTGTTGGTATTACCCTCAATGCCCCTGGTACGCATCATTGGACTTTGCTGAGGTAGGTACGTCTCTTGCAACAGGGCCACATCTATCTTATGCCTGTTTAAATCTTGATGGACTTGCCCCAGTTTAAGATGGTCATTCAGGCCCCTCACGTTCCATGATAGCTTTCTGAGGGAGTCTAGTGGTCTCTGTCAGCTATTACTCCTGACATTGCATTTCTTTCTGTTACGCAGCGAAGAACACCCTAAAGCCTTTGACTGACGTTCATTCTGTACCTCTTGCAACTGCAATGCTACTCTCCCCCACTTAGGGAACAAAAACAGGTTCCCAATCCTACCCTCTCCTCCCACAGCAGACCACCCACAACTCGGTTGCGCATCATCCCTATCTGGGAACTCCCACTCCTCCCCCTCCCTTCCCCAACTGGGTAAATTGTCTTGGTGTTTGTCACTTGCGGGCGAAGGTTGCTTTGTGGACAACAAATACAATGATGCATCTGTCCCAGACCTCCCACCCCCCGCCGACCGCTATACTTTCTCCTTCCACCTAGCAACTAGTCATATCTGTACTTGCCGTGGCACTGCTACGCACCCCGCCATCTCAGCCTGGCCAGTTATAAGCAATGTTCCATATTTCTTCCCTAAACAGTGCTGCTATTTTCGTGTAGTAACTAGATACCTGGCACTTGTCCATATACCTAACCGATGCAAGCAGCATGTCCACAGCTGTGTACTGCAATGAGACATTAAGTTCCTATTGCAGCACGAACATTAGTACATCCCTATCTTTACCTCTGCCTCCCTCCGCCCCCCCATCCCTAAGATACTTATCAGCAGCACATTGTCAGTCGGGACTCAGTCTTGCTCCTCCATCAAACTCCCTTCAGCTTCATTCAGAGGCGGCTTCTCTGGACTCCGTCGTTGTTCCTTGGTCCAGTCCTTGATCGCCTTTTGTAGCACCTTCGGGTCTACAAAGATGTGAGAGCGCCCCTGTCTGTTAACCCGTAACTTAGCTGGGTACAGCATTGCATAGTCTACTCCCAATTCCCGTAGCTGTTTTTTCATGGGGATAAACTGTCGGCGAGGCTCTTGCACTCGGGCAGTGAAGTCCGGGAACAGCGAGATGTTTGATCCTCCGTAAGCCAGTGTCGGTTTGTCCCTCGCAGTACGAAGAGCCACGTCCCTGTCCCGACAGTTTAGCAACTTGGCTTTGATTGGGCGTGGCGGGGCTCCCGGCGGCAGTCTGGGCCCCAAGGAGCGGTGGGCTCGCTCTACTATGAACATATTCGAGAACACTTCTGCGCCCAGTAAAAAAATGATTGTGGTAAAGTGAGATTAAAATTCTTCAAACATCCTCACTTGAGTGAAAATATTTATTGGTGGGTGGGAGTTTAAAGAAATTAAAATGGTGAGCGTGTGCCTTTAGACCGTGTTACTAGCACATGCTCACCATTTTAATTTTTTTAAACTCCCACCCACCAATAAATATTTTCACTCAAGTGAGGATGTTTGAAGAATTTTAATCTCACCTTACCACAATCATTTTTTAACTTTTTTGTCTCTGGACACTACTGTGAATACCAGTGGTTAACCTCCGGGTGGAGGTCAGCATACCCAACAAACTCTATGACTATGCTGTTGTTGGAAACGGCCCTTTTTGCAGGGTTGTCCCCAAACTTTTTGCTTCTTCCTCCTTTATTTTTTCTGACCTGTGGTTGTTGGCAATAGAACTCTGGGCACTTTACCACAGCTGATCAATGCTAAAGTGCATATGCTCTCTGTATAAATTGTCATATTAATTGGTTATCCATGATTGGTATATTTGTTTCACCTGTTAGCCCCTAGTAAAGTGCACTGCGTGTGCCAGGGCTGGTGATTCAAATGCTACTAGTGGGCTGCAGCACTGATTGTGCCACCCACAGGAGTAGCGCTAAAATGATGTCTTAGGCCTGCTTGCAGTGCCTATGTGCAGTCCAGGACTGCCATGTCGACCTGGCCAGTGTACCCACTGACCAGGCCTTATCCTTCCCTTTCTGTACATGTCAGGCATCCCTATGGTGGCCCTAGGTACCCCCCTGGGCTGGGTGCAGTGTATCTGAAAGGTAGGGCATGTACTGAGGTGTGTAACATGCCCTGGCAGTGAATTACAGCCATTTTCGTTTTTCACTGCTGAGAGGCTATCTTGCCCATAGGATAAAATGGGGAAGGCTGTTTACATGCCTATCTTCCCATAAGGGCAAGATAGAAAATCCAAGTTTGGTATCTCTGTGTTCACAATTTAATTATACATCTTTTTAGCAAGATGGTTTTTAAATTCACTGTGTGAGAATAGCACTTTTTAGAAAGTAGCTATTCTCCTGTTTAACCTTTCTGTGTGCCTGTGTGCTGGTTGGCTGACTGGTGTCATGTGATGGGCTAGGTGGCTCCAGGAGCCTGGATGAGTCAGCAGCAGGGTGAATAGGGAGATCTGCTTTAGATGGGTGGGAGGAGTAGTCCCTGGGTTTGAATAGGGCTGCCCCTGCCAGCACAAAGCTGGCTCCACCCCCTGCTGGCCAGGCTGAGGACTCTGCCTCTGCTGGCACAAAGAAGGCTCCACCTCCTGCTGAGCGTCTAACGACCCTGCCCCTCACTCTGAAAGGAACCTGGTGCTCCAGAGCAGAGCACACCCAGGAACCGGTTTGAGCAGGGGAATCCCCCCACTGGAACAAAGAGAGACAAAGACTTGGAGGGGTATAAGAAGAGGACCCCAGACACCTAAACTTTAGATCACTTTGGAACTAAGAAGAAACCTCTGCCAAGGAGAAAGCTGAAAAGAACTGAAGAGGAGAAGACTGCCTGCTTGCTGTTTTGCTTTGCTGCCAAGGAGAGGGGAAGGACTTTGCTGTGTCCCCTTCTTTTGATTCTGATCTCCAAGGGCCTGAGAAGAGCTGGCTCCCTGTTAAGAAGTCCCAGGAACAAAAGGACTTCACCACCAGCTCCCCTGGAACTCTGCTGAGGGAGTTCTGACCTGCCTTGGAGTGCTTGCCCAGTCTTGGGGCCTCAGGAGGTCGTTTTGCTGTGTTTTGGGAGCTGGGAAGCAGAAGCGTGAAATGAGTAACTGGTACCCAACGCATCCTCCGATTGCGTGTCGCAAGGACGAGAGTGCGTGGAAAATGTCATCGCGGCACCATCGCAACACGCAGGGTCCCCGCATCGCCGAGTGCGTCGAGCATCGTCCCGAAGTGTGAAGATTCCTGACATTGCGAGGGTCTTCGCAGAACCAGTTTGCGGGCCGCACCACTGCCGGTGCGTGAAAAGTCTCCAGTCATCGTGTGCGTCGACGCAGAGTCCCGTTCCGTGGCGCATCGAGAGTTGCGGCGCCGGAAGTCAACGCTGCGCCGCGCATCGTGCCACATCGAAGCGTGTCGCATCGAACCTGTGCATGAAGCTTCCCCCTAAGAAACCTACACAGCGAAGGCCAAAGTCATCGCATCCTCCCCTTACAGATCGGAGCCGGCGCATCCACCTCTGCTGCGTGAAGCAGGGCTGCTGCAAAGCCTCCCCAGGATCTCAGGAGTATCGCATCGCCTTTGCAAGCTTCCTTGTTATAGCTTTTGGGAACCTTATCGCAACTACAGGTACTGTTGGGCACGAGAGTGTCGCATTTTGTGCATTGAGAGTGGCATTGTGCAGGACACTGACTTTTACATCCTGGAGTACTTTCTGCAAGCTCTTGAACTATCTTTAAAGTAACCTTTTTGAATTATATGTTGGTTTGTCTGTAGTATTTGGTCTTGTGAAGTTTTTAGTAAAGATACCTTATTTTTCTAAAACTGGTGTGGAGTAAATCTGTGGTGTTTTCACTGTGTTACTGTGAGTGTTGGTACAAATACTTTACACATTGCCTTTGATAGCCTAGACTGCTCAGGCCAAGCTACCTAGAGGGTGAGCAAGGGTTATCTTAACAGTGTATCCCCCTTTCCCTGACTAGAAGCAAGGGTCCCTACTTGGACAGGGGTACCTACCCTGCCAACTAGAGACCCCCAGATCTAACATTGGTGGTCAGCGGTGAGGATTGAACTTGTATTTGTACTTGACCCACAGTAATTGGTGTACATCACTAGTTTAAGTGCAGACCAATAGACAACCACATACTGTATTTTTCTATTTTTGAGTAACTCTTCAAGAGCATCATGTCTCAGGTGACAACAAGTGAGAGGGCAGAATTGGAGTTTTCCATTGAGGATCTGTATTCGTACGAAGTTGAGGAGCTCAAGCAATTCTGCAAAGACCTTGGTTGCCCTGTGAAAAGCGGATCTAGAAAGGATGTGCTACAAAGATTCTTGAAGGCCTGTTGGGAGGCCCAAGAGGAAGATGATTGAGATGAAGAGAATGGTTTCGTTCCCCAAGATCTGCCCGTGGTCGGAACAGTCTCAAGGGCTGGCAGCTCCCATTCCAGTAGGGGGCTCACTCCAGAGGAGTTGGAGGAGAATCAAAGGGTGAGAGACCATGAAATGGAAAAAATGAAAATGGAAATGGCAAAGGAGGAGAGCAAGAAGATGTATGCCTTGGAAGAATTGAAATTGACCTTGGCACATGAATTAAGAACGAGGGAGCTTGATTTGGGGCTCGAGAGGCTTGAGGCCATGAGTGTCTCAGCTGAAGAAGAATGGTTAGCTCAAGAAGTGAGCTTTGCTGAGTTGGAGGTGGAGTCCAGCTCAGATGGTGGCAGCAAGATTGTAATATCCAGTGCTGAGGGAGAGGTACAAACACCCAGAGATGTGGCGCCTAACTTGAGGGAGGGGGTTGACATACACCAGGGGCTTCAGGTTTATGATGTAGTTCCAGTGGAGTGCAGTGTCCCTGAAGTGGATTGGGGAACTGGCACAGGGGACCATATTCCTAGTGGTGGGAGGGACACTCTACTGACCCTAGATGAGAGGTACAGGGAGAGGGGTTCCCCCATGGTAGAAACCTTGGTGTGTGAGTGTGGAGACCGCCCAGAAGAGTGTGAGTTGTGTGACAGAGACAGTCAGATACTGTCTTGCCAATCTCAGGACAGTGGTGTGGGGTACTTGTGTGAGGCACTGGAGGGTGAGGCAAACGGTAGCTTGGTTAACAACTGTGGGGGGCTGTGTGATTCATTTGTTGGAGAGCATATTTTAAGTCCCTGTTTTCCAGAGCTATGCCAACACCCGGTGGAGTGTGAGTTCTCTGGTTCCAGAGAGCTTGCGTTGGAGGCAGACCTTTGGTTGGATGTCAAAAGGTCTGGAGAGGCATTGGGGAGTGATCTCAAAAGGAGTGGCCCGGATATCTTCCAGACCTGTGAGGTGGAAGAGGTTCAGTGTAGCCCAGTTAGGTCCCAGTGTAGTGGGAGGGGTGTAGGGGCTCACGTCCTGTCTCAGTGGAGAAGGGGTGAGTGTGGGACTGTGGGTCCCAAGGTGCCCGAAACCCCGTCTCAGGGCCTGGTGGGTTCCTTAAGGGAACACCAGGTTGGGGGCCTAGACAGTGCTAGTAGGCCATTTGAGGAGGATCTCCTAGTGTCAGGAGAACCTGGAGCCTCTGTAAATAGAGCTCCAGTGGTTCTGGTGTCTGGCGGTACCGCTCCAGTTGGGAGGGTGCAGAAGTCCAGACTGAGGGGTGAGAGGGGGATGTGTTCCCCAGTGGGAGAACCAGTGGGTCAGGGACCAGCCAGAAGGGCTGAGTCCCCTAGGAGTGACCATGGTGACACCACTTCTGTCCTGGGGGATCTGCGCCAGGCAGACTGTCACGAGACACATGAGTCATGTGTCACCCTCGGGGAGATACTGTGTGGGTCCCCAGAAGTCCTGGCATGCCAGGCAGGTGTGCAACCGCAGGGTTTAGTCCCTGGGTTGGGAGGCCAGGTTCAGGATCTGCCTGACCTGGGGGGAAGGACACCTGTAAGCTGTGTCCTGACCAATTTGGCTTCCAGGGGCCCCACTCCAGTGGGGACGGTGCAGCTCTCTGGAAGGGGGTGCAGAGGGAGAGAGTCCTCACCTCTGACCCCGGTGCAACCTGAGGGTTTAGACCCTAGGTTGGGAGACCAGTTGCTGGAGAGAGGTCCTGAACTGGAGGGAGGGACATCTGTAAGCAGTGTCTCTACCAGTTTTTCTTCAAGGTGTACCGCTCAGAGTAGGAGGGTGCAGAAGTCTGGAAGGGGGTGCAGAGGGAGGGAGTCCTCGCCTCTGACCCCGGTTCACCTGGAGGGTTTAGACCCTAGGTTGGAGGGCCAGGTCCGGGGTGTCCCCCCCGACCTGGAGTCCCAGTTGCAGGATAGAACCCCTGAACTGGTGGGCGAATGGTGCAGGACACCTGCCACAGGTGCCCTGACTATTCTAGAAGGGGGTACCGCTCCAGGTGGGAGGGTACAGAGCCCCAAGGAAGAGGAGGACTGGGTATGGAAAAGCCTACCCCAGCCTCCTGTCCAGCCACCGGATACAGGCCCGGGGCTGGTCGGTCAGTACCAGGTTGTCAGACCCGACCTGACAGGGAAGGGAGTGGACAAAGGGTGCCAAGCACCTGGGGCTACTGCCCCCCACCCTCTGACGCCACAGGGGTTTGAGGGCCCTGAGAGGCATAAGGCCTGGGTCTCATCCCTGACCACTGTCACTGGTCTCTGCGGCTTGCTGTCTGTCTGTTGGGACACACCTGTGAGCAAGTTAAGGCTAGGTGCTGCACAGGTGGTGTCCACAGGTGAGGAGAAGGGTTCCACATGGGTTGGCTTGGTGGACCCTGAGAGTATGGATGGAGAGATCCAACCCGGTTCAGGAAGGCATAGAACAGGAATAGTACCCTGCTGTTTGGGCCAGTTTCCGTGTTCTATCGCCCTAAGCAGGGAATCCCATCGAGGTATCGCTTGGTCTACCCTGGCTTTAGGCTGGAAGGGGGTTGTGTTGGAAACGGCCCTTTTTGCAGGGTTGTCCCCAAACTTTTTGCTTCTTCCTCCTTTATTTTTTCTGACCTGTGGTTGTTGGCAATAGAACTCTGGGCACTTTACCACAGCTGATCAGTGCTAAAGTGCATATGCTCTCTGTATAAATTGTCATATTAATTGGTTATCCATGATTGGTATATTTGTTTCACCTGTTAGCCCCTAGTAAAGTGCACTGCGTGTGCCAGGGCTGGTGATTCAAATGCTACTAGTGGGCTGCAGCACTGATTGTGCCACCCACAGGAGTAGCGCTAAAATGATGTCTTAGGCCTGCTTGCAGTGCCTATGTGCAGTCCAGGACTGCCATGTCGACCTGGCCAGTGTACCCACTGACCAGGCCTTATCCTTCCCTTTCTGTACATGTCAGGCATCCCTATGGTGGCCCTAGGTACCCCCCTGGGCTGGGTGCAGTGTATCTGAAAGGTAGGGCATGTACTGAGGTGTGTAACATGCCCTGGCAGTGAATTACAGCCATTTTCGTTTTTCACTGCTGAGAGGCTATCTTGCCCATAGGATAAAATGGGGAAGGCTGTTTACATGCCTATCTTCCCATAAGGGCAAGATAGAAAATCCAAGTTTGGTATCTCTGTGTTCACAATTTAATTATACATCTTTTTAGCAAGATGGTTTTTAAATTCACTGTGTGAGAATAGCACTTTTTAGAAAGTAGCTATTCTCCTGTTTAACCTTTCTGTGTGCCTGTGTGCTGGTTGGCTGACTGGTGTCATGTGATGGGCTAGGTGGCTCCAGGAGCCTGGATGAGTCAGCAGCAGGGTGAATAGGGAGATCTGCTTTAGATGGGTGGGAGGAGTAGTCCCTGGGTTTGAATAGGGCTGCCCCTGCCAGCACAAAGCTGGCTCCACCCCCTGCTGGCCAGGCTGAGGACTCTGCCTCTGCTGGCACAAAGAAGGCTCCACCTCCTGCTGAGCGTCTAACGACCCTGCCCCTCACTCTGAAAGGAACCAGGTGCTCCAGAGCAGAGCACACCCAGGAACCGGTTTGAGCAGGGGAATCCCCCCACTGGAACAAAGAGAGACAAAGACTTGGAGGGGTATAAGAAGAGGACCCCAGACACCTAAACTTTAGATCACTTTGGAACTAAGAAGAAACCTCTGCCAAGGAGAAAGCTGAAAAGAACTGAAGAGGAGAAGACTGCCTGCTTGCTGTTTTGCTTTGCTGCCAAGGAGAGGGGAAGGACTTTGCTGTGTCCCCTTCTTTTGATTCTGATCTCCAAGGGCCTGAGAAGAGCTGGCTCCCTGTTAAGAAGTCCCAGGAACAAAAGGACTTCACCACCAGCTCCCCTGGAACTCTGCTGAGGGAGTTCTGACCTGCCTTGGAGTGCTTGCCCAGTCTTGGGGCCTCAGGAGGTCGTTTTGCTGTGTTTTGGGAGCTGGGAAGCAGAAGCGTGAAATGAGTAACTGGTACCCAACGCATCATCCGATTGCGTGTCGCAAGGACGAGAGTGCGTGGAAAATTTAATCGCGGCACCATCGCAACACGCAGGGTCCCCGCATCGCCGAGTGCGTCGAGCATCGTCCCGAAGTGTGAAGATTCCTGACATTGCGAGGGTCTTCGCAGAACCAGTTTGCGGGCCGCACCACTGCCGGTGCGTGAAAAGTCTCCAGTCATCGTGTGCGTCGACGCAGAGTCCCGTTCCGTGGCGCATCGAGAGTTGCGGCGCCGGAAGTCAACGCTGCGCCGCGCATTGTGCCACATCGAAGCGTGTCGCATCGAACCTGTGCGTGAAGCTTCCCCCTAAGAAACCTACACAACGAAGGCCAAAGTCATCGCATCCTCCCCTTACAGATCGGAGCCGGCGCATCCACCTCTGCTGCGTGAAGCAGGGCTGCTGGAGTATCTCAGGAGTATCGCATCGCCTTTGCAAGCTTCCTTGTTATAGCTTTTGGGAACCTTATCGCAACTACAGGTACTGTTGGGCACGAAAGTGTCGCATTTTGTGCATTGAGAGTCGCATTGTGCAGGACACTGACTTTTATATCCTGGAGTACTTTCTGCAAGCTCTTGAACTATCTTTAAAGTAACCTTTTTGAATTATATGTTGGTTTGTCTGTAGTATTTGGTCTTGTGAAGTTTTTAGTAAAGATACCTTATTTTTCTAAAACTGGTGTGGAGTAAATCTGTGGTGTTTTCACTGTGTTACTGTGAGTGTTGGTACAAATACTTTACACATTGCCTTTGATAGCCTAGGCTGCTCAGGCCAAGCTACCTAGAGGGTGAGCAGGGGTTATCTTAACAGTGTATCCCCCTTTCCGTGACTAGAAGCAAGGGTCCCTACTTGGACAGGGGTACCTACCCTGCCAACTAGAGACCCCCAGATCTAACAGCTGTCATGCTACGTATAGGCGGGGAAACAAGATATACCGCCCCTTTCCATTTCCAGTTACGTACGTGTATGAGATTTTTTAAGAAGGAACCACTAACTAACAAACCCTGGTAGAGTGGTTACAAGTGATCCATTCCCCTATTGATTTTTTGCATGACGTTTGGAAGTTGAATGGATCATTGCTTCCCTTCTCTCTCCCTCCCCTCTTCATGATTGAAACTGATATGATAATAGTCGTAGTCAGTCATAGAGTTTTATTGAGCGCACATATCACCCGGAGGGGTCTCAAAGCACTGCAGCGAATGCTGATGAAGGCGAAGATAGAACACCTGAAAACGGGGGGAAGGGTGAGCGGTCAGAACAGCCAGGTTTTAAGCTTTATTCTGAACTGTTTATGATCCGAAATAGTGCAAAGCTGCAATGGGAGTTCGTTCCACAGGCAGGGGCTAGATGGGAAAATGATCAGCCACTATGCCTAGCGGTTCTCACCATGAGTGGAGTGAGAAGATGTTCAGTTCCCGACCTAAGGTTTCTGTGAGGGAGATACCAGTTTAGTATTTTGGCCAGGTAGCTTGGCCCATTTTCAAACAAGGTCTTGTGTACCAGAAAGCTGATCTTAAAACAAATCCATTTTGCAATTGGGAGCCAGTGAAAAGTTTTCTGACTGAGCGCTGACGGGGACCGAGGTGGAAGGTTTAGTACCAGCCTGGCAGCTGTGTTCTGTAGGACTTGGAGCCTGGTGACAAGCTCTTCGTTAATTGAGGCCATCAAAGCATTTCCATAGTCAAGACGACTGATGAATAAGCCTTGGATAAGTGGTTTTCTTGACTCTAATAGGATCCATGAAAAGATCTTACATAGGCTCCTCATTAGGCCATAACTAGTGCTCAATTTTTGGTTTACCTGGTCTTTCATGGATAGTTTGTCATCGATTTTTACTCCAAGGTTGCGTACCATGGGTTTAGGAGAAGGACATGGACCAAGACTATGGGGCCACCAGTCGTTGGACCAGAGTTCATGAGCCTTGCCAAATAAGATGATCTCGGTCTTATTGGCATTGATCTGCAGATAAGTGTTAGAGATCAACCCCTGCTAAACAAGTGTTGATAGCCACCATCAGTTTCTTGAAAAACAGTCCACATATAATGTTTTTGTTAATGTTTCGACTCCTTGACTTAGATTATTTAAAACGGGGTCATCATCAGTACGCAGAAATATATAGGAGACACCAGCTGGTCCACCAATCAAGAGAATCTTTAAAAATCAGTCTTCAAACAGTTTTCAAAACAGGTATTATTTTGGATAGAAGGTTTATAGGCACTGTGAAATCATGTGTACATCACTGGGTCAGTGTGAAATGGACATCAGGGAGGTTGCTCAAGTCAACATATTCCCTGCAGAAAAGTGCACTATTGTATGGTATGTGACTGGAGTTGCTGAAGTTTGAAAAGGAGGACTTTCATCATCAAAATTAAATCTGTTTTCAAGTGCGTTTTAGTCTTGCACTACAATTTCTGTTTCCTAACTCTTCAAACTCAGGGGGGGGCGGAGCTTGGCTCGCAAAGCAAATGGCTGCCTGAGCCTTCAGCTCCGTAGCGCTACATAACTATCCGGCACATATCCTTCCCCACACCACCGAAAGAGCGACGAGGTGGCGGAGCCCTGCAAGCGGAGGCACCCCCGAGCCGCATCGAGGAGGAGCGGGGCGCGGGGGATACCGCTAAGACTGGTTACGGACCGAGTGAGTGGAACACGCCGGCGGCCTCGGATCCCCCGGGCTCGAGTGACGACGGCGGCGGGCCGGCGGCCCGGTCCTTCGAGCCCCCCCTTCCTGGGAGTGTCTAATTGAGAGCAGCGCGCCGGTTGCAGCTCGCCAGGTGCACTGAGAGGGCGGCTGAGCGCACGACGGCGGAGCTGGTGGAGGAATGCCGGAGCGGCACCCTACCTAATCACTCGGCGGAGCCGGGATAAACCAACGACGCTCTGCGCTCGAGAGGGAGCAGACCGACTGACTGTCCCGGGGCGCTCAATGCCGGTGAGTGGGGTCGCTGCGGTGCCTCTTTCCGGTGGGGGGTGACGGAGAGGTCCCCCCCCCTCTCTCTCCTTCCCCCATCCGATGCGGCGGGTCCACTTCGGCGGTGCCGGTGGGGAGCGCCTTGAACTCTGGTGGTCCTGCAGTGTCTAGTACAGGTGCGAGGTCTGCGGGGCGCCGCTGATGTACGGTGTGAGGTGGCCGTTGAGCACGGGGGCAACCGAGCGGCGGCTCGGGCAGCGCGCTTAAGAGAGAAACGCAGGAGTTGCGACGAGGTGAGGACTCGTGCTTGGGGGCGACAGACACACAGCCCAGGGAAGTGGGGCGGCTGTACCAATCTGTGGAAGCTTATGTGGATTTTGCCAGGCCTGGAGCGGTGGAGTAAATTTGAACGCCCCAAGGCGGCGGGCTGGGAGGAGAGGTGCCCCATGTGCCGGTGCGTTGAGTGCGAACTGTAGGGGGACCCGGGAGAAGGCACAACGGTCTGCAGGGTCTGAAGGTCGAACAGGCTGCAAGTAGCCTACTGAAGCGCGTAGTTCTCTGAGGCTTCCTTGAACCCCTGACGACAGGCCTGATAGCTCACTGGGCTCACTATCTTGGGGCAGGAGGCGCCAGGGAGGGTGTTCGGCACGCAGACTAGCATCTGATTTGAACTGGGGACGACCTGAGGTCCGTGGTGCAGGAGGAACTCCCCGGAGGCACGGCTGCAGGGACAGTAGAGGGTGGAACGTTGAGCGCAGGATGGGCAAGTCGGACAGAACACAGTCAAAGCTTACTTTTGAGCAGAAGCGTCCCAAGCCCCAGGTCACCCCTGATGGCGCAGCAGGTAACGGTCCGGAGGAGGAACAAGATCTTCGGAGCCTGCTGCTCTCTATGGAGAAGGGTTTACAGAGTGGTATCACCTCTCTAGGAGCCAAAATGGATGCCCTCTCGTATAGAATGGACAGGATGGCGGAGCGCATTGACAAACATGCGGAGCGACTGGATCAGACGGAGCAGCGACTGGTGGAAGTTGAGTAAGCGCAAACTGCATCGGATACAGACCGTGTAAAGATGGGGCGCCTCATGCAAGTGCTGCAGGATAAAATGGAGGATGTTGAAGCCCGTTCTAGGCGCTGCAACCTGCGCATCACGGGCCTGCCGGAGACGACCCCAACAGGCCGGATGGAGTGTTTTGTCGAGAAGTTGCTAGTGGAGCTGCTGGGTCAGGAGGTTTTCTCCTCCATGTTCGTGGTGGAACGGGCGCACAGGTCGCTGGGGCCGAGGCCCGTGCCAGGGGCACCACCGCGTCCGATCATAGCGAAGCTGTTGAACTATCGAGACAGGGACGCTGCACTCCGCGTGGCGAGAGAAAAACGGTCGCTGACATACGAAGGGTCTGTTATCTCACTATACCCGGATTTTACTGCACGAGTGCAAGAGGCTAGACGGCAGTTCATCCCTGCCAAAAAGCAAATGCGGGATATGGGGTTGGACTATGCGATGCTGTATCCTGCCAAGCTCAGAGTCAACAGGCAAGGGAGAACACATATTTTTCAGGACCCCAAGTTACTACAAAAGGCCCTCAAAGACTGGAGTAAGGAACGGTCACGCAGCCCAGAGAGGCACCTGCAGAGTGCGGAGGCGGAAAGCACGCTCGACCACCAGGACTAACGTTGGCAGATGGTGACTATATTGGGCAGCTACTTGAGTATGTCATGTTAACGGGGGAGGAGGGAGGTAGGGAGACAAGAGCCTCTAACGGCGAGATGCCGATCAGCGTTCGAATAAAGCCCACAGGAATAGATGTTGCTACTAGGCCGTTATGGGACTAGAGTTTTTGAGAGGTGGAGATCCCTATATTGCTGTGCACGGGGGGGTTGTGGAGGGAGCCTATTTGGAGCATTAGCAGTGGGCCACGCTGTAGGGCCAGGCTCACACACTACTGTATAATGTGTCACACTTTAACCCGGTGGTGGAGGTGGGATTAGATACTTGCGCTTGGAGGTGGCAACAAGGAGTGAGGGGATATCCTTTCATAGTTTTAGCACTGAGCGACCTCCGCCCGCGAGTGCTGACCACAGTGTTGAGGAGTGTTTTTGATTTGGGGGGGCGGGTAGGGGGAGGTAGGGGTATTACCTAAAGTGGGAACGGCATGGCTGAGTTGGGGGTGGTCTGCTGTGGGTGGGGGGTTTGGGGTGGGTACATTTTTCTTGTTGCGCAGAGGTTAGTCACGCAGTATCCTTCTCGACGTAAAAACTATGTGATGTCCTATGTGAGAGAGGCAGAGCGTTATGGACAGGAAAGGAATGTCGGGTAACATTGCAGCTGGGAGACCGCAGGACTCCCTCAGAGTGATCACCTGGAACGTCAGAGGCCTTAATGATTATCGTAAGATGCGTAAGGTGTTGCACTACCTTAACAGACATGCTATTGATGTGGCCTTTCTGCAGGAGACACACCTCCCTAATCAGAGTCACAGGCTCCGCACGAGAGGGGTGGTGGGTAATGTGTACACTGCGGGCTTTACAACGCATGCTAGGGGGGTTTTGATTTGGACTAACCCCAAATCGGACTATAAGACGCAATTGCTTGCAGCGGATAATGGCGGCAGGTATGTGATAACGCGCTGTCAGGGCAAAGGCCTTGACCTACTGCTAGTGAATGTCTATGGCCCAAACTACGATTGCCTGGAATTTTATGAATCCTTAGCTGGGATAGTGAGCGGTTGCGGACTGCCCCATATTCTGTGGGGGGGGGGATTTTAATATGATTAGGAACCCGGGCCTAGATAGATCAGGGGGCCACCGCAGGGGACCAGCGGCGGCGGTCAAAATAGTAGATAGAGCTATGACTACTATGGCTCTGGCTGACATATGGAGAACGCTTAACCCGCTAGAGGGAGGCTTCACGCACTACTCGGCATATCACAATCTGCACACGCGGATAGATTATTGGCTGGCGTCAACGTCCCTTCTACCTCAGGTCCTAGCGTGCCAAGTCTTGCCTCGCACCCTCTCGGACCATTCCCCTATACTGTTAACTCTCTCTACGCCGGTGAAGACTGTCCCGCCTTTTGCTTGGCGTTTTCCTCCATACTCGCTCCTAGACCCTCTGTTTAGGGAGGAAATTGCAGAGGCTATCACAGGGTTTTTTGAAGTCAACGTAGGCACTGTGGAAAGCTTCCAAACGGTCTGGGAGGCCTTCAAGGTTTGCATTAGAGGGGTTGCCATAGCTAAACACTCAGGGGTGCTCCGAGATATTCGGCGTAGACTTACGTTCCTAGAAGATAAATTGAGGGAATTAGAGGAGAGGCAGCAGACGATGCCAGAGGATGACACTGCGGAAGAGTTTAAGGCGACCCTGGCTGAATTTCATGAGGCTGCGGACTCCGAGGTTAAACACCTAGGGAAGTACGCCACGGCCAGGGTGTATGGCGAAGGCGAGAGGCCTGGCTCTGTTTTGGCTGATATGTTGAAAGCTAGGAGAGCGAAAGCCAATATCACTAAGATTAGATCGGAGGAAGGGGCTTTGCTCACCGACGAAGTGGAAATAGCTGGACGATTTAGATCGTATTACGCAACCCTTTATTCCTCGCGACAGAGTGATATGGATGGGGATATACGAGATTACCTAGAATATATTAAGCTGCCATTCTTGTCGAACTCACACAGGGAATTCCTTGCCCTCCCCATTGAAAAAGATGAAATCTTGGAGGCGCTGTCTGGCATGAGGTCGAACAGTGCTCCGGGGACGGACGGCCTCACAGTGGCATTTTACAAAACCTTCATAGACCTTTTGCTTCCGCATCTCTCCGCGTTGTTTGACGACATGTGCGTCAGGGGCGAGATGCCACCTTCCATGTGTGAGGCTGTCCTGGTGGCTATTTTGAAACCAGGAAAGTCTCCGGAGGAGTGCAGCTCTTATAGACCATTATCCTTGCTTAATGTGGACGCTAAGCTATTCGCAAAGGTCTTGGCCACGCGCCTGGCACTGCTGGCGCCGGATCTGGTGGCCCCGGAGCAGGCGGGATTTGTGCCGGGCAGGAACCTCACTTATAACTTGCGAACAGTGTTTGGTACGATGCAACATGTTAGGCAGGACTCTAAGGCGCTGGCGGTCTTTCTCGATATGGAGAAGGCGTTTGATTCTGTTGAATGGGCCTTTATGAGGCAGGTATTAACTAGAATGGGGCTGGGTCCAGTCTTCCTGCAGATGATAGGGGTGCTCTATAAGAGGCCTACTGCAAGAATACGACTAGGAGATCGGATCACGGACGCGATCCCGATTACCAGAGGTACACGACAGGGGTGTCCCCTGTCGCCTATCCTATATGCCCTGGTTGCCGAACCCCTGGCGTGTGCTCTTTGGGAATACCATATCCTGAGAGGAGTAAGTTTCCCCTCTTACAAGATACTAGTCTCGACGTATGCGGACGACACTCTGCTGTATGTTAGAGATCCAGAGACCAATCTGGCGCCGGTGCTACGGGAGGTGGTACATTTTGGGGGACTGTCGGGGTTGAGAGTTAATTGGACTAAATCTATTGCTTTCCCGTTAACTCCGTCCACGGCTAGATTTGACATGGAATACCCGCTCCAATGGTCTGATGACCCAGTCCGGTACCTGGGGACACAGGTGCATGTGGACTCTGAAGTTGTAATGAGGGAGAACTATGGTAAGGCCATTGCCAAGCTGGAAGACGAGGTTGAGACTTGGATTGGATTACCTTTGTCGTTAATTGGTAGGATCTCCATCATGAAAATGGTAATATTACCTCGATTCCTATTTCTATTCACCAACATCCCGATTGTTCTCCCGCGGTCTTTTTTTGTTAGGCTTAATAAGTCCATGCTCCGACTTGCATGGGCTGGCAGACAGGCGCGGGTTAGTTGGAGAGTGCTGACGCTGCCTTACATTTTGGGGGGTCTAGGCGCCCCAGACTTGGAGCTGTACTACAGAGTGGCGCAGGACGCGCAGGCGCACAGCTGGATACATGGTGAGGAGTCGATCTCCTATCTTAAGCTGGAGAGATTGTTTGCTGACCCACTACCTCTCCCAGCGATAATTTGCGAACCGGCTCTCTTGAGGGGGGGTTATCTCGACTCGCTAAATTCAACAAGGCACGCCTGGCACTGTATTTTGCAACAAACGGCGGGGGCGTTGTTATACTCACCAATAATGCCCATAGATTGGGCGGTGTGGCTGCCTCCTTGTAGAGATTCAGGAGTGGTACGGGCGTTGCGGGACTTAGGTATCCCCACGATGGGGGAGCTGTTTGACGGGGGCACTGCAAAAACCTGGGGAGGGGTTGCTGCTGCGGCCGAGGCCCCGACCCAGCTCCAACGCTTCCAATTCCACAGGGTGAGGGGCGCGTTGAGGAAGCACCTTGGGGACGATATGGCAAAGCCTCCTGAGATTTTGGAGTTAACCGATCTGATTAAGCAAAAAAGTCCCTGCAAGCTGATCTCCACGCTATATAGTATAGCTATGTCGCAGAGATCACATCAATACACTAAGGCCAGATTGGCATGGCAAAGAGACCTAGACAGCCCCATAGACGACGCCATGTGGTCGTATTGCTGCGTTGGGACACACCGAATTTCATTACATGGCAAGCACAGACTAATCCATTTTAAGTATGTTAACAGAGTTTATTACACACCGGAGAGGTTACATAGGTATGGCCTCAGGGAGGAGGCGTGCTGCGACAGATGTCGTCACCCTGTGGCGGGCTTCTACCACTTGGCTTGGGAGTGCCCGGGTGTCTTCCAGTTCTGGGAGGCTGTCTTCCAGAAGATTGGGAACATAGTGGAGCTGGAGCTTGCCCCGGACCCTAAACTTGCACTCCTGGGATACTCCAGGGGCCTTCCGAAGTCTGCACGGAGGATTGTGGATATGGGGCTGCTGCTGGCAAAACGCAGGGTGGCAATGTGCTGGATGCGAGGGCCCCTACCAACTCTGGCACAGTGGGACAGAGACGTGTTATACTGTTGCACGCAGTCTGAAACTTTCAGCGAATTATCTCCACGGAGCAGGCTGAAAAATTTCTGGGGGCTATATGCGGAGTATCTCAAAAGGGACAGCACAGCAACAGAAACTGAGGAGGGGGCGGCCGGTGGGTTGGTAACGGAGGCAGCGGATCACTAAGGGGTGTTATAGGAAAGATACCAAATGCGTGAGGGAGTTGGGAATGAAGAGTCGATTAACCTACGGGGTAGATGGGGGATGGCAGTTTATGGTGAGGGGACGATCGCTAACAGACGATCTATGAGCTGCAATGGAAGTCAACGAAGCGGGACGACCACACTGTAAAGTTCTCATAGGTGGGTGGCAAAGTAGCGTAGGAACTGCGGGATTTGTGGCTAGATACCTCAATTGGTTAGGGGAGGGGAGGGGGGAGGGGGCTAGGGGGAGGTACATTTGGTTTTTGGTTTGTTTTTTCCTTTTCTGTAGTTTTTTTTGTATTGTTAAATAAGAAAACTGTGCTTCGCAGAGGGGAGAGTTGATACTGAACTGATGCACAGTGCTGTAATATTGGTTGTATTGTCTGCAGGGAGTGTTCGGCGCGCATTGATGCCCGGCCCCAGGGATGTGGGATAAGATGTGCGGCGGAATACCTTGCGGAAATATATTTAGCCGGCCTCAGGGTTGTAGGCGAGAAGCACTGTATGTCACTGAACTTACACAGTTAAAAATACAATAAAAAAATAAAATTAAAAAAAACTCTTCAAACTCAGGCATCTCGTCTGGGCGTGCCATTCCAGACATCTCAGGGGCTACAGCAACTCGCAGCTTCCCCAGAACATTTCTCAGCATTGAAGTGCTTTCTGAGGACCTTTCTCCATAGATCAATTTACATGTCCCCTAAACTCAGCAAGGGGGGGAGACATACAAATTAAAAAGAGTGGGGCTGAGGGAGGACCCCTGCTGAACCCAACAGGGGAACATGAAAGCCTCCGCTGTACGATTTTCACACCTAATTGTTTGTACCCTATCCGTCAGGAAGGAGCAGAGGAGGTCAAGAGCAGTGGCTCTCACCCCTACCTGATGGAGTCTTTGGGCCATGCGGGTGGATATTCTAGTTTCAAATGCCGCTGACAGGTCCAGCATTACCAAAACGGCGGCATCCCCCCCCCCCACTGGCCCCCCTGTTCTGCTGGCAGCAAATGGAATCCACAGCAGCAACCAGCGCCGATTCTGTGCTGTGACCACTTCTTAACCCATTCTGTGATGGATTTAAGAGGTCCTGGGAGGTAATAAACTAAACCAACTCATGGTTAATATATTTTTCTGCAAAAACAACAGTTGATGGACAGAATGCAGAACAATGTCATACACTCACCCCAGTACAGAGATCTGGGCCTAAATCCATCTTTTTTTGCTCACCATGCCATTCCAGTTTGAACCCAGCCATATGCAAATCAGTCTTGACCCTGTTCCTCATGGGAACAGTCCAGCCCGAACTGCCAAGCCCGGTCCTCCCTGGACTGGAAACAAGCTTCCTAGGACCGGTTTCGGGGTTTCACCCCTCTTCAGCCAGGATAGCTTGATTCCAGTGGCATGGAGAGCATGGGACTCACGTCTGAGCATACCCGTCCCACTCGGGGTGACAAATGCAAAAACAACAGTTGATGGGCAGAATGCAGAACAATGTCATACATTCACCCCAGTACAGAGGTCTGGGCCTAAATCCATCTTTTTTTGCTCACCATGCCATTCCAGTTTGAACCCAGCCATATGCAAATCAGTCTTGACCCCGTGCCTCATGTGAACAATCCAGCCCGAACTGCCAAGCCATGTCCTCCCTGGACTGGAAACAAGCATCCTAGGATCCGTTTTGGGGTTTCACCCCTCTTCAGCCAGGATAGCTTGATTCCAGTGGCATGGAGAGCACGGACTCACGTCTGAGCATACCCGTCCCACTCGGGGTGACAAATGCAAAACAAGCATTTGCAATGCAATAGGTCTCGCATTAATTAAGTTTGAGCTATTGGCATTGCTAAATATTGCAACACCAATTGCAACAAAAGTCTATAAATTGTAGGCCAAAAAAATGTGTATTTATTTTTGTAGCAATGGTGGCATGCTGCGCTTTAGATGAATATGTTTAAAAGTAAAGTGTGCCATACTGCGATTGCTACAATAGTAAATTGTTGATGCGTTAACAATTGATGTGTGCACTGATGGCTGGTGGTGTGTGTGCCTGTAGAAATTGTGCACTGATGGTTGGTGGTGTGTGTGCCTGGTGGTTGGTGGTGTGTGTGCCTGGTGGAAGTGTGCACTGCCGGCAGGTGGTGTGTGTGCCTGGTGGAAGTGTGTACTGACGGCTGGTGGTGTGTGTGCCTGGTGAAAACGTGCACTGATGGCTGGTGGTGTGTGCCTGGTGAAAGCGTGCACTGACGGCTGGTGGTGTGTGTGTGCCTGGTGAAAGCGTGCACTGACGGCTGGTGGTGTGTGTGTGCCTGGTGAAAGCGTGCACAGACGGCTGGTGGTGTGTGTGTGCCTGGTGAAAGCGTGCACTGACTTCCGGTGGTGTGTGCCTGGTGGAAGCGTGCACTGATGTCTGGTGGTGTTTGTGCCTGTAGAAACTGTGCACTGATGGCTGGTGGTGTGTGTGCCTGGTGAAAGCGTGCACTGACGGCTGGTGGTGTTTGTGCCCGGTGAAAGCGTGCACTGACTGATTGTGTCTGTGCCTGGTGAAAGTGTGCACTGACTGTGTGGTTGTGTGTGTGGTTGTATTTGGTTTTGTGTGTGTGGTTGTGTGTGTGGTTGGTGTGTGTGTGTGCGGTTGTGTGGTTGTGGTTGTGTGTGTTGTGGTTGTGTGTGTGTGGTTGTGTGTGTGCTTGTTTTTGTGTGGTTGGGTGTGTGTGTGTGGTTGTGTGTGTCGTTGGATACGGGGACTATCAGTTGTGCAATATCTATCATTGCACCTATAAAAGGAGTGTGGAGTTACTACCTCGGGCGGTGTAAAGCCATGGGAACTGTCACGAGACACTCTGTATCATTCCAGTGGGCTGTGGCAGGCCTGGAGTCGGACTTGTGTTCTGTGTTTGCAGCAGGGCATGTCGGACAAAGCTGGCAATCACCACAGCCACTGCCCTCGTCCGGCCTTGCTGTCTTTGATGTGCCTGTATAGGTTGCTTTCATCTTTCCTGCTCTCTGCTTTCAGTTGTTTTTCTCTGCTTCCTCTACTTGCAGCCACCCATTTGTCCGAGTCTCTTGATCTTTAGTTTCCCCTCTCCCTGTGAACTTTGATAAATGGTATCTTCCTCTGCTGCGCCAAAGTCTCTATCGTTAAACCAGTGGGGAAAGGGCTGCATTTGTCGCACAAAGCAAAGCCGACAGTGAGTCACTGGGATGAAACCTTACTTGAAAATCTTCCAGGGGCTGGGAAATTAGAAATTACAAAACCGACACCGAACCGAACATATATGTCAGAAGATTGATTTTCACAAGGTCTGCCATTCTGCCACATCTGATACAACACTGCGGATTGTCTCTTATGTTCATGCTACGGTTGTTTCACGCATGTTTTCAGTGGTCTCGATTAGATAATTCTGCTCTTTTGGACCAGTGAAAAGTGACATTGTGACTGACCATCCAACAGTACAGTTTGTACACAATATTCATCCAGAGTCATCATTGCACTAGTCTTCTGTAAACATCTGCAACAAAGGCAAATGAGTGAGGTACTTTTATTTTGTTAATGAGCATTGACAAAGCCAATAGGCCTGACTTGCATTTGGAGCCCATGATTGCTACGGTGAAAATACAAAGAATGCAACAATTGCTTTTCGTGTCAACGTATGTATGAGATAAACAGTTTAATGTCTGAAGATTCAATTTCCCTTTAAGATGCAGAATAGTCCCTTCTGCACTGCAGTCTAAGCACCCCATAGGAGGCGAAATGATCCACTGAACAGTCCTGACCGTACTTCTGTGGGGCAGAGACAAAGACCCCTCTATGTATATGGTAGAGAATTGTTAACATAGGTCTTATAGACTGATGCACTGTCAAGCCAGACCTAAAAATAAAGGTATAGTGGGATATCGTTTCTATGCACACAATAAAAAATAAAAAAAACTGGCCATTCCAATCGCCAGCAGAAAGTCAAAGACGCGTCTGGTAGGTCTGTCAGACTCCAGCGCGAAAATTTCATGCGAGTATATCCATGCCTCTGAACTAGTGGCATAGCAAGGGTGTCGTGGGCCCTAAGGAAAGGAAGGAAATGCCGCAATTGGGAGGCGGCTCCTCGAAGCCATGGGCCCCTGTGCTACTCAACCTGCTGCACCATTGATAGCTGCACCCCGGCTCTGAACTTTGCCTTAATGTTGTTAACAGCCCAATGTCGCACCCACCAACTTCAGTGGTTATGAAATACACGTGTAGCGCCTAGACAGCTGGTTTGGATGCTATGAGCCCTGAACCTGATCCATCACTTTACTGATACCGGCCTGAGATATTTGGGCTACGAAAAAGTCTTCAAATTTCAATGGCATCTTAATAAAATGCATCGTTGTATTATCGATCCCCGCCTTCTCAGACTACATCTGCGTGTCTACGGTGGAGCTCTTTCATTGTAACCCCAATGGAGATAATGGAGTTCCAGACTAAGCTATTACTTCCCCAAACCCAGCAACTGTAGCATAAATGCGCCCTTCACTTTAAGTACTATGTAAAGATGCACCTGTTTTGTTTTTTTAAACCTGTAAAACATTTAAAATACCTCAATGACAATCCGGTATGACAGGGACTATAAAGTCACCTAAAGCTTCGGACGGCAGGACGAACCACGATTCCAGTGTCTGAGTTTTTTGTAATAAATGTCACCAGATCCCTGCGGTTTCGATGTGGGTCTAGGATATTCCATTACTTGTAATATAATTTTGATGTGATATTAACCAAACGATGGTCTATGTAAATATACTTTCTGCGATTCACGTAAATGGGTTAAGTGTTTTTATCTGCTATTTACTGGCTGTGTTTGGTGAAAATGGACGTTTGCATGCGTTTTATGTTTATTATTGACCGAGAACCCATAATTTAGTGTAATGATGTCATGGCTGTGAATTACGGGTTTTATATATGTAAATATTAGTTAAAGGAAATCTTAACGGGCTGGGACTTTAAACGCAAGTCTTGTTTTGATGACTTAACATATGAACGTCGGGATGCAGAGCCGCGAGCTTTACTTTTAACGTAAAACATAAGGTACAGAGAGAGAGAGAGGGGGAGAGAGAGCACGAGAGAAAGAGTGAGCGGGAGAGACAGAGAGAAATAGAGAGAGGAGAGAGAGAGAGACTGCAATCTGGGTTTCAGTCAACCAACTGGAAGAAGCATTGGCCGCGCGGCCGTGAAATTAACGCTGCGCGGCCATGAAAGAGAAAGTGAGCCACACAGGGTAACATGGAAAGGGGGGGGCGGTGAGTGCTAAAGCAACACAGGGAAGGGTGAGGGGTGGATGTGAGAAGCAACATGCAGGCTGGCAAATGGTGTGCACTTTCGCGGCCGCTTTGATGTTCTCAGTGGCCGAGCGGCTCACTGAGAACCTCAAAGCAGGCACGAAAGTTATCAGCAGGCTGACAAATGGTGCGCGCGCCCGGTGCACATGCACTGTAGTTGGAGGCCTGAAAAGCCACTAGTCTGCACTTCCAAATCCCGCTTTCTAAAGCTCTTGCCAGAGCAGCGCTAAGGCGCTGGCTCAGGCGAGACCTAAACAACAGTTGATGGACAGAATGCAGAACAATGTCATACATTCACCCCAGTACAGAGATCTGGGCCTAAATCCATCTTTTTTTGCTCCCCATGCCATTCCAGTTTGAACCCAGCCATATGCAAATCAGTCTTGACCCTGTGCCTCATGGGAACAGTCCAGCCCGAACTGCCAAGAGGTCCTCCCTGGACTGGAAACAAGCAACTGTTGTTTTTGCATTTGTCACCCGAGTGGTACGGGTATGCCCAGACTTGGGTCCCGTGCTCTCCATGCCACTGGAATCAAGCTATCCTGGCTGAAAAGGGGTGAAACCCCGAAACCGGTCCTAGGATGCTTATTTCCAGTCCAGGGAGGACCTGGCTTGGCAGTTCGGGCTGGACTGTTCCCATGAGGCACAGGGTCAAGACTGATTTGCATATGGCTAGGTTCAAACTGGAATGGCATGGCGAGCAAAAAAACGATGGATTTAGGCCCAGATCTCTGTACTGGGGTGAATGTATGACATTGTTCTGCATTCTGTCCATCAACTGTTGTTTTTGCATTAATATATTTTTCTAGCATTTTAGCCAGCGCAGCAATAGTGAGATGGGTTGAAGGTTTATGAGGTCCTCTGGGTCCCCACTTGTTTGTTTTTTTGAAGAGTAATGACAACAGCTTCCTTCCAAAGATGGGTATTAACTCCAGTTGTTAGTATCTGATTGAAGACGATTGACCAAAAAAGTCACAATCTGATCCGGAGTGAGTTCTAGATTTTTGGCTGGCAAGGGTCGTAAGGTGAATCTGATTTAATATTCATGGGAAGGTTTTAAACTTGCAGGAAGGAAATAGATGGAAACACAGACAGAACTGAGGGGGAATTCAAGTCAGCAGAGTCAAACGAGGGGACAGGCCTATTTTCATTAAAGTTGAATCAGAGTAAATCTTTAGCATCTTTTACAACTTTAAACCCTGGTAATGCTAACTCAGTCCTCCATCCTTCCGAGGTCAGTAAATTGAGCACCATCATGTTGGATGGTATTAACACCTGTTATTTACAGTGCTTAGTAATTCTACAACCGCAGTATGCAGTACTATGTAAAAAAACGAATTATTATTTAGTACTACATGTCATATCTGAGCTCTGCAATGTCCTATGAGTATTGAAGACAATGGCTATAGATAGGGAACAAGAAATGTATCCTTAAAATTGATGGTTAGGAAAGGGATTCGAGAAGGCGAGTAGAGTTAAGGACATTTACATGGAGGGTAAAGAGCAAAAGTTTTTTATTTTTAATCTTGGTGTTCTAATAAAATATGTTTCTGTCAATATTTGGTATGTAACACAGTGAAAGCCATGCATTTTGGACACTCACCAAGAATTTAATGCAACAATTTATTATACAGGTCGTGCTGATATTGAATTTAGTGAGCTCAGCATAATGTTATGGGAGAGCTTAGTGAGCGGAACCGTACAAGTGAAAAATAATTTTTATGCAAAATAGTGTTCTATGAAGCATTTTTACGGAACGCTTGACCCTATAAATTATTGAATATATCAAGAAATACACCCATTATTTCATCATTAAATACTCCAGTAATAAATGTCACATTCACAAGATCGCGCTAACTCCAATGTAATGAAGGGTTTTGCTTGTCTCACCCAGAAATTTAGCAGCTTTCATGGACTCTTAAGGGCATTTTGTCGCCCTTTTCTCCACCTGTTCTTCTGGACACACACGATGGTGTTGCGGTAAATAACATGTATTTAGGAATTAATAAATTGTATTCATGGATATCGAGAAGAGACATGAAATGTATATACATTTTTATAGTAATTGAAATATATTTTACATACTTTGAAAATGTGATTTTGTTCTTGATAAAACAACAACATTGTAAATAATTCAAAAGTCAAATAAGATTATAATGTCTCTAAATTAAATGATTTAAAGGACATCATAAAATAATTGAGATTGATTTTACACTCAAAAAATAGTTCACTGGTTTGTTCTTGTGCCACTTGATATTTCAGTCATCGTTTGCATGCACAGTCTACCAATGGAAACATATGTGATTTGGGTGGTACGTGATACAGTGTTCTGCTTTCTTGAAATTTGGCCTACCACACCACATTTCATCACTGTCAAACATATCTCCTAGTGTCTCACCGCCATTCCAGACTTCTCAGGGGCTACAGTAACTCGCAGCTTCACCAATACATTTCTCAGCATTGAAGTGCTTTCTGAGGACCTTGCTCCATAGATCTATTTGCATGTCGCCTAAACTCTGCGTCCTCATTTCTTACACTTGGAGACTAGATCCGTAAGGTTTGACTTTGCTTCCTTTTCTTCATGTCTATTGTTTTCGTTCAACCTTTCCCCCATTGTTAATTATACATTGATGTATTGCCATGCCAGTAGACAAAAATGCGAATTTCTCTGTTGTGCTCCCAGGTCTGGGTTCCATCTATTCTGGAACTGTTTTTAGATTCTCATAACTTTCATTTCCTGCTTCAACTTCTGATCGATCCGGTGAGGTCTCCCAATTGCTTTATTTTCAGATGTAATCTAAAACTCATTGCCTGTAAGACTTTGGGTTAGTGAGACAGGTGGCTGCTCAATTCATCTGAAAGTTCCATGTAGTGGCATCACCAAAGTAGGTAGTCTGTCTAGTCCACTTGGTGTGATTAGTGCTTGGAACAGAATCTGGATCCTATTTTAAAAGATGTTACTTTTTGAGTTGTTTAGGTAACCTGTTTGATCCAGGCAAATCTTAGAGGATTGGCAGTGGCTACAGGTCAGCCATCTATGTGGAACATTCTACTGTTGCTGGTAAAAAAAACAGTATGGTAGCATCCTTCTGGTGTACAAACCTCTTCCGATAAAAAAGGTTTATCTTTAAAAAAAATATATTTGTAGTAAGATTCATTGACCACTATCACTTCAATGTTCTGCTAACTGCCTACTGTAGCTTCTCATATGCATTCCTGGTAAGCTTTAGCTGCAAGACACGTCACGTTTTTACAGGGTTTACTGACTTGACCATGTAGACAGTTTTTTCAGCAGTTTATTCTCTGTGGTAGATCATTTATCCACATTACTTATTTTGCCCACAACAAATGGGCAAATGCAAATTTACATGACCTAGATATTCATAGTTAGCAGCAAGGTCAAATCAGTGTACTTGTATAACTGTTTTCATCCTTTAAAGTTGTGATATTATACCCGGCAAATGTGACTGAGAGCTATTTTTAACATCCATCCCCATCAGCTCTGTTAACTTGACCATTACCTTGACCCAGAAGGACTAAATTACTGACTGTATGCTAATCATACATATATGGCCAGTCATCTAGCTCAGACTTGCGTATGAGACCTATATCTGATAAAGTCCTGTAGATTCTGTGGGCTGAGCTGGTGTTGGGTAAGTTTGGTGAAGCTAGTTAAATTATACGAGTCTGAAGCAGCCTTGCTTGAAATTGTTCTGTGGGATGCCAGTACTCTCTCATATCTCTACCTGGGTCCCCAGCTCATCTGCCTCTCAAGTATTTCAGCTGAGGTCCTTACCTCTACCATAGCAACCGGTATAAGTCTGTAATTGCTTTTGCTTGACCACACAAAGTGATCAGGTTCCTGAATATTCATTCCCCAAATCTTATAGCCTACTTGCTTGCAGTTGTATAGCAAACAATTGCCAATGGATATCCGAAAATCCTCTTTCATAAGAAAAATTGTGTATTTCCTTCCAAATTCGATAGATTGCAGATATGTGTGAGAAGCCTATCTGGCACCACGGGGATACATCTCTTCCATGAGCAAATTTAACAAAGATTGGAATTACCTACAATGGAATCTTCAGTGATTTTACAGTCACAGTGATGGCCTAAATCACTGTTGTGAGTCATACATTGCAGTTTAAGTGACATTTTCTGCCTAACGTCGTTCAGGGTGAAGTCTCAGTGGGCAGTGTTTAGCTCCTTAAAGAAAGATGGCTTCAGGATGGGTTGTAATCTTTTGAAAAAATAAAGCAAATGAGGCAGAACCATTATCTTTGTGAGTCCTGCCCTAGCCATTACTGATAATGGAAGTTGTCTCCAGAAAACTGCAGAGTTCTAGATAGCCCTTATGGTATTTTCTATGTTTTCATGTTTGAGCGGCACTCCAGTACAACACATCTGCACTCCCACAGATTGAGGTGCCCTAATCAAGGCTGATGGATTCCCTAATTGATCCTCTGGCTCGTTGATGTGCTGGATTTTCCTGAGTTTACTTGCAAGGCCCATCAGTGCGAACCTTGCTACCAGTTCTTAAACAGTCTGGATGTTTCTGAGATATGAATCTAAGATTGAAAGTTGTGTTATTGCTGGGGACAAACCCATTTTGTTCAGATGTACTATGATGTTCATAGTTGGTAGCCAACAACTTTCATGACATCTTGTAATGTAGGTCCAACATTGATAGTGGGAAATAGGAGAATCTATCCAAAAAGTCTCTCACTGGCTTGACTAAAATCTGAGCACAGGGCTTCCTTCCTGCTCAACACATTTATGGCACTGCCCTCTTCAAACAAATTGATGCACTTCTCAAAACATTGTCTCAGACTGCAGTCACTCGTGGTAGTTGGGCTACTAGTAAAGCACCATCCAACTGGTCTGTGCAGAAGTCAATAATACTCCAGAAAGACTGAACTTATTTCTTCCTAAGAACATGATAAATTCGTCTGCAGCATTCAAGGCAGTCACTTCTGCCCTCTCTGTAGTGATGTGGAGCCATCAATCCAACAATCTACTTGTTTTGTCCCTTCTTGATAATAAATACTTGTTGAAAAAGAATCAATGGTCTAGGCAATGTAGTCTAGCAATCAAAGCTTTGGGCCTTATTACGAGTACGGCAGTCCTGGGACTGCAGTACTCGCAGTCGCGGTCGGACCAACGCGGTCTGCCTGCCATATTAGGAGTGTGATGGTCGAACCACCAGCAGCCCGATACAACTCTTCTGGCACCGCCAGGATCCTTGATCCCGCGGTGCTGGTGGTGTTGGAAATGAGAAGGAATAGAAGCGGTGTCGGTCCTGGCACCGCCATCCATATTACAACTTGCCCTTCTGCAAGCCTTTTCATGGCCGTGCTCCCGCTATAAAAAGCTGGTAGAAAGGCAAGGAGGGGGCACCCAGCAGGGCCCCCGGGCAAATCTGCCCATGGGGTTGGGTGCACATGATGTATGCCCCCACAAGTGCACAGTCGTGCGTGGACTATGTGGCATGTATGACATGGTGCATGCCACACCGTGCATGGACGAGCATTCTGTGCTGTCACGGCGGCGGTATGCTGTACAGACTCTCCTATGAGCGTAACATACCACTGCCGTGAGACCACCACCGTCCGCCCAGGATTGTACTCGTAATCCGGCATGTAGACTTACCACAGTCTTGGTGGTCTTCCTGGGACTACGGCGGTGGCAGTCCCAGCCAGAGACTGCCAAAGTCCTGGACACAATAATTCACTAATTAGAGTGACGTTTGTTATATATCTGGTTTCTAACCTCTGATATTGTCCTTGAGTTTGGACAACTTATTTGGGTTTGCCATGAGGACTCACATACTGTCTCAGTACAGATACATAATACTACCACTGAATGTTTCCCATTGTATCATTGTATCCCTTAAGAATTCTGAGCTTTTATCAAAAAAGTGGTGTGTCACATTTCCTAGGGAGCCCTTGCATGCATCATTCCTCTGCTCAGCTGGTTGTAAGCACCAGCTGGGTAGATAGATGAGCCAAACACCTATTCCTGTGGAGTGGCAGTAGCAGGAGTAAGCCTTTCTAATCCTCCCATCTTTCAAGCATTTTAGACCATCTTTTGTTATTTGTTTTTAGTAGTTTTACAGCTGTAGATTGTACATAATACACCTCACTATTCTTAAATCAATAATATCCGTGACAGTGAATATGATGTATATTGAGCAACACAATATTATAACAATCTCCAAACATTTTAATCACTTCAAACTGTATCATTGGGCAACATCCACACCCTAGTTCCATCCCTGTTCGTCTTCCTATCCATTATTACCCAGGGACTCTGCAACACTCTCAGTAGTTCCTATGGAGGGCCCACCCCCCTCTTTTATCATTTTTTGAGGATGAACACATCATCATTTTTACCACACCTCTTCCTTCCAAGTTTCCTGGCGGAACTCTTAGGGCATTTTCCTGTATTGCCGTATATTTGAGTTCCAGTACACTTATATTATTCAGTACCCTTAGGGCGGTCTGCTGCTACTCAGAGGGTCAGTCAATGCTCTAATCATGTCATTAATTCATCTAATATTTTTTTGTCTTGCCTTTTCTATCATATCCTTTGCCCAACAAATGACTATTGTGGATTTAGCCAGTAGATCCAGATTCCACTTTTAGCCAGGACGAACCAGAGCACTGCAAATATCCTGCCCATCTGGGATTTCTTTTTCTTGGGTAGTAGCCCAAAAGATACTGTTTCATGCTAGGTGTTGCTGTCTTGCCATCAGATTTCCCTATTGTTTCTATTACTTCTAACCAAAATGAAGTAATACTTGGGGATACGATTTTAGATAGTTTAAGTGAGGTGAGATATGTCGTGTATATTATTGTATTGTAACAGTCTGAAGCGGGCGTTAACTGACGTCAGAAAACCAAAATGTGGCTAAGACACTCTGTCAAAGGTTATTCAAGCACTTCCTGTCATTTAGTCTGTGCTTTTAGCAGTACCCAGGGCCTATCAGCATGTTGTGCCCTATATGAATGTGTAGTCAGTGTTATGCAGCCAGAGTGTGTCAACAATGCCATCATTATTTGCAGAGGAGCTGGGGCATATGGAAACGTGGGCCATATCCTCCATGAAATGGCAGCTATTTTAGCGCATTGCATGAACGGGCTCATTTTTATGCTATAGATTTCTTGCACTCCTGCACATGTTAGGAACCTGTTACCTGCCATCTTTCTGTAGTCGTGTCCTGAGATATGCGTGCAAACTGGACTATGCTCCAGTTAATTATACCCCGCTAGAACGGTAGGCACCTAAGTATCCCTTAGATCATCCGGTCCCACACCTGCCGCAACAGCATTGTAATCTTTGAGATGTGAATATTGCCCTAAATTAGTTCTCGATGTAGTTACATAATGAGTCTATTCCCCCTCAAAACTCCATGTCCCTTGCTGATTATGCAGCTTTGCTCATCTTTTTTACATTGGGTTCAGATGTTGGCGCCCTTTGTTTCTGCCAAAGAATTCACTCTATCAAGGGTTTATGTTTCCATTTCAGAGAGAATTAAATGTAGTTCTATCAGCATGGAGGCTGATGCCAATTTGGCAGTTGTGGGTGCACAGACAGAATATCGAGTTTTAAATGTCGACATACACAAATATCATGTTGGAAATATCGTGATGCAGAATTATCGACAGCAAGAATATTGTGGTCAAAAATATCTACTTGGAGGTAAATATAGTTTTTGAAAATATCTAAGTCATTAATATCATTTGCAAAAATATAGTTGTTTAAAATATCGATGTTTTCATTAGTGTTATGTATTTTAGTATGTATTTTAAAAGTATGGGAACAATTTTTTATTGCTTTTGTTTTTTAATATATGTGTTACATTTGTATTAGATATTAATTTGATTTTAGTTACATTTTGGTGCCGATTACGAACCGGTAAAAACCGGGTACGAACCGTCGGTCGGAGCGTTTTCCCCGTCCGACTCGTACCCGGTCGTAAAACTTTACAAACATGGAATTACGATTCGCACGGAAACACCATTTCCGTACGAATCGTAAAAAACACCGACCGACGAAAATAGACATAAGAATGTGATCCGGGAATGCTGCGACGTGACGTCGGGACGCTTTCAGGCAGCGTTTCACGACCCAGGAATTACGATTCGAACCGACAGCAGTCCGGACGGCAATATTTTCACGGCACCCAAAAAGTGCCAGAAAAGCAAAGTACGGCGCGAATCGACCAGAGTAGGTGGCCCGGTACGCACCGTACCCCCCCCCCAGCCCCCGTGAGTACGCGCTGACCCCCCCCCCCAGCCACCGTACGTACGCGCCGAACCCACCCCAGCCCCCGTGAGTACGCGCCGAACCCCCCAGCCCCCGTACGTATGCGCCGAACCCCCCCCAGCCCCCGTGAGTACGTGCCGAACCCCCCCCCAGCCCCCGTGAGTACGCGCCGACCCCCCCCAGCCCCCGTGAGTACACGCCGAACCCCCCCCAGCCCCCGTGAGTACGCGCCGAACCCCCTTGTATGTACACCCGTGTAGGTTCGAGTCGAACCCCCCGTGTATGTACACCCGTGTACGTTCGAGTCGAACCCCCCCGTGTATGTACACCCGTGTACGTTCGAGTCGAACCCCCCCGTGTATGTACACCCGTGTACGTGTCGAACCCCCCCGTGTATGTACACCCGTGTACGTTCGAGTCGAACGTACACGGGTGTACATACACGGGGGGGGTTCGACACGTACACGGGTGTACATACACGGGGGGGTTCGACTCGAACGTACACGGGTGTACATACACGGGTGGGGGTACGACTCGAACGTACGCGGGTGTACATACACGGGTGGGGGTACAACTCGAACGTACACGGGTGTACATACACGGGTGGGGGTACGACTCGAACCTACACGGGTGTACATACACGGGGGGGTTCGACTCGAACGTACACGGGTGTACATACACGGGTGGGGGTACGACTCGAACCTACACGGGTGTACATACACGGGGGGTTCGACACATACACGGGTGTACATACACGGGGGGTTCGACTCGAACGTACACGGGTGTACATACACGGGTGGGGGTACGATTCGAACGTACACGGGTGTACATACACGGGTTGGGGTACGACTCGAACCTACACGGGTGTACATACACGGGGGTGTTCGACACGTACACGGGTGTACATACACGGGGGTTCGACTCGAACCTACACGGGTGTACATACACGGGAGTTCGGCGCGTATTCACGGGGGCTGGGGGGGGTTCGGCGCGTACTCACGGGGGCTGGGGGGGGGTTCGGCGCATACTCACGGGGGCTGGGGGGGGTTCGGCGCGTACTCACGGGGGCTGGGGGGGTTCGGCGCGTACGTACGGGGGCTGGGGGGGTCGGCGCGTACTCACGGGGGCTGGGGGGGGTTCGGCGCGTACTCACGGGGGCTGGGGGGGTTCGGCGCGTACGTACGGGGGCTGGGGGGGGTCGGCGCGTACTCACGGGGGCTGGGGGGGGTCGGCGCGTATGCGGGCACGTCTCCATGGTTGCTATGGGAGTTCGGTGCGGACGGTGTTTTTTCCATACTGTTGTAACATCGGACGCACGGGATGGATCGTGATTCCTCGGTCGGACTTCACTTTTCACATTTGTACGGTAAATCGTCCGAGGACGTGTCTGACACATTTTCCGACCCGAGGACGTGTGGGGAATAATTCCCAATGCGATTCGTATGGACTTTTTACCATGCGAATCGTGATTGCCAGTTTGTACGGCACTTGTACGATTCGTACGGTAAAAAGACCGGATACGAGTCGTACGGGGAAATTTTTTACCGGATCGTAATTGGCACCTTTGCGTTTTTTAGTTCTGTAGCGGGTTGTGGGTTTATAGGGGAATAGGGTAGGAAGTAATTTAAATATAATTAATTATTATTTTATATTAGTATTTATTTAATTGAGATTTTATTGTGTTAATTGTGGGAATTCATTTATTAATAATTATTAGTTGGATGCTAATTACTAATAATTAATTAATTGGTAATTAAGTTAATTGTGTCATTTTTTTTAGGAGTGGCTTGTCGGTTTATAGGGGAATAGGGTGGGAATTAATTTCATTATAATAAATTTATTAATATTTTATATTTATTAATATTTATTTAATTTACATTTTATAGTGTTAATTGCGGGAATTAATTTATTACTGATTGTTTATTAATTGTTAATTATGAATTATGATACATTTTGTAATTATGTTAATTGTCATTTTTTTAGGAGCGGGTTGTGGGTTTATAGGGAAATAGGGTGGGACGTAATTTAATTACAATACATTTATTAATATTTTTCATTTATTAATATTTAATGATTTTTTATTGTATAGTGTTAAAATTGGTAATTCATTTATTATCAATTATTTATTAATTGCTTGTTTATTAATTAATTGGTAATTAAATTATGTTAATTATGTTATGTTTTAGGAGTGGGTGGTGGGGTTTATAGGGGAATAGGGTGGTAAGTAATTTATTTATAATGAATTAATAAGTATTTGTTAATTAAAATTTAAATATGGCAATTGTGTAATTAATTTTAGATGTGAGTTGTGGGGTTTATAGTGGTGAAGGGTGGGAAGTAAAATCTTTTAAATTAATTAATAAGTTATTAATTGATATTAATGTAAAATTAGTTATGAAAATCGTGTAATGATTTTTAGGTGTGGGTTGTGGTGTTTATTGGGATAGAGGGTGGAAAGTAATTTATGTTTAATAATTAGTTGATCATTAATATTAATTAATCAATTCATAAATATTTATGGTAATTGTTTATTTTGATTTTGTGTGTGGGTTTCGGTTTTATAGGGGTAATGTTTGGGGAGTAAATTATTATATATTTTTTTAATTAATTATATTTCTTTAATTGATAATTATGTTAATTATGGAGGTACATTAAAAAAAGTAGATGTCTGTTGTGAATTGTGTGGTGTTATAGGGTAGGAAATAAAAAAGATTACATTTATGTAATACATAATGTTTTTGATTATAAATAATTTTTATTAAAAATAATTATTTGTAAATTATTTTGAAAAAATTAAAAAAATCTTTCTGGGTATTTGTTAGATCTTTTTAACATTATAATATGTTTTTATCTTTTGTAAATTTTTTATATTTTTATATATGTTTTCTTTTTTTCTTTTTTAAAATCTTTTGTGTTGTAGTTGATATTTTGTTTGTTTTGAACTGACTCCAATGGGAATATTAATTGTTATCCCTCTGCTATCCAACACTTTCCCTAGTGTTGCACTCACTGGTTTGCGAATAGTAATTTTTACTCCTCCGCTATCCAACACTTTCCCTACTGTTGCACTCACTGGAGTGGGAATAGTAATTTTTACACCTCCGTTATCCAACATTTTCCCAACTGTTGCACTCACTGGAGTGTGAATATTAAGTTTTACCCCTCCGCTATCCAACACTTCCCCTACTGTTGCACTCACTGGAGTGGCAATATTAATTTTTTACCCCTCCGCTATCCAACATTTTCCCTACTGTTGCACTCCCTGGAGTGGGAATAGGAATTTTTACACCTCTGGGAGTAACATGCATGGATGTGCGCTTATGCACTCAATCCAGCTTGTTTTTCGCTATTGTTTTGTGACGATTCACTCTGAGATTTGGCATGCTTTCAAAACCATACTGTTTCTAAAGATCTTGCAGTCCTGATGGAGCTGGTAGCTTCATTTACTGGCCATTTCAGGATTACAGTGGCACTTATATTGAGTCACATGGTAGTGGCCTGAGTAGCTTAAGGGTACAGAGAAAAATATTAGCCCTATGCTAATGTTCTCTGTAGGTTGTGCCCAGTAATGTTGTTCCTTTTAGCTTTTCTGTTTTTCTAGCTCATATCTATTCAGTGAATACTACAGTCTGAGAGGTGACTCAATTAGATATGCAGTATTCCTCAATTGGTTTTCTGGGGGCATTTTGTCTGATATTTTAGTTACCCGTTTTTTACCTTGTTATATTGACTGCAGACATTCAAGGTAACGAGTGTTACTTGGAGGAGTGAGTGACTGTCTTGGTTCTGTTAATTAATTCTTCATGTCACTGGTGTTTTTGAGAACTCTTGTTTTTAGGTCTTGCTTGAGACAGTGCATGCTGTGTCGTGTGCTAAATATTTTGTTAGATAACAGTGTGCTTAGAGGTTGCCCATTTGCTTGCCATTAGTAACTTCATCCTCACACTCATGTCTTTCTCTTTGGTCAGCGAGTGCCAGCTACACTTCCTCTTCATGTGTTTGTCCCTCCCAGAGGCTTGGCCCAAGTACTTGTGTCCTTCCACTGATTGTGCGTTTCGAGCTGCTTTTTTCTCTCTTTTAGTTGAAGCACTTCATAAGAGTGCAGGCTGTCTCTCTCATTTGCTGCTATCCCATTCCTCTCCGTGTTCTTGCTTTCCCTCTCTGTCTGTGTTCTTGCTTGCCTCCTCCTATTCACCAGTCCCTCTCTATGTTGTTGCTTTCCCCCTCTCATCCCTCTCTGTGTTATTGCTTGCATCACTCGTCATGTAGTCGCTTGCCCCCTCCCACCCTTTCCGTGTTGTTGCTCGTGACCTACCATCCTCCTGCCCCTTTCTGTGTTGTTGCTTGCCCTCTCCCAACCTGCTGCATTCAATTGTTTGCCACCTCCCATCCCTCTCCTTACCCCGTCCCACAGTGTTCTATGTTGTTGATTCCCCTCTCCGCCCTGTCCCATGTTGGTGCTTGCCCCTTCCAGCCCTGCCCGCACCACCCTCCTCATCACATATTGTTGCTTGCCCCCCTCCTGCCCCATCGCGCATTGTTGCTTGGGCCTTCCTACCCTCCCACCCATCCTGCATTGTTGCTAGCTCCTCCCACCCCATCCAGCCATCCAATCTCACCAGAAAAAAACATGCGTTGATAAAGTCCTTAGGTCTTGCCTACCTGACCAACCGGCTTTGTCAATGTTTTTAGCCATGTTGCACAGTAGCGAGGCTGCTGTGCAGCATGAATGAAAATACAAATAAAAAAAGACGTTAAAAACTTGTTTTTAAGTGGAAACTATTGATGTTTTAATTTGTTGTACACCCCGTGAACTCTGGCCGTGACTGTGAAATGAAGGACAGAAATAGAGTGATGGACTTAGTCCCGGCTGTGGAGTGCAGAGAGGTATCTCTTGCTCTTGATTGAAGATTTAACTTCTAGAAAATTAGATGCCTCTACAGTTGGAAAAGATGACCCGTTGCATATTAAAGTTAAAACAAAAAATAGAAATAAGTATGCTAGTCCACAAAATTAATTTCTATCTTCTCTCTGCAGGTGGCGTTGCTGAGGGGAATTGCTAAGTGCGATGGCTTCTTTGGATATACAAAAAGGCAAATATAGAAATGGATAAATTTGTAATTAAAAGGCCTAATGGTTGTGCTCCAGGAAAAAGGAAACGAGAAGAGTTGGACAGAAAGACAGAAGAAATTGGAAATTCAAAACTTAAGGATGAAACTCACAGAGGGCTAGTCCTGAGTGAAAAAGCCTACACTTGGAGGAAACTTCAATCAGAAGCCCTCGATTGTGATTATACTTTGCTCTTTGCTAAGGCTGAAGCGGATGAGATTTTCAAGGAGCTGGAAAATAACATAACATACTTTTCAGGTAAAACCAGTGTCACAATGCTTCATGTAACGTGGTAAAGGTTCAGTCTACTTAAAAAGTTAGTTTTGTTCTGATGAAGTTATTTGGAGGTTATCTTGGAGCAGGAGGAAGTCGCAGGCAGTAGCTGAAGAAGTGTTAACATCTTCAGATCAGAGCATCTTGATGAACAAGCCTAGTGTGAAAGAAAATCAGCCGAGAGCAGGAGCTGCTGGATATATAATTTTTTTACATCTGCTTGGGGCAAGTAAGATGATACTTGACAATATTTCCTGAAGAGTGTTGCTCGTGATCAGCTGTGCAATAGTAAATCTCATGCCTGCTGTGTTTTAGCTTTACTTGACAAAAAGTTAAGTCCTCTTCCCTCAGGTCAGCTTCTTCATCATGTATCTGATGAGCATAGGCGCCGCTTCTAGTTTCCTTCAAGTAATTCCTTGTAGGTGGATTAATATATACCACTGCAGGTTGAAGGGATAACCTCCTATCGGGAGTTTGTTCCAACCCCACGGCAAAGATTTATTCTGTTAAGATTTTGCCTTAATTATATTTTGAGTATGTTGGGTCACCCTAATGGTATTTATTCTAGTAATGATCTTCCTTGTTGCCCATGTGATGATTTCTTGCGTCAAACTGATTTGCACATTTTCTTCTTTTGTAAATTTTACTGTAATCATCGAAAAAGGTTTTTAAAAATTCCTCTTTTACGTAAGCTTGATTTTAGACAATGTCGCACTGCCTTATATTTTTTACGAATGTTGCCTTTTCCTCCAACCTGTTTCTGTGTCACTTCCTTTTTATGTGCCTCTTTGAAAACTAGGAAAATGGTCATTTGCTGATATGAATTGTTTGGTTTTTAGATTTATTTTTAATTGTGATGTATGTGTAACTTTTATGATTAATATTGTATTAATCAAATAAAGTAAATTCTGATTCTTCTGATATAAATTTTGCATATATCACATTTTATTATATTTCCCTCTTTTTATTTGTGTCTCTGTCAATAAGGTAGTAGGGCTTCAACAGTTTATTTTTCCTTTAAATGTTTTTGTTTCTTTCTGGGTTTTGTTTCTGAGGATAGTTATGCCCAATATGACTGGTTTTTCTAGTCCGGTGTGTCACTACTAATCTAATGTTTATAGGTACACTCTACTAGTCTTTTTCTTTTCACAACCCTTAAATATGCTTTCAGTCTGTAATGAGCCTGATAGCACTACTCCACAAGTACCACCACAGGCAGTTACAGTGGCTCCTACATTGTGGTTTCCAGCTGTACGTTTTTCCAGGCATACTGAATCTGATACCCAATTGGTTTTTATTATTATACTTGCCTAGCAGAAAACTGATTGCAAGTTTGGCCTTAGTGTAAACAAGTTCTACTTTGTAGGGACATTTACTTCATGCTGCCCTTGGGTCAGTGAGCTGACATCCAGTTCAGGGACAGCAATCCCCCCTCATCAATCGGCAGAAGGCTCAACTCTGCCTGCAGTCTGCTTGGGGGCTGCTTACTTGTCTGGTCACCCACTCCACTTGGCAAGGTGCTTGATTGAAAATTCAACTATGCCCCCACCCCAGTAGCCTCTCTGTCGGGCCTTGCTGCTCAACTCGGGATGAGCAATATGGCTAAAAGCCTGGAGTCCCACCTGTCTGTTTACACCACAGGCAACCTATTGGTATTGTCAACCTGGTGTTGGTATGATCATTTTAGGGGTTCATAGTAGCTCTGCTCTTGGCACATTTCTTTTGATAATCAACTTCATTGATTTTGAGAGAACAAAGAAAAGGTTAGCAGCAACAGCACAGTACACAGGTCCATATATATGGCATTGCAAGTAGATTGATAATAATGTTATACAATATGCACAGCTTTCAAACACATCACATGGTAAAACAAACAGTCTATCGAAAGGAAGGGGCTAACCCCATGGACCCCATTACCCCAATTGGTCCGTCCATTTACCCCATATCTTTTGGTATTTGGCTGGGCAGCCCCTGGCCATGGCGATATCATGTTTGGCCACCATAATGGCCGTCCCCAAGAGTAGTTTATCTCCCCGGGACCCGTCTAGACCGTCCATAACGCCCGGGGGGGGGGGGGGGGGGGGGGGACGCATGGGGTCATGAGGTACGGGCCAGCCCAGGATATATATGTGAGTTCAGATTCTATCTTATCCCAGTATTTTATAAGGCGGGGGCAGGACCGGACCATGTGGTAAAAGTCTGCTGGCTGATGCTCCCAGCGTGCGCATTCGGAGGAGGCACGCAGCCCTGCTTTTTTGTAGTCGCTCCGGGGTGAGGTGTACAGTGTGGAGATAGTAGACTTGGATGAGTCGAAGCCTGGCGAAGTCAGTGACAGACTTGGGAGCAATAAAGGAGTCTCGCTAATCCTCGTCCTCCAGGGGGCCCAACAATCCCTCCCACTGAAGTTTAAGCGAATCAACAGTTGTAGGGCTGTTGTTCGCGAGGGTACGATATATACGTGATATTCCGCCCTTCCCTAGATCTCCCATCATGACCTGCGCCTCCAGTGGGCTAAATTTGAGGTGTGTGGTGCCTGTTGATATGTGTGTATTTAGGGCATGTTGCAGCTGCAGATATCTGTAAAATTGTAAGGCATGTAGGGTGAAGCGATTCTGTAGGTCCGAAAAGGTCCTTATGTGATCTCTCACGTCACCCAGCTGTGAAATACCAACGTAATTCCAATCTTTAAAGCCCTGCAGTGCCGCCACTTCAGCTAGCCACACGCCCTGCCAGAGTGTCGTTTGTTGGCTCAATTTGAAGTTCCATGCTGTGTGACGCAGGGCAGAGCGCCAGGCCAGGAAGACCGCCCGAGTCACCATTGGGAGTGTTTCAGGGATGGGGCATCCATACATGATGGCCTGGATTCGAGAGAAGCCCATGTCTCGAAGTTCAGTTCTGTAGGCTGGGTCGAACCATCCTCCGGTAAACCAGTCGTGAAGGACAAGCAGCCGGGTGGCTAGATAGGAGAAGTATAGGTCCGTCATGCCCATGCCTCGGTCAAAGGACGGGATGCAGCATCGGTCGAGAGCCATACGTGGCCTCCCACAGAAACCGAGTGGTCATGGCATTGATCACTTTAAACCAGCTCCGGGGACAGTGGAAGGGGGCATTTTGGATGATGCAAAGGAATCGAAGGAAAATCATCATCTTAAATAGTGCCACCCTTCCAAGTGGATTAAGCGGCAGGGGTAGCCAACGTCGGATGTCTTCCTTAGCCTTTCGGATCAGCGGAGTAGTGTTCAGCGCCCATTCCCGTTCAGGTAGTAAAGCGACACATATACCCAAATGATTGCCATCTAATGAGGATATTAGTCTGGCAGTCGAAACACTCCCTGGAGAGATGAAGTGGTACAAGCCAGAGACCGGAAACCCTTTCAACGGCCTGGAGGGATTGGAGACATTTGGGCCGGAGCGGGCCGGGTCCGCCAAGAAGAGCAGGACATCATCCACGTATAGGGCAATTTTGTCAATGTAGTGGCTTCCCCACGCCCAACCTTGAATCGAGTTGTCTGCACGGATGAGGCACGCCGGGGTTCCATCGCCAGCATGAAGAGGAATGGGGAGAGGTAGAGCCAGTCAACAGTATTGAAAGCTTTTTCGAAGTCCACAAGGAGGAGTGCTAGGTAAGGGGTAAGTGTCTGGAGATTTCCAGGCCTAAGTGGAGGCGCCTCAGGCAGTGTCTGGTGCTATGCGTTGGCATGAAGCCGCACTGGTCCTGGCGGATCAGTCTGTTAAGGAGTGGACGCAGGCGTTGAACCAAGAATTTAGCAGAGATCTTGACTTCGGTATTGATTAGGGAGATTGGCCGGTAGTCCGCACAGGCCGACGAGGGTGGTTGGGTCTTGGGAATGACCACAATGGTCGCCATGTATGTCTCCGGGGGGAATACCCCAACTTCTGTCACATTCTGGAATAGGGCAGAGAGATGGGGGTTTAGCAGCTCCCGATAGGAAGCGTAGTATTCCTGAGGGAATCCATCTGGGCCCGGAGTCTTCCGGGACGCCAGTTGGGAGATTGCAGCACCTATTTCCTCTGGGGTAAAGGGAAGATCCAGACAAGCCGCCTCTGAGTGTGTCAGACAGGGAATGTTAACCTGCATGGGGTCTAGAAGATCTGAGAGAGAGCCCTCCAATTTATGTAATTTATGTACTGAATATAAGCAGGCGTAATAGTCTGCAAACGCCTGTGTAATCTCAACTGAAGTACGGCGAGAGGCACATGTGGAATCACGAATCTCGGGGACAGTTCGATTTGCCAGGGGGTATGAGGCCAGTCTGTGCAGCAGCTTCCTTTTGTCACCCCAGCCGTATACACGGGCTACATACAAGCGCCACAACAATTTGGCGGATTCTAGCAAGGTTTGCTTGATTTTTTCGCGTAGGGCTGCTAGTTGCCTATCGCAGGCCACATCTGAAGTTCTGGCAAGGTCAGTCTCCAACCGGACCGCTTGTGCCTCGAGAAGGGCTAAGTGACTGTCCTGGGTTAGCCGTTGCGCCCGGAGGTAGCTTTTGGCCACTCCACGCATGGTGGCCTTACTTGCCTCCCAGAGGTTGCTCGGCGAAGAGACCGAGCCCAGGTTTGTGAGAAAATATTGCTGCAGTTCCTCTCCTATTGTCTTTTGGAACTCCTTGTTTTGCAGAAACCAGGCGTTCAGCCGCCACATCGGGCGCATCCCACCAGGGGTATCGCCTAGGTGCAGGAATAATGCTGCGTGGTCTGAGATTCCCCGGGGGAGGATGGACATGTCGGTCACACAATGGCAATATGGGCGAGAAAGCAAAAGACACACAATGGCAATGAGGGACAAGCATGAAAACCATGTCAATACGCGCGTGGGTGTGAAGCGCTGCTGAGGTGTGTGTGTGTATTGGGAGAGTTGAGGGTTCCAGAACCTCCATATGTCGCAAAGGCCCAGGGCGGTCGCCCACTCAACCAACTTCATAGCTTGAGTCGCTCTGGCAGGGGAGGGTGTGCCCGTGGTGTCCAGGGTGGGTTGCATGACCGCATTGAAGTCCCCTCCCAGGATCGTCTGTCCCCAGGGCAGAATGGAAATGATGTCAGTAGGGTGCCAAAGCGTTGCGGTAAGCATCGCAGGAGGAATGTATATGGATATAAGGTGAATGGTATTCCCTTACAATGTCCCAGAGAGAGTCACAAATCGGCCTTGTCGATCCCTATTAAGGTGAGAGGGGACATATGGAAGGGTCCTCTTTAATAGGATGGCCACCCCCCGTGAGCCCCTGTTAAAGCCCGAGTGCCACACCTTGTCAAATCCGTAGCGTGCAAGGAAGGAACAATGGAAGGAAGGAAGGAACAACGGGTTCCCAAGAGATGGGTCTCCTGAAGCAGGAGGACACCCGGGGAGTGTTGTTGAGCATATTTCAAGACTGCTGTACGTCTGATGGGTTGTGTCTTAGGGGGTTACAGGGTTGTATCCTGTGATGAACTCTTCGTGGGATGCAAGGAGGGCGCAGCCTCCTCAATCGATGCACAGTATGCTGGACGGCAATGCATGTGTGGCATTCCTGTGCTAGAGTGCTGGGTGACGTTGGAAAAAAAAAAATTAACACAAAACATGAATCTAAACATTGGACAATGGTCCATGTCCCCCCTCCATACCTTTCCCCCACCCTATACTTCTGCAACTGAAGCATCTGTCACCCTATAAACTAGGAAAGAACAGACTAAACTATAACGTTTAGCTTTGGGAACTGCGTGGTAGACCCCTCCTTCAGTGTTGGATGTAAGTGTGTCATCGGCAGATTTCTCTGAGTTCTACAGTACAGTACTGTGGGGTACGTGCCCCAGAGCTTTTTGGAATGATGTTTCTCCATTTCCCCACCGCTATCCCTCCGGGGGCCCTCAGATTGCTGGACTTCGGGAAAGATCTGAGTGTATAGCCGCTAAGTCCAAAGTTCCCAGGGGGTTGCGTTCCATGGACGAGCATCCGCAGATCTATTTCTATACGGAGGTTGGGAGCCTGGGGGGCTGGTGGTGTTTCCAGGTTCTCGGGTTGTTGGGCTTGGTGATCCTGAGGCTTCTTTACGGCCCCTACACCCCCTGCATGATTGTGTGCATCTCCTGCGCTGCTTGGGGTGCAGAGGTCGTGAGGTTTGGGGACCAGAGTGTCCAGGTGAAGAGTTTGGACGGGCCCGAGGGGCCGCTCCTCGGTCAGCCAAGTCCAAGCAGCCTGTGGGGAATCGAAGAACTGTGCTTTGCCCTGGAAAATGATGCGGGACGGGCTGGGAAAAGGAGCCTATATCGGAGGTAGGGAGCACGCAGATTCAGTTTGACCTCTGTATAGGAGCGTCGTTGGGTCTGCACCTCTTTGGTATGTTCTGGAAACACTATTATGGTGTGATTCTGAAATTTCAGGGTGCCTAGAGTCCGTGCCTCTCGTAGGACAGTGTGATTGGTTTTCGACGTCCTCGGCTCTTCTGTCTAGTTCCTTGGTCTGGGTTTGCAGGTGGGCCAGTTGCTATTTTAATTGATGGACATCGTCCGCCACAGTAGAGAGGCGGGACTCCGCTTCTGAGATGCGGGCTGTGGCGTTGCGCAAATCTTGCCGGATGAGAGACATGTCGGCTCAACGCTCTCCAATCTTTCCCTCTACGGAAGCCTGGGACGCGCTGATTGCCTGCAGGATTGCGGCCTGATCTTTACTAGGGAGAGACGCCCCCCTTCCCCCAGGGGATCCTGCTCGACTGTGGTGAATTGATCCATTTTTGTTTGTGTTTGGGTGGTAGAGGATTTAGGGCCTCGGTCTTTCCCCATGGTCAGCGGTGGGAAGGTCTCCAGCAGTGTTAGTGTCAGGGCGTCTCTAGCTCAGTCCCCCTCAATCAAAGATTTTCAGTCTCTTCAGCCTCTCCGTGCTGCGACTGGGTAGATGTGCCCCAGGACACGGGATAGAAGATCCATGAAGTATGGAGCCTAAGGGGCACGCGAATGGGCAGCCCACCCGGGGGTCGGGCGTGAGGTTTCTCAGATTCAGGAGCATCTCCATCGGGGCGAGTGGACATGCCCGAGGGCCCAAGGAAGAAACAGAGTCCCGATGCACCAGAGCGCCAAGCTCATAGGTCAGCGGCCACACTCACAGCAGTGCATCTGGGGTCCTGGTTACTCTCTGCAGCAGGGTCCGGCAGGAGCCGGGGGAATATTAGGGTTCCAATGCGGGCCACATCCCTGGCGTGTAGAGGGAACGATCCAAAGCACCTCTTCAAAATCCAGCCGGCAGGCCCCCCGCCCCTCCAGAGATCAGGGAGTAGCGCAGCAACTCAGGCGCTCGTACTTAATCAAATTCAGGAATCCTAATGGCCCTCCAGTGGGCGCGCAAGGACTGCCATCTCAAGCACCCAAGTGGGAGGAGGCCCAGGTCGTGGAAGTGTTGCCGGAGACACCAGTCAGGGGTCCCCAGCCGCGCAGAGAAGGGCCACGGTGGATTCAATTAAGGCCATCCCCCAGGCTCGTTGCTGGGAAGGTTCTCGCAGCAGGACCCTGGAGGTGAGAGCGGGCAAAGGAGTGACGCAGCAGCCCCGGGCCGAAGTGTTCACTCCCGGGCTACTGTACAATGTCTCTGCACGTCGCAGGCCCGAGGAGGGCTTGCGGGTCCAGTCTCTTAGGGCCACACTCGCAGGGCCCGCTCACACCCAGAGGCAGTCACCAAGAGCAAAGGGAGGGGGCACTCACCACCATTCTGAGGGTCCAACAGGTCCCAGAATCGATCTCCCCAGTCAGGTTTGCGCAGGCCCCTCGGATCCGCTCCGCTTCAGCGTGGATTCTTCAGCCTAAGGGGCGCGATGCAGGGCCTCTGCCAGGCGGGATCCCCAGGCAGGTCGCCTGCCGCCTCCAGAAGCGTCCCCTCGCCGTCAGCTTAGATGTATGACCTGCATGGGTGCGGACTGCCGCGCCTGTCCGGAGGGAGGGTCGGGGAGAAGGCCAGAGTCAGGCCGATCCAACGGCAGTCCCACGTGGGGACCTCTGCCAAGCGCACCCCCAAGGGTCATGCGGTCCGATGTCTGGCCGCACCTCTCTGGGACCTGGCGGACCCCGGGTGGATGATCTCGGGCCTCTCTAGGCTTTTCAGAGACGGGCTGGGTCCTCCATTTTTAGGGACATGCTGCAGCCGTAGGTGAAAGAAACTGCTCCGGGCAGACGTCCCAAGCCCGACAGCCCCCTCAAGGCAATGGCGCCGAATCCGGGGAAGGAGATGTCATCGCCCAGAGGAAAAGTAAGGCATCGATGGCACTGGATCTTGGAGCGGATGACGTAGGGGTCCGGAGCACTCTGAGAGTGCGACCGCCATTTTGACGCTCCAAGCCACGCCCTGCTCTTGGCATATTTAGTAAGACAATGGTTATCCTTAGTTGATAATCATTTGGGACCTCAAGTGATGGCATTATTTATATTGAATGATTAAAGGTTCTCTGTTTCTTTGCCAGTGTCCTCTAAGGCCACAGAGAGCAGAGAACATGTATTCTAGGACAATGCTGCCGAATATCAAATCCCTGTCTTAGTGTCAACACATTTGGTGCCAATTTGGGGCTTCCTGTGTGTTAGCAATAGAGAGTCTTGAGACAATGACTCATGCTTGGAACTCTGCAAAAGGTCTTTCTCGGAGATCTCATAATTTGGACTAGCAAAACTTACACCATCTCATCTAGAGGATCTAATAGTTTGCTAAGCTCATCACCTGGCTTCGACAACATCAGGTTTTTCAGTTTTTAACATTAGCCTGGTTCTTCAGGTTGGTCTCTAGGTCAAGTTGAGGACTAGGTAAACAATATGGAAAATGGTATTTTGATGTCAGCACCACCCTGGAGGCACGCTTGTTGTCAATCTACTTCTTTGCCTATTGCTCATGCTCAAATTGAGCTAGTCAGAATTTTGGAGGAAGAATAACCTCATGCACTGAGATGATTACGCAAATGACTTCAGACCCATTTCCAGTGTGGCCTAAGCGGCCCCAAGTCCATGGCTAAAACATCTCAACAAGACATTGGCCTTCTCCTATTTTTTTGTAGAGAGATGTAAGCATCACAACTCTTCTTGTTTGATACTTGCGTTCTGCATTAGTGGTTTTGGGTAGGGTTTGCACAGAAAATGTTTTTTTTTTTTTACCCATATATGGGCCAGCTCCTAACATTTACCTCAGTTAAGATCTATCTGCTCGAGGGGGTGTGGTCTGGCCACATAGGAAGATGGCCGCCTAACTGTGAGGCTCTGCTCTGGGTTGGCACTCAAATGGATTGAACATCTATTTGCAGGTGTCTAAGGATGTTATTTTGGTATTTCTGAGTAATCGGAACATTGAAGCTGTGAAAATTCCGTCCTGCTAGACCATCTCTAACTGGCTTTTCTGAGGTGTGGATACATTGTGGCTTGCCGGGTCTAGCAGAATCCCCGGTGCTTGCGTAACCTGAACTCCCAATGACCTCACTGCTAATTGGGCTGTGACTCCAAAGACACCGGCTTGAGGAAACATTCCCGGTCAAAAACATTTTTTCTTTATGAGGTAAACTAGCCCTTTTTATAATCATCTATAACTGAAGTGTTGTATTCTGAAGAAAAAACCACGTCACAATTCCCTTTTATTATACAAGACTGCTAATACAACATTTTTAAGCAATACTGCTCCTCTCATTTTATTAAGTTGCCTTTTTAAGCATTTTTCCACAGTTCCTTTTCAAGCAAGAAACATTGTTTCAATACACTTCTGCCAGGCCCAGCAGTAATTTATGTTCTCTGGGTTAAGGTTAAGCTTTTTTCAACTGCTTCAGTGAAATAAGAAACATTGCTTCAACACACGGTTGCCGGGCCCAGTAATAATTTATGTTCCCTGGAGCATGTGTGACTTGTATTCCTGCTGACTCCTCTGCTAAATGGACTAAGAATGGAACAATGTGAACTGGATATAAGAAACAATCTTTATTTATGAAAAAAGGCAGCTTTACTTTGTGCTAAAAGTAATCGGTGTACAGACATGTGTTAAAAAAGGAAGTGAGTTGATAGCACATTATATTCACTGCTTACCTGCTAATTGGGCTACAAGTGCTGCAGGCATCAGTCCGGATGTAATATTCCCGGTCTCATATTTTATATATGATGAATGACGACTCCACTTGAGGCTTAACATAATCAAAGTGCAGAACTGCGCAATCTGCATTTTTTTCTCTCACATGAGGATTGTTACTGAAAGAAAGAGAGGGAAATCATTGTTGCAGTGATTTTTTCAGCATTCCCTGAAAGGTTTAATGCTGTCTGCATGTCCATCAATATGCATCAATGCTATTCGTATAGCGCAAACTCCTCATTTCTTTTTCTCCTCACAACTTAAGTCTTTACAATATTCCATTTAGACATATGTCTATCAGCTTAAGAGCTCATTTTTGTTGGTCATGCTTTTCATGCTCTACCACAATATTCAAATGATATCATCAATATTTATACGCAACCTATTTCTCTCATGATAATTTTCATTAAAATAAGGAGATTTTTCAGCTGCAGGTTTACTGGTTGCCTACTCTACTAATCTACATAAAACTGCTGCGCTATTTTCCTCAATGCTTTTTGACTCCAATAGCACTTGACTATATCTTGCTTTGTGGAATCTGGCTCATATGTCATTTAAGTGCTAATTTATTTAATATTCTGATAATTATTTGTTTTATTCACAACTGAAGATTACTCATCTTGGTGCCTTACATTCACTCTACTTGAAGGGTTGTTTGTCTGCAGTTTTAAATATTCCCCGACATTTGAAGTTAGAAGTGAATGTCTAATAACAAGAGTGGAAACAAACCTTCTTATTCACTTTTATTTGCTGATGTATTAAAACAACCACGGAAGATGTCTGGGAAAAACTCCACTGCATCAACTTCTAATAAGGCACATAATACTTCCTCGGTGGGATCCAATGCTGCCATGGATCGTCTTTTCCAAGAAATTTCAACAATCAGCTGTCGGCTAACAGACATGGATATAAACATTTCATCTGTTACCTCAGAAACTAAATCAATACGAGGTGACATAGCACTATTCCATGCTAAAACGGAGGGTCTTGATCAATGTTTGACAATTGTTGAAAATAAAATCGCTTCAACAAAGTCTAGAGATGAAGAACTTCTTTTTCTGCGTAGTAAGTTAGTGGATTTAGAAGACCGCAGCAGAAGAGACAATATTCATTTTTTGGGATTTCCAGAAAAAATTGAAGGCCAGAATACCAGAGCCTTTTTGTGTGATGTACTCCCTAAATTAGTTGGCATTCAGTTCGATCCACCGCTTGAGATCCAGAGAGCACATCGGTCCTCCACGGCACGGTAAAGACACACGTCCAAGACCCCTTATTGCTCGTTTCCTAAGGCATGAGAAAGTTCGACAACTACTGATAGCAGCACGTACTCAGGGTTCCTACTCTTATGACGGTTATGAAATACGATTGGCAGCTGATTGTTCCCGTGACACCAATGAAAGAAGGAAAGCGTTTCTCTCCATGAGACCTCAATTGAGGAAATTGGACATTAAGGGGCCGATTCCAATCCTGTATTTTTTTTTCCCGTACGACTCGTATCCGTATTTTTTTCCGTACGAATCGTACAAGTCGCGTCCGACCCGTGAAGTACGATTCGTACGGGAAAAAGTACATACGGATTGGCCCGATCCGTACGAATCGTAGCGGGAAAACTTTTACGAGACGGACCCGGACACTTTTCCGTACGAACCGTAAAAAGACAGTCCGAGTGTACAAGTACGATCCGTACCGGCTTTCCGATTTACGATTCGTACGGAAAACGTCCCGTACACGGGGAATGACTTGTACAAATGCAATGGCGGTGTACGCACCGTACATTGCAATGGCGGTGTACGCACCGTACATAGCAATGGCGGTGTACGCACCGTACATACGCAATGTCGGTGTACGCACCGTACATAGCAATGGCGGTGTACGCACCGTACATAGCAATGGCGGTGTACGCACCGTACATAGCAATGGCGGTGTACGCACCGTACATACGCAATGTCGGTGTATGCACCGTACATAGCAATGGCGGTGTGCGAACCGTACATAGCAATGGCGGTGTACGCACCGTATATAGCAATGGCGGTGTACGCACCGTACGTGTACGCACCGTACATAGCAATGGCGGTGTACGCACCGTACATACGCAATGTCGGTGTACGCACCGTACATAGCAATGGCGGTGTACGCACCGTACATATGCAATGTCGGTGTACGCACCGTACATAGCAATGGCGGTGTACGCACCGTACATAAGCAATGGCTGTGTACGCACCGTATATAGCAATGGCGGTGTACGCACCGTACATATGCAATGGCGGCGTAAGCACCGTACATAGCAATGGCGGTGTACGCACCGTACATACGCAATGTCTGTGTATGCACCGTACATAGTAATGGCGGTGTACGCACCGTACATAGCAATGGCGGTGTACGCACCGTACATACGCAATGGCGGTGTACGCACCGTACATAGCAATGGCGGTGTACGCACCGTACATAGCAATGGCGGTGTACGCACCGTACATAAGCAATGGCCGTGTACGCACCGTATATAGCAATGGCGGTGTACGCACCGTACATATGCAATTGCCGTGTACGCACCGTACATATACAACGCATGGGGGGAGTGCCTGTACGTCTCGTACCCCTGTACCGTACTGAACCACAGACACTGTAAAACAGCACAAGGAGGGTCTATTCGACTCGCACAACACCACAAAACACATCTACAGTGCACTAAAAATGAAAATGACTGACCTGGACACATCCAAACAGGCAAACAGAGGGGCAAACTCTCAACCACCCCTTATAACACACCCACCAAAAATTCAAACTGCGGCCCACCCACAAATGGACCAATAAAAAGGGCCCACACACACAAACCATGAGCCTTTGCAACAGACTCACTGCAGCTAGAGAGCACACACCAACAACTGCACCCATCCACCTTAACATATACACCGTCACACAACCTCCTTCACACATACCCCCTCTACACATTCACACCCACACCGTCACATTCAGACCCACACACCCACAACCATCCACACCCTCACCCCACACCATGCCCACAGACAAGAATCCAAAGTTAACAAGGGAGGAGCTGGAGATCCTTGTCAATGAAGTCATCAGAGTCGAGCCACAGCTGTTTGGAACATTGGTCAGACAGACCAGCATAGCAGAAAAATCACGCCTGTGGCAGAGGATCATCGATAGGGTGAATGCTGTTGCACCCATCAGAAGGACCAGGAATGAATGCCAAGCCAGGTGGTACGATCTGCGGAGGGCGGTCAAGCGCAAAATGAATGATGACTACGCCCAGAGCAACATCATTGGAGGTGGTGCGCCCCGCAGACCAGTACATTACCATCCCTGGGAGGAGAAGGTGATGGCCCTGCTTCTGCCGGTGGGAGTACATGGACTGCAAGGACTTCTAGAGCCTGGTGAGTACACAAACTTACGTAACATGAGGGTAATGGCATCCACACCCCAACTACACAAAATGCACGTAACTACCCCCAAGCCCTCACCGGCCAGAACCACACTAAAAAATAACGCTAATGCCACTAACATGTGTATGCTCCATTGAGAAAGCAAGACCATGCTATGTCCCATGCTGCACGAAGCAGCAACCCAAGAATGGATGTCCGGTATGCTGGGAGGGTGGGTGGCACAAAACACATTATTGAACTCCAAATCAGACACAATTGCCCTCATCCCATATGGCCCAGGTACATACCCATGCACCATGTGCAATGCACAGGGATTGGGAAAGTACTGACAAGATAGCTCACACTCGGCCTGGGTGTAGGCAGCACAAGGCCCTCCTGTGACCAGTGCAAACACAAACACCAAGACAACAAGGTCAGATATCTAGGACAGGAACTCACACTCACTGTCATGGCAGCATGCTCCATGGGGGGACAGCTACATCACCTGGGAGCCCCACTGCCAAATCACACTACACCCACCAGCAGGCCCCGTCACACACACCCCTTACACAAGCAGACACCCCCGGGACAGGCAAAGGATTTACACACTGTCACAATGGACATGTAACACAACAACATCAATACATAGCCAAAGAAGCATCCAAGCCAAAAATCTACATGTCAAAGACTCAGGAGAACATATCAAACTGTCCCCCGCAACATACCCATCCACAAGTGAACATTGAGGAGAATGCTAGGCACATACAACTACCTGGAGGAACAGTGCCAACTAGAATGTGTATGATACATGCATGTTGCATGAAACAGCATTAACATTGTCTCTGTCTCACACACAGGGCAATGTGATAAATCTACCCCCAACAATGGGGGTAAAGATTCACAGTCCCTGGCCCGGGAGGAACCTGATTCCACCGGCAGCGACGCCTCTCAACATTCCGCGGATGACCCCGACTGACCTGGACCCTCTGGTGTCCAAGCTCCTGCAGAATCTGGTTCAGGACCATCTGTGCCAACCACCACATTCCTGCCACATCCCAGGAGACACCGAGGAGCCCTGCCTGCAGTGAACAACTAAGCCAGTCTGACCAGGAGGGACAAGGAGCGGCGGGCACCCAGGAGGAGGCAGACAACACTGCCACTGCCATCCCTCAGGGGTCCCGTAGACCCGATGTGCCCACAACGGCAGGCCAGGCTTGTGTGGGCAGGGATGGTGGGAGTGGAGGCAGGCGGAGGCGAGAACCTGACCAGCCAACTGAAGGGACCGGTATGTCCCACATACACAACATCATGGAGGCATACTGGCGTGACACCAGGGAGTTCAGCCAGGTAGTGGTGACCCTCACATAGATCAACAACCAGCAGGCCGAGCAACACGCCAGTCAACAAGAACACCAAGGACGGATGGAGGCAAGACTGGCTGAGCTCCTGGCGGTGCAAAGGGACATAAGCCATTCACTTCGTCGGATCGCCGACAACATGGGCAACCCTCCCTGTGCCACCAGGCGAAGACCACCACCAGCCACAGGGAGGGAAGAGGAGGAGGATTCGTCCGACGGAGCGTCCCAAGCATCGTCAAGGCCTGCATCTGAGGGTCCCCGGAGGAAGGTGGGTCGTCCACGGAAAAGTCCGTGAGAGGCAGCGGACCATCCACATCTCCCAGGTCACCTGGCCTGGCACCTGGCCTTCATGTGCGACAGCATCACCTCATTGACTGACATCATCTGCCACATGGACCTGCTGGTCACAGTCTGACTAATGATGCCAAACACTGTGGTCTGGACTCTGATGACTTCAAATGGCAAGGATCCCATCTCCCCCTGTGAACTTTGGATTCTATGCTCCCTGCATTGCACCTTTTTCAATGCACAAATCACGCCCCAGAGCTATAATTAAATAATTAATACGTGAAATTTTATGTTGCAGTCATTTAGCATGAGTCCACAACATACGTGTGGGGATATGTCAAAGTATGCCTGAGTGTGGAACTAACTCCAGCCATCCATACACTTGGATCTGACTCCGGTCGAGGACACACATGTCTCAATGTATCACCAAATACAGACATGGAGCCCAATACTCACCCGTGATGGCCTCAAGCTGCTGAGGGGGGGCTTGCAATACTGCTCAGACAGACCAATTTGGAAGAGTATCATGAAGGTGTACAGGTCATGGGTCATGTTGATGTGCCCGGGGAGGGAGTCCCAGGTCTGTTTGGCAAGGTGGGAGAACTATCTCCTGCATGCAGTGTTTATGTGGATGTGATGAATGGTGGCCAGGGCAAGGTGGCCTGCACGGAGTTGGGTCAACGGGGTGTTGGATGACAGATGTCCAAGGTTTGTTTTGGGTCTGGGGTTGTGGACTGCCTCCTGAGTGTGGTTGAGGAGTCTGAAGGTGATTCTGCAGCAGACAGTGAGCCATTCTAGCTATCTCAGGTGGACGGTGATGTGGCTGGGGCTGGGGATGTTGAAGATGAGGTGTGCGGATGCACCCTGGATGTGGACAACTTCTCCTGCAGTTCTGCTGTTGTTCTACGTAGAGGCCGGTGCTGTAGTTGAGCCGGCTGGTGTCATTGACCTGGGGGACGGTCTGTCTTGCCTTGTAGTGGATCTATCTGTGGATCATTTGCAGCATGCGGAGGGTGTTGCAGCATGAGGTACAGATGGTGGTGAGTTGCATAGTAATTGTCAGCGATGGGTCCATGATGAACACCAGCTTGCGTGCGTGGCCACTGGGTGCTGGTGCTGTGCCCAGACCAGTGGGACACAAGGAGTTGACCCAGCCGTAAGGGGACAATCCTCAGATGATGACCCCAGTCCTGTCCAAGTCCAGCCTCAGGTGGCTGATGTTCATCCATTCGTCAATGGATCTCATGCCTTCTTGAAGTTTGGATCTGGCAATGGCTCGCTCTTTGGTGAGTTTGAGTAGCAGCTGGGTGTCAATGGCATACGAGATGATGATGAGGCCGTGTGCGCATTTGTGATGGTGGAGAGGGGGGTCATGGAGACATTGAAGATCGTCACGCTGAGAGAAGAGCCCTGGGGCATGTGCCACATGACCCCAGTGTACTACATGCTGCAGGGTGGAGGCAGACTCCCTGGGCCTTGCTGGTAAGCTACTTTCTGATTGAATCCTGGGCCCTCCTCTGGATACCAGTGTTGGAGATGTGTGAGCTGACAATGCCGTTGAGAGGTCAAGGGGGGTGGGCTCACCATTGTTGAGCAGGGCAAAGCTGTCGTTGGTGGCAATGATGACGGTTGCAGTGGTGTGATTACTGTGGAAGATGGTCTGGTGCCGGTTGCCTGGAGCTGGTTGCGTGGAGGAAATATGTCAGTTGCTTGTTGAGTGTCTTCCGGATGACATTTGCTGGGTAGGGAAGCAGGGTGATGTACCAGGAGATCCTGCGGTACTGCCATCCGTTGTTTAAGAAGGGCCTGGGTCGGGGGGCGTGGCTTGCAGCCAAGCAAGATGGCCGCATCCTAGTTGGGCTCCGAGGGTGAGACCGACTCCCCGGACATCCGTACCTCATCCGTAAGCTGATCCGGCCCCAGGGTCCCTGAGCAAGTGGCAGAGAGAAAGCGACTCTGCCTGGTCCAACTCCCGAGTCTCTCCGGCGCCTGTGACGGGGGCGACGAGTCCTGTGGATTTGCGGCCCACCCTGGCGTGGTGAGCCGGGGCCTCGAGTGGCGAGCGGACCCCGGGCGGAGCGCGACTGGGCGAGGGCAGCCCTGAGGTGGGGGCGGAGCTTGGACGGCCCGGGGTGGGGGCGGAGCTTGGACGGCCCGGGGCGGACACGGCGCCCGAGTGGAGAGACGCTGCCTGGGCGGCACGGAGGCGAGTCCCCTTGGGAGGCGACATATCCTAGCCTGGAGATCCGGTTTGGCCCCCTGCTGCGGGGCCTAACTGCCGTGCACCCGCAGAAGCGCGGACTCTGCCACCCGTCCCGGAGGCTTGGGACGCAACTACTGCTGCCTTACGACCGGCGCCAGTGGAACCTCCGAAGCGCTCGCCGTCGGCCGGGAGTGGCGGAGAGGAGTACGCACAGTGACCCTGCCCTGTGTCAGACCCGGCCCCGCCTGGGACGCCGCGACGGACCCCAAGGTACGAGACCGGGGATGTGCCGGTGCTGCCTGCACGGACCGGGGCGGCCCGATCCGCCGATCCTCCAGCGGCCCGAGGAGGGGTGCATCTGAGGGGCGCGTCCTGGCCTGGGGGTCCGGTTTGGCCCCCGCTGCAGGACCTGTCTATTGTGTGAGCGCAGAAGCGCGAAAACGGCCACCCGTCCCGGAGGCCTGGGGTGCCGGACTGCTGCTGGTAGAACTTCTGGAGCACTCACGGCCAGCCGGGCCTGGCGGAGAGGACCACGAGTGGTGACCCTGCCCTGTGGCGGACGCGGTCCTGCCTACGACGCCGCTGTGGACCGCGTGGTGCGTGGCCTGGGGCGGAGGACGTGCCCGTGCTGCCTGCGGGGACCGCGGCCTGATCGGGGTGGCCCACTCTGCCGATTCTCTGGCGATCTGTGGCAGGGTGAATCGGGAGACACTTTCTGCCGGGACCATGAGCGGGAAAGGGGCCAAGGGACATTCGCAGGGCAAGCTGGATAAATTTGCCTACGTCAAGGACTCCCCCGCGTTGCCGGACCGCGGCAGGCGCACGGAGAAGGTGGCAGCAGATAAGGAGGCGCCGAAGGTGACGCTTGAAGACATTATGGCGGCCCTGACACAAGTACAATCCACTGTGGGGTCGATCTCGACAGATGTGTCTCTGCTCCGCGCGGACTTCCAGAAAATGTCCGCCAGGGTCGTGGACGTGGAGCAGGTGACGGAGACCCTAACTAAAGACTCGACCTACCTCCTTCAAAAGGTGTCGCAGTTGGAGACGGAGACCAAATGTATGGCGGCCCGGCTGGACGACCAGGAGGGGCGCTCCCGCCGCAACAATGTGCGCATCACCGGGATTCCCGAAAGGGAGGGGCACCAGGCCATGGACCTCTATGTTGAAGACCTGATTAAGTCCAAGCTACAGCCCAAGGGCCTCTCGGCCTTCTTCTCGGTGGAACGAGCCCACAGGGTACCAGGTGGCCGACCACGGGTGGGTGCGCCTCCGCGGCCTGTCCTGGCCCGCATGTTCAACTTCCGTGACAGGGACGCTATCCTGCAGGCGGCGCGGGTGGCGCCGCCCCTCCGTCTCCAAAACTCCACGGTGTCCTTCTTCCCGGATTACACGGCGGCGATGGCGGCGCAGCGTCGCAGCTTCATGGAGGTCAAGAAGAAACTGAGGGCCCGAGACCTACCTTACGCTATGCTCTTCCCGGCGCGGCTTCGTGTTGTGGCGGAGGGCAAAACCGTCTTCTTTACCACCCCCGAGGAGGCTCATGACTGGCTGGAGGGGTGGCGACCGGCCAAGGGCGCTGGGCGCTTGAGCCGCAGGCCGAGGCACCCTGGAGGTGCGGAAGACTCTGAGGGTCACGACCGGCGACTAGAGGAGGCTGGGAAGGAATCTGCCGGATGAACTCCTGGCCTGAACTGCCTTCGACGCAACGTTGGGGACTGCCCTCCATGGCACGGAGCGGCTGGACTGGCCTACTTTCTGTAATGACAGGCATGGACGTTGGGACCTGGGGATTGGGGATGTCATGGTCTTCCTCGGACTCCACGCTCCTGAAAGCGCAACTACTGGTTGGGGTTATGGGGATTGAGCACTCTGCTGAGTTGGGGTGGCGGGCAGTTCTGAGTCCGTGTGGCAGGGAGGGGGTTGGGGGATTGGGGAAAGTTTTCTAGTTTAATTCTTATGTTTGGGTTCTGGAGGACACAGCCCTACGACCTACACCATGCGCGCTTCCAGTGCGCGTCTTATAACACACTCCATAGTATTCATATCCGGCTCCGTCCCGTCTTCCAGCCACCATAATGCCTGGCTCAACACATGACACATCCCCTGACGCCGCTCTGACCCCGGTGCAGCCCCTCTCTCTGCTTACGTGGAATGTGCGGGGATTGGGAGACAAGATCAAGCGAGGCCTGGTTTTGCATAGTATCAAGCGATGTGCCCCGGCAGTGGTCTTACTTCAGGAGACCCATCTCACTGGCACCACTACCAAAGCGCTGAACAGGTGGGGGTACAAGATGGTGGTGCACTCTGAATTCACCTCGGGGTCCCGGGGGGTAGGCATACTGCTGCGCAAACAGTCCCACCTCAGCGTGCTCAGTGTGCACACGGACGGGGCCGGGCGCTTCGCGGCGGCTCACACTCAGTGGGAGGGGAGGTCCCTCAATATAGTGTCTGTCTATATCCCACCTGGGCTGCATGCTGTGGCATTCCCGGCGCTTAGCGAATTTCTGCTTGCACTACCGGAGGGAGAGGTGCTCTTGGGGGGTGACTTTAATGCGGTGATGAATGACCTCGTTGACCGGTCTCCCCCTCGTGGGCGGGGTGGGGGGGTGTCCCGCCTTGCGAGCTTTGCGGCGGCGATCGGGTTCACAGATCTTTGGCGGCGGCATCACCCGACGGCGCGGTGCTACACGTACCACTCCGCGGTGCACGATAGCCTAACTCGCATTGATTACTTTCTGGGCTCCCCGGGTTGCCTCCAAAATATTGAAAGTATTGATATTAGACCCAGGGGTATCTCAGATCACTCCCCGATCCTTTTGCAATACAGTAGCTACCACATGATGCGTCGCCGCATCTATCCGATACGCCCCAGCTACATGCGCTTGCCGGGGATTGGTAAGTCACTAGCGCGTTCGTCGAAACTATACTTTCATGAAAATGCCGCCTCGGTCGACTCCCCTACGATTCTTTGGGAGGCGTATAAAACGGTGGTGCGGGGCCGGGCGATGGCAGACGTCGCAGCGTATAAGCGCGAACAGGTGGCGGAATTGCAGTCGCTGGAGCTCGAACTCCAGGCGGCGGAGGCCCGCCAGGCCGCGGCCCCTTCCCGTGAAGCCTCGAGCGCCCTGCATGTGGTGCAGACGAAATACAAGGAGCACCTGACCGAGCGTGTCCGACAGCGTCTAGAGGCCTCGAGGCACACAGTCTACGATGTAGGCGATAAAACCGGAAGGCTGCTCGCGTGGCTTGACAGACGTGACGACGGCTCCCGAAGCATTGCGCAGCTGGACACTGCAGACGGGCTGACTACGACGGACCCACGAGCCTAGTGCGCGCCCTGGCGGAGCACTTTCGGGGAGTGTACTCCTCCACCTCCTCCATGTCAGAGGATATGGCACTGACTTACATCCAGGACTTGCAGATGCCCAAGCTCTCCCTGGTGGCCCGGGAGACTCTTGAGGCTGTGCTCACGGTGGAGGAGCTACAGGCGGCTATTAGCGCATTACAACCCGGAAAGGCGTTGGGGCCAAATGGTGTCCCGATAGAACTTTATCAGCGGCTGCCGGAGATGTTGGCCCCGCACTTGCTAAACATGTTTACGCACAGCTTGCAGATGGGAGAGCTCCCCGTTGACCAACGGACGGCCACTATCGTGGTGATACCGAAACCGGGTAAGCCCCCAGACCAATGTACCTCCTATCGTCCCATCTCGCTGATCAACGCAGAGGCCAAGATCCTTGCGAAATTGTTGGCCCTCCGGCTCACACCATACTTAGCTGATATAGTGCACCCGGATCAGTCCGGTTTTATGCCCGGGAGAAGTACGTCCCACAATCTGAGGCGGCTGCATGGAGTGCTGGCCCGGGTGGAGCGGTTGCGTGAACCGGCTGTCATTCTCTCCCTTGACGCGCGCATGGCGTTCGACATGGTGGAATGGCCCTTTCTCTTTGCGGTGCTGGTGCACCTAGGGTTTGTACTGAAACTCTGTGCCTGGGTCCGGCTCCTCTACACTAAACCGCAGGCCCATGTTGCGGCCAACGGACACATGTCGGAGGACTTTCCTCTGACGCGTGGCACGCGTCAGGGCTGCCCACTGTCGCCACTGCTTTTTGCCCTAGTGCTCGAGCCGCTCGCGGCTTGGATACGGTGGGAGCCCGGGATGAGGGGCCTTCGGTGGTCCACCGACTGGGAGGACCGAGTCTCCCTCTATGCGGATGACATACTGCTTTACCTGGCTTCCCCTAGACGCTCCATTTTGACGTTGCTGAACATCTGCGATATATTCGGCCGGGCATCTGGCTACACCATAAACTGGTCGAAATCGGTCCTCCTGGTGCTACGGGGCCCCCCTCCGCGGCTTCCGGCAGGGTGCCGGCTACAGGTGGTGGAAGGGTCGTTCAAATATCTGGGGGTGCAGGTGACGATGGATCAAGTGGAGTTTTTTAAGCGTAATTTAGGCCCTCAAGTGGACCGCCTCAGGCGCGATGTGCAGCACTGGGGAGCGTTGCCTCTAACCCTGGTGGGGAGGGCGGCGCTCTTCAAGATGATGGCCCTGCCGCGGTTTCTCTATGTGTTGGAGAACACTCCGTACCCTGTGCCTCCGACCTACTTCCGCACGATAGCTGCGCTTGTTTCCAGCTTACTCTGGGGTAATAAACCGGCGCGCATTGCGCAATCAAAATTGATTCGTGGATGGTACGATGGGGGCCTGGCGCTCCCGGATATCCAACTCTACTACTGGGCGGCGCAGCTTAAGGTGATCAACCAGTGGCTTCATGCGCCTCAGTCTGATCCCGCATTTAAGGCGGACAGGGAGGTGTTGGGGGAGAAGGGTATGCTGTCCCCTCTATACGATGCCCGACGGGCCCCGCAGCTGATTGGCCCCCTTAAGCAGACTGTAGTTATCTGGCATGCGGCACAGGCCAGGTTGGGATGGCGGGGGGTCTTGACTCAACTCACGCCCCTTTGGGACGCCAAGCAGCTGGGTCGCTTGAGGGATAGCAAAGGGTTCGATGCCTGGGACAATATCGGAATCTCAGTGGTAGGCGACGTGTGGCAAAAAGGGGCGGTCGTCCAGTTTGCATGTCTACAACAGCAATACGAGCTGGCTCCCTCAGAATGGTTTCGGTACCTCCAGATGAAGCATGCACTGCTGGCGCAATTGACTCCTGGCGCCCAGGTTCCGGAGGCGTCCCCGTTGGAGGATAGACTGTTGACGGAGTACATGCCAAAGAAGGCTACGTCCTTCACGTATCGTAAACTGATCAACAACTTGCCAGACCCTTTGGGGCTCCTGAGGGAACGGTGGGCGGCAGAGATCGGTGACTTTGATGATCCGGAGTGGCGTGAGGCGCTGGCCTCGCCGCGGGAGGCGGGTATATCTTCACGGCTGCGGCTGGTGCAGCTCCGCATTTTGCATCGCTCGTACTTCACCAGATGCTTGCTACACAAGCTGGGTAGTGTGACTCACCCCTTCTGCCTGCGGGGTTGTGGGGAGGAGGGAACCTTTTACCACACTGTCTGGGAGTGCCCCATTCTTCAGGTGTTCTGGAAACGGGTGTTGCGTACAATGTCACAGGTGTGCAGGATATCGCTGCTGCCGGAACCCCGGCGCTGTTTGCTGAATGTGTGGGAACCCAATGATCTCGATCGTCAGGCGCAGGGCTGGGTGACGCTGGCGATCATGACGGCCAAACGAAATATAGCCCAGAGGTGGGGAGCGGCGGAGACGCCGTTGCTGTCGGTGTGGCGGAGAGAGATGGATGCAGCCATGTTTGCTGAGCAGTCAGTGTTCGTCAGGCGGGGCTGCCCTCGCAAGTGGGCCAAGGTTTGGGGGGCATGGAACAAGTACAGGGGAGGAATATGTGATCCACCGCCCGTGTCTGATGGGGACTCCTCTGATTCGGAAGGTTAGGTTGGTTTGGGGGGGGACGGGGAGAGGGGGGAACGTGGTCCTTTTTAATGCATTGGAAGTGGGCTGGGTTGAGGAATTGTGCATTTGGGTGGGAATTTGTCATAAGATTCCTGTACAAGGTCTGTCTCGTTGTCCTTTTGTTCTAACTGTTGTGAAAACAATAAAAAAAAAATTACACAAAAAAAAAGAAGGGCCTGGGTCTCTGCATGCCTCCAGCACCCTTGGAATGTGGCCAACTCAAAGGAGACATTCAGGACGCGCTGGACGTGGGCTTCAAGGATGGGGAATAATGTGGTTCAGATGTTGTGTTGGAAGGGGACTGATGGAGAGCCAGAGTGGATGGTGCACATGAGCCAGGTGGTGTACTTGCTGCTGACGGGAGTCCAGAACCTGAGGGGGGTTTGTCCTGCGGATAATAGTGCTGTCTGCCTCTGTGTGCCAAGGCTGTTGTGTATGGCTATGAGCTAGCAGTGGTACAAGGTTGCAAGGGATGTGATCTGCCTTGTAAGGGTGGGGTGTCTTGGATGGAGATCTGCTGTCAGTTCACTCACAATGCTGATGTGCTCCTTGATGTCGTGTGTTTTGGTGTCTCAGCACTATCTGAAGGATCTCCACTTGTCCTTGCTGAAGATATTGTGATGGCTGTGTGTGGTCTTTTCCAGGCCTGTAAGGTAAATGATGGCTCTTTGTGTTGCAAGGTGTGCACAAGAGTCCGGCTAGGTCTGTAGGAGTCCAGTAGGTCTGCCTTGTCCCACGTGCCTTAACTATTGTTATGCTTCCAAGGAAAGTCCGTCAATGTGGCAAGATTGTTGGATCAGTTGCTGATCCAGTGCGTGAGGTTTCAGGGTGTTGCGTTGGTGTTGTTTTGAGTGTCCCACACAGCTTGTCTGTGGTGACTTACATCAGCATCTTTGGGGGATCGTTAGCAGGGTGTGGGGCAGTGTGTTGCTTGTCGGAGACGTCGATTAAAATGTTGATGGACCAATGATGGATGGTGGTGTGGTTCTCCTCCAGCAAGAAGTTACTGGCCCCCAGCCACATGTAGCCTGTGGAGGGGACGGCGTGTGTGCAGATGTACGTGTTGATGGCTTAGCGCAATTGTGAATGTAGGCCTGGATATCTGTAGATGAGTGTTACTCTGAGGGTTGCCAGGGAGTTGCTGCAAACCCGGATTTGTGACTCTGAGGATGTACTTGTGAATCAATTCCAATTCATCCTCCGGGATTATTGGGGCCGTCCCTGCGGGTGATCTTGTATCCGTCTGAGATGGCAATGAAGAAGTCGTGTGCTGAGGATGCGTATGTCCAGGTTACTGTCATGAAGGTGATGTGTGGCCCTGTTGTATTGAGGAGGTAACAGAGTCCAATGGCGTGCTGGTGGACGGAGCGGGTGTGGAGTAGGAGGCACATGACCTGGTTGTTCTGACAGGGTCTGGTAGGCTGGGCAGCGCTGTGTAGGCAGTTGGAGTAGCACACTTAGCATGCGAAGGTGTCGTGTGTGCACTTAGGGGTTGCCTGATAGCAGGCGGATGATTGTCTGGAGGACATTGCTTGGAGGTTGGCTGCAGCATGAGCCTTTTGTGTGACGTGGGTCATGCAAAGACCAGAGGCTCGGGCACTGTGCACGTTGCAGACGCACACGGTCCTGCCTTTGGCACGGCGTTGGCGCAACAGTGGCACAGACAAGCTGCTGGCTGCATTAAGAATGGGTGGAGTGGGGAAGGGAGAGCATATTGGAGGTGTGTGGGTTGCAGAATCATGGCACTCGGTGGGGCGGTGCCGCAGGTGAGGCAGCAGCAGGCGGAAGGGGTACGAAACTAGGCAAAAAGTAGCACACAAGGACAAGGAGGTCAGAAAGGCACAGTGCAACAGGTGTATGTAAAGGAAGGAGTGTCAGGTAAGTCATGGGTCACTACGAGAAAATGTATGACCAATCACCAAAAATGACGGGCACAGGGTCAGGCAACAAAATGCGGAGCTGCGCACAGGAGACACACCATCAGCATGTGTTCACGTCCCGTTGTATGGAGCAACCTGCACAAATACATACACAACCAGGGACTTCATGCACAATAGATATTATTAGCCATGAAGAACTGCATGCATGTTGCCGAAGTACACATACACATATGCTCAATATTTGACAAGTATGCCATAGATGACGCATGCAAACTGGCTAGAGAGCTGCAGTGACAGAGATGAGGCACTTTGGATTGTGCTGAACACCTTTATTCCACATACACACACAAAGGGAAATGCATCCATGTGAACAGACTCACAGGTCAGTTGACAGAACATGTGGGACATACGCTGGACCCCCCCTTCACAACACGGATGATGTCAATCCCAATGAACTAGCACACAATTCAAGGGGATGAGTCAAACAAATCCTGCTGCACACGGAGAGGCTGCAATTCCCCATAGAGCCTGTTGTTGTGATGTCCCACACTATGTCCACCCGTACCATCCGCAATGTTTCAGAGTCAAGGTTTACACACATTGACGCCTTCATCAGACGCCACACTCCACTACAGATGACAGTCAAGAAGGGTGACTATCATGTCATGGGAGTGATGCTACATGTTATATGCTCCATGGTGAGAAGACATGTATGCATGGTACCACAACATGCACAGAAGCAGGCCCACACATTCCCAACCCGTACCACCACCAAAAAGCCTTGCTGCTATCCTTACCCAAACTGACATTTCCACATGTCCGTGCATGGAACGTTGATTCAGCACACGTTGCAATCCTCATGAGGAATAGCAGGAGGACAAAGATGACACGAGCATACAACAGGCGCAAAAACCTGGGAATGACAGACACACAAGAAGTCATCTAAACATTCTCGTCGCACACATGGACATTTACAAAACATGAACAATGTTGGACACATGTAAATTTCAAAGAAAGTCTCTCCGCAAAACTGTGTGGCATGACATCATTACTCGAGTGACACATCAGAACACACATCAAAGTCACTTTGCATTCAGTCATCTGGACACACACATTGCAACACATGCCACTCAATGCTACAAGCTTGCACACTCATACCCAGTGACTCACCATTATGAGAAGAAGTTGCGTATGAGCTCACTCCGGATATCATCCTCCTCCTCCTCCTCATCACTAGCCTCGTGAGCAAGCCTTTTATGGGTGGATGTTCCTGCTCATCCGTATCCAGGATGAGTGGCACTGCCTTCTCAACTGCCATGTTGCGCAGCATGCAGCACACGAGGAAGATTCGGCAGACCTTCTCCGGGGCATAAGAGAGGGACCCGCCTGTCTTGTCCAGGCACCGGAATCGGCTCTTCAGGGGGCCAAACATCCTCTCAATCACTCGCCTGGTCTGCCCGTGTGCATTGTTGTACCTGTGATCTGCAGCTGTTCTTGGATTGTGGAGAGGTGTCATTAGCCATGGCATGTTGGGATATCCAGAGTCCCCTACATGGAAACATCATGTAAAAAAGTGGGTCAGGAGATGCCGTAAGAGCCAAAGATACCGCAACACACAGGACAAACAGAGTATACCCACCAACAAGACATGCTCGTTCGTTGTGCAGCCACAGCATCATTTGTGGCACCCTGCTACGCCTCATGATGTAGGCATCGTGTGCTGATCCTGGAAAACGTGCACAGACATGGGAAATCAGCATGTTAGCAAGACACACCACAAGGGCATTTATCGAGTGGTAATGTTTTCTTTTGCGATAGGCTTGTGCCTGTGGTGGTACCAAAGCCACATGTGTACCATCGATGGACCCAATGACATGGGGCATCCCTCCCAGGGCATAGAAATCACCCTTGACATCTGTCAACTCCTCAGGAGTAGGAAATGTGATGAATTCATCAAGGTGCTCCAACATGGCTGCTAAAACATCACGCAGGACACGGCTGAACATTGTCTGTGACATGCCACCAACATCAGCTATGGTGAATTGAAACGTACATGTGGCAAAAAAATGTAGGGCTGCCATCACCTTCATCTTTGGGGTCAGCGCAGTAGGATACCTGTGTCACGGTTGGAGGTGTGGTGCCAGCCTGTCGGTCAAGTCCTCAATCAACTGTTGAGTGAATCTGTAACGTCGGATGCAGGCATGTTCCCTCATGGCACCCAAGTCTGGCATTGGTCTTGGGACAGGCGGTGCCCTGCAAGACATTGTTTGTAAGAATGAAGATTGAGAGTCTGCCAATATCAATGTCAATGAACATAGCACATGCTACACTGCTAATACACATCAGGTAACTATGGAGTCGGGTGTGTGCAATACATAGAGGACACATATGCCAGCTTGCTGGCACTCCTACAAAAAGCTAGATACACCTGTTGATTGTCAAGTCTACATGACATGCCCTGAAATGAGTTGGTGGCCAGTCTGAGTGAAGAGCCACAGATATCACCGGAGTGACACACAACCACATAGCTGCATTGGAAGGATGTAATCTCATCCACACAGCTGACTGCAAGGCACACGCACAGGTCACAAGGAATGTCAAATGTACATATCAAACACATTGCGATGAAGGGGTACACGTGACAAGAGAAAGACCCAGCATGATGTCCGATGCACACAGACCCTACAGCGGTGGGAATCCCCATGTGGCATGGTGTGCGTAGATGTGTCCCATGCCCATCTCCACACAGACCCATGTTGGATGCACCAACAGCAGATGCAGTTGACGGAACACTGACATCAAGCTCATGGGAACACATGACACACACCTGACATAGTCACAAAGGGGCACGCAGATCGTGACATGTCAGTTGATAGAGTGTCCCTGTCCCTGGCATCAGGAGACAGGTGCGGCTGGTGATGACTGTGCCATCCCACTGCTGCTGTGCATGACACAGTTGGACTACAGACACACGTGGAAGTGTCAAGGTGATGTGTGCCACATAGTGCCCCATCACACATGACGTGTCCACAGGTCATCACACATCAATTGTGCAACTAGATAAGATGACCTGTGCAATATCACTGGCTGCCACACCTAGGGCCTGCACATAACAGTATGCAATGACAAGTACTTGATGGACATCCTTGTGCGACTCGTAGCCCTCCATTCCTGGCATGTGTGCGCCTGTATTACCATTGTAAGCATGTGAAATGCGTACCCGTAGGTGTCTAACGCACTGTACTACTAGTGCGTACCCGTAGGTGTGAACTAGTGCGTACCCGTAGGTGTCTAACGCACTATACTACTAGTGCGTACCCGTACGTGTGAACTAGTGCGTACCCTAAGATGTGTAACGCACTGTACTACTAGTGCGTACCCGTACGTGTGAACTAGTGCGTACCCGTAGGTGTGTAACGCACTGTACTACTAGTGCGTACCCGTGCGTGTCTAACGCACTGTACTACTAGTGCGTACCCGTAGGTGTCTAACGCACTGTACTACTAGTGCGTACCCGTAGGTGTCTAACGCACTGTACTACTAGTGCGTACCTGTAGGTGTCTAACGCACTGTACTACTAGTGCGTACCCGTACGTGTGAAACGCACCGTACACCCGCTATCATCGCGTGTGTACGCTTCGTTTCACCATTGTACTTGTGTCGTAGGGGTACGTGTGAAACTCACCGTACACCCGCTATCATCGCGTGTGTACGCTTCGTTTCACCATTGTACTTGTGCCGTAGGGGTACGTGTGAAACGCACCGTACCTGTGTTTGGATTTCAAAATTACATAGGGGACACATAAGGGACAAGTATTAGGCCCTAAATGCATGCTGGTTGTCATGGAGACAGAGTTTTCAGTTGAAAAGTGTTGATCATGTGTCCTGGAACAGTCAGTTGGCCACAAAATACAAAGTTGCAAAGTGGTTGTTGACTTGACATGATGCTCAAAATTTGAACGATGCGAATGCTGTCATTGGTGTATGTTTAAAGTCATTGGGGTATGTTTAAAGGGATTGGAGTAAACGTAGGATGCAAATGAGTCTGACCAATCACTATGTACTCCTCTAAATGAATGCCCCTCAGCAAGACAGATATAAGGCAGCCAGAACCCATGAGAGGGCACCTGCCTGCACAACTTTCCTGTCGACCACACAGCTACTGTCTCTGCTTCCTCTGGACCATGTCACGTACTGTGGAGAGGGCCCAGCCATTCACCCTGGAGGAGAATCAGGCCTTGCTGGACGTCCTCCTCCCACAGTACACCAAGCTGTATGGGAGACCAGGGGAGCAGGTGAGTGCTGAGTCCACTAACTTTGCCTATGCACCTGTTGTGTGAGTGTCAATATTGTGTCCAGGTGGGACAGACATGCAATGTTATTTAGAGTGGGTCCCAGGGGGGGGACATGCTGATGTGTCTCATGCAGAGCATGATGTAGTTCCTGTGTGCACTCCTCACTAGCATTGTGCTTACTGTGGCTTTCACTGCATAGTGCATGACACTTTCAGCCTGGAAATCCTTGGTGGCTTTTTTTCCTATTGTCCTGAGGTGATTCAGTGGTCCCCCCGGTGTGACAGGTGACTGTACCCACAGATGTGTATGAGTTGAGTGGCCCTGTGCTGAGAGTGTCCAAATGATGTGTACGACCTCATGGACATTGATGTGTGTGAATGTTCCTTGTCATGTGGGTGAGTGTCTATGTGAAGTGTTGCACCACAGCTGCATGGAGGAGGCAACAGATCAACCCATCTGATGTGACAAGTAAGCCGTGCTGTGTGTCTGACTTTCAGAGCTAGCATGACACCTGTGACACCCCACTGGCAAGTGGCACATGTGCAGAGTGAGGGTTGTATCCGCTGTTGTCAATGACAGGCGAGTGATCTGTGCTTGGGTGTGTCTGCCTAGTATGCTGATGGTGCGTCAGTGGAGTGGGACATGTGACTGCTTGGCGCGTGCTGCCCTTCAGCCTGCTGTTGCATGTGCTGCACAATGTGTGGCATGATCAGTCAGTGTGTCGCACACCTCATGGCAACATGTTGACTTTCAATGCCATGTAGTGCATTGGGGCTTGCACACAGGCCAATTTCTTATTGTGTATGATGTAATTCCTGTCTGCATCCTATGCCCTGTGCAACATTTCAATGATGTTCAAATGTGTGTCTCTGGGACATGGAGCAGGTGTATTGATGTGGTGTCACTTTGTCATCCTGACAGGTAACTGCCTACGAGAAGGGCGTGATCTGGAAAGACATCGTCAGGGCCGTGAGATCTGAGGGGGATCGTCGTCGCCAGCTGCCCCAGGTGCGCAAGAGGTGGCAGGACACCCGGTGCTTGACCCGGCGGATCGCCCGGGTCCAGCTGGGGCTCGACAGTCCGCGCCCCCACGGCGGCCGCCGACGCCTGACCCCCCACATGAAACGTGTCCTGGCGGTGGTATTCCCTTAGCTCGATAGGCAGTTACAGGAGAGACTGCAGCAAGGAGGGGATAGGTACATGGCTGTTTGTCGTGTTATGTGTCGCCAGCTTTTAGAAGTGCTCTGTAGCCTGGATACACTCCCAGAGTTAATATGTGCAGTGCATTTTCTGTTCCCCAATGTCACCTGGTGCTCTTTTTCATCCCTTCCCCTCCTTGACATGTGTCCCCTGGTGTGTGTGTAATCACATTTGCACATGGTCATCTAGGGTGCCAGTAAATCTAAGTGCACATTGCTTTCGGAATCATGTGGGAGGGTGGTCTGTGACTTGTGTTGGTACCTTGCCTGTGCCATGACCTGTTCACTATGTTGGGGGTCCATATTTGTTGTCACTGATGATGATTCTCAACATAGGAGTGTAAGCTTTAAAATGAACACCCTTGCAGCATGCATGACCAATGTTGTGGCCTCAGAAATGTTGTGCATGAGTGGGAAATATGCATATTGCCATGACGGTTGAACATGGTACAGTCAGCTCATTCCAGGACCACGGAGCAGTGTGCCCACTACAGTCCCCTGAGACACCCTGGCCTCCTAATCATGTGTGTCATCCAACACTGTGCACATTCTCTGTGTGTTCAGCATAGGTCTGCCTCTGTGGCATTGTTCCCTGGCCTAGTTAGTATTTAGCAAATGTGTGCTACATGTGTCCACTGGAAAGGGATACACCATTTTGCTTGTGCATACTCACACTGGGCAGTGCCTGTGTGGCTATTCACAACAATCTGTTGATGGTTGTTTGTCACAAATATGTGTTGCCAGCCCCATGAGGTGATGTTGTGTAAATGAAGCTATTTTTCCAGCACAGTTATTGTAACCCTGAATAAGAGGTGTCACTTCTTGATCTGTATCAATCACAGGAGAGGCATACATGTGCAACCCTGATTTTTCATTGCCAGGTCTCACTTGTGTGTGATACTTGGCTGTACAAAGAATCACCATGCAGTGCCCCTGTGATGCTGGCCAGTGCTTAATTTACCTGCTTTGCAGCCAGTGTCAGTTTTTATAAACATGATTCCTGCTCATACATTTTTAGCACCTGTGTATGGTTCAGATGCAACGCTGTTTGGACTTTGTGTGATGACATCTGTGTGTACATTCTGGCTTGCCCTGAGGGTGTCCCCACAGTACAGCTAGGCTTTTTTTCTACCCAATTGCAGGCCCATTAGCTAATGCATTGTCCTGGGTGTGGACATGTGTGCCACTTCAGATGACAGGCAGTAGGTCATATGTGTAGCCAACTGTGTAATCAGGTGAAGGATGGCCATATGACAACTGACATAATTCAAGTTGTTACTCTTACAAAATTGTACCTTGGCACTCACAGCACTTGTCAACAGTTCTTCATGTTTTAAATGTGGGAATTTGATGATTTGTGTTGAGAACACTGATGTGCCTGCATGGAAAAAGTTGCCCAAGGAAGTGCACACCAAAATAAATTTCCACTTTCATGGAACACACTGGCACATTTTCTAAGAAGCCACTATTCGAATTAAATGGTGTTGCTGATTCTCCATATACATGTTCCCACAGTGCTCTTGATTTTGTGAGACTCCTTTGTTGTTGGTGATACAAACTGACGAGTCTCAAGACATCCAGACCTCCGTGGGCCCATGTATATGTACTGTCTGCAACATCATTAATTTCTAACAGTGGCTTCTTAGAAAAGGTGCCAGCTTCTTCAATGACAGTGTAAATGTACTTTTGTGTGCACTGCCTTGTGCGACATATTTCAAGCAGGCACATCAGTGTTCTTTTCACGAAATGGCGAATTGGCATATTCAAAACATGTAGATTGTGTAAAGTATTGTGATTCCCAAGGTAGCTACATTTTTTGGTTTTGTGTTCCAAGGTACTTACAGGTCTCTGAGTGTGGTGACAGCTTGAGTATTGAGGTGGGTCAGTTTACAATGGGTGCACCACTAATGTTCCTTTCAGGTTAAACAAGAGGTGGCATGACTTCATTGTATTGTTATGCTCACCGGTTCACATACACTAGCTTCTCAGTGTATTTCTCAGTCAAGTTGCGGTCTTTTGTGTTCTTTTTTTCCTGGTGTCCAAGTGGCATAGTGGGTCTACCAACTGGTCAGTACAGGGCTTACATATGTGCGGAGTTATCTAGCTGTTACTCATGATGCATTGCCTGATCTGCACTGTGACCAATTGTTCTTGTGCTCATGTGTCAGATGTATATAGGTGACTGATGCATTTCGGTTTCTTCTCCTTGCCCACAGCATCATCATCCGTAACCGAGGGAGACACCTGCATGGACCTGGAGGAGGGACCCAGCGGCAGTGCCACCAGTGCTGTGGAATCAGAAGGACCCAGTGGCACGGAGCGCGAGGGGAGTCAGTCGGAGGACCTGTCTGGACACGATACCAGCTACGACGCCGACTGGTCCGAGGCTGACCTCCCGGCGGAGGCTGCAACACCAACTGGCAGCATCCCCACATCTGTCCCCGCCTCCTCCATTACCATCTCCGCCCTCCCAGTTGCTCCCGTCCCTTCTGTCTGTGCAGAGTCCCACCATGTCTCCTTCATCCCAGGCACCGCACCCCCTGCCCCTGTCACCCCTGCTGCCCTCAGTGAAGAGTCTGTGGACATACTTTGGCAGTTGCAGGTTGGGCAGGCATTGGTGCTGACTGTCCTCCATGGACACACTAAACTGCTCACACAGATGGTGTCGTTCATGGAGGGCATGTCAGCAACGATGTCTGACCAACGCAGGTTTCTGCGGTCCATGGACTCTTCCCTGACGGCGGCAGTTTCTCTCCTGCAGCGCTCCGTCCCCCCCTACCCCGGACCCATCCACACTGCCCTCTCCCATGCCTGCCCAACGCACACCCAGACAGTCACGGGCACACACCCCACCAGACACATCCAGTATACCCCCAAGTAAGGCACAGCGCACACCTCCTGGCACGCACACTCAGGGGGATGTAGGCACACCCACAGGGGCTGGGGGCAGACGACATACACGCAGCCACAGTCGCAGTCCGCAGTCCTCACAACCCTGTTCCTCCAAAACCACTCCCCTTAGCTCCCCTGCCAAACTGTCACCTAAGGAGACCTGTATGTTTGAGCTGGGCCTCGCCCCCACTGAGCCACCACCCCACAAGCGGGCGAGGAAGTCCCCAGGCACGGGAGTTGAGTCCCCCCACCATGTCCACCCCCTCCCCCAAGAGCGCTGCACCCCATCCCTCGGCCACCACACCCTCCGTTGGCCCTGGGGTATCTTCAGGTGCAGGGGTTAGGACGGAGGCCCTCGCAGCAGTGTGCAGCACCGTGTTCACCTCCACCTTTGTCGCTGCCCCACCCCCTGTGGTGGAGACGTCCACCCCTGCACCCACCACACCTACCCCTCCCCCTCATGTCCCTGCGGTGCCTGGTCCTGCCATCGATGATGCCCCCCCGGTCGACAAACCTTGAGGTTCCTTAGTGCAGGCAAGGTAGGGGTGGACGCGGTACCCTACGTCCACCCTTGGACTTGAGAAATGGACTGGCCATTGGCCTTTGTAGATAGTATCTTTTACATTAATTCATTTTTGGTGCTGAATAAAGCCTTTTCTTTTACTTTCAACACTATTGCATTTCAGGTACTTGATGTTGGTGATGAGGCTCCGGGAGTTGGTGTTCTGGTAATGTGTTAGGGTTCTGAGAAATGTTTTTGAATGATGGTCATGAGGTGGACCATGGTATCTGTGTGCCATCACAATGTCCCTGCAAAGATTCATTGGTAGTGTGTGTTCATTTAGTTTGGAGACATTGTCCCAAGGAGTGTTCCTTCCTCTGTGGCACCTGACATCTTCCCTGCAAACAGTTGCACTATTGTTGTGCTGACCTGTGTCCACATTTCCTTTGTTGGTAACGGATCCCTTCAACAATGGCCATGCCTGCTCACCGATGTCTCCTGCTGAATCGTCTGTGCCATCCTTGCTAGTCACTGTACTTGTGTTGTGGGTATGTAGGAATGCCCTCAGGGACAAATTGGCCCTTTTCAGCACTAGGCATGTGTGTAATCACGGCCTACCACACAAATGTTACTTGTTATGCAGGGTATTTGGGCACATGACTCACAATTGTGGGCATTATATGTGGTGGAATTGAACCCTATTTCTTCCATGAGAGACAACATCTTGGTGGCTGGACCAGCACCTGTACATTCCTTACACTCCTGGGATGTGTGTGACAGTGTGTGTTCCCTTTGGCTATCTTAGTTTTGTATGCAGTTACATGACTATACAGTCTGTTGGCATGAAATCAGGGTGTGTATTGTGCTGCAGCCGCCATGGGTGGGTATGCATGTGTTATATGTCCTCACACCCACATGTGGTATGTCATGCAGTATGTGACAGACATCCATCGTCCTGGGAGTGGGACCCTGCTGTCAGTGATGTGTTGTAATAGCACTAAAATCATAGTCCAAAGTTAGGGATGCGTCCATACCACCATGTAGGTATGGTCATCTGATGATGGTGTACACCCCCCATATCTCTGACCACTGCTGGTAGTCATATGCACCCACCCCTCATATGTGTGGACACTGTTAGGAGTCATATGCACTCACCCCTCATATTGCAGGCCACTGCTAGGAGTAATATGCACCCACCCCTCATATCTCTGACCACTGCTAGGAGTCACATGCAGCCACCCCTCATATGTCTGGCCACTGCTAGGAGTCATATGCACCCACCCCTCATATCTCTGTCCACTGCTGGTAGTCATATGCACCCACCCCTCATATTGCAGGCCACTGCTAGGAGTCATATGCACCCACCCCTCATATGTGTGGACACTGCTAGGAGTCATATGCAGCCACCCCTCATATTGCAGGCCACTGCTGGTAGTCATATGCACCCACCCCTCCTATGTCTGGACACTGCTAGGAGTCATATGCACCCACCCCTCATATTGCAGGCCACTGCTGGTAGTCATATGCAGCCACCCCTCATATGTCTGGCCACTGCTAGGAGTCATATGCACCCACCCCTCATATCTCTGTCCACTGCTAGGAGTCATATGCACCCACCCCTCAAATGTCTGGACACTGCTATGAGTCATATGCACACACCCCTCATATTGCAGGCCACTGCTGGGAGTCCTATGCATCCACCCCTCATATTGCAGGCCATTGCTGGTAGTCATATGCAGCCACCCCTATGTCTGGACACTGCTAGGAGTCCTCTGCACCCACCCCTCATATGTGTGGACACTGCTAGGAGTCATATGCAACCACCCCTCATATTGCAGGCCACTGCTGGTAGTCATATGCACCCACCCCTCATATGTCTGGACACTGCTAGGAGTCATATGCACCCACCCCTCATATGTCTGACCACTGCTAGGAGTCATATGAACCCACCCCTCATATGTGTGGACATTGCTAGGAGTCATATGCACCCACCCCTCATATTGCAGGCCACTGCTGGTAGTCATATGCAGCCACCCCTCATATGTCTGGCCACTGCTAGGAGTCATATGCACCCACCCCTCATATCTCTGTCCACTGCTAGGAGTCATATGCACCCACCCCTCATATGTCTGGACACTGCTAGGAGTCATATGCACCCACCCCTCATATTGCAGGCCACTGCTGGGAGTCATATGCAGCCACCCCTCATATGTCTGGACACTGCTAGGAGTCATATGCACCCACCCCTCATGTGTGTGGACACTGCTAGGAGTCATATGCACCCACCTCTCATATTGCAGGCAACTGCTGGGAGTCATATGCACCCACCCCTCATATGTCTGACCACTGCTAGGAGTCATATGCACCCACCCCTCATGTGTGGACAGTGCTGGGAGTCCTCTGCACCCACCCACGCACCCCCTTGGAGCAGTACACTGCTGGCCTGGACCTACACACACCAATATGAAGGTAAAATGCTGGGCCAGTCCTCTAAGCCCACATTCCTGGTGTGTTTATGCCTCGTATTAACAGGGTACGTGTGACACGCACCGTATCCACGCATTCATTGCGTGTGTACAGTCCGTATCACAGTTCTACTGTGCCGTAGGGGTACGTGTGGTACGCACCGTACCCACGCATTCATTGCGTGTGTACGGTCCGTATCACTGTTCTACTGTGTCGTAGGGGTACGTGTGACACGCACCGTACCCACGCATTCATTGCGTGTGTACGGTCCGTATCACAGTTCTACTGTGCCGTAGGGGTACGTGTGGTACGCACCGTACCCACCCATTCATTGCGTGTGTACGGTCCGTATCACTGTTCTAATGGTGCCGTAGGGGTACGTGTAGTACGCACCGTACCCACGCATTCATTGCGTGTGTACGGTCCGTATCACAGTTCTACTGTGCCGTAGGGGTACGTGTGGTACGCACCGTACCCACGCATTCATTGCGTGGGTACGGTCCGTATCACTGTTCTAATGGTGCCGTAGGGGTACGTGTGGTACGCACCGTACCCACGCATTCATTGCGTGTGTACGGTCCGTATCTCTGTTCTAATGGTGCCGTAGGGGTACGTGTGGTATGCACCATACACGTCCACTTCCGTTGTTGCGGTACGCTGGGGTTGCTGGACACGCCCCCCCCAAGTGACCAGACCCTGGTGGTAATGTATGGGCTCCATATTATAGGTTTGGATTTGGGTATGGGGTATGTTTCCTGCCCCTCACACCCACCCTGGCCCCTGGATGTTGTTCTCACCTTCTGCGGCATGTGCGTCGGGTCCGGTGCACCAGGTCGTAGGCTAGGAGGACCGGGATGACACGTACGATGGGGTTCATGGCGTGTATGTCGCGTACCGGGGCTCCGTTGCGTAGCGGTTCGTGTCGAACTCTGCTTTTCCCTGCTGTGTTTGACTCCCGTAAAATAAGAGCCGTACGGAGTGATGTAGGGACGAATCGTACTTGCTGGGCCGGAAACCGCTGCCTGAATACGTCCAGACGTCACGTACAAGCTGTTCCGGATCAGAATCGTAGGTATTTTTTCCAGGTACGGTCTTTTGTACGATTCGTACGGAAATAGGCTTTCTGTACGAATCGTACTTCCTAGGTTGTAGGGACAGTTTACCGGGTACGAGTTGTACGGAGAAAACGCTCCGTACAACGATTCGTACTGCCTTTTTCCAGGATTGGAATCGGCCCCTAAGTATGGTTTGTTTGATCCAGCACGCTTTTGAGTCTCTAAGAATGGGGACACCAGACACTTCTACAATCCAGATGACTTTCAACGTTTTTTGGTTGACATTACATCTCAAGACATGGACACGCAGTCTGCTCCTACCCCTGCTCCTTCTCGGAATCCTCAAGCTATTCCCACATCTGTGGATAACATGCGTCGCAATCTACATGAATCCCGTCAAAGAGGCAGAGAATTTGAACGGTCTGTTCGCAGTTAAGATGATACATCTTCCGCCTTAAATACTGTCTCCACCTTAACTCAGGAACAACGTCGAGATAAGTCCCGTTCTCCTCTAAAGTCTGCCTCTAATGAGAAATAATTTTGATGTCATTGCTCCTATATAACTTATTAAGCCATAGGTTGCAGTTACTTTTGCTTATGTCTCTCTAATTGACAGATATAGATGAACTCTGTGCTGTTTTACTGGTTCAATTCTCTTGTCCTTTTGGAATGTTCTATTTATTTTCCTGTATTCATGAATAGATAGTCATAACTCTGTAGCATTTTACATATATTAGTCATCAAAATGTCTCAGTATTAACTTTTCATGCTTATCTTTTATTAGGGCTATTATTTAGGTTATGGATTTTGATTATTCACTACTATTATATTTCTTGATGATGTCCTTTATAGGTTATTAGTACATGATTTATCTAGCACATGCAATATAGTTATTTTATCTATGATGTTGACTATTTGACCTATTCTTAGATATTTATATATTTCAAATCCTATATCTTTATCAATATTTAGTTTACTAAGACTTAAATCTTCTAATATATTTCCAAAATGTTATATTATAAATGTTATGCTCTCTTAATATGCTATCCTTTAAAGGGCAGATTTTATATCCCTTCATATTCCTTACCAGCTTAGTTCATACTTTCTATATTTACTTTATTTTATTCTCTCAGGGTTTTTCTTTTCTAGCTTCTCATATCAATGTTATTGGCCACTTTAAATTGTTTTTCTTCTTCTTCTTTTTTCTCTCTTTAAATGTTCTAGCCCTGGATTTTCCTTATTAATGGAGTCCCGGCCCAGAGCAGTGCTCTAGTGCGCCCAGACCTGCGGTTAAAAGTCTATTGTTATTCTATTATACTCTTTCTATTATTCTTTTGTAGTCTATAAATCTTTCTTTATTTGCTTTCTATACTTTATCTTTATTTATCTTTCTTATTGGTGGGTTTTTTCCTTTCCTCTTCTATACCCATTTCCATCACATCTTTTTGCAAGTCTCTATTTTTTTTATTTTATTTTTTTTAATTTCTAACATGGTCCTTGCTCATGATTTATGTGCTATATCCTGGAATGTCAATGGATTAACACACTATATCAAACGGAAGAAGGTTCTTTCCTATTTACAATCTAAAAAGGTGGATGTGGCTCTTCTTCATGAGACTCATCTTAATACACTTGAGTCTGAAAAACGTCGTAGAGATTGGGTGGGTAAAGTTATCCACAGTAGTATCAGCAATGGGACTTCTTCAGAAGCAGGCCCTATTCGAAAATGTGGGGTAGCAATCCTTATCAGAAAAACATTACCAGTTTGTGTACTTAAAACATGGAAAGACTCACAAGGCAGATATGTTTTTGCAAAAATGTGCATTGGTAATATTCATATGTGTGTGGGTTCAGTTTATGCTCCTACTTGTGCTAAAAAAGATTTCTTTCTACGTTTGAATCGTTTGCTGTCGGAGATTGATGCCTCACAATACATCATCGGAGGCCATTGGAACCTGGTGAGAGATCCAGTTTTGGACAAAACTGGACCTCTTGATCAGAATAATGCAGTGGACAGAGCCCTTATGAATGATATCATTGCAGACAACGGCCTTATAGATCATTGGCGCTTATCACACCCAACTGATGTTGGATATACATTCACATCTCCCTCCCATGGCACCTTATCGAGATTGGATTACTTTTTAATTTCTCAGAGAACGGTCCATTCGATCCAAGATTCTTGTATTTTGGAGGCATCCATCTCTGATCATTCTCCGGTCCTCTTGTGTCTACAGACTGGGACACCCAAACCAGGTCGTAAACCCTGGAGAATGAACATCCAACGTCATAAAACACCCCTTGGTAAAAAACAATTGCAAGAACATCTTCATGATTATCTCACATTTAATCAAAATTCAGTGGATTCTCACAGGGTCATATGGGCTGCTGCTAAAGCTGATATTCGTGGTAGACTTATGCGAGATGCAGCCCAGTTCAACAAACAAAATATTGCTAAACAAAATCAATTGGAACAGGACATTACCAATTTCACACGTTTATATACTAAAAGCCCTACTTTACAAAGTCAAAAATTACTGGAACAATCACGCATGGCATTAAATTCTCTTTTCACCTCTAAGCCGGAATATGCCTTACAAAAAACGAAAGGGAGGCATTATGAACAGGGTGAAAAAGCGGGTAGACTTCTAGCAGCACAATTGAAGCAAAGAGAGGTTGCTATGGCTATCCCTGCTTTACAATCCTCTAAGGGTTCCATGTTAACATGTCCTCAGGAAATTGCTAATGAATTTGCCACATACTATAAATCTTTATACACTCCAGACACCCATATAGATCAGGGTAAAATGTTGTCTTTTTTAAATGGATTAGAATTACCATCTCTTTCTGATGAAGATAGATCCATACTGGATGAAGACATTAGTAAAGAAGAGATTTCTCACGCTATCCTTAAACTTTCTTATCACAAAGCACCAGGAGAGGATGGCTTTCCAGCAGAACTTTATCGCTGGTCCGGAGATAAAATGATAGACTGTTTGCATGCGGCATTTCAAGAAGCCGAACATACTTCCACCTTAGGTTATATATCTAATAAAGCAGTAATAGCAGTTTTACTAAAACTAGGAAAAGATCCACTTCTTTGTAGCAGTTATCGTCCCATTTCAATTCTTAACTGTGACATTAAAATTTTAGCTAGTATTCTTGCTTCTCGTCTGTGCAGAGATATTCCCTCTCTCATTCATAATACTCAGGTGGGCTTTGTACCTGGTCGATCTTCCAGAAATCATTTACGCACCCTAGCTCACACTCTGCATACTGCTAAATCTTTACAGGATGATGCTTTGGCATTATCATTAGACGCCGAAAAGGCATTTGATAGACTGGAGTGGGATTATTTATTCCTAATCTTAGAAAAATGTGGTTTGGGAGAACAATTTATAAGAAAGATTAAATTGTTATATGAACAACCCACTGCACTGGTCAATTGTGGAGAATTTACTTCCGATACAGCGAGGCACCCGCCAGGGATGCCCCCCTCCCCGCTTTTATTTTTATTAGCCATTCAACCTTTAGCAGCCGCTATTCGGCAATCTTCCAATGTGGTTGGTATTTCCTTACCGGCGGGTGAATCTAAACTTTATATGCGGATGATCTACTGCTCACTATTACTGATTTAAACAGATCTTTACCATCATTACTTCAAATTATAGAGGAATTTTCTTCTTTTTCTGGGTATAAAATAAATTGGGATAAGAGTGAAGCACATCCCATCTCAGATGGCACCTCAAGGGATGTGATACAGGGATATCCATTTCATTGGCAACCTTCTCGTTTAAAATATTTAGGTATCTTGGTATATAAGGGATTGGACGCCATGGTATCAGATAATTTAGGGCCTTTAATCATTCAGATGCAACGAGATTTTGATAAATGGAAAGCGCTGGGTCTGTCTTTATGAGGTAGAGTTCAAACGGTGAAGATGGTTACGTTACTGCGCTTTCTTTATATTCTTGGTATGCTTCCTCTTCATGTTCCCTTATCCACATTGCGCCTTATAGATTCAAAAATTAAATCTTTCATATGGGGTTCTATTAAACCTCATCTGGCTATACATAAATTAAATGCTCATCATTCCTATGGTGGTCTCAGTCTTCCCTCCATTGAACATTATACCATTGCCTTGCATTTATCTCCACTCTCATACATGCTCCAAGATAATTTAAAGCCACCACATTGGGTCCATGTTGAGCGTCATCTTCTCTCTGCAACAAATGGTCTTGCAGTTTTATATGGATCTGGTTCAAGCCGAATAGATCCACGTAACCCCTTATTGTCTGCAATGCGTAAGATATGGCAAAGATCGCATCGTATCTTGGGCATTAATTCTCGATTACATGTAAAGGCTCCTATATGGAACAACTCCAGATACGCATTAAAGGTAGAAGCTTTCTGTGGCCTCAATGGAAATCGGCAGGCATTCTCACACTAGACCAAATTCTCCATGACGGGGACCTTAAACCTCTATCACAGTTAATGGATGAATTCAACTTACCCCCGCTGCAGCATGCCAAATACGATCAACTTAGAAAATCTCTTCTCAAAGCTCTTGGTTCCACACCTTGGTCATTATCTATATCACCAATAGTGTTTTATTTACAAATTTGGGGCAAACAGAAAGGTGTCATTTCAGGTCTCTACAAAACAATTACATCTCAATTATTTTCACACCCATTATCCTGCGATCTCCGACATAAATGGCAAACACGTTTACAGACTTCTCTTTCAGATATGGAATGGATGAATATACTAGATGGTTTGGATAAAGGAGCTCGAGAAGCTCGTTTAAAGTTTTGTTTATTTAAAATTCTACATGACTGGCATTGGTCTCCGGTTAGATTATATAAGGCAGGCTTGTTACCGTATTCCAATTGTTGGAGATGTAATGCTTCTGGATGTGATATTGTTCATATTCTTTGCACGTGTCCATTGGTTAATCATTATTGGTCTTACATAGGTCAGACCTTACATAAGTCTATCTCACTGCATTTACCCCATTCCACAGCTAATATTATATTACAGGATTTCAGAAATGTTCCCACTCTTTCTAAACCACAATCTCGTTTCCTACATACCGTGCTTGCAACTGCTAAAATCTGTATATTAAGACAATGGAAATCTTCCACTCCACCATCTCAAGAGTCCTGGTTATCTGCTATGATTCAAAATGCTTCGCATGAAAGGATTATATATAATATTCAAGATCAACTAGAGTTATTTTCACAGATATGGAATCCTTTTTTACTTTCTTAACATGTTTGTATTTGTTATCATTTAGTTTTTAAAACTTGATTGTATATGCTTTTTCACTCTTTCCTTTATATATTGTTATATATTTATTGTCCCAGATAGCATAATATTAAATATTGTTCCATATATGGATTTACTTTTTAATTTCTATCATATGATTCTTACCCTTATTCCTTGTATTTGAGTTTTCTTGTTTTTGTTTAATGATTCTGAAATACTAATAAAAAATTTCAACACAAAAAAAAGATCTATCTGCTCTGCATTATGAGTGTAGAACATTTTGTAAGGGGTCCTCTTTAGATTAACTTTACAATAATCTATTCTTTTGAGTTGTTTCAACAGATCACTATGGCACATACTCGCTCATGTGGCTCTCTGAGCAGCATATTATGAGACCCAATGACTGTTTCAGGAGGAAAGTCAGTTATACGGATTTTCAACAGAGAAGTGTTGATTTTCCGTTCACAGGAAACGCTCTTTAGAGTCCATGTTGATGAATACAGTGGAACAGTGGAAAGGGATGCCATAAAGATGTTTTGAAGACAGTAAAAATTGTAACGTTTTTTTCAGTGGCATTTTTCTTAAAGATGTTTTTATTAGTTTGAAAACATATCAGTCACAAATATAATAGCATTTAATACGTCACATCACAGTTAGTATGTTACAGTACATGTTTAACAAATATTTCACTTCTGTTCGGCCATTTATATTTGTCCATTCCATTTTTCAGTGGCATTTATGACAGAGTATTATGACACTAGTTCCAGCCAACAAGAGGAAAATGTTCATCTTTAGCCTCACTCTCAAAGTACTAGTCAAGTTGGTGTTGGACAGCAGGTGTTGGACAGCATAAAAAATAGACAATCCGTTAAAAGTCCCAGATTTGCCCCCTCAAAGGGACAGAACATTGGTAGAACATTTTTGGTAACCTCAAGAAGAGATTTAAACCTCACAGGGTAAATGCCTATAGAAAAATCTCACAAGGCAGGAAAGACAATAGAAATTACTTTTACCATCTCTTTCAAAAGAAGTGTGAGCTCATGACTGGTGCCCTACTTCTCCATTTCACCCCTATTTTTGGACACTGCTTGCACATTCCAAGAAAGGTAACTGTAGGTATTATCATGTCTTGTGTCTCAGACAGGTGAGAAATGGAGGTTTCAGGTAAAAAGTCAGGTACGTCAGAAAGCCAAATATCCTTTTGGCATATGTGGCTGTTGAAAAAAATTAACTTCGCCTGGCAATAACATGTGGAATCGTAGGGCCCAGATACAGTCCTTATAGAAAAAGGAACTATTGTTTAGTACCTCACAAGCCAAAGAAGTAAACCAACTTTAGGGTAGAGGCTGTTTCATGCATTAATTATAATAAAAAGAATGAAGCAGATTGGACATAAGCAGAACAAAAAAGAATACAAATATATATATATATATATATATATTCACTGAAAAAACCATAGGTTTCACACATGTTATAGTTAGCGGAAATTTTACTGATAAAAAACCAATGAAATTCCCCCGTTATAGTTAGTGCAGGCAACTATAACTCACGCGACCGCAATCCTCTGCTGATGCTAATACTGTATTTAGACACTTATTTGCCCATGTCTTCTTCCATACATTTTTAGCTACACATATATTACAAATATTTTTTTTTCATAAAGACACATATGTCATCAGCAGAAGATTGCGGTCGCGTGAGTTATAGTTGCCTGCACTAACTATAACGGGGGAATTTCATTGGTTTTTTATCAGTAAAATTTCCGCTAACTATAACATGTGTGAAACCTATGGTTTTTTCAGTGAATTTGCAAGGTTTTTTAAATGCTAATTCCTAACTATAACGTGTGTGAAAACTATGGTTTTTTCAGTGAATTTGTACGGTTTTTTAAATGCTAAGTTACTTTACGCCATTCGTGGCGTGCGCGCCCACTTAACGCAGTTCGTTCCGTGCGCGCACGGTGCGCTTCGCGCACCGTGCGCGCACCGCGCGCCCACTTTACGCAGTTAGTGCCGTGCACGCACGGTGGGCACGCGGTGCGCTACGCGCACCGCGTGCCCACGTTACGCTAGATGGGCCATGTACGCACGATGCGCTTCGCGCACCGTGCGCACATGGAGGACATATGATGCACTTCGTTTTGAAAGGTAATATTTTAATTTTTCGTATATTTTATAAGCCATGCACAAATGGTGCCCTTCGGGCACCATTTGCACACGGGGTGGAGAGAGTGTGGATAATTTTTTTTTTATTATTTTTTTTTTAAATATTTTAGTTTATCTCAGGTGTAATAAGCCATGCACGATTAGTGCCCTTCGGGCACCAATTGCACACGGGGTGGAGAGAGTGTGGATAATTTTTTTTTTTTACAATTTTTTACCGTACGCGTACGGTAAGCGTAATCGGCGAAATTACCGAAAAAATAAAAATTCCGTTTTTGGCCTTGGGGGATCTTTGGGGACTCCCTCAACATGGCTATGTGTGTGGGAGCTGTCTAAACAGCCCCTTTACATGTTTTTGGGCTTTATATTTTAAAAATCACTCTCAGTGCGAGAGAGAAAATGGCGGCCGCCGCTTCCTGGTTTCGGCCGATTCGAATGTTTACTTAGATCTAAGAGCCAATCAGAATCGCGCTCGCGCACGCCACCGTACGCGTACGGTAAGCGTACCGTAAGCGCACCGTAAGCTGGCTCAGATATATATATTGATTTAAAGGCTATTTTCTCAGAATCTACTGAACAGATTTACACCAAACCTACAAAAGGCACTTCCTTGACCTGAGGACTACCTCTCTGCCAAATTTCTAGTAATTCTGTTCAGCCGTTCGGGCTGTAGCCCTGTCTAAAGGTCCAATGGAAAAATGCATGGGAAAAACGCGTTTTGGGACCCCCTTTTATCTCAGCCCCCGCTTGACGAATCCCCCCGAGACTTTCAGGGTAGGAGCGGAGCATAGCGCCCCACCTATTTTGAAAAATTCGCGAGGATTCGTCGACCAGCGCCAAAGTTATTCAAAATAGAATGTTGCGGATTTCCTATGGAAACGTGGTCCTAACTATAACTACCTACTGGCGACCGCCAGTAGGTAATATATATATATATATATATATATATATATATATCACTCAGTCAGCAAGTTATAGTTAGGATGGTGTTTCCATAGGAAATTGCTTTTTTAGTTTGCTAATAACTCTAGTGCCATTTGAAGAATCTTCAGGAAACCTTCCAAAAAAGTGCTCTTTTTATCAGCTCCTTCCTTGCAAGTTTCGGGGTGATCTGTCCCGTGGAGGCGGATAAAAAGAGGGTGTCCCAAAACACAACATCCCCATGCAATTTACATAAATTTCCAGCCAAAACTAGTGAACGGAAAAAAACCAAGGGGTCAATTACGATGGTGGGCGGACAAAGTCCGCCCGCCACCGCAACGGCAAAAGGGACCGCCCGCCATTCACATTATGATGCTCCCTCTACACTGGCGGGCGCATCCCGCATTTTTCACATTGCGGCGGGCGGTGCTGTAAGCAGCACTCACCGCAATGTGAAAAATGCATGTTGTGCATTTGCATGCATGCATTTGCATGTATGCATTTTTTTTTGCCCGATCCTGAGGTTGTCCTTGCAGCAAAAAAAATTACTCCGGCCAAAATATATTTAATTTGGGGAGGGGGTCATGTGTTGAACCCCTTTCGCTGAGCCAATTTTTGTTCCGGGAACCCCATTCTCTAGGGCACACCAAATTTTGCAAAGGGGTAGCGGATGCATGGTCCCCTTCCCCAGTCTCATAGGGCCCTAGGGAACCTATCTCTTGGGGCCAGCTTGCGTAAAAAAGGGAAGGGAGCACGTGGCCCTCCCTCCCTGAACTTCATAAGATCCTGGGGCACCCATCCCCATGGATGCCTTATGTGTGGGGTGGGGGCCCCATGAGAGCCCTGGGGTTAGTATTGGCTCTGGGAGGTGGGAATACAGCACCGGCAGATGGTGTCTACGTGGCCTGTAAAGGTCTGCCTTCCCCAGTATTATTAAAAATAAAAAGGAATCACTGGCTCCTGCCAGGATCCGGATGGGTGCTGGCAGGGGAGCTGACGGGGCTGCTAGGGCCCTGGGGCTTCCCGCGCAGTCCCCAACAAAAATTGAGCATCTGGGTGTCCCGGGTGGGCACAGGGACTCCCAAAATATAAATGTATTATTCACTGCTCTTCGCATGGAGCGCCCCATAATTCCCTAGTGCATTTTAACATGATATATTTTCATGCTTGGATTTGTAGGGGCACCACAATTTTTTTATAATCTTGTGGGGGAGCTGCATGGAATGCAGCATCCCCTGAGCAACATTAAACAGGCATTTGCAATGCAATAGGTCTCACATTTGCGAGAGTTAGTGCCACTGGCATTGTAAATGATGATGACTTTTACCTATGTGTTTTGGTTTGGCGTGTATTGGAAGTATGTGGTGTGTAGTGGATTTATGTGGGTTGTATTGGAATTGTTAATTGTGGAATTATGTGGCATGGTGAATAGATAGGGGTGAGAGTTGCACAGAATAGACAGAAAGGATGATAGAGAGAGGTAGTCAGTTTGTGCAGGAGGTGGTGAATGAACTCCAGACAGCGGTGCAGAAAGAGTGTGTGAGAAAGAGAGAAAGAAGGGGAGAGCAGGCTACAGACACATAAAGAGAGAGGACCTGTGTACTCAGAAGACATCCTAAGGAGATGAGGAGAGTGTGGGTTTGAGAGACGGAAACCTTGGAAAAGCATGTGAAAGAAACTGAGCTTTAATGTGGGTGAGCAGGCAACTCCCATCACTAGATATATTACCAGGCTGCAACTCTCACCCGCTCCCCCACGACCTAATACAAAGAGGATATTTGTAATTATCCAATTAAAGTTTTGCCTTGTTGGGATCAGACATAGGCGGTCTTTGATTTAGCTGTAAGCTCCAAGTACCACTGGATTCCCTGCCGTGTAAAGGGAATTCTCTGCTGGGAGGTATAGTGAGGTAAATGACAGTTTTGTGGGAATACAGTCACTTTCTGCAATCCATCATCTCACTAAGGGCACGTGGCCCATTAAGCGTGTTACACTGAGGGCAGCACAGTTAATTCATTTGGTGACTTCAAAGCCTAAAGAAGCAGGTAACAAAACTTCAAAACAAATAAGTCCCCTTTTCCGCTAAAAACAGGCAAGAGTGAAGCTAAAAATAAGTCATGGGCGAGAAAAACGGTATTCTGACGCGCTGCAAAATATAGGGATTTTAATTTCAATTTTTTTCTCCAAATAAAGCATTTGCTTTGTAAATGGCAACCTCACGTTTATGTTTCTAATTGTTTTCTTTTTGAAAACATTAAAAGATTACTCTGCTTTCTAGCAGGATGAAAGACAGACTTTAGTTTTAGGTATGTTTATAAGTTGTAAAATGTGTTTCATTGGCAAGGTTGTGTAGCTATGTATAAAATATATTTATTTGTGGCTCAATGTGTTTTAGGATTGAAACAGACCGCGGAACAACACCAGGGAGTCTGGAGTGGTGTGAAAGAGTTAAAAATTATTTAAATGTGTTAAGCTACAAGACCGCTATTTTTGAACAAAGAGAGAATTTACAAGGTCCTAAAGATTTGTATCTTTGTTGTGAACAGCATCTGTGAATGTTTTTTAGGTCTCGCCTACGCAGCGTGCATGCGCTGCATAGGAGGGCCCTTAGCCGTTGCTCTGCTCATTTTCAAGCACACACTCGTGCTTGTGGCGGCATCCACCTTGCGGGAGCGAGCAGGGGTGCGCCACAAGCACGAGTGCAGTGCTTGAAAATGAGCAGACTGCTCTCCCAAGCGTGTGCGCACGCACCTCTCTCCTCACACACACGTCCCAGCCACCCAATTGCTCTGCCCTCTCCGTCTCCTTTTTGCTTGCACTTCTTGTTTAAATCGTTAGCCACATAGTGACCTTCAAAAGTGTTTTTGTTGCAATGAAAACTATGCCAGATAACTCACTTGACAGGTTTGCTCACCAAGTGATGCAAACGTGCATGTCTAATTTGTGCCTAACCTAATAAACCTTTTCCCATTAGTAACTCTGATCTAGCATTCCTAAATCACAGGTATCTTGCTTGTAGTACATTTTTTTCAGATTTCATCAAATTAAAATGCTGTTTTAAAAAAAAAAAACTGATGCTATTAACATCTCTATCTGAGTTCTGATTTGTTGTGTTTCCTTAATGGGAGAATATGACTTAAACCACCAAACGAACCTCACCATTGTAGAGAAATGCACACATTGACGTATGCTCCGAGGAAATGCGTGGTGTAAACTTCTGTTTCGTCTTGTTTGAGTGATTCAGTTCCAAGTGAATGGTATGGATGTTCGGGTGAGTGAGGGATGAATTTTATCCTCACCGGAACCTCTTGCAGTGCCCCCCCCATCATGACGTTAATCAAACATGGTGCAAACCACTCTAACGCCCCAAGATTACACATTGATGCAGAGCCACAAAGGGGAGTTCGCTCGAGGACATCAACATTTGGCCCTGAGACACGATCTGCAATGTAGATCCAATTATTATGCACTTTATAATGAGCGTCTGGTCCTTCCCAGGAAACAAATCCTATGGTTCGCCCCTGCATTGCCACCTCTATGCTACTTTTCCCATCACGAGGTGGACGGGCATTTGCCTTAAAAAGCGTCAGGCTACCGGCGGCCGGTGGAGCCGGCTGATTTAGGGTAAGGTTGGTTGAAATGTGTCTAGGACTACCATATACACGCAGATTGTGCTTGGTTGGAAGGAGGTTGCCTTGTAGTTTGGTCTATGTGGGATGCATTTAAAGGGGCAGTGAAAGAGAAGAGGACCGAGGCATAGGATTCAGCGTTTATATTCTTGTTCCTTGCATTGTTTTGGGATGTGAGTGTGGCCTGTGCGGGAAGCAAAGGACCAATTTTGGAATTGGGGGAATCGGGTTCGATCCTCCGCGTCGGCTCAGCATCCTGTGATTCTGCCACCGACCGTGGCCCCCGCAGGGGGCCACTACAGCGGTCGGCGCCATAGTGCCACCGGGGCACCGGTCACCCCTCCCCACCCCCTCCCAAGGGGAGGGGGCGGGGACGCCGACCGGTGTCCCCCCTCTCCTTGTGTTGGCCGGATGGGACGCAGAAGCGCGTCACTTCCTGGCCCCTGTGGGGAAGAGGAGGCTATTTAGCCTTCCCCATCCTCCTGGCGACCTCTTTGTCGCCCTCCACGCCGCATCGCCACATCGGTCATCGTCTAGTCGTTGTGTTCCCGGAATAGCGGTGAGTCTTGCTGCACCCACTCTGCCCCGGCCCTGTCCCTGGGCAGTACCAGGTCGACGGGGCCCTGTGGCTCGGATGGCCACGGGCGGAGGGGGCGCAAGATTAAGGCAAGGGTGGCGATTTTAGAGGGCGGTTGACGCGGTCCGTCGGCGGCGCTGCCGAATGGCGGCACTGATCAGTGCAGCAGGGGATGTAGCCCGATTGGTAGAGCACCTGCTGGCGCGCGAAAGGTAGCGGGATCGATGCCTGCACTCCCCAATTTTACAATCCGGTAATCTCCTTGATGAGGTTGGCCTCGAAGCCGCTTACTCATCCTGCGATCCTGGGCTAATCATTTAATCTCCCCGCGCCTCGAGCTGGGTCCGGATGTGGGTTCGACGCAGCGATGCCCGCACTCTCCATGCTAAAATGAACCCTACTCTCCTTGACGAGGAGGGGGTCCGTCGGCTACGCTGCCGCCTCGGTGCGGGGAAGCAGGTTTCGAGCCGCGAGGTCGTGTCCACATTCGGTGATCCTGGGCAATTCATTTAACCTCCCGTGCCTCGAGTTGGGTCCGGGTGGGTTTGTTGATGTGGGGGAAATAGCGCGAATGTAGAATTACTCGCCATGCACGAGTGAGGTAATGGGAGCGATGCCCGCACTCTCCATTAACAAATTGGCATTGATTTGTGATATCATGTAATCTCCTTTATGCGAATGTGGTCCGACTGCTTCGCGGCCGTCTCTGGGGCGGCAAAGCATTTCCGAGCCTCATGGTCGCGTCCACATACTGGGATCATGGGCAAGTCATTTAACCCCCCCGTGCCTCGAGTCGGGTCCGGGTGGGGCTTCGAGGAGGTGGTCCGTCGGCTGCGCTGCCGCCAAAGGTGCGGTAATGCAGGCCGCGAGCCTCGTGGTGGCGTCACCATTTTGTGATCCTGTGCAAATCATTTAATTTAAACCCCCTGTGCGTCGAGTTGGGTCCGGGTGGGGCTTTGAGGATGTGGTCCGTCAGCTGCGCTGCCGCCAAAAGTGCGGGAATGCAAGCTGCGAGCCTCGTGGTCGCGTCACCATCCTGTGATCTCGGGCAAGTCATTTAATTCGGCCCCCTTTTTACAGCGCGTGTACAATGCGCGCTGCTCCCTTTCATGTGCACTGCATGGTAGTTAGTTGATAAAAACATTCGGATGAGATAAAAAAAAATCAATTTCTTTCTGTATGGGGAAAAAAAAAAGGACATTTATTTAAATAATCCCTCCGTACCTCGAGTGGGGGTCCGGGTGGGGCCTCGAGGATGTGGCCCGTCGACTGCGCTGCCGCCAAAGGGCGAGAATGCGGGCTGCGAGCCTCGGGATCGTGCCACCATCCTGTGATTCTGGGCAAAGCATTTAATCCCCCGTGCCTCGAGTTTGGGTCCGGGTGTAGGGGACATAGCTCCAAATGGTAGAGCATTTGCTTAGCAGGCGAGAGGTAGCGGGACGATGCCCGCACTCTCCATAACATTTTTAACATTTTGTTTTTGTATTCACGTATACCGCCATGCGAAGTTTGGTCCGGCGGCGGCGCGGCCGCCCAGCGGGGCTGGAAAGCAGGTTGTGAGCCTCGTGGCTGCGTCCACATCCTGTGATCACGGGCAAAACACTTATTCTCCCCGTGTAAGGCGTCCCATACACTCGGGCGACCTCGCGTTATATAAATAACATGCAACCAATTACTTGTTGAGCATCGTGGCGCGTCTAGCACCTGCTACCCCGTGCCTGAATGTCTAATGTACAGACGGTGCTATTTAAGGCCAATTCCTTCGGGCGAGTTCGCGCGGCGACTCTGGGTATATCATTTAATCTCCCCGTGCCCGAATGCGTAGGTAAATACGGCACTCATGTTCAGCACTCCAAGGCCTGCGGGTCGAGCTCGCGCTGTGACCTGGGCCAAATCACTTAGTCTCCCAGTGCCCGAGTGCGTATGTAGATGCGGTGCAGGGGCACAGCCCCCCAATTCCTTCGGGTCGAGTTCGCGCTGTGACTCGGGGCAAATCACTTAATCTTCCCGTGCCCGAATGCGTATGCAAACTCGGGGTAGCGAGTTTCCTGATGCGGGTGTTGCATAGCTGGCCCCTTTGGGAGGGAACGCCTGGCGTGGGGGTGATGGTAAGCACAGGGTTATGCCTTTAGCGGGGGTAGGCTGGTGGCCAGCCTCCACCTACACGCATTCCCTCGCCAGGGCTTTCGGTACATCTCACATAGGAGCGGTTGGGATGGTAAAAGGCTGGCAGAGTGCTAGCCGTCTAGGCTGTATAACCAGCTGAACTGGTTTGGAGCTGGTCTTCGCCACTCCATTCACCTACTCACGTGCGGCCGTCTACTCAGGTGCGGGAAGCCAGGTTTCAAGCCTCGAGGTCGCGTCCTGTGATTATGGGTGAATCACTTATCTCCCCGTGCCTGAATAGGTAATGTGAACACGGTGCTCAACGTGCAGCTGTTCACTTTGTGGCAGGAAACCAGGTTTCGAGCCGCGAGGTCGCGTCCTGTGATTCTGGGCAAATCACTTAATCTCCCCCTGTGCCCGAATAGGTAATGTAAATACGGTACTCATGTACAGCGCTCCAATACCTTCGGGTCGAGTCCGCGCGCCTTGCTGACTGAATGTCTAATCCAGAAGGTGTGGCTTCTAGTACACAAGACAGTCACTAGTTACAGGCTTGCCCATGTTGCAAATGGTATGCCACCGGTTGGCACTGTGGCTATGCTGTACCATCACTAAGCCTGAAAGAAGTTGTATAGGGTAGTGATATGATGGAATTAATTTCCGTTGCCGGGTGCGGCGCTGTTGACTAACTTTAATTCATAGATGAGCATGTCTATTTACAACAGTCCCACAATATCGATGTCAGCACAGTTTACTGCATGTGTTTGAGCAGCTACTACATGAATCATGCTTCGCAGACGCCTCCACACATGCCAAGTGGGAGTTCGTCCCAATTATGGAGTTAACTGTTGGAGCCATCGAGAGAATTAGAACTATACCAGCAGATTGCATCACGGGTCCCGCGGCCCCAACCTTTTGCTGAAAAGGGGCATGAGTAGGCTGTTATTGTTGTTGTTGTGACATCCAAACCCCCATTGCCTAAGGCCTCGCGCTCCCAAGTGCTTTAGTCCTTGGGCAAGGCTGACCAGAGTAGGGATAGTCCTAACGTATAACGGTCATTGGGCTATGTTAGTAACAGTTAAACATGGAACGCCGCCTACAGTCTGGCCCAGAGACTACCGTACACAGGTATGTTCGTGCAATTACTGATATCAATAGGCCTGCTGCATCTGCGTGGTTTGGTTGCTCGCAAGAAAGTGCCAGTCTTCGGCCTTTAACTGTCACTCAGAGTTGGACAAATATGGGAAATCACACATAGCTAACTGAAACCTAGCCACCCAGGTGGGTGGCTAGTTGTTGGAGGGCAACGCAACCGAGATAGAATGGTAGTTTATTATCTAATGCAAATGGAAGCGTCGATTAAGCCAAAAGATGGGTGTAGTTATGGATGTAGCTTAATGCCCCAACCGCATTGAATAAGGGGATGCATTGACATAGCGGCAAAAGAATAAGTGGTCACCACATTGCGCCTCACTAGGGCCAAAATCACGGCACAAAGTTACCGGTGGGATTTGACCAAGTGGTTGCGGGTGCGCCGCACGCGAGCGAATTGCACACTAGCGCTGGGAACAGTCTGCCACAAGTTGGTGCGGCCTGGATATTGTAGAGATGACCCAACAGGCATGGATCAATGCATTTGGGATTAAATTCACTGTTGCCAGCTGAACAAGCCATTCGTATAGTTTGGAAGGCTGGGAACAGGCGCAAGTATCATGCCTGCACAAGTATCTAGGTTGGTTGTGGTATTACTATGATGGACAGCACGGCAGGAGCAAGGTGTGGGCGATAGGAAGTAGCCGCCTGGCATGTAGTCGCATACTGTCAGGGTTCCGTAGAACTGCCTTGCGGCAGGATGCGCGCGCGTATGCCAATTTCTAGTTTTGCGCAATTTGGTTCTCTAGGTACATTTTGCCGTGAATAGCTCTAGGTCGGTGGTTGTGTGTCACTCTGCCTTCAGCTGGCATTGCGTTACGCCTGCCTTGGGGGTAACCGGACAGGGTATTTGTCACTTCACTTTGAGGAGCGATTCATTCAATCCTTTTCTTCATAGAACTATTCTCACCGTTGTTTTTCGGTGTTTGGGAGGGTCCTCTGTCTCCAACCCACCAATAGTTCATTGTTAAGCCGATTACTTGCTGTCCACCGGTCCGTGTTCCAGACCGCCTCATGGCGCCCGAGTTAAATCTTAGACCATGTAGGTTGCAATTATTCAATACAACTTCTGTCTGGACAATCAACCCGATCGGGCTGCAAGTGATCACTCAGTTGATCATTGTTTCCCAGGACCCCCGCCCCAGCATCCTTGCAGGTCAGTGGGAACAAGAGGGGCCTCCAGAGAGGTACACCTCCCTCAGTTGTGTGGGATGTCCGGGGGTTTGCCGTGCAGGCGGTCCAAGCGCGGGCTTAGAGGGCCGCCATTCCCACCTTGATAACTCAAGCAAAAACTTTACCAACACTAGATTACCTGGGAATCCAATTATCACTGCATGCGAAGAGGGGTCCCGCGGTGAGGAGCAGTGGGAACTGCGTGAATAACTTCTGTCTTGGATGCGGCCTGGAATTTTAGAAGGCACAACATTGCACAGGGTAGGCTGTAAGCATAGCGCTTTGTGGGGTGTCAGGCAGAGAACATTAGCATGGGACTACCCACATGCCACGTTACTTAGTATAACGTTGGCCGCTGGCGACGCGGTGCCCGCTGCACATGCCAGGGGTGAGCTTGCTATTCACTGAAGGGAGACACCTAAGGCTTATTCAACTCAGAAAGGTGACAGTCCCACCATTTCAGAATGGAAGCAATTTTTATATGCTACCAGGCAAAGCCAGAATTGTGGCTTCGGTCTTCTTCTACAACTTACAAGCCTTGTTAAGCCATCGGCACTGGGGTGTTGTAGGGGTAGTGTGATCTTGAAATATACATTTGGAGGCCATGTGAGAAGCTGCAAAACACCAGCGGCAGCACACTGAGCGGGGACCAAAACCAAGGGTTAGGCCTGCAGGAGGATCAGCTGAAGGCACCATATAGAAACCGGTCCAGATGTACACTGGGGGGGCATTCCCCTGCAACCAATGGCAGGTTTCGGGTTGCTTCAACAAAGACCTATCCACCCGCGCTTTAGCCACGGCGGTTTGTATAGCAAGTGTGCGGTCGTTCAAAAAGTTTGGTAAACACCACGTAGAGCCTCATGGCGTCAGGGCATTATTGACCATGCAGCATTCGCAACATTCAGGATAGGGGTGGTATTTGCACCAAAGTTTCCTGTTGGTTCCCACAGACTTGTCTGCCCCCAGGGTTATCCTCTATGGGTTAGAACGTGAGACTGAGGGGACATCTCCTGCTTCGGCGTCCCAAATAAGTCGATAGCTACGCTGGGGTGGAGGTACCATGCAGGTCCTGTCCACCACTGGTTTCCCCCCAGGCGATGGGATCAATCTAGGTGGGACCACGAAGTCTACGGTTCTTGGGAAGCTTCCAGCGGTAGGGCATTTAGCAACAGATAAAGTATCAGCGAGTGGGTAACAGACATCTGCTCTCCAGCAGCACCGTGCCCTGGGAGCACGCGCGTTGCCCAAACTCTGAGGCCTACCCATAAGGGGGCCGAGTAGCAAAAAACAAGTAAATAGGTTTCATAGGCGGGCCTCTGGCCTTACAGCTGTGTGAAATCACCATCATTTAGAGATAGGCCCAGGTAAGAATAGGGCATTTCTTAATGTCCGGAGGACCGTTGCGGTTGGTGGTATCCCCCAGCGGAGTCACTGGTCGCGTACTGCAGCTGCAGGAAACTGGGAACCTGGTTTACGGACACTTTTACCTCGCTTAAGGGATGCGGCCAGCCAACATATGGTGCTGCCGTCCCAATAACTGGGGTGTCAGCGGGTCAAACACAAGGGGACATTATGTCAATAGAACATTTGGCACGCCCAGGGTGTCACTAAAACTCTACTTCAACGGAGCAGGAATTTGGCACCGCAGGGGATGCTCTTGGTTGGCGGGGGGCACCCCCCTGCCACCTTCCTACCCGGGAGCATGATGGGAGGGGCGAAGTAGGACTTAGTCAATCCTCAATACTTGAACCATATAGACAGCGCGTACTGCTTAAACCAGACAGATTCCCGAAGCTGGTATGCCTAGGGGGTTTCATCACTGAGGGATCTGTAGGGGCATAATTCCCATAAGGAATAAGGGATGGTGGGCAGGGGCAAGAGTCGCCCCTTGCCCATGGTCACGCGCTGTCAGCTAGGAGCACAACTGTGCACCAGGTTTAGCATATAGAGGGGACTGTCCAAAGATTAAGTAAAACCCTTCTCGCCATAATAGCCAAAGCAGGCAGGCGGGTGGGGGAGTGGTCACCTAGCAAGTGGACTGCTATCCCAGAGATGGGCACGCAGGTTCAGGCACACCCGGTGCGGATGGCGGCAGCTAGGTGAGATCATCAAATTTATGGGGCTTTGCGAGCCTGGGTGCCGGCATCCTCCCGCCCAGAATTGTGAAGAGGTGTAACTTTCCCGCAGGGGGGCGAATAGTTCTTGGCACATCTTCACAGGCCCAACGGGTCCTTTATTTCAGCAGACCCTATCCGACCCAGGATAGCGTCTAGGGCTTTGGGGACATAGATGGGGCCATCTACAACACCAGGAGCTATAGCTCACTGGTAAGTCTTGTGCCTGTGGTTGTAAAGGATCTCACAGGACAAGGGTTTGCGTCCCGCTGGCGCTGTCAAAGTGTCATAAGGTGGCATAATTTCAAACTCTTCTTTCTGCAGGGATGATTCCTTTCCAGCTAGTTGCAGGAAGCCCTAGACAGGAGAGGTTGCAGGTAAGACTATAGCGGGTTGGTGGGGGGCCCTGGCTGCGACGGTGAGCCGCCTCCAGGGCTGTGGCGGAGTTACAGGGCGATCTGGAAGCAGGCCGGTACAAAGGGTACCTCTGCGCGGCACCATAGGGGGTGCCTGAGCCAAAACCGAGGAGCCTCATGGGAGGGTCCCGGAAGCCGTGTCGGCGCCCCACTAGTCCTGCGGGCGGTTGTGGGCCTGAACAACCGGGGGGTTTGCTATGCGACGCTGCGCCCCGAGAGGGGGGGCGTGAGTAGAAGTTACCAACGGCACGTGATCGTAGAAAGAATCACCTGGATGGCAGCAAAGACGGGGTTCGCTCCCGCGCTGCCCGGCTCATCAGGCGGGCAGGCGCCCAGTTGGTTGCCTGCCCTTGGATCACCCGCAAAATAACCCACCCATTACATATCTGGATTATGTAATAAACCTGCAGCAATTTTACCCAACTCAACAGTCTGTGTGTGTGTTATTTGGGTATGCATTTTGGGGGAGGGGGGACAGAGGGGTGCCCCTGGTGGTACTGTGGGAAAATCACTTAATCTCTCCGTGCCTCCCAAATAATGAATGTGTTCTTGTAACTGGTGCTCATGTAAAGCCCCCCAATACCTTCAGGTCGAGTTCGCGCAAAAAAAAAAAAGAAGCAAAGATGTTTATCGTGTTTATGGAAGGACGGATTTATTCTTGCCCTCTTAGACCAGAGTAGACCTAAGTTTGCGTAACTCACAAGTCTAAAAACCGGATACGTTGTGGTGGTTAACCCACACAAGCATATTTAGGAAGTGAGGCTTTTTGTTTTCTCCGAGGTGCTGTCTTTGTCTTCTACGTTTTTTTTATTATTATTCATTTACTTCGAGGATTGTTTGATAAGGAAGCCCCTTACTTTCCATTCCAGCCTTTGTGCGGCTTCCAGTGATAGGCCGGCCTGCCTGCCTGCCTGAGCTGGGTTTGCTCCCCTGGCCAGAGCCTCGTATACTTTTGCACGGTGCGTGGGGCTCCCTGCCGCGGCTGGCTGCTCTGCCCTTCGCAGTTGTGGTGATTGGGCCCTCAGGCCCTCATGCATATAAATGAAGGACGCAGGACACAGGATGGCTGGTACTGTAAACTGGCTAGGAGCACGTGCGCTCGGCCCCTTTTATTGTCAGGGTCACCTGACTGGTGACGCCTGTGGTGGGTGGGTGTTCAGTGTGGGTTACATGTTAACTGGAACACTAGAACGTATCCAGCCGGATACTACATCCCTCCCAAACTTTAATGAAAGTTGAACCAAAATGAAGTCCGAACCTGTGGGAGAAAACGCACAAGTTACCAACAAAACATTACTTGGCGAGCAGGACTTCCACGTAGTCTCTTTGCTGATGGTCAACTGCCGGCGAGGGTGTTCTGACAGCCGGGACCACTCTGTCTCCTTGGCACAATGTCCGAGTGCTCTATGGATGCGTGATTTGGGACTTACAACGTGGAAGTGCGCTTCACAGTCTCTTTCTTGTACCGCCGTCGGTGGAAGTGTGGGTGGAATGATGGTGGACCCTCGTTATTCGACCTTCCACTGTATGCCCTGGTAGAGGTGTTTCCTCCAACTAGTAGTTGTCTTCTTACAGGACTCCCTGTTGCAGGATATCCCTCTCACGGATACCCCTCTCTCGTGGGTGTCCCCTCTCACGGGACGACCCGGAGGCCCTTTTGTTGCCAGGCTTCCACTGGAACGGTTGACCGCGCCTTGTCGCTCCAATCGCGTTGGAGGAGTCGCTACGGGTCCTCTTTCCGTGTCCGAAGTTCCACCTAAAAGGGTGCTGTTGGCACTTGGTCCTTCGCGCTCTGCCTCCGCTCTCCTAGGATCTCCGGAGCCAGCTTCAACAGTCCATCTCTCGTCTTGGGGATCCGCTGCCACCGGTGTCCCTGAGGCCTCTGCCCCTTGGATGTCCACGGTCCTGTTTCCGTGACGTCCCAGAGGTGGTTGTTACCAACGGACCGGCCTGCTCGTCTCTGTCATCCCCGGGTGACCTTCGGGTTAGCGCATCGACGTATACTCCCAGTGGGGCTGATGTTGTTTTCCAGGTACTGGGTCTGGGTGTCCATGCACCTTCTCACTCTCCTCTTCGGGTACTCCTTCTCCTTCCACTGCGACGTGATCCAGTCTTCCTGCCTTTTTGCTCGTCCTTACCAGGCTTCCTCGTGTAGCGTGCACTCTACGCGTTTCCCTCTGGTCTTGTCCCGCCACTAGGACACTGTCTTCCTTTCGCTCTGTGACAGGACCAATCATCGCGACCTTCTGTCTCGTCGTTGCTTCTGATGTTGAGTGATGTTACTGGACCTCTTTTCCTACTCCTCCTGGTCCTCTTCACTGACGTCCCTTCGGACTTCCTCTTCTCTTCAGCTCTGACCTCTTGGCAGGTCAGTGCACTCTCCGACCTCTTGTAGGTCTATATCCTCCTTACGACCATCTGGGTGGCCGGCAACCTCCTTACGACCATCTGGGTGGCCGGCAACCTCCGCGCGACCATCTGGGTGGCCGGCAACCTCCGCGCGACCATCTGGGTGGCCGGCAACCTCCGCGCGACCATCTGGGTGGCCGGCAACCTCCGCGCGACCATCTGGGTGGCCGGCAACCTCCGCGCGACCATCTGGGTGGCCGGCAACCTCCGCGCGACCATCTGGGTGGCCGGCAACCTCCGCGCGACCATCTGGGTGGCCGGCAACCTCCGCGCGACCATCTGGGTGGCCGGCAACCTCCGCGCGACCATCTGGGTGGCCGGCAACCTCCGCGCGACCATCTGGGTGGCCGGCAACCTCCGCGCGACCCTCTAGGTGGCCGGCAACCTCCTCGCGACCCTCTGGGTGGCCGGCAACCTCCTCGCGACCATCTGGGTGGCCTGCAACCTTCGCGCGACCATCTGGGTGGCCGGCAACCTCCTCGCGACCCTCTAGGTGGCCGGCAACCTCCTCGCGACCCTCTAGGTGGCCGGCAACCTCCTCGCGACCCTCTAGGTGGCCGGCAACCTCCTCGCGACCCTCTGGGTGGCCTGCAACCTCCGCGCGACCATCTGGGTGGCCTGCAACCTCCGCGCGACCATCTGGGTGGCCTGCAACCTTCGCGCGACCATCTGGGTGGCCTGCAACCTTCGCGCGACCATCTGGGTGGCCTGCAACCTTCGCGCGACCATCTGGGTGGCCTGCAACCTTCGCGCGACCATCTGGGTGGCCTGCAACCTTCGCGCGACCATCTGGGTGGCCTGCAACCTTCGCGCGACCATCTGGGTGGCCGGCAACCTTCGCGCGACCATCTGGGTGGCCGGCAACCTTCGCGCGACCATCTGGGTGGCCGGCAACCTTCGCGCGACCATCTGGGTGGCCGGCAACCTTCGCTCGACCATCTGGGTGGCCGGCTTCACGAGGTGCGTCACGTCGTGCGACTACCTGTGTTTGCTGAATTGTCGAGTGCTGGTGCATGCTTCTCTTCGTACCGTCGCGGTACATCTTCAGAGTCGCGTTGCTCCTTGCGCTGTGTGATTTCTTGATGTGGTGGCTTCTTGGCGCCACTGGGTGTACTCTCTGCGCGTTCCTCAACCTCCTTTGTCCCTGGAGCAGTATCCGCTTTTCTTGCACGTCTTTGCCCTTGCCAGGTGCTGAGCTCCTGAATCTTCGTTTGCTTGTCTGATGTTGCTCCTTTTCTTACTATTGCGGCGACAACCTGTGGCCACTAGGTACCGCTGCGCTCTCACTCTGTCTCAGCTTCGTGCTTCTGGTGGTCTGCGCCACCGCTCCGTCCACCTGCTCCTGGATACTTGGTTTCTCCTCTTGGCGCGCTCGTGTCTTCTTTCTTCTTCCCTTCTCGGAGTTCCAGCACTCCTGGCGTGTTCCGGCACTTTGTCTCTTCATCCTCGCAGGCCGTGTGACGGCTTGGCGCCACCGTGGCATGGCAGCTTTACTGCGCACTCGCTTTTGCACACCTGTAGATTCTTCTCTCTTTGTGCTCCAATCCGCCGGGCTCCTGTTGCTACTGGGTTTCCTTGGCTTGCTGTGTATTCCCCGTGGCACCTTTCCTTCCTTTCGCTGTACTCCCCTTTCGCAGCCTGATCCTGCTCCTCAATGCTTGTGTCCCGGTGCTGTTGCACTCACTGCTCCATGCATTCGCACCTTGATTGTTCCAGGGGGCGCAGTACCTTGAACGGCCACTAGATGGCGCTGCAGTATCCTTTTTTTTCGACTTGGGTCCTGCAGCTCTACTGCTCCACGCTGCCGGCCTCTCCCAGAGCTTCCACTGCTTCGGAAACGATCACCCCGGGAGCAGAGGGAAGGAGGGCAGTCCAACACGTGGTGAGTGCTCTATCTGTTTATTTCCTGTACCCACCGGGCTGTGCAGGGAGGGGGGCACACTCGCGCTCTTCGCGCGTGCTTTGAGTTCACCGTTGCGCTTCCATGCACCTTGGAACTGCTATCTGTCCCGATTGGGGCCCACGCCTGCAGGCACCACCATGGGGCTTGGTTTCATTCCCCGTTCGCTCGGGAGTGCTCACCCGGTGCCAGCGCTTCTCTTCCTTTTTCTCCTCCCGCCCGTGGCAGCTTCTCTCGGCTCACTTGCTGCGCGGGCGGTGGGCGGAGGAGATGGAGGTTGCCGATGTGTGCTGTCGCTGCGGGTGGGCTCCGCACTTCAGTTCGTTGACTCCGGCCCCTAGCCTTCGGACGCGGGTGGACTCTCCTCCCACCTGCACAGCTCGCCTCTCGGCCGCACACAGGCCTTCCGTGCCCCCGGCTCCTGGCAGCAGACCCTCCTGCTTTCTCGGCTGTGGGGGAGGCTCTTGGGACCGCGGGTGGGCTCCGCTTTACTTGTTTGTCCCTGGCAGCCCCTGCCATTGAGGGCCGCCTACGCCGACCTGCTCTCTGCGTTGGTCCGCTCTCCCCGCTCCCGAGGCCGCTTCTTATGGCACACGCCGGCCGGGGCAGGGGAGGATTAGCGCCATTGCCGCGCAGGGGGGCGGAACGGGTGTTGGTGCTTCACTGGGGGTCTCGGCGGGTCAGTGGCAGATGCCCGCCGGGCTTCTTGGCTTCCTTTCTCGCCCCCGCCGTCGCTCACCTGCAACCCACACCATGCGGGGTAGGCTCCCGCCGTCCTTTATACGAAAGTCTCTTTTCGCGCTACAGCCCCTTATCTTCCGGGCTCACCTTCGTTCTTCAGATGCGGGTGGGCTCTCGCGGGCCTTCAGCTGATCTGGGTCACTCTTCCAGTGATACGGCAGTCTTCACGCGGGGTGGGCACCCGCTCGGCTGTCTTCGACCCCGGGGCTCTTCACATGCCCCGTGGTCTATCTTGCGTGTCCGGCGCCGGCTCTCGGGGTCAACTCAGTCGCGGCCGATGCGGGTGGGCACCGCACGGCTCGCTCATCTCCACCCCCACGGCTCTTCCACGCAGGGGCGGATCTCCTCGTCCACGTGAGGTGCGGGGTAGGCTCCCGGTCACCGTCTCGCGTCACGCCTGGGGCTTTGCACCTGCCAGCAGGCGAATAGCCGTTCCTCGCTCGGGGCTCGTAGCGCGCCCCACGGCGATCAGGCGCTCCTCACGCCTTCTCCAGGGGCGCCCTGCACACGGGCAGCTCTCTCCCCCTTTCCCCACTGCTGCTGGGCTGCTGCACGCAAGGGCACAGCCCCCTCGTCGCCAATGTGGTGATTGGGCCCTCAGGCCCTCATGCATATAAATGAAGGACGCAGGACACAGGATGGCTGGTACTGTAAACTGGCTAGGAGCACGTGCGCTCGGCCCCTTTTATTGTCAGGGTCACCTGACTGGTGACGCCTGTGGTGGGTGGGTGTTCAGTGTGGGTTACATGTTAACTGGAACACTAGAACGTATCCAGCCGGATACTACAGCAGTCTATTCCGTTCCACACGCCTGCTTTTCAGCCGGCTTCTCGTTTCAGACGTACCCTTTCCTAGGACACCGGCAGATACGCCGTATCTGGGCTGCCGGGACAGAGCAGGGAGTGTTTCGAAGCATTTCTTAGTATTACATCACTGTTCGTGTGGGAGAACGTCAGATTCCTCTATTGTTTCTTCTTCTAACTCGTTTTTAATTAGAAAGAGGAGCAACTCTTTTTATTTATGAAATAGAAAAGCGTTTTTTTCCCATTTAAATGCCTTATACCTTTCAGTATTGTTTTTATTCAGTTTCAAGAATCTTCACAGTTAGTGCTGTGATAACGGTTGGTGCTAGCTGCCTCCGTCGTATATCCAATCAAACGGAAATGCCAGTGTTTCTGCACTGAAGTGGCAGAACTGAACTAGGCTTAAAGGGATAACTTGCTTTTCTCAAATGTAAATTACTTTGTTCAAGTTAACTGCAAAAGGTGACCTCGAGACTGCACCTTAAGGACAAAATAGTTGACACCATCAGAAGGTAAAACAAAAAGACAGGTTTACAGGTGTCCATTCTTAGAGAGTCATAGCAGCCTCTAGAGTTCTCCAAGTTGGTTAACCCAACTGAAACAGACCTCCTACTGATCTCACCAAAGAATTCTATCCTGCCTGTACAAGAGTGGATGGAAGCCTCTCCTCCACAAGATTGCAAATCATCTATTGTGAAGAATGCCAAATCCCTGGATTTTATCCTCCGCAACCGTCAGAGAAAAATCTGTGCTACGGCCAAAAATGCAGGCCTTCAACTCAGACTACTCTGAGGCACCAGGCAGTTCGTTCCAGAGCAGGACTTATGTAGTCCAGGCACTATTTTTCTGAAGACGTGACTACAGGAGCGTGCTCCTCTCTATGTCCCTTACAGTTCATCTGGCACTCCGGAGGACATTTCTATACATGGCAGCTCACTTTGTTACTAGACAGAAGAAATTCTGTCATATCACTCGTCCAGCTAACTCTTCAGTAGTGCCCCACTGCATCAATAGTGTTATTTAATTCTGCTACCATCACTCACAAAGCCCTTTATAAACACTTCTCCTTCCTATCTAGTTGAAATACTATCTCTAGCATGCAGTACGAGTCAAGGAACTCTGAAACCCTTCTCCTGGGGCCTCCCATATTTTAGCTCCTTTGCACTATGGCCCATGACACGCTGGATACGCTACTAGGTATAGACGGGTCTAAATGAATCAACACCCCCTTCCCCTCAGAGGGAATAGGACATCTGGCACAATGTGCTTAATTTGAGCTGGTGGTTTCCGGTGCATCTTTTCGCTCCCCCACCTCAGAAATCTGCAAGCACTTCTCCTTTCATTCCTTTTTATTTTTTGCATTATGTAGCGCGAATGAAGCTATCAAAGCACTTTACATAAGTACTAGTTCCATTACAGAAATCTGCTCGGTGGGTGATAATGTGCTACATGGCTAAACACTTATAAGGTCCCAAAGGAAGACCTATTGGCTATGTCAATGCTTGTTTCTCAGAGACAGTGAGTGATGTGGCTGAAATGTACGGGTGCTGAGCTTCACACAGAGGCACGACGCTACTTCCCAAGCTTTCCGTTGTTTGCTTGTATTGCACCATATTTGCAGGGCTTTTGCACGTTTTGGATGTTAAGTTTAAAACACAGAAAAAGACACACAAATATTTATATTACTTAAATAGCTGGTATAACGGACATGAAACTATATATTACAGATTACCCACTCGCTGTTAGCAAAAACAAATATTACACTTTGTGGCCCTCAAGTCCACCCATTGCTCTGCAGAGTAGTAAGTTGGCTGGCTGGCAAAATGGATAAAATCAGTAAATGGTGGCTACATAAATATATACCTATCCAGCAGCTGAGGAGCTGAGCCGTAAACTAGAATTAAGACGTTTTTCGTTGCGGGAGCGATGACAATTCTAAAATCAGCGAAACCTAGACTGGAAGGAGTAACGGACAGTAAATAATGTACTTCAAACTGTCAGACTTGCCGCGAGCTGTCAAAGTTATGGAAAGGGGGGGGGGCGTGTGCCATGAATTCAGTGCTTCTGGAGATACCTTAGGCGCATACAGCCAGCATAGGAGGGCTGATCGTTATGTTTGTTCTTTTCGGACAGCGAGAACAAGCTTGTATCTCTTACGACTACAGTCTGGGCAGATAAGGCCACGAAATTTACAAATGCATTATTTTTAACACAGATCAGGGTTGGAGAATTTCATATTACTGTAATACAGAAAAATATTCGAGAGCGAGGAGCTTTCGTCATACCAATATCAAATGATGAAAGGCTGAGCTTGCCGAGCTCAGATTCGAACCTGTAACTTGTAGGCATTAACCCACTGCGGCATCTCTCCTCTACAATCCCAATGTCTTGTTGATCATTTTTACTTAATTAAGTAACTGCACTGGGTTTGACCAGGATACACCTTTCATGGGAGGAGTCAGCCTGCACTGGACACAATGTGGTCCACGTGGTGTCCTGGGACAGGACACAATATACCAAATAAAGACTCCTGGGACCGGACACTAACCCAGGCATGACATTCTGACAAAGTAACACCGGACAGTTTCTCCAGGGAAAGGATATACGCCTCCAGGTGCAGCATACAGACAGGCTGCAATACCTCAGATGTGGCCGGCTGGACAGGCTGCAATACCTCAGATGTGGCCGTCTGGACAGGCTGCAATACTTCAGACGTAGTCTTCTGGACAGGCTGCAATACTTGAGCTAATACCTCAGACATGGCCTCCTGGACAGGCTACATTACCTTAGCTGTAGCCTCCTGGGCAGGCTGCAATGCCCCAGACATAGCCCACTAATCAGAGTACAGTACACTCGGAAAATGCCTCTGGACACAACTAGAGGTTTCAGCTCCAGAATGGCACAATATTCCGTCGAGGCCTTCAAACTCCAGGGGCAGGAAGATGTGGTGTCAGCACAGGATGCAATGCGCGGATGTGGGTCAAACCAATAACTTCTACTGTGGTGGAAGAAAGCCCTGTGCACAAGTAGCCTATCCAGGGCTTCCAGGCACTATCTGTAACAAAGGACTCCTCTCCCCATTGACACTCCCTCCCCCACCTCCCCCCCCCCCCCCCCCCCCACACACACACAGTCTCAGCGTGAGCTCTAGAAATAAATCGTTGAGTCCATGTTGCAACTGTTTCTGCTCATGCTACCAGCCTGGCCAGGGCCGGACGGGGAACCAAAATCGGCCCTGGTAAACTGCTCTGTCGTCCCCCCCTGGGGGGAGGGTGGGGGTGTGGCCGAGCTGATTGCCAGGGCCGGTTTCGGCCGATTTTGTTAAAGGGGGACGAAATTGCCGGCCCCCGGTAACAAAAACGGAGCCTCAAGGGCCCAAAACCGGCCCCCACCCAGGCGGCCCACCAGGGAAATGAATGGGGCCCACTACCCGCTATGGCCAGTCCAGCGCTGAGCCTGGCCCACTGTTTGAGCCCTCCCTCATGCCCAATAAGACACTTAGACAGGTTTGGGGGCATGGGGGGCTCTTCTGCGTTTCACATGTTCGTGCACATACACCCACATCATGCACATCCCCCAGCAGGGGTCCTTGCAAGGGGTGTGCTCACCCCTCACGGACACCTCTGATACAGACTAGACAAAGAAGCGAATGAGAGCATTCTGGGCGGAGTTGGGTCAGTCACCTTCAGTGCGGACTGTCCTTTATTATTGTCACAACAAGGAGGCCCTCACAACAGCACTCTCCAGGTAGCGCAGGAGATGTTACACAAACAGACACACAAAGTCTTTTGTTGATGAATGCCCTTTCTGCAAGCCCCAAACGTGCTCTCTTGTGTTTTCTGTCCCTTCACTGCAGGCCCATGTGTGGTGTGTTTTGGCCTCAACCGTCTCCCACTGCCCATCTGCAAGCAGGTCAGATTCTGGACTCTGTGAACAAGTCAGCAGGAACTTTTAAGGACCCCAGACCAAAACTGCACTCATTAGGGCCGAAAACAAAGGCACCACTGTGTGGAGCAGGGACAGGCAACGGGGGATTTTTACTGCAATAAACTGCAGATGAAACATACTTCAGATAATTTATATTCTACGCCGAAAATAACTCCGCTGAGTGACCACACGGTGCATCTGCCAGCAGATCAAAAGTTCGAATCCCTGCAGGGAAGGCTCAGCCTTTTATCCTTCCAACTTGGACGGAATATGCATACACCGTAAAACACAGCCTAGTTTGTGGTGCGTGCTCTAAACACAGTCCTTTCACTGGTGTTTATTCCTGGATTTCAAATGGATGCTATTAAGTGTAGTAATTGAGCAAACACTGACAGTGCTGCAAAGCGGTCAATTTGCGGCACTTAACAATAAATGCTTCACGTCACTTCCTCAACGGGTGCTGTACTTAAAGTCTTCTCGGCCCACTGGTGAATTGCTGGAAGTCTGAAAACCCAGATTTCTGTGTCTCACTGAAACACAGCTTGCATCCGGTTCCAATGTAGAGGTCACCATAGGAGAAACCATCACAATAATAAAAAAGAAACAGAGGAGACGCTGTGCTTCTAGCACAAGCCAGATTATGAAAGTCACCTTGCAGGCACCATTGTGCATATATAGGCAATGACGCCGGTCTTTGTAGTGCCTAATACCCGTTGTATTGCCAAACAATGGGGAGGGGCAGGTGGTGCTCATGGAACATGCGCCCTTCACAGCAACAATAGTAACTTGAGTAAGGGATGTGGCTCAATTAACAGAGCTATTGACTATTATTCGAGCCTCCGCGTAGGCGCTATGAATAAATGTTTTTTATTTATAGCCTCGTGGGACTCTTGCCTCGCCCCCGAACATGCGCCCTGCCTTGCAACACGAATAACACAATAAAGAGAGCTGCCAACGTAAAACGTAGTTCAAAGTATACTTTATTAAAACACTTATAACAAGAACGGCCGCAAAAGTGAAAGCAAATCGCGCGGCAAATTAATTAAATAAACAAACATGGTCCCCAAAGTGAAATCAGTCCGCGCTACAAATAACAATAAAATATAGTGCTTACCGACTAATTGAAGGAGCAGTATAACGCCGCAAGTAAACGATCCAGACCTGATGGGCGGTCCCAAAAAGAGACAGAGCGGCACCAAGGAGGGACAAAGAAGCCTCAATTTCAATTGGAAGCTAGCATTTACCATGGACGATGACGCCAGCCAATGAAAAAGATGGGCGGGGCTTCCACTCCGCTTCTAAAGCATACCCTACTACAATATGCCTCGCAGAGCGAGCAACGCATGCACGCTGCAATGCTAGGCGAGACCTAAAAAAACAGTAATTCTCCTGGGTTATTGAATCCATGACTCCAGGAGAGCTTATCATATGTTTTTAACAAAGTCCTAGCTGGAACTCTAGTTTGTTCAACTGGAGCGCAGAGCCCCCTTGTGGTCAGTTCTGTTGCTGCACTTTGTACATTGAAATACCTTTGGCTGTGTATGGCATGGGGTTGACTGTCCGCGAGGGGTTGGTCTCAGGCCCTCGCCATGCACTGCTAGTTACCATACAGATTACTTTACTCATGAACCAATCTATGACATCACTGATAATGTGACTGTAACATCTGAAATGATATAATTGATGACAAGATTGTGCATTTCAAGCAGACAGATGGTAGATGAGGCTCATGCATCCCCCTGATCGCTAGGGAAATTTGCTGATAAAATGTCTTGCTATGTGTATTATGTGGCCACTTGTACCTTGCTCTCGCCTGTAGCTAAACATTTGTGATATGACTGTCGAATTGGTTTAATAAAAAGAATTACACAAAAAAAAAAAGATTGTGCATTTCAGGGACTCGAGTTACTTGAGAAAACTATAACAAGTGAATTTCAATGGTTTTGTTAGTTGAAACCCTTTTTTTTAACCTAACTATGATGTTCCTTTAATCTTTCTTTTTTCAGTTGCGTGAAGCCGTGTGGCACACACACGCCAAGTCGCTTGCCACACAGTTTTGTTCACACGTGAACAAGGCCGTAGGGCCGAAATGCATAGTAGGAGCTGGAATTTGTCCAATAATGCATTTCTGAAGGCTTCAATTGCATGTTGATTCTCTTTACTGGAGTCTGGTGGATTTTGTTACTGGGTGGCGCACCCAGCATCATTCGCCACTCCTGCAGCGGGACCGTGACATTTGCGGCACCAGGAGGAGACATGCTGACATATATCAAAGCAATACCCTTTCAGGCTTAGAGTGACACTTAAATTATGGAAAAAAGGAAGTAGGGAACTCTAGGTAGTTCCCAAGTTTTAGGTGGTGAGCAGATCCTTTAAATGGAGCACTCCAAAACACCATTGGTACTCTAAAACTGATCACCTCAAATGTCTGCTTTTCTAGCAATTTTTTTTTAAGCTTCGAATCAGCAGAATACCATCCATGCCGAGCTAGAAAAGTGCCAAAGTCTTTTGCCATTTTTACTGCAAAATCTTTAAACTTAGGATTAGCTAGTGCCATCCACACCAAGCTGAAACATGATTAAAGCCTTTTACCACTCTAGGCACAGAATTAAAGCTTTAGATTGGTAAAATGCCACCCAAGCCAACCTGAAATGAATACAAGTTGATTGCCTCTCTGAGCATGCTGGAGAATTATATTTAAGAGCAATACATAGGATAGAGGAGCAGGTGGGAATCTTTTGTGAGAATTGTATGAGATTGTTTTATTGTTGTTATGATATCCAGGTGTCCTCCTCTGACTCCAGCTATCCCTTTATTAGCGGAGTCGTCAGGGTTATTAAAAATTAGAATAAAGAGGGGTAGTCAGAGGAGGATTTTTAATCTTTCAAACCCCCTGGCCTATTTCTCCTAAGTGCTCCCTGGAAGATTGTCGAGCCCATCCTGACCTTTAGGAGTCAGGGTGAACCCGATGATGAAGCATGACACTACTATAGTGTGTGAGGGTTATTTAACAAAAAGGAATTGCTTCCTTCCCCAGGTTTGAGCGGATGGTGCCCCACTAGCTGAGAATAGTGCCCGTCTGTCCCCATATATTAGGTGGGATACTTTTTCGGTTGAGGATCTAGATTTGGGAGGACGTATCCCTCCTAGAAATACCTCCCTACCCTTCCGGCTCAGGTTAAGTTCCCTTCTCCTGTAGCCTAGGTTCAATACATGCTCAGGAAGATCCTGGTGCAGATGCAAGCTTAAACACAATAAGAGTATACTACAGGAAGGAGAAGTCATATTGGTATCATAAACATATGATTAGTACAGTCTAGTTATGCTGGTTTTGAATGTTTAAAGTAACCTCTCAGACAGGGTTATAATTGTTGGCCACTGTATGAAACCAGCAATACAAACGCATAAAAAGCCCTTTGCAGAGCCACACTTGGATTGCCTCACTTGAAAAAAGTTAATGGCATGAAAACATGTTTTGTAAACCCATCTACCAAGAAACAAAGATTTATTCCATGGTTCACTTCAGGAAAAGGAGAACAGGCTCTGAAAAGTGTGGGAAGAAAAATCCTAAATTATGTTAATGTTAATGTTAGTAGGAATTTGTAGAGCGCACGTACGCCGATTGGCTTCATGGCGCTGGATTTCCTGAATTGGAAAAGGTCGGTACAAGATCGAATTTCAAGCGGAAAGGAATTCCACAATTTGGGGGCGAGAGTAGCGAATCTGCGACCTCCTTGACGTACCCGTTTAAAGCCCGGGATAACAAGAAGTGAGAGATGAGCGGACCTTAAATTGCGTGTAGGAGAGTGCCTGAGTATCAGGCTATTAATGAACTCAGTACTGGTGCCATGCAAAGATTTAAAAATGAGGCAACCAGTCTTAAAAACGCAACGCTGTAATATTGGAAGCCAATGTAGTTTCCTCAACAGTGGGGTGGCGGTGTGCCATTTAGGTTGATGATAGATCAGTCGTGCTGCCTGGTTCTGAACCATCTGTAGGCGCTTAAACAAGTAGTGGGGCATACCCAAGTAGACAGAGTTGGAATAATCTAGATGGGATAGGACCGTAGAGATCATGGCTTGATTCAAGGCGTCATGGGTGAGGAAACGGTGGATTTTCCTAATTTTGCGCATTTGGAAAAAGCACTTGGACACCACAGCTCCAACCTGAGTTTTCAAGGAGAGGTCACTGTCCAGAAGTACTCCTAGCGTTTTAGCTGACGTGGTTGGGGTGGGAGGAGAGCCGAGCTCTGAGGGCCAATAATAAGGGCCCCAGTGCTTATGGCTATCACCAGTAAGGACTATCTCTGTTTTACCAGGATTCAGTTTAAGATGATTGAGATCCATCCAACTTTGGATATATAACATAGTATCCTGGAATTCAGTGATGGAATTGTTGGAACTATCAACCCTAAGAATGAGCTGAAGGTCATCAGCATAGTTGAGGACCAGCACGTTCCTGTCTTTAAGAAACTGGATCAAGGGTGCCATATAGATGTTAAATAGATGGGGAGAGAGAGCCGAACCCTGAGGTACGCCACAGGTGGTAGTATGTGGAGGTGATAGAAACTGACCCAGGCGAACAGCCTGTGAGCGGTCCTCCAAGAAGGAAGTAAGCCAGCGAGCCGCGGTCCCCTGAACACCCGCCCTCCTTACACGGTCAACCAAAATACTATGGTCGACCGTGTCGAAGGCTGAAGAGAGATCCAGCAAGACCAGGGCCCGGGGACAGCCTCTATCAGCATTATCCTGCAAGATGTCAACAGCCATCAGGATCACAGCTTCGGTGGAATGGGCGGGTCTAAAGCCAGCCTGGTGAGGGTCCAAGTATTTTGAAGACTCTAAAAAGTTAGAGAGACATTTTGCTATGTGGCCTTCAAGGATTTTGGCCAAAAAGGGTAGCAAGGAGATCGGACGGTAGTTGGAAAGGAGCGCAGGGTCAGCTCCCAGCTTTTTCAGGAGAGGGACCACTATTGCTCTTTTAAAAGCCAAGGGGACTGTGCCAGATGTGATAGATTCATTCAGTAATGCAAGTGCAGGACCAGAATGAATTGCAAGGCACTCTTTCAGAATGCGAGGGGGGAAGCAGTCAGAGGGAGCGCCTGATTTAATTTACACTAATAGATCTTGAAAGATCTTATCGCTAATGAACGGAAGCAGCTAAGAGTTCTGTTATTGCAATGTGCCACATGGGAATCTAAAGGAGAGAGATGTGTGGGGATACTAGCTTTTATTGAGGCAATTTTGTCAATAAAATAGTCATTTAATGAGTTTCATAGGTCTTGAGAAGGGACAGCCTTCAAAAGAGTACGCTCGGGATTAGAAAGTTCATCTATTATAGAGAATATTTCTTTAGAATTTTTATTAGAAACAAAGATTCATTCCATGGTTCACTTCAAGAAAAGGAGAACAGGCTCAGAAAAGTGTGGGAAGAAAAATCCTTAATTATGAGGAAAGTACTGGGCCAAGTATAGAGGCCTTTGATAAAGGCCGTCGGGAAGGTTGTGTATTGACGTGGGAGACATGATGCTATTTTTTACGACAAGAGAATGAGGTTATCTAATAGTAGGTGCTTATGATGGGGTGCATATCGAGCATTGCGAAACCTGTATCATATGTTTTTCCATTTTTGAATTGATATTGAGCTGAAGCTTGTTTTATGTTCAATAAAAAGATTTATTTATTTTTAATTGAGGAAAGTACATATAAAAAACAAAAAAAGAACCAATTTAAACGCCAGCAACACCAACCCCGACCCAAGTGTGCCTATAAAGAGGAAGGTTCTAGGGCATGCCATTGACAAGTCTTGGAAGAAGAGATCTGCCTCCATGAAAATGCAGTTCTAACTGGCATACATACTCATGTAAGACATCTGGAGGAGAGCCTAAAGGAATAGAAAACTCATCCAAGGGAACCCATTCCTTATGTTTACTGACAGGCATTGTCTACAAAGGTTTAGTCTCAACACAGACCTCATACACACAATTCCACTCTATGACCCTCTACATGACCCTTCATAAAGGTCTGACCAAGAATGAGTGCCACAGTTAGGACGCATAAATAAAACTGCAGAAAAGCCTGGGGAAAAATAAATCATTCCTAATCACACCAAACTATTGGTAATGATTGGATCAACATTGCAGAAGAAACACAAAAAGAGCAAGGATCCAAGTACACTGCTCAGCAAGCCCATGTGGAGATAGCTCTAGAAGAGACAGGAACCAAAGTGGCAGAAGCATAGAAGTCGGCCTGGTCTCAGGATGCTGACAAACACAAGAAAAAGGTACATTTGCCATGAATGGAATTTGAACATTGCAGATATTGGCATGAGTGGAATTTGAACATTGCAGATATTGGCATGAGTGGATTTGGAACAGTGCATATACAGTCAGACCACTAAAAAAAACTGGGCCGTCTTTTCATGAAGTCCTGTCCCACTAAGGAGGCAGAAACGCTCCGCATCAACATCAATTACTGAGAACGCTAACAGAAACTTGGACTTTGTTATATAAAGGGACCACATATGTAACCTTTTCTGGACGTTTACGATGAGGGGAGTTTGCTACCCTGTTCTCAAAGGTACACTTGGCTATATTGTTGAATCAGAATGCAGTAAACAAATGCCATGATCTAAATTATCATTTGAAGGAAAGAAACAATGTGATTGTGAATTCAAGTTCCTTTTAATAATGTTTTTCTATTACACAAGTTGCATAAACTTCTCATGGTCACATGTATAAAGGCGCATGGATAAAGGTGTTGAACAATGATGAAAATGTAGAGTAAAAAATATAACTAGGGATATGTTGTGGTAAAGTAATATTAATTACTGTAAATAAAACATAAGCACTCAACAGAATAAAGTCAAGGTGCTTGGTCATTTAATAATTTAATTGATTACTAACTGTAGGAAGTTTATTGTAGCAGTTTATTGACGGCCCACTTTCAGCAGTCCGTAAAGAGTCAGACCCTCTATATTAGTCTATATTCTATACAGAGACATCTGATAAAGTCTGTACATATTGCTATGAACAATGCTTTGGACTCCATCGTATTCCTCACCACATTGCCTTATCTAAGGTGGACTTCCATAAAGTTAAGTGGCTAATGAGTCTAGGTGGCACTAGACGGCCCTTTTAGTGAAATCCCAATATTCTCTGCACCTTCATAAGATATCTTAAGGGTTGATCTAATCCTTACCTGTCCGTGTTAGCTATTCAGCCCCCAGGCTGAAGACTATCTCACCTGTGCTCTAGGCAGTCCCACATTGGCGCTGTTACGGTTGCATGACTACCCAATACCAGACATATTGTGAAGTTGGCACTGGGCAGCGGTTGTCCAATGTAGCCCAGGATTGTCAGTCATTCGTTGATAAACGTATTGTGGCTATGAGGTCCTCTGGCTTCAGTCAATGGACTTATTTCTTGCAGATTCCCTGGTAGAGGCACATGGGTCTGTTTTGAGAACCAGAATGGCTAATTTTGGCTGACTGAAAGCAATTTATTATAGCAGTCCGGAAGACTAGAGTCTTATTCAACCATCTCAGGGAGGGCAGGGGGAGGGAGCAGAAGAGGCGAACCCAATATTTGGACAGACCCATGCTCCTCTTTCTTCCCAGTGGCCACAGTCCAGCATGGTGATGCATGGCACCTCATATTTTCTTTTACACACCATATTTTCAGATTTCGTTGTCAACATTTCCATGCACCGTGTGTACTCCTGCTAGGTTTGGTTCCATGCGTGCCCATGCCAACCAAGTAATGATGTGAAATGTCTTTTTGTGATCATATCATCCTGTGGCGCCTTAACCTAGCGCCTGAGTTGCATCATACTGTACAAATAACATTTTGCATATGAACCCCTCTCAACATACCTTTTTTTTTTTTTTTAAACCTTTATTGTACATAAAAATCAATACAAACATGGGCCTACAACCACCAGGGCCGGCCGCTAATATGGACACGGTCAACAACATCGAGGCAGCAGCAAGCCCCCTGGGGCCCAGCCGAATTAACAAATTACTGAGTGCACCTCAGAGGTCATCAGGATACATAATTTTAGAAAGACAAACAAAGAAAAATAAAATAACACCAAACAGCAAGGCGGAAACCATCAAAAGAGGGAGCGTCTAACCACATCCGGGGAACTACACAATACATACTCCTCTCAACATACCTGAGTAAATTACGGATAGTTCTGTACTAGTTATTGCATGGTTTATGACTTAAAATATATATATCATGTTGGAACAGTACTATAAATTCTGTATACCACCCTTATTTCTGTTTGACAAGGACCATTCTGTAATTCTGGAATGTGAGGAATGAATGTGGTTACAATATTTATAGGACAAAAACTTTTTCTTTGTTGCAAAAAATAAAATATCATAGAACTTGTCATGATACTGCATGTTTCCCACCGTGTGACCCATGACATCATGTCTTGAATACATTTATTAGTCTTTCCAGGGTAAATCAGTGGAGAACATTTGTTTTATGACTTCTGTGTTTGGAAATAGAGTGGATATCCACTTCCTTTAATTGAAACTTTGTTGTAATAGTTTATTTAAGAGTGCATAATACCGCAATTATGGATGCATTTGCGGGTTTGTAGTTGGCAAATGTGTAATTTATTGGAATACAGGATGTTTAAATGTAACAGTGAGAAACAAAACTCCATATGTAAATATCAAACAGATCTATATCTTAAATGTTCTCTTCCAACAGGTGATCTTACAAAGGTACAGGTTTTTGGAAAATGGCATAACATTCCAAGAAAACAGGTAACCTACGGAGATGCTGGATTAACCTATACGTATTCGGGGGTTACATTGCCGCCTAAACCATGGATACCCATACTGGATTGCATCAGGAACCGTATAACCGAAGCTACAGGACACCGCTTTAATTTTGTTCTAATAAACAGGTAAAGATGTTTTACAATCCGTTTACAGTTCTACACATCACAGACATATGTTATATTATTCAGATGTGTACCAGATCTCTTCTTTAAAACCAATGCAATAAAACCAATAAACAATGTAACACTGAGGGTCCATAATAAATAGAAAAAAATTCTCACCGTGGATCATCTATAGAATAACAGAAGGTACAGGTAAATAACAGAAGTCAATCCTCAGTAAGAGTACAATAGAACGTGTATTTGATTCTTTTACGAAGTCGACTTACAGTCTATGTATGCATCATGATAACACCCACCTCTATCGATATTTCCTACACTAGAGACAAGGAAATGTCCTTTTGGCTTCAGTATAGCAGAAACCTTCACACTCTTATACAGAAGACAATGATTTGTGTGCTAGAAGCTGATGTGCCACCCATAGCTAAGAAAAAATAACAAGCATTGAAAATGCAATAGGTCTCGCCTTTGATTAAGTTAAATCCATTTGCTTTGCTAATGGTATTGTATAGCAAAGCAAATGGCTTTAACTTAATGAAAGGCGAGACCTATTGCATTTGTAATGCTTTTTTTTTTTTGTGAGTTGTTCCGACTGCATGCATGGTACCTGCCAAACCCAGCCGTATTCCTCAGAGAGTTGGTGAAATGGCTGTCGTCATTCCTTCTCATGAGGACGAAAGTGGCTTGCTGATGACTACAGTGCACCAACGGGAGTATTGTAGTAAGAAGGGTAAAATAATCTGTCAAATTATGTGCCCTGTTGTGAACGATTTTTACCCCAGAGATTTTTTTTTACAAGAATGCCATTACAGTGCAGCGCCAAGCACTGATGGAACGCACACAGGTACAGCGCCAAGCACTCATGGTAATAATTCACCTTCGTGTTAATTGCAAAGTGATGCAATGTTTTATATTTACCAGTTTTCAGTCAATCCTTATCTTGGATATTTTGCAATAATGAAACGCCGAGCTTAGCAGTTCCATGTCCTGCATCTGTGTTACTCAAGATAAAACTTATAGAACGCAGGCTTTGAAAACAGTTTAATGCTGTAGTCTGATTGTACCAAGCTTCAATGTGCTCATGCATGTAAACGCCGTCATGCACAAAGGTGCGCTGGCTATATGTGTAGTGTGAATGTTTAACCTGCTGTATTGCACTGCAAGCATGGGGTATAATTGAGGGTTTATATCTAGGCAGTAAAAGAAACCTAAAAAGAGAACTTAATTTCCTATCAAACATCTGCACAGAAAGGGACGTCACTGGATTTCCGATCATCCATCGTACAAGAAGTGACATAACTGGTTTCCGTTTCCCGTCCACGGCACCCTCCACTCCTCCTCTTTCACACAAACTACTTAATGGTAGCCGCAAAACGGATGATGAAAGGATGCGTGCAGCAGGCACAGCTGCGCCTATCTGCACGTGCACCGTGTCCAGCACTAGGGACCCTGGTTCTGTCCCAAGCCCCGCTACCGTGCTGCACTCCTCTGTGCTTTCAGGCCTGGCTGCTGCTCACTGTACTGCTGCTACACTGCACCACACAACGTTGAACGAGAGTTCACATGTGTCTCCTGCAAGTTCTTATGATCAACCACTCCTACGCCACCGCATCCAGCAGCCCACTTGCCAATAGCTCAAACTCGTGAAATGCGAGACATATTGCATTGCAAATGCTTCTTTTTTTCAACTATGGGAATTACAGGAAATTAAAGAGAAGAACTTTTTAATTAAAAAGTTGTTAAGAAAAATACAATTTACTCTTCATCACCAAATTTGTTTGTAGTGCCTCAAGAGATACAGTGGAGCAGATCTGCCACAAAGAACAATAACAAAAGCATTTGCAATGCAATTGGTCTCCCATTAGTGAATGTTGAGGTTAATGGTGTTGTAAATGTTGGAGTGGATGTATGTAGTGTGAAGTTTAATTATATGGATTGGATTGAACTTTTTAGTTGTGGAATTGTGTGGGGTGGGATAGTGTGTGTGTGTATTTGTGTAGTGGAATTATGTGGATAGTAATTATGTGGTATTAAATTAGCTGGAATTATGTAGAATGGGATTGAGTGTTATGGAGTGTAAATATGTGTATTGGTATGTTGTCTTGTGGCGTGGTATCTAGTGGAATTCAGTTATGTGGTGAGCTGTTGAATTGTGTGACATGATGTTGAATTTTGAGGTGTGGATTGGATGCATTTTTTGTGTAAGTGTGTTTATTTGAATTCTGTGGTTTGTTGTTGAATTTGTGGAGCTGAATTACGTGGCGTGGAACTGTGTGGTATTTTGAGTGAAATTATGCTGATGGGAATTATGTGGCATGGTGTGGAGTGTATTTGTATGGATGTTTGCAATGTGGCATAGTGGTTTTATGTGGAATGTATTTATTTGGTATTTAGTAGAGTGTAATTCGGTGGCATTGATTAATGTGCACATATGTGCAAAGGCTATATTGAATGTACTTTATTATCCTTTATGAATGACGGTAAAAACAGCTGCAGGAGGACAGTCAAAATTCTATGTGTTTGCAGGGCCTGTTTTAGCCTTCATACGTTGTTGGATGCAAAGTTACCAGACAGAAACCGCCACAACATTTCCCAAAAATAAATAAACACAGATCCTGGAGATGCCGCCAGAAAGAATACTTAAATGAAGGGTTTCAGGTGATATTACAATTTGGATGCAGCACTTTAAACCATCCCTTGCCTATGACTTGGAAAAGAAATAACTTTTTAAACATAATTTAGGAGGAGAATGCAGATTTAATGAATAAAGCTTCAGCAGCATTTCAAATGTTTAAAAATGCAAACTCTAAACATGTTTCTTGAAATAGGATTAGAACTCAAACATACAAAGTGCACAGTAATCTAAATACAAAGTCTTGATCTGCTAGTGTGCTGAGTTTATGACACTGCCCTGGTGACATTACATGTGAAGTCTAATGGCTCACTGTAGGAGGGTGGAGTAGCAGACGCAGCCATAAATCTCGGCAGGGAGCTCAATTATGGAAAAGAGCCACCTAGCGAAGCAAAGAGGCCCAGCTCGGCAGGCGCTCATGTGAGAAAATAAATAGCTGTTGCGTGTGAAAAGTGTGGCAGAGCAGAAAGAATACAGAGGAGCAGGACAGCATGCCAGGTCTGTCATGTGGGGGAAGTGCACGGAGCAGAGAGGCACACTGGTGAGAGAGCCATAAAAGCACAGATGTGGGGGGAAGAGCAACAGAAGGGAGACCTCTGAAACAGCCCTGCTGCTACGCATCGGGGTTGAACTAACTCCAATTAGGTCATTTTCCCCTCATTCCAGCACAAAAGTGAGAAACAATGAGCAATAAATCTAACATGCTATAAATAAAGGAATAGTGCATTAAACACTAAACATGTACAACAAAAAGCACCCGTAAATGGTGCCTGAAAATAAAGTGACCGTTGCGTTTCAAAATCGGAATGTTTTTACTTATGTAGCTAAAAGAAAGCACTGCATTGTTAATTTGCACAAGCACAGTGACACACAATAATGGATCCAGACTGCAAATAAACCGCGTGCTGTGTGGTGACATTTTGAAGAGTGCTTCACGTTTGCAGTTAATCTCGAGGCAAATGCTTTCGAGGAATACGAACCGCTGCAGTGCTGGGGCCAAGGTGCCCTCTGTTAGCCTCGGTCAGGGGCACACACGAGTGCACCATTAAAGACCCCGGCAGTGGGGTAACAGGGGGGGCAGCGAAGATCTGCAGCATGCAGTTGAAGTACTCCCTGGAGTCAAAGTGCAGCAGCAGTAACCTGAAAAGTGTGAGGAAGAGCGGCTACTTGCGCAGGCACACAAGAGGTTTTTCATGCAGCTGGGGCCGGGAGAGTACTAGGAGATTGAAAAGAAGTGGCACAGCAGGCCGCCCATGCGCAGCATTTAGCTTGACTCCTCTAAGTGACAAGATGAAACCAAATGTAAAGCCATAATGGAGTAGCGTTTATTGCAGTTTTATATTGCGCAAACTCCACACAAAGATATTGGATCACTGTGCATGAGCACCGGTTAAATTACACCAGATCACATGCATGTTTTGAGGCACGGGGAGAAGTGATGTGCCCAGAATCATAGGATTTTGAGCACGCCGATATTCAATCATGGTTCTCAAATTCCAAATTCTGCAGTTCTGGTTGTAACACCACAGTCAACCATGCAGCTGGACAGACGTGGAGATTAAGACGCACAGCGCCATTAAACGGAGTCTTGCTGGTGGTCATGAACGACAACTTGTATTTTGCTGCTTCTGACATTGCATACAGATATATAATACTGATAAAGCAAGTAACATTACACCTACAGCAAGCCAAGGCTATTGGCTTTGCCAATGGTTGTTGTTTGTGTAAGGTAAATCAGCAACAACCACGGCTTCCTTGTATATAACATTAAAAATGCGTCCGTTCTGAAATTATGAGACTGAAATAACTATAACGAGTCTCCTTGAAGGTACCTCAAAAGCAGTGACGAGTGGCATTGAGCTCTTGTCTTTATGTGGCCATGTGTTTCTTATTAGAACCCCATGGCCCCATAAAGATAAGAAAGTGCTTTGCGACAGCAGCAAAGCAGGCCACGGAGTCCGGATCGGAGGCGAAAGGGAGTGAACCCAAAACCCTCATTTCCAATGGCAGGCCACCGTTTAGCATAAACGGTGACGCCAGCCAATGGAAATGAGGGGCGGGACTTCAAGCCCTCTTCGGAAGGTCCTCCTTAACAATAAATCTCGCCAAGCGAACAACACATTCGTTGCCACTCTAGGCGAGACCTAAAAAAGGTCATATGGACAGACCAATAAGTTGAATATGTGGATAGCCGGTGTACCTGTAAAGTGCTTACAGACTAGGTACATGTCGTTGATTGTGGAGTAGCTGAGAACAAGCATGCCCTCAGACAATTATGTGTAATTTGACACCGAATCAGCTGGTCATGGGTAAAAAATCTTGATGTTGCACCGCCCAGATCCCTTCCCCCTAATAATAACCTTAAGAGAAAGCTCGGAGCTCACTGTCTATCTGAGTAATGGTGCTTAAGGGCAAAAGGGGTCTTTGCAAATTTGAATGAAATATTCAATACCAGAAAATGACAGATTTTAGTGTACATGCATAAACATTTGTTGTTAGCCTATTTAGCCAGTTAGTCTAACAAAAGTGAGGATGTTAATGCAAAAATTTGCGATGTGGGGAGAGCCCTGGGAAAATAATGACACTTAGGCTAGACACCATAGCTAGGCTGTCCTTAGCTTACAGAGGAGGTTTTAATGCCTCCTCCTCTCCTATAATGAACTGAAAGTTTTTGAATCATAAATCACTCTGGTTCAGAGGAAGACTGTTTTGAGAGTGAATTAGTGGTTTACCATATGTGCCTAGTTTGATCTGCTGCAATTATGTTTTACATTCCTAAACCACGGCATGCTGGTCTCTTGCTTCAAGCATAGAATCCGCATTAGAATGATGGAATGGGGCAGGAGCAGTTTGAGGCAAGGAAATTATTTGAAGGTAGTTATGTGGATATTAAACAGTCTACTTAACTTAGATGGGCCTTGAAGGTCTGTGGCCCCAATTTTCCCCATATCCAGAAGTATGCAAACACAAGGGGAGATGAAGAGGCAAAAGACACCGTACGTCTTCCAAAATGTTAATGCAGCTAATGAAAAACAGTACGTGATATCAAGAGAGAATGCAGAAGAACTCTGTATTCCTTATTAAATATCTCTAGGTGGAAAGACCAGATACAGTTTTTCTGGACGAGGGAACCTCACCCACTATGAGGCTTGCTTCATCATAGGCTTCCTCACCCCAACCTGGGAAGATGGTAGTACCAGGGCAGACTCAACCTTATGCGCATGAGGGAGTTCTTGATAAAAGAATTCCAGGATAATTACAGGGTTACAGATAAAAATACCTTCGGGTAACCCAATAGGAATTCCCTTTATTCTTAGATACCCTAGGTATGGTTAAAAGAACGGAAAAATATGTTTCTGGGCACTATGACCCTCACATCTATGATTTTTTGCTGAGAGACATTGTGTCCCTCACAACTATTATCCAACCAACATGTTTCTTTCTATAAACTAGCATAATACACAGTCTCGGACACTCATCAGGGCTCACAAAGGTAGAGATAGTAAATCCCTCGTAACAAACGTAATACCGCCACATGCAGGTGGCACAAGGAATTCCTACCTTGTCTGCAAGGAGATGACCACCTAGGCAATAATATATTAAATGTTGGTTGATACAATAGAAATAGTGATATAAAGTTAGCACATGTGATCCTTTAAGTAACACTGCAAAGCAAAACACGCTACACGTGAAATTGTGGTACTGTGGAGACGAAAAAACACATGCACTCAATCATGCAACCTAACTTACCCAATTTGGGCGGGTGTTTTACAACATGGTCAGATGTCAGGGGGGCCGGCTCCTGTAGTTTAAATATTAATAGAATAGCATGTTGCTAATTGTTAGATGTTGTTCAAATCTAAGGCTCAATCTCTATTTAAAAACGTATATCATAACAATGAAATGATAAGGCTGGCTGAGCCTGTTAATAAAATGCAGCCCAAGGTTAGAAAGTGGGGCCATCCGGTATGTGAAGTATTGGTACCTTGATCCTCTCTGTTTAGGTTGTCTAAATTTGTTTTAAGCCTCAAGGACCAGAAAATAGCTTGTCTTCCCAACTAGGCCCAACAGAAATTATTTATGTTGGACAGTACGGAGTCCCCAAGAGAAACACAACGCCTTAAATAACACACGTTTAGTTGAAATTAATTCAAAATTTGGAATGACTTTCAACACTATACATTTATTATTCTGTATAAAACAGTTGCTCCAAGGTTGGTGGATGGTGAGTGCTTAAGAAAGTACTTGACAATTAGTGAAGAGAGAGTAAAGGAATAAAGTACCAATATTTACAAACAAATAGACTGAAGCCTGTCTTAATCACAGGGGCTTTACATATTTGTAATCCACAGTTGTAAGATACAGTGTAACGATTCCATGTTATCTTGATGTGGAAAACAATTTCAGTACAGGTCAATAGAAATAGGACTGTCGACGTTTTCGACCCCAGGATAGTAGAAAGGCCAATTTAAACCTCAAGGTAGGGTCTTCATCAGGACAAAAGAGAGCAACCTGAGTACCGCCGTATTACAATCAGAGGGGTAGTTTCAAAGTGGGCCAGCCGTCTTCTATTTGGAGGAAACCACATGGGCCCCTTCAGTAGTCTTGAACAGATCCAACTCCTAGAGACGCTTTTGGGGACACATTGTTGTCACAGAATTTGGACCTTGATTGAATCAGGGTTCATACTAAAAATGATTGCGCCAGTACAGACATAAATTGGAAACGCCTTGGGTCTGTTTAAGACCACTGAAGGGGCCCTTATGATTTCCTCCACTTAGGAGTTGTCTGGCCCACTTTAAAGCTACCCCACTGATTGTAATAATTAATTTCGACTGAACGTGTGTTATTTAAGGAGTTGTTTTTCTCTTGGATACTCCTTACGGTCTCACATAAATAATTTCTGTTGGGGCAATTTTGCTCTGTATCAAACTGCACCCAAGTTCTACAATCTACTGGGTTTCCCCATTGTTGTGTAATGGTTTGCCCAACTGAGGGCTGATAAATACACTAATACCGCCAAGAAGCGGTGTCCGTCCTATTGCTTACATTTCCTCCCCGGTCTGCCAAACACAGGTTAGTGGCCATGGAAGACACTACTAAAAGCTGGAGAAGATGCCATATTGGGGCGTGGCTGAGAACGTGTATACGACCAATGATGGCTAACAGAGAAGGCATGGTGGCTCACTATTGTAAATTATATTGTGACACGCATGGTGGCACACTATTGTATAACGTATTATGGCACGGTACGATATTCATGGGATATATAGTTTCTTTGGGGCGTGGGCTATTGGGAAAACTACTGAATGTCGTGCCAATTCAGCCAACGAAAGGATCATGGGGGGAGTAGTTAAATTCGAATGAAACATGTTTCTTCTCATAAGGTTACTCGTGATAAACTGAATGAAATTCAGCATCAAGAAAGGGGCCAAGATGAAGACGAGTCTTTCTATATAAAATTAAGGATCTATTAATGCATAGGTCTCGTGGAATTAGTATTACTTAGAGTAAAGAGTCCGAGGAGACCAAGGTAGATGTAGTAACCTCCCCAGTGTACACTGAAGACTGCACATAGATTAATTCCACATAGCGGATATTAACTCCTTCACTAGGGAATTATTTGATTAAAGGATGGAAAGGAGAAATGAAGATACCTGATTCCTGGTTATTTTGTGTCAAAACTCTATATTTTTTTATCTCACCCAGACCGATTTACATCATTGTTCAATTCCTAATGTGTGTGATTCATTAAGAGGGTATACCCACCAGCCACACCAGAGTCACAAATCACCCCAGGTGTAATTAGACCAGATATTAATTATTTTGTCTTTCATGTATCACTGACCATATAAGCCCTGATAAAAATGTCCATTCTTCCATTATTTAATTTTTTGTTTTCTACTATTCCTTGTTTTTTATCAGGAACGTATTTTTCCAAGATTGAATCTATGTTCTCGGCATTCGTATGGGCAAAGAAGCCTCCTCGTATAGCAATCAATACTCTCTATGCTGATTTAGATCAAGGAGGACTGTCTCTGCCAAATATTAGAGATTATTATAATGCCTATTTTATACAGTATCTGTCGAGATTTAGGAATCAAACTCTAGGTCAAAATTTGTTTATTAATTGTTTTTTCGATCTAATTTGTTTCGAAAATGAGCTACCCCCTCCCCCGCAGATTTTTAAATCCCCCAAATTAGTTCGCTATAAGATTCTCTTATGGTTTCTTAAAAAACGTACTGTTATGTTTAATAGATATTCACTCCCACTAGTTAATGCAACAACTCCACTGCCCAGTATTTTTCCACTGATGGGTATTAAAGGTAGATCGGATATAGTGGACAATTGGGCCAGAGTAGGATTTAGTAAAGTAGCTGATTTTATAAAAAATGGAGGCTGGATAACTCCTAGAGAGATGGCAAGTCTTGTTCAGACAAATTTTTTGTTGGTTTTGTCATATAATACTATTTTTAAATTTTTAGGCCAATTTGATATTGAACAGCTTAATCAACCAACGCAATTGGTTAAAGATCTCTTGATAAATGAGTGTATAAAGAGACCAGGGGAATGGAAACGTTGTTTAGCATATAGTAGGGAAACGGATTTAAGTCAAAAAGTAATTAAAAAATGGAAGGAACAAGAAAACCATGTATTATCTATGAATACTTGGAAGACCATTAACCATTTTAATTTTAATATACTTCGGGGAGCTAATTGGCGAAGAATGTTATTTTTGGGGAAATGGTTATTATATCGTACTCCTGCTGCCATTTCCAAAATGTATCCAAACTATCCTTCAAACTGTTTCAGATGTACTCAGCACATTTCCGCCAACTGGTCTCACGTAATGGCTCACTGTACCAATATAAGGGAATTTTGGGACGATATTTTTCTGTTCTGCCAGATTAATTTCAAAATTACGCTCCCTTTTAATGAAAAACTGATACTATATGGTTTTGATTCAGATCTTAAAATATCCGCCCAATTGACTAAACTATTGTATATAGTAACGGTAGTTGCAAGATCTTTACTACTGCAAAACTGGCGGACAAAACAGATTCCAAGTAAATTAGAGTGGATACAGAAAATGAGGAGAGTAAGAAAGAGTGAACAAATTTATGCTCTGCGGGTGGGAGGTGGGAGAAAATTTGATAAAATTTGGGGTTCTTTTTTTGATTCGGACTGATGGTTATTTAGTGGATGATGTTTAACTTTATTATGTGAGAATCCTTTATGTTGAAGCTGCTTTTTATGGTATTTGATACTGTATATGTTTGACCAGTAATCTTCATTGTAACTAAAGTACTTCAATAAAAATAAAAATTTAAAAAAAAAAAAAAAAAAAATCACTGACCATATAAGGTCTGCAAAGATGGGAAAAGACCAAGAGTTTGCGAGGTTATAAAGACCGCTCTATTCATTTGACCCCATGGAATATCCTCATTCAGGGCCTTCCTGTTAGTTTACAATTTATAAATCCAACTTTGTTCATACCATAATATTGGAGTAGTCCTAGCTGGATGGTGTGATTGCAATTTTTCAATAACGTACCATTCACTGTAATTAGCAGAATGTTTCTTCTCCACAAAATGGTTAGCGAGCTTAATGTTATCTTTCTTATCGGATAGTAGAATTGTTGTTCTTATTTTACAGGTCATCATCCCAATATATAGAAGATTACAGGGACATTTAATTTTGTAGATGGCATTGGTGAAGTTACTACTGGTAAACCCCTTCAGTTGCCAAGGTGTTGTAAGGCATGAGTCTAATTTTTCTGTCATTTTCGTGAAAGGACAAACACTGCAATTTCCACACAGGAAATTACCATGAAGAGGGACCTTGTTCCAAAGGGTTAACGCTGTTGTCATCCGATCTTTTTTGTTTGGCCGTGTGTGCACCAAAGTGCTGCACACACCTCCAAAGGCACACATAGGTTTCTCAAATTCCAGGGTACCTGAATTTAGTGTTCTCCAATGTTAATTTGATGCATTTTTTAAATCAAGAGAACTTGGACAGAATGTTGTAAGAGAGATTTCTCTGTGTTCTTTTTGACCTGGGGCAAGCAGCTTTTTCTCTATTGTTGTTAGGTGTGGTGTGAATATTTCTTATCAATCAATTTCTTGGTAAGCTTCTCAGGATGTATCTTAAACGTGCTCCTATCTGTACAATTCTGTTGTAAGTGCAAGAACTATCCTACTGGAAGGTTTTCTCTCAACGAGCGAGGATGAAAACTATCAAATCTTAATAGGCTGTACCTGTCAGTGGCCTTATTAAAACCCTCTGTTTTCAACATTCCATTGTCCAGATAGATTATTAGATCCAGTATGGCCAGATCTGGTTGGCCCACAAACATGGTGAACGTTTAATCTGTGTCAAGTACATTTATGCATTCCCCAAGCCCTCTACTTCCTCAACTGTGCCTCTGTAAATTAGCAAGATGTCAATATATCTTTTAGATAACACGATGTGTTCTTTGAAGGGGTTCATAATATTGTAAATATATTAGACTTCGAAGGAGTGCGCATACAGACAAGTCAGACTTGAAATAAAGGCACTTCCCATTAAATTACAATGTACCTGTAAAAAGCATTCCCCTCAATTTATAAATAGTTCCTGGTTAGGGCCAGGTGCGCACAGTCTAGTGTAAAGTCAGGTGGAGTAATCGAATCCCAGTTTGTGTTATTCAGGTAGTATTTGACCACAAATAAGGTATATTCTTGAAGCATACCGGTGTAGAGGGGTTCAACATCCAAACTTATCAGCAAATCTTTATTAGGATCAAACTCCAGGTCGTTCAGTAGCTTGAGTACATCTCTGGTGTCTGACCATGTTGTAAAGCAGCCGCCCAGGTTGGGTAAGTTAAGATGCATGATTGAGTGCATGTGTGTTTTTTGTCTCCATAAGACCACAATTTTACGTATGTAGCTTGTTTTGCTTTGCAGTGTCACATAAAGGATTATGTGTGCTGATTTATATCACGTTTTCTATTGTATCAACCAATATTTATTATGAAATTATTCTTCAGGTGGTCATCTCTTTGCAGGCAAGGGATGAATTCCATTTGTCACCTGCATGTGGAGGTGTTACGTTAGCTAGGGGGTATTTAATATCTCTACCTTTGTTAGCCCTGATGAATGCCTGAGACCATGTATTAGGCTAGTTTATGAGCAGAAACATGTTGGTAGGGTAATAGTTGTTAGGGTCACAATGCCTCTCAGCAGTAAATCATAGATGTGAGGGTCATAGTGCCCAGAAACATATTTTTCAGTTCTTTTAACCATACCTAGGGTACCTAAGAATATAGGGAATTCCTATAGGGTTACCCTAAGGTATTTCTATCTGGATCCCTGTAATTATCCAGGAATTCATTATCAAGAACTCATTCATATTCATGAGGTTGAGTCCACCCTGGCAGTACCATCTTAAGCCTATGATGAAGCATGTTACGTTATGTGGTTGAGGCTTCTTCATGTAGAAAAACTGGATCTGATATTTTCATCTAGGGATATTTAATACGGAATACAGTGTTCTTCCTCATGCTCTCTTAATACACTGTACTCTTTGTGATTAGATGCCCCATTTCCAGCCCTGAAGGGGTTGGATTATCATTCTTTTACATAATGCCTGCTAAGATGAAGACTGTGCTGCTGACTGGGGCAGACAGCTTTTTGGATACATCTTGCCCCTGCTAAAGCATGACTAAAATGCAGGCCAAGAAGTTAAGTTACTCACTCCAAAGTCTGTAAGACAAGTGAAAATGAACATGTTGGCAGCCAGGGATGACGGGTGACCATGGTCTTAGACTTCTCTGTGTTAAATATAATATCAAGAACACCTCAGTTGTCTACAAAGGTATACGCTAGAAGATGTACGCTAATCTCATTAGTGGCTAGTAGGACCACTTCTTTGTCAAACTTCAACTTATAAACATGAGCATCCTTATAGTGGATGCATTCAGTTTTATGCCATGTATACATTTCTTATCCTAACACAATCTAAAGGGCATGCAGTCAGGAGTGTGATCTACCATACAGGCATTACGAGTTAGTTCTACTGAAATATCTCTCTGTTTTGAGTAGGCATCTGTTTGCAGCAGTGTTTCTCATCTTAAACAAATTCGAAATTGTATAGAGTCTCTAGGCAGACCAATAATGGACAACATGCCAGATATAGAAAATGTGGACTGCAGTATATAAGGGATATTCTTTTCCCCAAGTGATGTCAATATTGCTCAACAGCTAGCTGTACTTTATCCTAAAGCTTTTTAGTTGCTAAAGGTCTCATATTATTACACTAGAGTTGTTGTAAGCATGCATAGAATAGTATCTGATCTATCTTAAGTTAAAGTTCTTTTTTTTCTTCTTCAAAACAACTAGCCAGCACATGTTTCATCTGGCATCATCTCCTGAACTTCATTAGGGCTAGAAAATAATACAAAATAAGGCTAAAATAAATACGAAGCGGAACATATTGAGAATAAGGTAGGAAAATCATTTTGCAGTATGGAGCCTAGTGTTACCGTGGAGATTGTTAATTTCATTGAAACCTGTGCTCATTAATTTTGAATTTTAATACTGTCATGCTTGTATTAGTTAATAGAATATATTAGTTAAAACATTAAAAACAATGCAAATCTTTCCGACTGTCCCAGGCATATCATCTTTTCAGAGTCAAATATACATCCAGGGTAAATTTATAATACTAACTTTTTAAGCAAGATATATTCAGAATTCTATAACTATAGGCAATACTAGACATAATCTCCTTTCAAGATAGTAGTGCTGAGAGTCTTACTAATACTGGTCAGTTAGTTGCTGTAGGTTATCAGCCTACCTCTTCTGCAAAACTTGATAAACACAACCGATAATAGATTTGTGGTTTGTGGAGGCAAGTAGTTCTTTTAAGAGAATTGGGGTCAATGTATATATAACTTATGAAATTATTTAGAACACTCTCGCATCTGCAGATTTGTAAAAAAAAAAAACACATTGAATATGTATAAGCCAGTGTAGTAGAGGGATGGTGCGTGATCAGATTTGTATGAACAAGCCATTAGAAAAAGAGGGTAGAGACAGATTATGTCATAAAGAATTGCATTTATAAAGGGTGGGAATCTGTAGTATTTTTGTAGGATAGCACCAGATATGCGAATAGACTGTCAGTGTCTTAATTCGAGTTAATTTACATATGAGGGATTAAAAAAGCCTTGGGAACATGTTGAGATTATGGTATGAATCACTTTGTGGCAATTGAGTGATAGAAAGTATGACTATTTGGGAGCACCTGTGTGAAAACAAGAAAAGTAGTATAGTTTGAAGCAAGGCAATAATGGATTATAGTCACAGGCCGCCGGATGATGCTTTTGTAACATAGCTTAAGAGATGAAACACTGTGATGCAGAAATACATATATTCTAGAACATTATCTAGCTCTGAGTAGAATGTAAATCCGATTAGAGTTGAAAGAATACCAGACATCAGACATGCTTAAAGTTGATATAACGTGTAGTAGGGCAGCCATAGAGGTACAAATCTGCATGACTGAATGGCTGCCTGTAAAGTTTTAGCTGGGTACGATAGTAAGATTAATATTGCCACAGATACTTAATGGCTCTCCCAGGTGAGTAATTCCAGCATCAGATTCTTATACATCACTGGATCATGTTTGTTTGTTGTGTGTACAATACAGATCTTAAGAGCGGTAGAATCTCTGGAGATCCTGGAAAGTATCCAACAGACATTGGAATCTCTATTGGAGTCTCTATTAATCCTCTGGACTAAAAGGTTGGCCTACCACTTGGGGAGGAGTGTCCTAGGACGTCGTGATGTGATGTCTTTATCCTAGTTGTCCCAATTTTCCCATTTCGTGTCTAGTGTGTGTGTCCTGGAGACAGATGACCCTGAGTGCTAAATCTATGATTTACTCCTCAACAGAGTGTATTTTATGTTTGGAGCGAAGACCATTAATATTACGTATGAGTATTCTTATGCCTTTCCAAGTCCAAGATATATACCAAGCCATTTATTTCATGTACAAAACAGTGAAAAAAGGCCTGAAACTTATAACATACATCTTTTAATTTTTGCATCCTATTTGTACCCGAACCCTTCCAAAAGGACAAAGACTGCCCTTTACCCGGCAGATCAAATGTCTTTGAAAAAACAGAGTGAGCCTCCAATTCTACCATCACTTACCCCATTAAGGAGGAATATGTACGGCAGTGAGGTTGGGACCTGAAGGAGAGAATATGAATAAATACCTCCTCTCACCAATTAGGGAAGATAAAGGAAAAAGAAAAAGAAGAGAGATAAAGCCAGTTACAATAAATATAAACATAATTAAGCACAAAGGTATCTTGGATCAGTCATTATCAAGAGAGGATTTTGTTATTCAAAGTCTTGAGCAGAGTCTTTGCATGTTCCTCTGACGAACAGAAGATTGAGTTTGCTGTACAATTGTAAATTGACCTAGGTTTTGCAAAAAAACTAAACTGTGTGGGAATGGATTGAAAGCTTGGCATCATCTGGCAATCTGACTGAGTTCCCAGTGATGCTGAATAGTCCGAGGGTACAAATCAGAGCGTATGAAAAAGGTATCTGTGCTGTCTTTCACTGGGATAGATGGGCGGTCTCCCTGATATAGTAATTGTTGGAAGATCAAGTTACCAATGTATATGGGGATGGCTGTGGGTGAATAGATTTTGCTTGCTCTTTTGTTTCTGAAAGGCAAAGTGGTAAGTTTGTTTAACTTGGCAACCAAGGTTCCATTCTAGGTCTGAGAAGGCATTCTGGAAAAGTTGGACAATAAATCCTCAAGGATTATCACCTTCAGCCCTTTCTTCAAAACCCAGAACCGATTAATTATAATGGCACATGCGATTTTCCATGTCTTCCAGCATTTCCTGCCCTTTCTGAGATTTTCTGCTGTGCGTGTTTATGCTGCTTGGAGCTGTGCTGTGGTGTTTGCTTGCATGTTCTTCAAACTCAGCTATCTGTGAGCCAAAGAGTGACATTGTTTAGATAGCTTCCATACCAAAGCTTAAATGTTAGTATTTGCCATAGGTAAAGATAAAGTATCTTTTTGTACTCTTCGCGATTGGTGCATATTAAGTTATGTATAGAAGTCCGTGATGACTCCATTAGATTTTGACCAGAGATGGTGGGCAAGTTTTAGAGAGTAGCTCCCATTCTGTTTTTTGAGCCGCACCCACTTGTCTCTGCTGTGCGGGTAAAACAGTGAGCAGTGTGATCCCATTGTAGAGCTGCCTTTTCTCTTTTCTCTCCATCACTGTTCCTCACATTCTCGCTTCCTACTCAGGCTGAAGCTTGGACATGTGTCTGGCCAAATGGCAATGTTTATTCAATAGTTCTTCCCAAGAGAGTGCACAATTAGCATGATTCACTGCATCTTCTGGATTGAGCAAATCAGCTTCTGAGCTCCAATCCAAAACATCGGATAGGGCGAAGAAAAGCCTTGTGACATGGCTTTTTGTGACCAGGTCCGTTCACTTGTCTGTGTATTAGGTTGAGTGTTATTGCCTGTTTGCACTCGGATATTTATGAACAGTAAGTTCTAAAGTGGGTAAACATCAGATTGTCTTGGGAGCTAGGAGTGATAAATTTTGCTTTGTTTAGTCGCGATCCCTTCGCTGGGAGCCAAGATGTCTGTGTTAGGCAAATTGGACTAATTAGCTACAGCGGCTGGATACATATGTTTACCAGTAGTTCTGTATCCTGTAGGCAAGATAGCATATGATTATTCTACAGGATTGTAAACAGAGCGCATGCTACCTACCCTCTCCGGTTGTGTAGTTACCTACGCTGGTGGAATATGCATACCAGGATCCTTGGTTGAAGATTCCTCAAGGCGGAGTGCCCACGCTATGTGCGAGTCCACTCCCTGACTCTGTAGAGGCAAGAGGAGCTGTTTCTTGGGTAGCCCGGAGGAGTATGGGAGGTGTTTCATGCTTCAGGCCTCGAGCCTCCTGTATTTGTTCTCGAAAGGAGCCGTGATCCTTATGTTGCTGTTTTCCAAGTGGCTGTGAGTGCAGTTTTTACCCTACGGAAAATAATTATTCATGGACCGCCCTTTAGTGTGCAGAGGATATTTGTGTTCTGCTGGCCCTACCACTTTTGCCTTAGGAAGGTAGTTGCCTGGGGTCGAGGTCCCATGCTCAGTTTCATACTGATCATTGAGGTTTGAACATTTGAGTGCCTTCGCTCCACATTGTACAAAAAAGTCACTGTGTTTTGTTCAAAACAATTTTAATGAATTGTATAATGCAACTGAATGAAATGACAGTAGAATATAAAATGAACACAGTACAGTGAGTGTTACAGAGATTGGGCCTGATTCACAAAGAGCCACTGCACTCGTGACAGATACTCTGCAGTCGTGGCAGGATCTCTGCGCTGCAGTTTCTCATTGCAGAGTTCCACCACAAGTGCGGAGCCTCTTTCTTAATCGGGCCCTTTGACTTACTCCTGAGGAATTCACAATATGCAATAAGAAATGGAGACAAAAATCAGATACCATCTGGAGGAAAGTGAATGTGAGAATAATAATTATTGCATTATACAGGTGAATATCAAGATCAACAAGTCAGATCATAAAGACGCTAGATTCTAACATAGAGCAACAAAGAGTAAATGCGTGGAGGAATATTTATCAGAAGTCACAGCCCAGTAAGTCATGAACTGGTTTACTGGATTGTCAGAGTGGTTTTGTACTAGTCATAAAATTGCCTAGAGTATGCCAGATTGATTTTGCCCGAGCTTTCCAAGGAAAATAAGTTAAAGAAACATTATCTGCACCTCTAATAAATGAAATATGTTCTTTCAAGGTAGCGAACCTAACATTGGAGGTAGTAGTAGTAGTAGTAATTTTATTCAACCACTTTATGATCACTCACAATCTAAACATACACGAAAGATCAGAGGTATTTTTCCAGTTTATAAGGATTAACTTACATGCTAGAGTGCGTAGCAGGTCTAAAAGATGTCTATCCATATGATTAGGAATGTGGGTGTCAAGGGTTCTATTAGTGGAAATGTAAATTCTTCTATTGGGTGAATTTGGAATAGATATTTATTGAATTCAAAAATTGCTCTCCAGAATATTTTTAGAGTGGGGCAATAAAAAAGCATATACAGTAGATCACCATTGTTATCGTTGTAATTGCAACAGGCTGCACCATGTCTAAGGTTCAGTTTATGCAGTCACTTTTAAGGTGCAGAGCTTCAACCTGGTGCCCCATCTCAGCCGAGCACTGCGAGAGCTGCTCATATCGGTGTTCTTCTAGCCAACAGACTACCAAAACAAAGCGCATCGAATTTCTACTGTTAGTCTAATTTAACATTTAAATTGATTATGGGGATTTCAAAAGAGTTCCGAATCTTCTCTGATGTGAATATTTGTAATCTTGGCAATTTAGTTTCTTAACAGGACGGCGGGAGTGGAGCTAGAATAAGTCTTGAAGCGGCTCTCAGCCTCACTGCATCTGTCTACTATTGAGCCGCCATCTTTCCCAAATCTGAGTTTGGTTCCTTGGAAAATTATTTTGCATGAAAATTCTTTCCTCTCTGTGGAAAATATTGATTTACTATTCAAGACATTTTACTGCACTTACACCGGATTCATTGAAATAGAATCAATGTCTTATCAACTTATTGGAAAAGAAATGTGTAATAAGTAGTGTTTGAATAACAGTGTTGTAAGCTAAATTACTTTTAAAAATATTCTACTGCCTTGGAATAAACGTCTGAACTTATGGTAACGTTATTCTTTCTTCTTAGTTTTTTTTTGTGATGCCCACATTTAAGAGCGAATGTTCTCCAAACTATATTAGACATTATCCTGAATATGTCAGTGAAAAGCACCTTGAAAGACCAATAAACGACAGGGTAGAAAATAACTCCCTAGAAAGCTTGTGCTGATTAAGATAAAAAAAGGTCGGAAACCTTTAACCAACGAAACACATAAACAGCCATTGTTAAAAGGTTAGCAAAATGACATTTGAGAACGTTAAAAATGGTATAAGTAGAAAGAGGGGTACTGTAATATTGAAGGTATAACTGATGGGGGAAAACATTACAAGAACACATTAAGAAAAATTAAATGCAACAAGATTTGCATAGTGGCATCCCACCTCTGCACTACTGAGAAGGGGGCAACCCGTCCCCAAACCTCTTGCCAGGAAAAGACCACACACCACGTTTCCCATTCCTACCATCTTCCTGCTTTGTAAATTGATACCGACTTTACTGTAGTAAGCACCATTAAAATGCTTCTTTGAAAACCATGTATTGGTTCCAACACCTCGCACAGATAATCGAGCCATTGTGCATTGTTAATGGTTCCACATAAAAAGCATGTTTTTGGCCATGGTGTTAAGTGCAAAAGTGTTTTTACCTATGTTTTTATTTGTCAAATGGCCATTAACTGGGTGTTTTTCATAGCTGTTCTGACAGATTACCGTCCAGTCAGTTCAGAAGTGCAAAAATTAGGGAAAACATATTATAGCAAATATTTATGAAAACTCTCACAGTTGAAACTCTGTGGTTGCTTACCACATTATGAAGCACGAGTCCCCTCGAAACACACATCTAGGTGTTACTTGACTAAAGTGGTGTTTAAGAGTATGTGGTAGAAAATCTCCAATTGTACAAATGGCTCTATCGGTGAAATCCCATAGATCTTGATTTTGTGATTCATAATTAGGAATTTCCAAGCAGAGATACCACTTAGTATGTGTGTATATTTGACTCATCCATATGAAAAGCTTTTTGGATGATACAGTCCTTCAATCCCAACATTCATTACTGGGTGTTTACCCTTTAATAAAATTGAATTGCTTGATATTCATTTAAAATTAATAAATATTTGGGGTTACTGCCAAGGGTAGCCTGTAATGGTAAATAAAGAGATTATAATCAAGGGAATCAAACTAAGTCGAGAAATAAGCAGGTGTGTGATCAAAAAGTAAATGCTGGGGAAAAATAACTTAAATACTGTTGAAACAGAGACAAAACACATTCAAGGAATTGGAGAAAGACACTGAAAATATGTACATAGATGAAAAAAGTAGTAATAGCTAAGATATTTTACCTACTTAAACACATGATCATTGGGGAAATAACAAGAAGGGTATCCATCCTAATAACCTATGATTATGTGCCGTTTTTGTCTGCTCGTCAAAGGATTTGTTTACAATCATTATCGAAATTTACTTGTCAAAGTCTCTGCTTCCTCACCAAATTTGATTGTCTGTTTAAGAGCACCGTGCATAAATACTGTCCAAATTGCACTTCAGAAGACGTATTATTATTATTGTAGGTTCTAATATAATGCCATTGAGTGCTGACTGCTGATTCTTATATGTGAATATCTCTTTGTGGGTTTTCTAAACATCTGTCTTGTCAGTGCCCTGTTGGTGACTGTTATTAAGCGGTCAAGGAAAGCTAATTACTATCCAATCATAGTGTTCATAAAGTGTAAATGTGAGTCCTGTTGCTTGGGTCACTCTTTCTTCATTGCCTATCATCAGGATGTCGCCAAAGTATTGATGCCATTGTCTTCTGTTGCTGGCAAAAGGATTAGGGTAATATTTTTTATGCAATCAGATTTGAAAGTATGGACATACAAATTCAAGTTCCTTGTATTTGGTGGTAAATATCCCTTTGAAAGCAGAATTTGTTTTTCTGAGGGCAATTTATGTGCATTCCATCACAAAGGATACTGGAGTCTTAAAAAAGCCAGTAAGTTGTTCCAAGAAGATCTTATACCTTCTTGAGGTAGCATTTACTGGTATACCGTCAAAGCAAAAATCCAGCTACGGCTGAAGCAGAGCCTGTGATGAATCACATTGTTCTGAGTCGGTGAAAGTTTTAACTTTTTAATTTACTGTGCTTGTTAAAATGAAAGATGTCTTGTAGACAGGTCGTGTAGAAAACAAGTTGTAGGTTTATTTGTCAGGTTACAGGATCAAATATAAGTTACAAGATGATGGTAAGATCCATGTAATGCCCCACCAGGAGCAGCCTCCTTGCTTCTCAGTCCATCCGCTTCAACTGAATTCTCCTTAAGCGCAAACACACTCAACATTCCAAATGACATCACCATTAGCTGAGCAGCAAGGCAGAGAACAAGAATAGGGAGGCTGCACCAACCAACAAGTAGGTTATAACAGTGCCTCAGTAGGTTGTCTTGGCTAATTAGTTTTGTGCACTCGTATCCAATGAGAACAGATATCTTTCGTTCTCTTTTCATAACTTTGATATCATTGGGAAGTGATTCAAATTGGTCTGAGACAAGGTATGTAAGAGCCTCGAAGTGTAGCCTTCTTACTCTTTTCAGATTATTAAAAACAAAACAAGGTTGTGTGAACATAGATAATTCATGATTTTTCTGTGAATATAAAAACAGTAAGGATTTGCAGTGTGATCAAAAAGTCAATTCCTGGGGAAAACAACTTAAATACTATATAAGAAGAGACTAAACACATTCAAGGAATTGGAGAAAGACACTGAACATATGTACATCGATGAAAAAAGTAGTAATATCTAAGATATTTTACCTATTCAAACACATTATTGCCACATTTCAGAAGAATCAAAACATGTTCGTCACAATCATAGCAGTTACTGTATATTTTAGTGTGCAGCATTTTAACAGGTTGTTCTTTGTTCATTTCCTTCCATCTAAAGGTACAAGGACGGAAACGATCACATGGGTGAACACAGAGATGACGAGAAGGAGTTGGTACCACGGAGCCCCATTGCATCTGTGTCCTTTGGTGCATGCAGAGACTTCTTCTTCCGGCATGGAGCTTCTCGGGGTAAAAAGTCCTCCAAGCACATTGAGCCTGTGAAGCTTCAGCTGGAGCATGGCAGCTTACTGATGATGAACTATCCCACTAATGTCCATTGGTACCACAGCCTGCCCGCCCGAAAGAAGATACTGGCACCAAGAATTAACCTGACGTTTCGCAAAATTATTTGTGTAAAGTGAATGTGTGTGGAAACCTGTCTTTTCGTGTGTAGGTCACAAGCTGTGGCGTGATGCAAAATTCTATGAAACCTCGCAAAAGTGGCTGAAGCCCCCAAAAATGTAATTTCGTCTGGTCCCTCAGAGATAAGATGCTGGATTCCTCTGAGAGGTTGGGGTCTACGTGGGCCACGTAGGTTGCAGAATCCCATGTTATGCTCCTCGATTCAAATGAAGTGCTCTTCTACGTCAACTGCCCTAGGCAGAAAACCCATTTTAAGAATAATGATTAATCGTGTAACTATTTAAATAGCACATTTGATAAGGCTGAAAAGATTTTCTAACTGGTAATACTTAATTACAGTTAGACGATTGTTCTTCTAATGACTCAACAAAAAACAACGATCAGGAAAGGCAGTCAGACTCGGGAAAAATGAGCAATCACAATAACTAAAAAAACTGGCATGTGAGTAAAACGTGAAAACAATGTGACTAATTTGTACGAATAAAGTAATGTAGCACATTAAAAGACACTTGCTATGTTTTTGTTCTTCAGTATTTTGAATGTTTAGTGAGGTAAACTAAGTGTCATATTTAAGGTTCAGCTCCCTTCATGGTTCTTTGTGTCCTGATGCCAGGATTCTCCTCAGCTCCCTCTTTGTGTGTGTCTTGATGATTTTGTCTCTGACCGCTTCTGTGATCCAGTGCCAGACTCTTGGTCTGCTCCCATAGACCGCTTCTCAGCAGTCCTGTGTTTCTTGATGTAACGTCTCTGCCCCCCTTAGACACTTTTATATACTCCCTTTTCAAATTTAGATAACGTGCCATTAGAAGGCGGTCTTTTACAGTGGGGCTTCAAGAAAAGGAAGTGGAAAGCATGTAGTAAGAAGCCATATCCTTCAGTTGCAAGTTTTTTTCTCCTCCAGAAGACCGCTTGCATCATTTGCACATTGTAAAGCTATCCGCAGCGGATGTGATCCCATATTTGGAATGGTGCCCACTTCCTCGAGCACCAACCAAATGCTTCATTTCAGGTTGTGTTGAGGGACAGTTTATGTTTTTATGCAGACAGTGGGGTTGCTGATTGTTGACCAGCGAGCCAGTTTGGGAAAACTGGAGGAGCCAGATAAATTACTACACTGGCGTGAAATAATGCCTGCCATCCAAATAACATTTTCTATTATTGTCGTGGAAGATTGTGGAAGTGCACACCATTTGTGCATGCCCCCCTTGTAGCAAGTTCTTATTTGTTTCTTTATGGGGACCACTGAAGCAAGAGACTGTAGCCTGCCCGTTCCGGTAGTCCCTTTCTCTAGTGTATTCTTTCTTGGGGATCGTTGCAGGAGAGCAATCCCCAGGGACTGATCCACCCACTGGACACCAGGGAGGGGGGTGGCATATGCCACCCACAGGCATGGGCAAGTGCTCCCCCAATTTTAAAAAAAGAAATCATATTTCTGCCCTCCCTTGATGGGTCATTTTGGGGATGGCGGGAGGTCTGAAACATAGAGACCCAGCTGAATCCAGGGTGGTGTGGCTTGCCTGGACCCCACTATGTTTTCTTACCACAATACTATGTAAGCCTCAAAGGTCCGTTAAAATCATGCATTTTCCTCACATTTATGTGAGAGAAAGTTCTGGAATCTGCAGGGGAGCCACAAAACTACTACCACACAGCGTTCCCAAATTTCTCGTGATAAAAATGGCACCCAACTTCTGTGGCAGGTGCCATTATTAGAGATAACAACGGACCAAACAAGGGACTGTGCGAAGACCATATTGACCTAATTTGGTTACCTTTTTCATTGATTCCTGTTACGGGCAATAGGCCTTGCCACTTGAGTAGAGTGCCATGTTGAACAGCAGAAAGGTGGGAATGCTGGATTAATTGTCAGTAAAATGTGCAAATGTAACCAACGTTTGAGGTTGGAAGGCATTCTGGGTAAGAAAACGTAGTGAGATCCATGCAAGTAACACCACCCTGGACGTCCTGGGTGTTACGATTTCGGAAATGTCTGGTGTTAGTAGGTTTCCTTCAGTGCTGGACCACCCTGGGCCTAAATACTGTAAATACTCACATCTCCAAAATTGGTTAATTTACAAAGCGAAAACTAGAGGTCTCCATGTTACGTTTTGGGGCCTGCCTGCTGCGGGAGATAGGCCCACTCACTCAAATGAGGTACCATTTTATCGGGGGAAGAGTGGGAATACAGAACAATAGAACATTTGTAATAATCAATTGAATTCCGCTGCATTGTTGGCTTTTATGGTTCAAATCTGTTTTATTGAGATTACAGAATACATTAATACAACAGTATGCCTGTAATAAAGGTAATGTCCCACGGGGATCAGCTGTGCATTGAGAAGCATTTGAGAAATAATTATAACAGTGAAAAAGAAAAACAATACACCAACAGTCTCCCTATAAACCTCTCCCTCATACCCCAGATATTTCCTACTCTTGTGAACCACTAGTCCCTGTGAAAGTGTCAGAGGAAGCTGCATGTAGGGCATCCAGGGGGTGGAGGGGAGGGCATCAAACGCAGCAGTCAGAGATATTTTGGGCATGTCAGTTCACAAAACTCTGCAGAGAGCAGTGTAATGCATGGGGCCTACAACTCCCGATGTGCCTCTGGTTTATGGGTTGTCGACCGTGTTATCTTTTCCATACCCAGGATGCATCATAGCCTTTGAAGCCAAGCTGTGTGCATAGGTACCTTGTCTGAACCCGATTAGAAAAGTATTGACTGGGGCGCAGCAGGAAGTACCTGTCTATATTTCAAAGGAAGCCCCAAATTAACTCAAACTGGGTAGCGTGGAAGTTGAATATCTAGATAGGTGTCTATGTCCGACAGGACTATGTCCCAGAATTGTGTCAATTTCGGACAATCCAACAGTAGCTGAAGGAGCGTTCCAGGTGCACCACAACCCCTCCAGCAATCCTCCCTGCGACTGGGATTTCCTCTGTAGAGTCTGACGGGGGAGAGATACAAGTAAGTCGCTCTCTTGGTGGCAGTTTCCACGCTCGCTGTGTTACAGGATGTGTGGCGGACACTGTGGTTAATGCGCGCCCATTCTTTGCGCGTAAGTGGTCGTCCCTCTCCTGTTCCCACCGTGTTTCTGGCCCAGGGTCTTTTCTTTCGAGTGGGGTTGGAGCAGGAAGGCGTGATGATACGCTTATCTCCATCTTTGAGGAGGAGCCATTTCTCAAAAGGGGTGACCTTCTGTGCTACCCTGCGCAAGTCTGAGTGAGTGACTCAGTCTCTGATCTGTGGATAATGGAGGCGCTCCTTCTCAGGTACCCAATAGTCTGTTTTCAATTGCTCGAAAGGGATGGCTCCATCCGCATCAAACAAGTGTTCGATGGACCATGTCTCCGTATTGCTGTCATTCTGAAAATGCTGTGGGGTGTAGGCCCGGAGCAAAGTCTAGGTTTCCCAATATGGGCATAAGTGGTGAGAGGAGGGAGATCAGTCCATTCTGAGTGGCCACTCTATCCCAGACCGCCAATGTGGGACGAATTACTGGGGAGGAACATAAGCCCCAGACTCTGTGTTTCCCCAGCATCCAGGGAATTTTCCAGAGGTGCTTGCTCGCCACAGCGTGATCCATAAAGCACCAGTTCTGTTCGGTCTCCGTGCAGCTCCATTCCACCAAGAAGCATAATTGCGAAGCTTGGTAGTAGTGCAGAAGGCTAGAGACCGTGAAGCTATAAGTCTGATTGCAGTACAAAGCGGTTGAGATTCGTCTGCATTCATTTGAGCATGCCTGCGGGTGGGGTCAGTGAAAGGGCCTGTAATAAGAATAGAGCCCGGGGAAAATTGGCATTAGGTTGAGCCTAGCGGCGGCGCGCATGCGTATCTCTCTCTGCGAGGCATGCAGTAGTCGAGTATGCTGTGGAAGCCTCGCCTACTCTCCTCCCATAATTTTGATTGGCTGGTGTCATTGTCCTTGGTAAATGCTGACTGCCGATTGATAATGAGGCTTGTTAGTCCCTTCTTGTTACCGTCCTGTCGCCATTTGCTACCACCCATGAGGACATAATCTTTTACTTGTGACTTTACACGGTCTTCTTCATAAGTCGGTAAGCGTTATTTTTTTTTTATTTGCAGAGCGGTCCGCTTTCACTTTAGCGGCCGCACTTGTTTTTTTAACTAATTTGCTGAAAGGGAGCGTTTCTACTCACTAATCTAACGAGCATTTGCAATGCAATAGGTCTTGCATTTACGTGAGTTTGAGCTATTGACATTGCAAATAATCACTTTTATTTTTGTTTTCGTTTTTTAAAACATAAATAAAAGGCATTGTCATTTACAATGGCAATAGCTTAAACTCGCGTAAATGCGAGACACATTGCATTGCAAATGCTTTTTTTAAAAGGCTTTTGCAGATGTTCGAAATTACCTAAATTGCATTCGCACAAATGTAGATCCAAACATTCTCCCTCTTTTCCACGTTTGAGCAGTTACTAACATGTTGGACTGTGTGTATTCTTAAATGTGCTTTTAGTACACCTCTGAATTTCCTCAGCTGAAAAACTACGCATTTTGTGCGTCGTACATTTTTCATGGACCATATGAGAAAAAGTCCTACTGTTTACATGGAGCAAGGGTGCCTGTCAGCACTGTTCGTAAATATACCCCAAAACAAGTTGCAAACACATATACCTCGGTGTATCATGCTGTGCCACCTTTCAATAGTGAAGCAACTTTGCGTTCTTAGTAAAATCATTTCCAGCTTCGTCTTTTTACAGCCAATCAGCTAATGAGCGTGACGTGAATATGTCTACAATTGAGGGCACTTTGCATGGATAACACGGGTCAGGTCAGTGGAGGCTGCCAGATCGAGGCAGCGCTGTCAGTGATAAACGCTTATGATTTTACCATCTTTAAAATAATGCTTTCTTCAAATGTAGGTTGTTTGTTCAATTCACACAGTAATCGCTGTAGCACTGGGTTGGGTGAAAAGTGATGCTGTTGATACAGAAATAAAACCTAGGGTAGACTAGCAAAGCCCGACATTACCACGGCCACCAGGGAAAGCAACATCACTCAACAACTAGGTCCCACAATGCACTGTTTGCACGTGAGGTCTTACTTAATGTCGTTCACAACCTGTTCCCATCTTGGAAAGGTGTTTGTCCTTCATGTATTCTTGAGTAATGCCTATGTTTACTGTTACTGTACACCACTTGCAAACAACTTACCTTTCTTGGATTGAGTGCTTCCGGTCCACGGTTTGATGCAGCTGAGCCCCATTATTGTGAGAGACTTCAGGAGACAGTGAAGAGAAGTCTCTGTTGTGACGACAAACTGTTATTTCCATGTCCCTGGCTCTCTCCGTTCTTCTCTAATATACACCTGGAAGCATATGAGCTTTCATGGAGATAAACCCATGGTTGTTGAAAGTCAGCCGTGCCCCCGACGCAATAGAAACTCATATTAAAAATCCTGCTATGATTGAGCACCAGTCTCTCTTAAACCACCTTAATTCGCTGCTGTCTTTGTTGCCTTCCACCAAGTCAACCTTCTGGTTTCAGTAGGAGCTGTCCGCTGAGAAGACGTGGGACACTGTCTGCGTCCAAGGACAGGCCTCCCCTCTTCTGCAGCAGCCGCTGCTGCATGCCAATATTTAATTAAAAGCAATTTATCTAATGTGACTTTTTCATTAGCAAATGCAACAAGCATTTGCAATGCAATAGGTCTCGCATTTATGCAAGTTTAAGCTATGGCATTGTAAATGACAATGCCTTTTATTTATGTTTTGAAAACAAAAATAAAAGGCATTTTTATTTGCAATGTCAATAGCTCAAACTCGGGAAAATGCGAGACCTATTGCATTGCAAATGAAGGAATGAATGAAAAAACACTTATAAAGCACATAGCTACCCAAGGTATCCCATCGCTCACAACATCAGTGGACGGAGTAGACACAGATGCTTATACAGATTTTTGGAACAGCCAAGTTTTAAGGAGCTTCCGGAAGGTCAGGAGATAAGACTCCCGACGTAGATGGAAAGAGCGGGTGTTCCAAAGCTTGGCAGCGTTATAAGAAAAGGAACGCCCACTACTTCTAGCTTTTTTGATTTTAGGGACAGATGCAAGAAGGAGGTTGCTTGAGCGGAGGTTTCTGGCAGTATGGTGACACAATAGTTTGAATGATTGTTGGTCCTTTCCAAAAGGACTTGTGAGTGATACATAGGGCTTTAATTGTAATTCTCTCCAGTACAGCCAGCCAATGGAGCGCCCTCAATGCTGGTTTCGTGTATTGCCGATAAGGGGTCCGCAGAAGTAGACGGGCAGCACAATTCTGAACAATCTGTAGCTTTGCAGTAGCTGCTTGAGGGGCACCTAGATAGAGGGGGCATTCCCGTAGTCAAGGCGTGAGTAAATATGGGCCTGGACCATCAACCTTTTGGCTAAGAAGGGAAGAAGAGGGATGATTTTGCGGAGCATCCTGAGAATGCCATAGCAGGTGGCTGATAACTTTGTCGCTTGATATTCAAAGTTCAAAGAGCGATCCAGCCACATACCCAAACTTTTTATTAGATTTGTAGGTGTGGGAGCAGGGCCAAGGCATTTAGGCCACAGTCGCCCTGCGTTGAATACAGGAGAGTTTCCTAGGCGCATAAGCTCAGTTTTTTCTCAGTTTAGTTTCAGGCAGGAGCATTCCATCCAATTGGCCATCTTCTCAAGACAAGGACCCAGACCAGAAGATGAATTATCAGTGTGGTTTAGGGCCACGATGAGTTGCGTATCATTGGCGTATGTCACTATTTTTATCCCGAACGGACGGATTATCTCAGCCAGCGGGCTCATGTACACATTAAATAGTGTAGGACTCGGGGAGGAACCCTGAGGAACACCCCAGCTGAAAGGCATATGCTCTGAGAGGGTATTGTCTTTGAAGACCTGGAAAAACCTGTCCTCCAGGAGGGATTGCAACCAGGTAATGACACCCCGTCACTCCAAGACTCCTAAGTCTCAGAGTCAGGATGCTGTGATTGACAGTGTCAAGCGCAGCGCTGAGGTCAAGGAGGAGGCTAGGCGCTGTACCTCCTTGGTCCAGAATTTTCCTGGATTCTTCAGCCACCGCTAGGAGAGCAGTTTCTGTCTCTTGTTGGGGTCGAAAACCTGTCTGTGAGGAGGGCAGAAGGTTGTTGGACTCCAAATGTTCAGATAGGTCAGAATTGACATGTCTTTCGAGGATTTTACTAATCACGGGCAGGAGGGAAATGGGACGAAAGTTCCCCAGGAGGTCAGGATCCAGATTCGTTTTTTTTTTACCATAGCACATTTCCAGGGCGGGGGAACTACACCAGAGGAGATGGATGAATTTATCAATTTCAGGATTACTGTAAGAATCGTTCCTGCAGCTAGCTTTAGAACGTGGGGGACGATCAGAATCCCTCGGTGAGCCTGATTTTACAAGGGCTGAGATGGTTTGTAAAGATTTGAGATCCATCAGGGGGATTTCTTCCAACAGGACATTGGTGCCGGACTGAAAGGTGTCCACATGTGACAGGTCATTTTGATGTGTCGAGAGAGGGAAAGTGCTGTATATGTTCTGAATCTTCTTATAAAAAAAGTCTGCCGATTTGTTGCAGCGAGTAGGAGCACCCTTTGTTGGGGCTTGCGAAGGGGAAAGTTTGAGAAGCGTCTTATCGATGTGCAAAATTTCCCGCGGGGAGTTAGCTGCTAGGTTAATTTTTTCCCTGTAGTAGGCTGCCTGTGCCAGTTTAATCTCTGCTTTATAGGATTTGATAGCCTCTTTGTACTTAAGTTTGCTGGACACCTTCTCCATCGTCTTTCTAATTTTTGACAGGTTTGTTTCAGCTCACGGAGCTTGGGGGGTACCACGGGCAGATGTTAATCCTGACTTTTTTCCAGTAATGTTTTTTGGGGAGGAACTGGTCTAGAGAGGATTCGATCCAAATGCTTGTTTTTAATGCCGCTATTCTTCCCAACCCGGAGAGATGGTAGTTCCTTCACTGGGTGGGATCAGTTTTGACTTGGCGTGATCAAGTATTGTAATTATGAAGGACAGTGTCTTGAATTGTAGAAGTGATCTGTATACCGAAGTATAGTATCGAGGACGCAGCCCATGTTAAAGGATATAGGGCAGCCAGTTGCTCCTGTAGGGCGGGTATTAGTGGCACGTTGAGGGCCTCCTGTGACTTCTGAAGGTTAATGAGGAAACCGGACGTACTTCCGCACCACCTCAACTCGGCTAGAAATGCCGGCAGGGAGACCAAGAGGTCATCTAGTGTGACCAGAACTCGTCATTGTGAAGGCTGATGGTGCGTACGATCCCTCTGAACCGCACCCCGTAATCAGGCGATCATCTTTGATTTTTTGTGCCATGGGTCCCCAAGTATAGGGCAAATGAAAGGGAAGACAATCTGCAGCCCTGGCGGGTCCCTCAGCATATGAGGAAGGGGGCCGAGAGTACATCATTAACCCATACCTCTAGGATCGCTATAGCAACTGAGCACCCAGTTTCCAAACCTGGTTCTGAAGCCAAAGTGGGCTAGGGTGGATGCCACATAGGGCCAATGAATTCTGTCAAATGCTTTTTCAGCATCTATAGCCAAGGGCATCACCTTTCGCTGTGAGCGCTTCGCCTTGTCGACTATGTGTAGGATCCTTTTGGTGTTGTCCCCACACGGTGGGGGATAAATCCAGACAGATCCACCAGGCCTGGCATGAGAGTTTAATTGCGCCACCAGGATGCCGGTGAAGAGCTTGGCATCTGTGTTTATGAGCCAGTTAGGGTGGTAAGACCACAGCTCCACCGTTCCTTCCCAGGTTTGAGAATCACAAAGATCGAGGCCTCCAGCATGGTGCGGGGTAGGGTCCGCGTGTCCACAAAGGAATTGTAGTGTGTGGTAGGAGTCGGTGCTATGGCGTGCAGAAAGTGTTATCGAACAGGACTGTGAAACCATCTGGGCCAGGGGACTTAAGTAGTTGCAGGTGGGCTATTGAGAGACCATCTCTTCTATTCTAATGGGCACCTCCAGTGACTCCACCTGCTGCGAGGTCAGGTGAGGTGTAGTCGAGTCCTGAAGATACTCATGGACATCGGCGCAGCATAGTAATCCCTGAAAGTTGCCGCTGTTCCTTTATTGTCAGTGGCTTCGGTGCCGTCCTTGGTCAAAATCCCACCCACCCTCTCTGCCTGGCGCTTAGGTCGAAGTTTATGAGCAAGCAATCTGCCACTCTTGTCCCCCCTGTATAGAAGGTATGATTTAGGCAAAGTAGTGTGTATTCTGCTCTGTCCATGTCTAAACTATTCAGCTGGGGCTGAGTGACTTCCAGCTTCCAGCTTCTGCCAGACCCCCTGGGCTCCCTTCATCTTTGGAATGGCCTCCAGTTCCTGTTCCTCCAAGTCTCTGCTTTTTATTCTTACACAGCCTGTTATCGGCAACAGAGGAGGCCTCTCACCACCTCCTTTAATGTCTCCTATAGTGTAGCAATATTAGTACCCGGAATGTCATTAATCTCTAAATAGTTAGTCACTACATGTGTAAGGTTTTGGACCATGTCCTGCCCATTGAATAAACAGTCTTACATTCTCCAAGAGACGGCCTGCCGTTGGGGTATGTCGACCTGTAGGTTTAGAACAATGGCGGCGTGATCTAACTGCTCTTGGTGTGATCTAGCTGAGCTCTGTCTGAAGTAGCGGTGTTCCCAGAAAATAATTTCTTAGCACATGTTTTGTGGGCCAGGTAGTAGTGGATGTAGTCCCAAGTGTGGGTGTGGGCTGATCTCCACAAGTCCCTCAACCCCACCTCCTGTAACCACTGCACACCCCCTTCGGAGAGAGCACCTGTCTGTCCATAGCGTTGGCCAGATCTGACCCACTTATTGTTAAATACCAGGTTAAGGTCCCCTCCAAGCAAGACTGAGTGGTTGGTTGAATCTGATGTCTCCAGTATTGCTTGTTTCAGGAATCGCTCCTTGTTACCATTCAGAGCATAGATAGAATTGATGGTGAAGAGCCCCGGTACTAGTACGTGATTCCCCCAGATTTCTGCAATTTTGTGCCCTACATATCTCCTAAAAGAACAGAACAGTATAGCCACTCCCCCAGTCTTTGTGGGATTGGTGAAGAAGTATAGACTTGTATAGTGGGATGATTTCATCCTATGCCAATCTCGGGGCATAAGGTGTGTGTCCTGGAGGAGGCAGATGTCACCCCCTTTTTACTCAAGGTAGTATAGCACCATTTGCAGCTTTACGGGCTATCTTTGAGGGAAACCACATTCAAGGTATCATGCACTGGGTGAAGAGTGAGTGTGCGCTGATGTCTGTTGCCAGGCGATAAGCACGGGATGCAACTGGGACTTGGTGCAGCTTCATGGTGTGGGATGGGGGCGGCCTGTGTATGCAGTTGGGATTCCTTTCATGAGTGAGTATTATCCTTTGGTAAACCCCCAATCACAACATAAATATGAAAACAACAAAACAGTCCGGTAAATGCTGTCATCCTTCCGGGTGGTCTCATAGATGATCCAGAGACAGGGGTCATGATGCTCTGCATCTGATGTGCTGAAGATGAAGCTCTGGCCCCGCCCACTACTGTAGGTAGCACAAAGTGCATGCTGCAATGATACAGCCGTTGTCTCATTGCCAGTGTTCAGTGGGGTCCCTATTTAGCTAATATCGGGGCTTACTTTATCGCTTGTTGGGCTGTCGAGCACTACCTGCCTCTTCATGGCCATAGTTTTGGAGTCCAGGCAAAGGGCCACAGGCGACCTCCCAACCCAGAGCAATTAATGTGGGTGCCTACCCGGAGATAGAAGAGACCCTGGGAGAGTTTCCCCATTAGTTTTCTCCGGGATGTCTAACAGTTGGCGGGCCTCTGATAGGGTTTTGAGCTGGTGTAGGGCTTTGTCACAGTGAAAGATTAGGTGGAATGGGTGACCCAAGTTGTACAAGACTCTTAAATTCTGAGAAACTCAGTGACGGGTGCAGTAAGGTCAGGGCGGGATGTCTTGCTACTATTTTGTTTTCCCGAAACTGCACTGGGTGGGTAGCCCTTGCTTTGCGTAGGATAATTTCCTTGAGTTGGAAGTTGTGGACTGGATGTCTGGGGGACAGCCCCCTCTGGTATTAGGGTACCCAACTCTATGAACCCTGTCCAACTGTATGTCCAGAATATGAAGAAAGAGGGCCTTTACATAGTCCTTTATGTCCGTGCCGTAGCTCCCTGCAGCACTCCTCAAATGCTGATGTTATTCCTGCAGGATCGATTTTCAAGGTCTTAAAGGTGGGCCTGTCGAGTTGCTGGTGGTTCCTGCAGGTGCAGGACCTCTTGTCACAGATGTCAAGCCTCCTCTCTTTGCACTGTCTCCTTGTCCTCAAGTGTTGACACCCTATCGCCCATCTCCGTTAGATCGTGCTTGATATCCTTGAGGTCTTGTGAGAGTTCACTTTTCACTGATTGGATGTCCTCACGGAGGGTAGCAAAGCAGGCCTCTATAAATTACCTCTTTATTCGAGCCTCCCCGTCTCCACCCTCGGATGCCATTGATGACAGCTGAGGCTGCAGTCCATCCCTGGTCGGGACCCCTGAAGCATGTCCTTAACGGAGCGGTCCTTCTTTCCCCATGCAGAATTCCTGAGTGCCCCCCGATGACGACTGCAGCTGTGGGGTCTCACAGAGCTGCTCTTCTGCCCCCTTTCCTCATTTCTCCTGGTTTTGAACAGTACCCTATTCGCTATCTGAAATAGTTATTTTCTGAAGATGGCCTTGCATTGGATCATCAGCTTGGCTATGCAGCGCAGGGTGGCATTCCTTGCTTGGCCAACGGAGTGCAAGTGGCAGAGACTCTGCCCATGTACTTCTGTTTAGTGCATGATCAGCACCTCACAGCGCTGGCACGAGGTAACCAGAGGCAGCACCAGTCGAGGAGGCTGCAGTGAAGTCTATGTTTTGTGATTTGGACTCTTTCTCTGGCCAGACACAAAACCCACCACCCAAACAAAGACGGTACCCATCCCTCATGATCTTGGAGAGTATTTACAGCTGCATGCAAGGATCTTGGTCAATGTGGTTTTCCTCCATTTTTCTTGTTTCTTCTTGGCAGAACTGTAGACTTTAAAGGTGCAGGACAGGATAGAAAAGTTGCTAGCCACATAAGGAAAAAAAAATAACTTTAAAAATCCAAAATTGCTTATTTAAATATGATTTTTCTAGGATATGAGTTGTCCGGTGAAGGTAAGGGTTAATACCTGCCTTCCTACAGAAATCTGCTACTTCAGAACCTCCAAATGTGAAGGGATTTCATAACTTTGGGAGAGCTTACTTCATACATTATACTGATCGAGTGAAGCCAATGTCGGATTTCCTTCCTCCCCCACGTTTTCTGAAGAACACAGACAGAAACATATAAAGCTATCTTGTGTGGGCTGCAAGCAGGCATGTTAGAGACTACATATTTACAGATTAGGGCTAAAAAAAAAAAACTAGTTAATAGAATTGTTCCCAGTTTCTCAGACTACGAAAATTCTAACTCTGGTGCCACGGGGTTCTTCTTTAACTGGCGGCCGACGCTGGGGAGGGTTAAAAAGGAACTGCCTGTGCTTGCACCGGTGGCTTCATTGTAGGTCCCAAGGGCAGGGCTGAAGCAGCACACTGATATCACAACCCCCCACCGGAGCAGCGAGGAGGGGCGATCACGCCTTCCTGGAGTAAACAATGGAGTTTGTGGGCCTGTTGGGTAGGGTTTTACTGATTTCCCTGATATTGCAACAAAAGCTGCCTGCAGAAAGCATACATGCAACTGTGGGCTACTTTTTACGTTTGGTATTTGTTGTATTAAAATATATAAATGTATACAGCTAGAGAAAGATATAGGGCCTTTCAACCAGCCCTCTTCATCCATATGTCTGCTGTTAGTCACATTTTTCTTCCGCTGAAAACAGCATATATCATGGGGCGGTGGATCAGTCTGCTTCAGTCATTGGTTAACTTCACTGTGAATGATACCATTCTGCTTCTTCACAAGTAACATATCTGCATTCAAATTCGGACTCATCAGTTCTAGGGGCTTATTTGTCAATCTGTGCTTCTTCATACCAAAGACAGATTTTTCGCTATTAGGCACATTTGTTTTATTCCGGCAACCCCAACAATAAAGTTTTGCAAAAGCCATGACAAAATAAGCACTGAGAAAGTCAAAAGACTGGCAGTGAATACTAAACCTATTGGCTTTGCAAATGGTTGTTTAGCTACCTGATTTGCTAATGGGGCCACTTTTTTTGTTTGGCCCGGCCTTACTTGCTGTTCCTCTCTGACTCTTAAATGCCTTGGTTGTAGCTCACTCCCACTTGAAATTGCCTCTACTGCATGTGAGAGCCATTATAAGTTAACACTGAATGTTGCCTTCCTAGAGGATATTGTGCACCAAACAAATGTGCATGGCAAACAGTTTCTGAGGGAGCAAGGAGGCACTCGGTTCTCATTCCAGGACACACCAGTGAACTTCCACGTCATTTTTCATTTGGAGAGTTGAAAATTCTGAGCATGACGCTTACTGAATAGTACATAAAACAAAGCATACAGTCCTGCGGGCTACTCGCTCAGTTTGGGCAACACCCAGCTTTGCACTGGTCATAAACAGAAATAGGTTTTTATAAATGCACAGTATGCTGCATTTTAATGATACTTCTGCATCATTGCCCTGAGACTATCCAGACTATGAGAGGTTGTTCAAATTCAGCCTTTCATGCAACTTTTGTCTACCAAGTTTCCAGAGATGATAAGTCCTGGAAAGATATAGCTGTTGATGACTCCTTGATCCTGTATAAAGTGCGACTGCTGCTCGACACCTTCATCCCCTGTCAGAACGTTGTAGATGTTCTGTTTACCATATGATAAGTGCATTACAGTCACAGCACTGCACACAACGGTGGATGGAACATAAGCCACTTTGTGACAGAGTACCCTGTGTAACAAGACCTAAAGCTTAGCCTTTAGTAGTTTTGTGCTCTTTAGCATGCTTGTAAGACACACCTTCCTGAGTCTTGTGTTGCTGTCATGGGAGGCGTTAGTAAAGGTTCACCAGGGTCAAGGGTAGTCCTTGTGAAGAGACTCCTGTTGACCTTTGTTATATCTGTTCCTATAATGGGTACGAGACCCAGCCATACAAGTGGGGTAGTGTTTGTATCGGGACAAGTTGAGTAAAATTGGGAGGTAGGAATGTTATTTATTTATTTATTTATTTAGGCGATTTTTAGAGCGCGCAAATACCCTTGGGTGTCTCGGCGCTGTAGATGCAGAACTCTCATGTGGGGGGGGGTAGGAAGGTTTAGGCAGGGAACAACCAGGTTTTTAGTTTCTTTCTGAAATTCAGAAGGGTCGGGGCACACTTGATGTGTAGAGGGAGTGTGTTCCACAAAATGGCTGTGGCCACTGAGAAGCGTTTGTCGCCCCAGTTGGCCCTTCTTGTACGGGGGACCATGAGTAAATGTGCTGAGGATGACCGCAAGGTTCTTGTGTGTTCAAGCGGTCGGAAGGCTCTTCTTAAGAATAGGGGTCCGTGATCATGGATAGCCTTATATGCTATGCATAATGCTTTAAATTTGATCCGGCTCCTCACCGGTAGCCAGTGCAGCTGTCGGATGTAGGGGGAGACCGATGCAAACTTAGGGATAGATAGCAGTATCCTGGCGGCTGCATTCTGCACTGTTTGCAGTTTATTGAGGACCTTTTGTTGTGCATTGAGGAACAGTGCGTTGCAGTAGTCAGTTTTGGAAAATACCAAAGTACTGACCAGGGTTTTGCCTGCATGAGGAGGAAGATATGGGATTAATTTTTTTATCCTTTTTAGAGTATGGAAGGAAGAAGAAACCACTGCATTAGCATGTTGCTGAAATGACAGCTTGTTATCGAAGATAACGCCCAGGTTGCGTACCTTCGTTACAGGTTCTGGGGGTTGTCCCATCTGGTGGGGCCACCATTGTGGGGACCAGGTAGGTTGGAGCCTCCCGAATGTCATCACTTCTGTCTTATCAGAATTGAGTTTAAGACAGTTGGATGACATCCAGGAGCTTATTGCCATCATTCCCATTTGGAAGTTGGCTGCCACCGAGATTCCATCGTTGTGTATTGACAGCACCAATTGGGTGTCGTCGGCATAAGTAGTCAGGGAGATTCCGCAGGATTTTATGACCCTCGCCAGGTCCGACACATAGATGTTGAATAGTGTCGGACTTAGCGAGGATCCCTGCGGTACTCCACATGGCAGGGAGAAGGTCTGGGATGTAAAATTGCCTAGCTTTACAGTTTGCGGACGGTTTGCCAGAAATGAGGCCAAGAGGTTTTTGGCTTTGTCTGTGATTCCTATGGCCTCGACACGGTCGATCAAGGTGGCATGGTCGACCGTGTCAAAGGCCGCGGATAGATCGAGGAGTATCAGTACTGCAGCTCCTCCGTTATCCATCGTAGCCCTAATCTCATCTGCAGCTTTTAGTAAAGCCGTCTCCGTTCCGTGGCCTTGTCGAAACCCAAATTGGGTGTCATCTAGTAAATTGTTATGGTGAATATAGTGTGACAGCTGGGTGTTCATAATCTTTTCAAAGATTTTTGCAGGGAATGGGAGGCAGGCAATGGCAGATTCTGGATGTTTCCATCACAGAAACATAAGGAAAATGTGTGATTTTTGGTAAATTGTTAGGTTTTCAGGACATTTGGGTAAGAAAACGTGGGATCTATGCAAGGTACACCACCCTGGAATCACCTGGGTGTCATGGTTTTCAAAAATGCCTGTGGGTGGTAAGTGTCTACGGGTGGCAGTCAATCCTGGGCCCAAATACCACAGCTATACTTTTCACTGATCTGTCCACGTATTTTTCAAAGGACCTTGTATGTCACAAACCTTGGCCCTTCCCCATAGGTGGGGTACCAGTATTATTGGATGGCATGTGGTAATGCTGGGTGGTAGGAAATTTGTAGATTCCCAAAGATTCTGGAACTTTCCTAAAAACACGTTTTTTAAAGTTTGAGGTTTTCCAAGGGCTTCTCAGTAAGAAAACCTTGTGAAATCTAGGCAAGTCACACCACTCTCGACTCCTCCGGATGTATAGTTTTCAGAAATGTGCAGGTTTGGTAGATTTCATTGGGGGCCAGCTGAGTAAGGGCCCAAAATTCACAGCTACGCAAGTTGCAAAAATAGAATCGATTTTTAGAGGGACACTTTGATGTGTCTATGTTGCATTTCTAGCCCTTTCCTATTGTGTGCAGTAGGCCCACCCACATAAGTGAAGTACCAGTTTTGTCAGGAGACTTGTGGAAATGCTGTGGCAGCAAATGTGTTGTAAATCCCTATTCATTCTGGAACTTTCCCCTCAATAAGATCTATGGACAAAGAGTGTTTCTATTAGAGACTTCTAACTGCAGATTACTCACCTTTTGAATATTCCCCCCAGGCATCAGACTGGATCTGGAAAATCTTTAGTTGTACCTCATGCGCTGGCAGTGGTGCTAATGGCTACGCAATGATATGATGTGTGTGGGACTACGTAGGCACCACTTATGTTCGCTGAGTTCCTTTCTTTCCATGCCAACAGATGCGGATTTGGAGCTACCACTCATCTCAATGAGACACTTCTACAAAAACATTCTACCAAGTAGGTAAGCAGTTTTTTCCTCTACCAGTTTGGCCCTTCACTCAATGAATTCCAACTGCCTCTTAGGCCACTAACCTCATGGATTGTGGAACTCAAGTGCTCAAGTATTGCACATGGTCCTGGAGGAAGGCCATTACATACTTTCCCCTGCCATGAAAGATGGTTGTGATGCAGCCAAGTTCACCATCCACTATCTTAAACAACAGTTCCAATGGTACACCCTTGTAGACCACTTAGATCCCTCTCAGCTCACAAACATGCAGTTCCCCAGATTTAAAAAATCTAACTGGGGTGGCAGGAGTTTTATCTCTTGTACCGCTTAGCTCTGGAACTCGGCACCCCTTGATCTTAATAAAAAAACAGATCTGCTCTCTTTCCGTCAAGCTCTTAAAACCTGGTTGTTTAAATACTTAACTTGCCTGTTTTTTTATGATAGGTGAACTGCTTACCTGAGCTTTCACGCCTAGACACCCCTGGGTAGCAGAGCGCTCTACAAGTTTAATTTTCATTTCATATCATTGCGGACTGGATACAACTGGGTCACTCGGCATGGCTATTGGTAGCAATTCGTAGGCATGCCTGGATGTGGTGTACTGGCTTTTTTGGAGATGTTCAGGCCAGTCTTATGGACTTGCCAGTCTGATGACTCCTGACTTTTTTGGGGAAAAAGCGGAGTAGTCTCTGGAGCGCTTCAATGATAGCAGTGCCCCAAGGTGCTCCCTAGGCCGTTCTGCTCCTGCTATGTACCAGCAGTTTCACCTCCTCTGTTGCTATGGAAAGGGACTTTCAATCCCACCAATAGCCCCAGCAGGTGCAACAATCTTCCCAGCCGTTTCGTAGCTGCTGTACCCCCAGTAGAGGGCAACAAGGACAGCATGTGACCCAGTTTTCTGCCTCCAGAGCAGCCACCCTCCGAAGCTTGTTTAGCGTGCCCTTGACAGTGCACAGCCACCCTGTCAGAGGCAGGCTCCGACACTTTCTGCTGGAACGGCATACAATAACTTAGGAGAAGTGGGTCTAGCAAATTGTTCAGCAGGGTTACCCTTTACCATTCCTCAAGACGCTGCCCTCACCATCTCCAAACTTGCTGATGAAGGACCACCTTTTGCTCCTGCAGCAGGTTAGTGAAGGTTCTTTTGGCAACAGGAGCCATAGAGTGTTTCTGGGCATCAGAAGTTGGTCATGGTTGGTATTCCCACTACATCCTGGTGCCAAAAAAGGACTGGAGCATCTGTCCCATTGAAGACCATTGGCCACTCTTTGTTTTCTTGTTTTTTTAAAAAAAACTTACAAATACTTAACATTGTTTAGTGTGACATGATAGTCCATCATCCACAGTAGGCAGTACATGGTATCAGCATTCAGATAATGTACACTAAATAGCATATGTATGTGGATGAAAAGCCATCACAACACATCAACACTTGGTAATCACACTGCCCCCCACACCCTCCCCTGCACAGCCCCTTGATGAGTCGATTGAAGGGTATCTATAGTCTCGGTCAGCTAGTGTTTGCGGCCCTCCGGGCTATTAAGTTTCCCTTGGTACATTGGGCCAATTAACAAAAGCATGGGGATAGTGGTGTTAGTAGGCAGGGTGGGGATCAGTACGCTAAGAGTCTCTGGTTTTTCTAGTTTGGGTTGGTTGCGACTCTTAGTGTGATCACAGCAATGTTGGGTTCCCCTTTGCCAAGTGGCGTGTCAGGGTGATTGGTCCTGTGCCCCTCTGTCTCGTCTAAACTTTCCAAGGAAAACCATTCATGACCTTGCCTAGGGAGTTCTAATGTCGTTGTTGTCCCCCCCTCCACCAGTGTGTTTGTCCTGTCTGCCCATCTGTCGGAGATGGCCCTTTTAAGCCACCCTCTATATTCTTCTCATCTAAGGGCCTTGAATTCTAAGTCTGCCCAATGTGCCAAGTCTCTCTTCGATAGGTCCACTGTAGGGGGTTCTGTGATTTCCACCTCACAGTAAGTGCCAGTTTTGCTTCAAGCAGTGCCAGATCTATACATTTCAAACCTACAATGGCAGTTTCCAGCCTTGGGTAAATGCCTAGCAAGCAACTTTCTGCTGAGTGGAAGTTGTCACGGCCTGTTACTCTTGAAATCTCTCCCACAACTGTGGCCTAGTAGTTTTGAATCTTGGGGCATGTCTATAGCATGTGCTGGAAATCTGCTTGTGATTCATGGCACCTATGACATTGTGCGAGTGCAACGGGACAAATACGGTTAACAGCATGTGGAGTGAGGTAGGCCCTATGGAGGATGTTAAACGGAATCAATTTGAATCGGGCGTTGGATGAGACCATGTGGAGGTAACTTAAGGCTTTTTGACATTTTTTATCATGAACACTCTGTGCCCCACTTGTCTCGGAGTGATTGTGAACTTACCAGCATGCTCTAGCAGGGCTTCATATATCTGTCAAGGAGGTTCAATTGTTCCACCATGGTGGGGAAGGGGATCAGTGCAATGTGTCTGGCAACCGACAGAGGCAGTTTGATCCAAAATGTTGTTTGGGAGCAAACCGTTCCTTTAGCACGGTGAGGTTACCTTCCAGCATGTCATGTACTTCGTGATAGGCATTAAGTCCTACATATATAATGTTGTGTGGTTCCCATCTGAAGATTTGATCTTCTAGTACAGGTGAGCGTGCTGGTTCGGATCGGGCAGAGGAAAGTCACATGATTTAGAATGATTGACTGATAAGACAGAAACCTCACGAAAGTGGGTGAAAACTTTGTCGACCTTGGTCAAGCTAGTACAGACATCTCGTATGTAGAGCAGCATATTGTCTTCATATAGGGAGACATTATGTGTCTTCTTGTTCATACAGATCCCTAGATCTTCTCCCAGGTCTCTCAGTTTTGCAGCTAAGGGCTCTTGTGTTGGAGTGAAAAGGATAGGAGATAGTGGACAACCCTGTCTGGTGCATTGCACAATTTTATATGCCTCTGAGATTTATCTCCTAGTTCTTGTTCTTGGCGCAGAGTAGAGTAGTTTGATTCAGCCAATCGGAACAGAGCCCAAACCGTATTGTTTAAGGACTGTGTATATATAATCCCAGTTTATGGTGTTGAAGGCCTGCTCTAGATTTATAGCTATACAGGGGGAGTGGGGCCAGATTACAGGGGACTGCTCCATAACTTGGTATAGCCGACTCAAATGCAAAGATGCATCTCCGGAAGGGAAAAACCCTTTCTGGTCCACATGAACTAGATCCGGTAGCAGTTGGAGCAGTCTTTCTGCTAGTAACTTTCTTAATATCTTAGAATTAGTGTTTATGATTGAGAGGGGCCTGTATGTTGTAATCGCAGTAGGTTTTTTTCCCGGATTCAGGAAGGAGGTGAACAGTGCGGTTCGGGTGGTGGCGGGGAGAGATTCGGCCGTTCTTGGTGAGTTGCATAGCACGAGCAACTTTGGGGCCAAGAGGGGCTCGTTTGTGGCATTGAAGTCTGTGGGTAGCCCTTCTGATCCCGTTCCTTGCCCTTGGCCAACAAGCCTGTCTGCTTTTACCGTGGCTCCCTTAGAAACACTGAGAGATCAGTTTTCTATTCTAAGGAGATCTGAGGGAGGGGAGAGTCTGCTAGGACCCCTGTCCCTCTCAACGGGTCAGTCTGTGAGGTTGGACGGAATGGTTGTGCATAATGATTTCTAAAAGCAGTGTTAAAGTCCATCTGGGTCCAGACTAATAAGCCGCTGCCGTTCACAATGGAGGTGAGGGTCAACAGTGGTGGCTTAATAAGTCTAGCTAGTAACGTACTGACTCTGTCACCCTGTTTTAGTTCTGCGAATTTCATGTAGTAAAGACACCAAATACACTCTAGGAGATCTGTATGTGCTTTCTACGCTGAAGATAGTTCATCTCCCCTAGTGGGGTCCAAGCTTTACACTATTTCCAGCGCATGCAACTGTCGTTTCGCCTTTTGGAGTTCCCAGTCTAGTGTATTCCACACTCTAGTAGTGGAATTGATGCAAGCCCCCTGAGGACAACTTTAAATGCCTTTCCACTCATTAAGATCTGAGAAGGTGGTACCCACATTCTAATGGAAGTAATCTATTATTTCCTGTTGGATTACATGCCGGAACACTGGATCCCCCATCAATGTTGTTTGCAGGCTCAAGGTGGGAACTCGAGATGGTATAGTACCCCAATTGAGACCCAACTCTAAGAGCAAACGGTCGGACAATGTTTAGCCTTTGTAGTCTGTCAGGTAGACAGCCTTCTAGATGGGTATTGAGCATAGTATGTTATATAAGCGGACGTATAGTTTATGCACCGGGGAGTAGTATGAGAATTCCTGAGCTCCAACATTCCTGTTGCCCTAGGAGTCGAGCAAGGACCAATGTTCTTGACAAGTTGTAAGTACTTTTCCATTGCACATTAAATGTGTACCTGATAAAGGAGGGTGTGAGCGGTCAAGCACCAGTCCAACACATAATTGTAATCTCCTCCCAGTATTCAAGGGATATCTGCCCAGTCTGCTAACACTCTTGTCAGGTCATCTAGGAAACTTTGGGTAGTGTAGACTCCACATTGCTAATGGCTGACCATCTAAGTGGCCCCGTAGTAGGACGTAGCACCCTTCATCATCTATGCATTTTTCCGTGACTGCGAAGGATGTACCTGTGCTCAAACAAACTGCTTTACCTTGGGCATATGCCGAATATGTTGTGTGATAGAATTGGCCTCGCCATTAATTTTTAAGCGTGGCGCCTTCAGTCTCAGTAAGGTGGGCCTCTTGCAGGAATGCTATATTAATATGTCACCTTTTCAGATGTGCGTGTATTTTATAATACGTAGTTGCGTTCCCCACACCTTTTATGTTCCATGTGATGAAGAGATATTTACCTATCGGGCCCATCTATGACAGAGCTCTCTGGTAGTGCATTTTCATCCCAATTGTCTGGCAGTGAAGGATACTTTAATGGGATGGTAACAGGGGATCTAAAATTGTGTGCATGTAGGACTCTCATCTGCTGTAAACTCCCCATCATGTACAGAAACTTGTAGAGACCAATTCAACCTAAGTCCATCACTCAAACAATAGTGACACACATAACCAGCATGATGATTTGTCATGTATACTTATTGGCTCTACAGCGAGCCTGAGTTTCTCGTCATGTCATGGTGCGCCCACCAACAGCTCAGGCCAGCTGCGGTGGGGGGGGGGGGGAGGGGTTAGTCAACGGTAACCAGGTTGAGTAGCCCTTTCTTCACGGCCAGCATCTTATCTGGCAGGAGGGGAGGGCATTGACCTCCCCCCGTTCCATATTAGTACTGGGTGTCCTGACAGAGGGGGCATTTAACTGTATGATCGATTGCAAGTCAATCATATAAGTTCATCAGCTATTGGGGCAGGGGGGTTATACCTGGCAAATGGTCCCGGTCTACACGAGCCTCCATGTCAGCGGCACTATCTTCCAGGAAGCCAGAGCCACTCCCTCCCCCAATGGTAGCGGCTGTCTGTATTGCTGATCTCCTTTACTTTGTGGACTGAACCTGGGATGGCGCTACAGCCACTCAAGTTCCCCACCCAGGGTGCCGTCTTCTAGCTTTATTCCGTGCCAAGTCATTTATGGACTTATTTAGGTGGGCTTCTGCGTCCTACAGGTACTGATCAAGCCAGGACCATGTTTCTTCAGGTGTGTTAAAGTGTGTCTTTTTCGATGTCATAATTTCCAGCTTAGCCAGAAATATCGGAGCGTATTTGATATTCAGTTAAAGTAGTCATTGTTTGACAGGAGTAAAGGTCGCTCTACGTTGCTGAACCATTAAGGCGAAGTCTGGGAAATTCATCACCTTGGAATTGTGTTCTGTGATGGGGTCCGCTAAGCGGGAAACCAGCAGCAAGGAATCCCAGTCAGAAAAGATCAGGATCTTGGCCACAATGGGTCGTGGTGGTGCCCCGAGGGGTGGTCAGCTCGTGGGCACTCTGTGGTCTCGCTCAACCACAAAGCACGGCTACCGGATGGATAGCAGCCAGTTTTTGATGTATTTAGTGAGATTGGTGCCTTCGGAGCATTTAGGGAGGGTGACTATATGGATGTTGTTACATCTGAGCCTGCCCTCCGCATCTTCAGTGTGATTTTCCAATATTAATATTTGTTCTGACATGGTTTACAGTGCTGGGCCAAGGCTAGCATAGATGTATTCATGTGTACCTAGTCTTTTAGCTTACTCTGGTCATCCAGAAATAAGGTAAGGTCAGAAGCCACTGTGTCTATTTTGTTTTCTAGGATTGTGCTGGAGCCTTCTGTCGCCTCCAGAATACGATCCAGTTTGTCTTCATCAGCACCCATACCTGCAATAATTGGGGTTCCAGTGGGTGGAATCACAGAGGGGACCATAGGTGTGCACATCATCCCAGTCCCCTGAGCAGAGATCTTTACATAGCAGTTCTCTGGTGCTATTCAATTGGTGGGTTGTGGACTCTGCGTCAGCTGTGGCCAGCCGTAATGCAGCCCACCAGTGGATGTGTTGCCAGCACTTATCGTACCAACCAGGACAGAAAGAGCAGCTGTAGCACGGCTTATAAAGGAAGTGCTATCCAGAAGGGTCGTAATGTGGGCACTTGCCTATCACTATGTATTAGGGTGGTTGTAGGTTGCCACCCAGATCGCAAACATATGGGGGCAGTGGAGGGGCAGCCTCTCTGTGTTGTTGCATCTGTGGCACGACGAGTGAGTCTATTTGTCCAGCTACCTCACACCTCCCGATGGGCTCAAGGCGAGGGAGGTAGGCCAGGTGCCAGGTAGGCCAGGCCCCAACATGCCCCAAAATGTCCATCAGGGCCCTCCAAGCACTGTTCTTAAGTATGCCTCATATGTGGGGCCGATGCGATCCGTGTGGAGGCCGGCGACTGGTCACATCCCACAGGGCAAACCTTGGAAGCACCACTACGGGCAAGGATGCCCCTCTTCTCGTCCCCAGGCCTTTGCACTGAGGATTCCTACGTCCCCATTTAGGGGCCCTTGTTAATCCTGCATTCTCTGCACCGTCGTTAATGTCTTGATTATGAAATTCCTATGATTTTTCTTCTGATGTTTAACAAATTGAATAAAACTGTTTTGTTTTGAAATAGAACCATTCTGTTGATGGTTAAACTAATATTTTTTGGGGAGATAGAGGTTTACACCCCCCCCCCATCCCCCCCTTAAGGGACCATTGTTTTTCTTTATCACGTGTATTTGTAACTAAACAGTAACACTCTGCGGCTTGTGTTGCAATGCAGAGAATCTTTAAAGGTAGCAACCTAAGGCACTACACACACACCTTAGGTTATTTCTCTGCAGAGATCCAAATAAATATATGCCCTTTTACTTGCACTGCCAAAAGCTGACCCTTCGGCTTCCACATTAATAGTGTCGGACCCAGCCTTTTGTGTGCAAGATCACAATCTGCATTTAACACATTAGCAAATTCAAAAGGGAAATCAGTCAAACAAAATAAACCGCTTTGGGGAAAGGTGGCTCTCTTCGAGGATAGGCTTCCTTTCATCCATGTACAATACACCATTGCCCATAACAGTGAAGGAATTAATGCCAAAGGATACTGTGCAGCATACTTTGCTGCAAAATCAGCAGTGTATACCATTACATTAGCTGCTGTAACCATATCTAAAACTAAGATTAACACAGATATTTAGTTAGCAACAGCTAAGCAAAAAAATGCTTTTGACAGCTTTCTCGGTAAATACTCCTACACTCTGAATTCAGATAACACTCCAGTGTGGTGTCCATACCTAGAGTGGGAGACATACATATTCCTAATGAGCAGGTTACATTAGACCTAATTAATGCAGCTTATGAAGGGGTAGTGTCTGCACTTTGCCATATGTACCTCAGCAAGATAAAAACTATATGCGACAACATAGCTGACAGCAAATAAAACATTCTACTTTTTTTAAGACCAGTGCAGACTCCCCTTACTATCACTGAACGCGCCTTAAGAATTATTATCCTTTACAGTAGTGGCCAATCATAGCAGTAAACAGATATACATATATTGATTGCTATTGATTCATGTTCCAGATTCCTGTGGATTTGACCATAACAAAATACTGATACACTAGTGGTCATAAAAGATTTGTAGTGCCTACTAGCAGGGACGTCAGTTCATACCTTCCAAAAAGGCAATTTGCCTGTGTTCACTGCTAAAGTGTTCATAGATGCTATGTCTACTTTCGTAGCATGACTGCTATATTCACACCTTTATGGCCACCAGAATCGTAAGAATGCACCACTGGTACAATTAAACAAGCCCTGACTTATGGGGCATTACGTACATAGTTGAGTAGCTTCCCAAATTTGTATGGAGTTCAGAGAGTTAAAATAATTTGCCTAAAGAAGTATTAGGTGGTCGAACTCCATTTGACATGCTTTTCGGAGTATCTATGTGTGTATCTGATCTTGATGGCCCTGAAAAGATGGTGGAACAGAAAATGTTAGACCTGGACACTCATTTGAATGTTTTACAGAATTTCCAAAAGGTCAGAACCATGCTATCTAATGTGACGCATTCCAACTCTGCCACCCGCGAAAATAAGGTTTCTAAAACTGCTGAAAGGTGGCTCCCAAAGTTGGGGGATCTAGTTCAGAGTTGGTCAAAGAAAAGATAGACATGTTTTCAGGCCATATTACAGAACACACCTTCTTATGGTAAAATGCACACAAACCGTAATCCTGCCTCCACAGTCTAATTTAAGGCCACAGGAAGGTGATCATCAATCATGTCAAAAAGCATTATGTGACCAGTTCTATTCAGCAGCCCGCCCCCTTGACACCAAAGTGCCTTTGGCGAAGTACCTCACAAACCTTTCCCTCCTCCGTAGGAACTACCCCTAAAAGAGTACTGCCACGCTGTAATGCTGAGTCCAATCTGGGGACCACAGAACCCTCTGTGTCTCTAGCTGTACACTGAATATCAGCTTCTATGGAGAAACTAGACACTGCAATTTCAGCAATTCCATTATTTGTTTAACTGCGGTCGTGGTTTACCTTGGGCCACTAACAGACCCAACATCAATCAAAAAGATGCCACTTCTAGAAATTGCACTGTATGAGAATGGTTTGGATACAGATTTTTAATAAAACAACATTTTAACACACTCCACAGGTATTCAGCTTCACCCATGCCTTCTTGCTTGCTACTGGTTTCATGACAGCTATCTGGACTGCTTTTCCTCAATGTGGATTATCATGCGGATTACAATCTTTTTGCTAATAAATGGAAATTACAATCTTGATAAAACTGTGCCATTTCTTGTGGTTCAGGAGCTTCAACTGCATTCTTCTTCTCTCTCACAGAGCATGTGCGGCTCATCAACCCTATGAACATCACTGCGTATCCTGTGCTTGGCAGAATAGTTTTGGAAAAGGTCCCCTGTCAGATCATGGGACCCACTGAGTTGCTTCAGATTCCATATGTTTTAAAAGTATGACTAGATGATATAATAATTCCTGGTTCCTTTTCAGATCAACATGGGACAATAAAGAAGTTAAGCAAAGGCTTAAAGACTTGTATGCCTATGCTACACTTGATTATGAGATCCTGAAGTACTGGGTATTTTAGACCCAGCGGTGCAGGGGCACACACCCTATGACTTCTGGGTTCACCCTGTTCCAGACCTACAGAAACACAGAGTCTTCTGGGTGAAGTCAAAGATTCGTTTATTGGCTGCAGACCAATTACAGGTATCCTAGAAGTACAACAGCGTGTATGTTCTCAGGAGACTGCTGAAAATCACAGGAACGGGCTTCTCCTTAAGTACAAAATATCATGCTCCAGGCACACATTCCTTGGTTTACGATATGGCCATTATAAGTATACATTACAAACGAAAAAGCAGAGTCATGATGACCATCCCACATTCCAGTTCGGCCAGCCCACAATGATTTACACAGTAAGGTTCAGATCCCACATTTGATGTCAATAGACCCCCCAATAAACATGAGCATCTCCTGTTTTGGGAAACAAGTCATAAAGCAGGAACAAGCAGGTGTGGAAGAGATTAGCCGGGGGATTGTATAGAATGAAAGAGTTTTATGACGGGTCAAGCCCTGATGCTAATCACAGGTGGACGGAGGAAGGGGAGCTCGTGAGACCGGTTTGACCTGGGGCAGCAGAGCCAGCTGCCCAGGTCACAGAGAAGTCAGAGGAGAAGCCCATGTACTGTGAGGCCCGTATTTACTCCATTATAGCCTATGTGAGGGCAATGACAAGATGACAAGATGGCCACTGCTTCCAAAATTGGAGCATTATCTGGTATGAAAATGCAGCAACTGGATTGGATGACCTTGCATACCCCACCGCGGTCTGCAAGAATAACGTCTAGAACCATGCGGTTCTGCAGAGTCATAAGGCGATCCGCTTGGAGCTCAGCTGTCAGATTACTAAGGGCACCAGCCGTTACATTGACAGTGGATTCAACCACACGAGTCAGTTGTCTCAGGTTCCTACTATTGACCATAGGTCCCCAAAACGGCAGGAAACCCAAGAAGAAGTCTCCCGCTTCCTGACCGGCAGTATCCTCCTTACTAATCACACCTCTCACAACTCTGGTCTTGTGATAGTCAGAGGCAGCAGTAAATGTCGGCGGTAGCAAGTTCGCAATATAACATGTGCCCGAGAAATCAGGGGGCAGCCATGTATATGCTCGGTCATTACAGATGAAATATGTGCCCTTGGCAGCCAAAAACGCAGGAGAAAACTGTGACGGGAAGGTGTACGTTTCAGTACAGTCACTTCTTCCCAGTTGAGCTCTAGGATTCTGACCATTACCCTGTAAGCAGAACCGACCCATGTGGGGTACGACCCAGATTGGAGATGAGATTTTTCGCTGTCTTTCACCCAGACTAATACTATACCCCGTCGCGTTCCATCCTACATAAGGTCTCAACTCTTCTTTGGGAATGGATGAGTATGCATCGATATCCCTACTCATATCGGCAACTCCTTTTATCAAAGCCTTATTATTGGTGATAGGTCTGATGGAACGCGGTTGGCAAGGGGAATATGTATCTAGAGCATAGAGAAACATGGTCTGGAATGCCCATGACGATCCATTGTAACTATACGGCAGCACCAGGTAGGGAATACCCTTGTTAATGGTATGTGGCATTAACCCACATACCCAGCAATTGGTCGTATTCATTACCAGTTGGTGCTGGTGCAAGAGTTGGATAAACGAGTTATTTACGAACTCTGATCGTCTGGTCTGTTCGTGCTCAGGCAAAGGGTGAAAAGAGTGAGAGGAGGCAGTAGAAAGAGGTATAGGCTGTTCAGTGGGTTCAATGGGCTTTTGAGCGGAGAAAAACACAAATCCTACAATAAACATTGTTATGCTACACAGTGTAAAAAGGCACAAAAAGACAAAACATTTACTTTTTACAATTCTACACATCCTTGCGTTAAAGTTCATTTCCTCAATCGGTCTCTCCATCTTAAAAAACTCCATCCTCTACTCGGGCCGCTCGCGGCGGATGAGTTTCTTCTGCTAAGGAGTACGCCTGTCAGTCCAGGGAAACGCCCTAGACCAACCAGAACCGTTGACCTAGCGTCTTCGGCCTGTACCCCAAAGTCTTGGCACCGCGACCCTGCGGCAGAACCCGGATGGTGGTTCGAAAAACAAAAATCAAGAAAGTCCTTCAGATGGGAGAGCAAAAAATGTTAAAAAGGAAATAGTGAGGAAATCTTTATTTGTCCATGGGCCTAGGTCTCAAATTATAGCGGAGACGGCCAGGTGCTGTTTGGTCTTGAAACAAAAGTTCAGGCTCAGTGGTGTCCAGTCGATTTGATGGTGGCACAGCTTCCTGCAGAATATTGTCACTCTCTTGGTCTGAAACTGTGTCTTTTATGCGTGCGTCACTGAATGGTACAAAACGAGGTACAGTGTCCGTCTCAGAGTCGGCGATACCCTCCTTGACCCACTGGTCATATGGCAGAGGCAAGGGGACTACTTTGCAGTGGGTACCATGGATCCAGTGTTTCTTCCCTTTTACTCGCACTGCTGATCTTGTCGAAAGAAGAACAAGATGAGGGCCGATCCAGCGAGGCTCGTCGTTGCTCTTGCGCTGGAAATTTCGGACTAGCACCCACGTACCAGGGTTGATAGGGTGTCCAGGAGTTTCAGAGGCTTGAGGGAGAGTATCATGTACCTGTTGGTGCAAAACACGCAGTTTACCAGTCAAATCATACAGGTAATCAAGCAGTACTGGATGCTCTATCTCACTGAACTTCGTAGGCCTCGGTACACCCCATACGTTGGCCGGACGGCCAAAAACAACCTCGTAAGGGCTAAGTCCCACTCGTGAGTGTATGGTCATTCTGGTGGACAGGAGTGCTAAAGGCAGAGCGTCAGGCCATTTAAGACCGGTGCTCGCCTGGATTTTGGCCAGCTTGAGCCTTAAGGCTCCATTGTAGCGTTCTACTAATCCAGCTGATTGGGGGTGATTTGCAGCATGGAACTTCTGCTTTATCCCTAGCCCTTCACATACATTCTTCATCACTTTACCCACAAACTCACTTCCATTATCACACCACACCATTCTTGGCATCCCAAACCTAGGGAAAAATTCCTTCACAAGGGCTTTGGCTGTGGATAGGGCAGTGTTATCTTTCAGAGGATAAGCCTCTATCCATTTTGAGAAAGCACAAACAACCACCAGTACATATTTCAGGTTGTTGCATCTTTTCATGTAAATAAAGTCCAGCTGCAAAACTTCAAATGGACATGATGGGGGTGCAAAGTGACCAGCTGGAGTTGGGGTTCCCCTACCAGGGTTGTACTTCAAACATACTATGCAATTCTTGACCACATTCTCTGCACACTTGGGAATCCCAGCATTCTGCCATACTGGAGCCAACAACTTGCATATACCTTTCGTACTGATATGTGCCATTCCATGTGCCATAGTAACCACTGGAAGCACATATGCATCAGGCAACAACCATCGCCTATGTTCTGTCAGATCAATCCAACAACCATTCTCATCCAACTTACCCATACTTTCTCTCCACTTGCTTAACTCTTCCTCTGTGGCTTCAGCTTGAAGCGACTTCACACTCTCTATTGTGTTCTCACACATTCCCACATCATTAACCCATCTTGCGGGGCCTGCAACATACATTCTAGTCTTCACATTCTGTGCTGTTTCTTTCGCGGTCTCATCAGCAAACGCATTCCCACGTCTAACATCATCTGTGACTTTCCTGTGCGCACTGCATTTCATGATCGCAACTTGCAACGGTAGGGTCAGTGACTCAAGGAGATCATTCACCAACTTGCCATTCCGAATTTTAGCTCCATGCGACGTCAGGAACCCACGCTCCTTCCACAGTCGCCCAAAATTATGAGCCACGCCAAAGGCGTACTGGCTATCTGTGTATATATTTACTCTCATTCCTTCAGATAACACGCATGCTCTCGTGAGGGCGATTAATTCTGCTGCTTGGGCCGAATTATGTGGCACTCGTGCAGTTTCCACGACCGTGTGCAAAGTCGTGATAGCATATGCAGCAGTCGTGTCACCATTAGGGAGCTTGAAACATGAACCATCTACCCATAAAGTGCCATCACACTCAGTCAGGGGAGTATCTTTTAGATCTACTCTCCCTTTCGTCTCTTCTTCTGTTCTGAACAGACAGTCATGTTGCTCAATCTCATCTGAGTCTGCTGGAATTGGCAACAATGTAGCTGGATTCAGCGTATTGCATCTCTTTATGTGTATGTGATTTGCTAACAGTGTAAGCTCATAACCTGATAATCGCGCACTAGTCAAGTGTTGTGTCTTGGTCCTATTTAATAATGTGTCTACAGCGTGTGGAACCATAACAATCAATGTATTGTCCATTACCAAACCAGCAGATTGTCGGATAGACATCGCTGCAGCAGCTGTCGCTCTCAGACAGCTTGGCAATGCCCTTGCTACAGGGTCCAAGGTTGATGAAAAATATGCGCATGGGCGCGGTCTGTCGCCAAAAGGCTGTGTTAACACTGATAACGCACAACCATCTTTCTCGTGAACATACAATGTAAAAGGCTTACTGTAGTCAGGGGTACCCAACACAGGTGCTGAACATAATGCATTACGCAATTCCACAAAACTTTTCTGGCACTCTTCAGACCATGGGATAGGATTCGGTGTGTCTTTGCATGTTAAGGCTACTAAAGGTTTTGCCAATAAAGAAAAACTAGGGATCCAATGCCTACAGTATGAAGTGATGCCCAAGAAAGCACGCACTTCTCTCTGTGTTCTTGGCACACTCAACTGTGCAATGGCTTGAATTCTTTCTGGGGTCAGTTTCCTTCCCTCCTTCGATAAGAGATGACCTAAGTAGGTCACTTCTTGTCGACAATATTGCAGCTTAGAGAGAGACACTTTGTGATGGAAAATAGATAAATGACGCAACAGTGACAATGTGGCTTCTTTACAAATCTTTTCAGTATCCGCAGCGATCAGTAAATCGTCCACGTACTGAATCAGGATAGCGCCACTAGGTAAAACAAGTGCATCAAGCTGCGCTTTCAAAGCTTGACTATATATTGATGGACTTTCACAGTAGCCCTGGGGAGCGCGTTTGAAGCGGAAGCTTCGGCCTCCCAGACTAAAACCAAAAATATCTCTGCTCTCTTCTGCAATTGGGATGCTAAAGAAAGCATTCTTTAAATCAATCACTGAAAACCATGCAGCAGAGGCTGGAATCATCGTTAACAAGGCGGTTATATCGGGGACAACCGGAAACTGTGGCACAACAATCTTATTAACCTCTCTGAGATCGATCACAAATCTGTAAACAGGTGGCTGTGAAGGATCCGTTCGTTTTAAGACAGGTAAAATCGGACTATTGCAAACGTTGCCTCTTGTCTCTTCAATCACACCCTTATTAATCAAGTCGCTGACAATGTCTAACAATGCTTTCTGCCCTTCATTAGAGATCTTGTACTGGGGAATACGTGGCAGTCTGACATTAGCCTTTAAAGTCACCACATATGGTGGTATCTCCAAGAGGCCCACATCATTGGGACCAGTAGCCCAAAGGGCATCCGAAAGGGATGACAATTCAGGCGGCATTGTGTTTTTAGACAAGTACATTGGGGAAATCACTTTCTTGCCTAATGTAAGTTGTACTCCTGAAGGAGAACAATACAGTGTAGCGTGCAATCTTTTCAACAAATCTAATCCCAGCAAATTCTCACCACAACCTGTTGTCAGAATCAGGGGTGCTTTCAGCTCGCAAGGTCCAACAGAAAGTGACATGGGACTAGAAATCGGGTTCCTAACTGGGGCGCCAGAAAAACCTACCGAAACATTTATATCGCCAGACAAAGGTGCGCCAGGGAGTTTTGAATGCATGATTGAACTCTTTGCAGCACCAGTGTCTAGCAGAAAAGGCTCAGTTACATTTGCTGTAGTCACCTCAACATACGGTCCACTCTGATCCACTGGCACTGAAACAACTCCCTCTCTCTGTCTACGGCTGTCCTAGTAATCATTATTTTCTGCATCACCGTCCTCTGCATAATAATCATTATTATAATACTGGGCCGTATTACTAATCGCGTTAGCTTGCTCATCAAAGCTATTGATGGTACTTTGAGGCGGCAGAGGACGCGCGTTCTGGGGAACACTTCCACGCCCTCTGCCTCTAGGAGCTTGCTGACCACCCCTTCCTCTGGCGCCATACATATTGCCGTTACGCTGCATCAATTTAGGGCAACTGTATTTAAAATGACCTTCCTCTTTGCAGTATGAACATTGGTTGGGACCTACAGGGACACGTGGTTGGTAATACCCATTCATTTGCTGATTGTTCTGAAACTGTTGGGGTTGGTGATAGACACCTTGGGGTTGCCTATAATTATTCTGACCTCCACGTGGCGGATAGGCCTGCTGTAAAAGGACCTTTGTCTTTAGTTCCTTCGTTTTCTTTTCTGTTCTATCTTTCTCGTCTTTATCTCTATTTTCATAATACTGTGCAGTAGCCAGTATTTGCGCTGAAGAAGAAACAGCCCAAGAACTTTCTGAATCTTTTAACTTTTTACACAGGTCAGGAAGTAAATTCTGCACAAACTTATCCACAAACAGCCGTTGGCCACCCTCAGTACTCATATCCTGCCCACTGTGGTCAATAAACGTTTCTTCAAACCTAGTAAAGAAGTCTGACACTGTCTCATCTTTCTTCTGCTTGCATGCAGATAACTTGTCCCAATTTACGCGCATCGCAGGCATTATTGTCTTCATATACGTGATGATTCTACCAGGCAGTTCAGCTACTAAAGGTTCTGGTTTCGCACCACCAGTTTGTCTAGCATCAGCAGCAACAATGTTAGCCCATGTATCCCCTAGTTCTGCATTGTGATCTACATTACGAATTGATCCCCATAGAGGCTGTGGAACAACATTACCAAACAACATGTCTATGTCGGCCAGATTCATAATGCATGACCCTGCCGTCTGTGACAACTCTTTATAATAACCTGCTGGGTTTTTACGGGGATCAGGCAAGGACTGCTTAAGCGCTAACACCTCAGAGCGCTTCCATGGAACATGCACCCAAACACGCTGGAAATGCGCTGCCACAGCGGGGTTACCACCGGCAGCTGCAACCGCTTCCTTCCATACCGGGGGAACTTCTCTCATAGGGTATTGTCGCGCTTTTACCTTTTTCCCCACAAGGACATCTTGTTCAAACAATGACTGTTGGCAATCATCATTCCTAAAGGACAATACGACCGCAACTGCTTTATCTACTCCACGGTCCACAATTATACCAGTTCCAAAATCGAACCTCACTCTACACAATTCCTGCGGGTTCGGATTTTTACCACTATCCTCCAATTCTTCACAGAGAATTTCGCACATTTTCTCAAACACATATCTCTGTTTTGGGGCATCCCATTGATGGAAAACGTTGACAACTGATTCCACATCATACAGTGAAGGAAAAACAATCCATCTACGCGCCATGTTATCTATTACCTTTTTCTCATCGGGGTTAGGCAATTGGCTACGCAATTGCTTACGCTGTAAACCAGGAGTCGCACCAGATGACTCAAAGAGAGGAGACATTAATGTAGTAACCACATTAGCTAAGCGCTGTCGCGCTGAAGGAGAAGCTGAGGCGAGAACAGGGGGAAAAACAGAGGGAAGAAAAGAGGATGTAGAGACAGGTACTGGAGTGGTGGAAGGAAGAGTGTCAGGGGAGGCAGCTGCTGTATTAGGCAAAGTCGCAGGGAGTGCGGGGGCAGTTGGGAGCACAACTGGCGGCCCTTGAGAGGGCTGCGCTACAGGGATAGGAACCGGCTGCAAAGCAGCTGGCGGTAGCGGCAAGGCTTGCAGTATATTCACTGGAGGTGGCATATTTACAAGCTGGGGAGGCGCCGTGGCATTTTGAGCATACGGGGGTGGCGAACTCAACAAATGTGACATCAGGGGATCTTTCTCCTTTTCTTCTAACTCATTCTGCTTAGAATGTGGTAAAGCTGGGTAACATTTGTCAATCCCTAACTTGCGCTGCCTGTGCAATTGCTCACTCATCTGCTCCTCCTCATTGTCTTTAAATTGTACAGCTGCTTGCATTACTGTCATACCTTTCTCTCTCTTATTCTTTTTCGCTAACTTAATTTCCTTTTGTTTGGCTTCCTTTCGCCATAAGCGGAAAGAGTCAAACATCGCCGGCCGGGCTTTCTTCTTAAACAATTTAATTTCCAAATTATCTAAAATATCGGTATCAAAACTACCATTTTGGGGCCATTTTAAAACACCATCTTTCCTGGTGTAGTGGATCCATACTTCGTTATATGCAATGGGGCCTACGCCATGTTTTACATAGAGCTCATAAGTTGGAGTTCCAACCGGAGGAACCGGACATGATTCCTCTAGCTGGAAATCTTTTCCACAACCCAAACAGAATAATCTACCAAATAGTCCAGAACCAGGCATCTTTGCTCACTAGTCTAGATCCAAACGTCAAAGGATTATCGATTACGATAGCCTCGTGAATACACGAGTCCTCTGGCTTTGGCGTTTGCAAACTCCAAATCACTAATTCAAATGATCCCGAAGGATACCAAAACAAATGGGAGACGCTCCACTTATACTTAACTGAATATTGTTGATCGATGGCGTCACCAGAAGACTCTCTCGATTGTTTCGCTCTCTCAGATTCGTCAAGGGTCCAAAACAGGTCGATTAATCAGGGCAGCAGTCCTTCGTAGCCGTCGGGACGCGGAGAACCTCGCAGAAAAGACTTTCGGACCACGTCGACATGCAGGGGTCGATGAAGTGGCGGCCTTCCTCCGGAATTTCCACATGAAGCTCCTCACGAACCTCTGGCTTGGACTGGTACCGCTGAAATCGTCCCGAGTTGGGCGCCAAACTGAAGTACTGGGTATTTTAGACCCAGCGGTGCAGGGGCACACACCCTATGACTTCTGGGTTCACCCTGTTCCAGACCTACAGAAACACAGAGTCTTCTGGGTGAAGTCAAAGATTCGTTTATTGGCTGCAGACCAATTACAGGTATCCTAGAAGTACAACAGCGTGTATGTTCTCAGGAGACTGCTGAAAATCACAGGAACGGGCTTCTCCTTAAGTACAAAATATCATGCTCCAGGCACACATTCCTTGGTTTACGATATGGCCATTATAAGTATACATTACAAACGAAAAAGCAGAGTCATGATGACCATCCCACATTCCAGTTCGGCCAGCCCACAATGATTTACACAGTAAGGTTCAGATCCCACATTTGATGTCAATAGACCCCCCAATAAACATGAGCATCTCCTGTTTTGGGAAACAAGTCATAAAGCAGGAACAAGCAGGTGTGGAAGAGATTAGCCGGGGGATTGTATAGAATGAAAGGGTTTTATGACGGGTCAAGCCCTGATGCTAATCACAGGTGGACGGAGGAAGGGGAGCTCGTGAGACCGGTTTGACCTGGGGCAGCAGAGCCAGCTGCCCAGGTCACAGAGAAGTCAGAGGAGAAGCCCATGTACTGTGAGGCCCGTATTTACTCCATTATAGCCTATGTGAGGGCAATGACAAGATGGCCACTGCTTCCAAAATGGAACCCGCGTAGTGAAGCAGAATAACGTGTACACAGTGCATTCATAGCTAGAACGATATATAAAGCACTCGTACATGCCGCATTTACCATTTGCGGTTTGTTAATACCAAGATAGACAGGGGTAGAGCCCTGTCCCCTACGCGGTCCCGAATATTAAAGTACGACAATCCTTATTTAAATTCTGACAATTATAGATACATGTATAGTTTTCATCACTACATTTCACAGCACTTGTAGTCCCCAAGAAATATATAATTACACAAAGGAAACAATGCCAGGTTCTGCTAATACACAGTTAACCAAATTGCTTAGAAAGATTTCCTCAATAGTACTAAAAATTGAGACCCATCAGCTTTTTATGATTCCCAGAAAGCCTTTAGAGCCGCCTGATTACAAATCACAAACTTATATATTGTACCAAGTTTGTTGAAATTTTTTCTAGACAGGGTTATTAGTACTGGAAAGAAAACAGTATTGAAAAAAAGTATTTGGGGAAAACAATTGTGGCAAATTCATGGTACCAAAGCCTTATTTTGAGCATGCATATTATTTTTAAAAAATGATTTTCCTTAATAAAACAGTCCAGGGGGCAACCTTTCTGGAGTTTGTGTCGATACCTGATTTAAAACACTATTCCAAAAATTCAACACATTCTTTTGAACTGGCAATGGAAAGAAATAGTTTTGGTTACAATTTTAAATTAAATGATTCAGAAAGATACCTGCAATTCAACCATGTTACACTCTGAAAGGTTAGCCCTATGGCCAAATGACACTATCAATTTCTTCCCAAAACTCCTGGTCCTTCAGCTAATCGCCCAGACCCCAATTATTACTAATACACATGTTTTTTTTTCCTTCTCGAATCATTTGCTCCTCTCCTATTTCGCTATATACCAGTTATTATCTTACTCTTTGTCGACCCCTTGCATTTGTGCCCGTTCTTGTTCTGAGTACTATTTTGATATGTGCTCTGTTTGGTATCCCGATTTGACAGATGTACTGCAACTTTTACCTTCCTCTCCCTACTATTGTGAAGCGCTTTGATATCCTTCGGGATCATGTTCGCGCTATATAAAACTTTATAAATAAATAAATAAATAAATAAATGTAACTATTACTACATACAGTGTGGGTAAGCTGTGCCAACGATACCTAGCATATTCCAAAATAGAAGCAGTGAAGGAGCATCTGCCCACAATTAGTGCAGTGATGGATTTAATGCCTTCCTCTGGTTTACATCCTGTTAAAATTAAATGCTTTGTGTTTTTGTTAGGCTGTGCTATATATACAGAGATGTAGACTTGTTCAGAAAGCGACGCCTCTCAAAGAAATATAGAAACTGATAGAGAAATATTGCAAACAACCTTTAAAGTTATTGACAGTGGCTTCCAAACGCTCTCAAAACTAATGTACTCAATAAGTACCATAATGTCATCAGGACTTAACTTCTTTAAACAAGACTTTTGAAAAAACGGGCAGGCTCAGATACGAGCAATTTTATGGCAAGACCGGAGGCTCCTATTATGCACTCTTTTCTTGCATTTATTATAATAGCAGCAAGATAAGTAAAACAACTACACTCCCCAGAAGGCTGCAGGAGAAAACTACTGGCCAATGGGGAGAATAATAACAGAAAATAAACCAATCAGGTCAGCCCAACTATATTAGGACCTATCTGACCGCAAGCAGTCCTCTTTTCTTGCTGCTCGCAGTCAGATAAGTCGATTTATTTTATTCTCCTTCATAACTCTGTGTGAAAATTGTTTTGTACAAGTTGAATGTTTCATTAGCGCTTTTGACGCGCTTCATTATTGTGCTTACGGCTTCGCTGTGGACTGCTCTTTTAGCCCCCCTCGGCTTTCTTATTCAGCGCGTCTACACGCGCGCGCTTTGTTTATATTTACCGGCTTTTTTCCCCTCACGCTCGCTGCCGCTTTGCATATTCTGCCCTTGTCAACGCTGCCGCTCTCTGCCGGATAGCTTCCTTCACACGCTCGCCTCAGAGCTCAACTGCCTGTTACCTCAACGAACCTTCTCTGCAGTTAGTTTTTCAACCGGCAAGCTCGTTTGTACATGCCCCCTTTTTGTTCTTCCTGTAGTTAACCCCTTGTTCACCAGTTTTGTTAAGAAATGGATATGCCCAGCTCTCCTGAGCTTGACAATGATGAAAGTGCCAATTTTAAATCTGTGGAAACTGCAGTAGAACACTCCATGAAGAGAGTTTCTAAGACTATGGAAAATTCCTTACTCAGTATCATGACCAAAGCTTTGGCCCAGTCTGCGGGGGAAAGCAGAAAACGAAAACTGGTTCCTACCACTAGTTCTTCCAAAAAAGTGTCACATTTGATTAGCGAGGTTTCCTCGTGCAAGATTGAGGATTCTATTCCTCCCAGGCCTCAGTCAAAGGAGGGGTCTACTTTGACATTTGGCAAAAGCAAAGCCAAGCTCAAAAATGTGGAGGTTCCTAAGAAGCTGGTCATTGATACCATCCACGATACGGATGACGATTTGGGGGGACACAGACGAAGACAATCTCTTTGATCTTTTTGGAGTTGGCGATTCCTCGCCCAAAAAGCAGAAATTATCGCCTTTTGAGTCCGAGCCTATCCTGGACTCGCAGGGAATGCCTATGTTTGATCCTGCCCTGATTAGACATCCCAATTCTACTGAATGGTTTCCCGTTCCCCATGTGGGGGAGTACATCTCTTCTAAGCTGCGACAACCTCTGGACAAGTCAGTCAGAGCTAAGTTAAAATCCGAATGCCCCAAACCTTCTTTGGCCTCTCATATCACGGTCACTCCCGCCATTGACCAACCGCTCCTCACCTTTTTCTCCAAGTTTGGCAAGGACCCTCGTAAGGGGGTGGACAGAGCATGGTCCTCCTGTCAGGACAAACTTTTGGATATGGTAGGCCCTCTTGCCCGCATTTTGGACCTGGCAGAGACGGCCCGATCAGAAGAGTTGGTTTTGAATCCAGAAGATATTTCACTTTGGGCCCAGTGTACCTTTTGCTTATTGGGCAACGCCAATACGGCCATTACTCATGAAAGGCGCAAAGGTCTGCTAATCAAGTTAGACGCTAAGTTAGCCAATTTGGCATCTCAGGACCCTGGAGCAAAGGCAGACGGTCTACTCTTTGGTGACTCTTTGGTCAAAGACATTTCTAAATTTGTTTCCACTTTCGCCTCACTGGATAAGGCACAACTTTCAATCAAAAAAGTTTTTGCCCCTCGGGTTTTTGGCAGGGCCGGCAGAGGCAGGAACCGCTCTTCCGGCCGTTTTTCCTCCTACCAAGGTTCCAGAGGTGTTTCCAACTCCGGATACCAAGAGTACAAGCCTCAATTCTACCCCCAACGTGGCCGTGGCTTCCGGGGTCGTGGACAGAGGGGCCACAGAGGCAACGCCACCAACTCCAACTATCCCCAACAAGGTAAGCCTGTCTTCTGGCCCTCCCGTAGGAGGGCGCTTAGCTTTATTTCTAAGCAAATGGCAAACTTTAACCTCCGACCCTTGGGTTCTCAGTTCTGTCCAAGGCTATCGCATAGAGTTTTACGCTCCTCCTTTCCAGAATACTTTGCCTCCATCCCTGGTTTTTTCCGCCGACGTTTCGCTCTTAATATCTCAGGAAATTATTTCCCTGTTGGCAAAGAAAGCTATCCAAAGACTCCCATTCGATTCCTCGGGCTTTCTCAGCACTTTGTTTCTAGTTCGCAAAAAGAACAAAAAGATGTGACCTGTTATCAACCTCAAAGTTTTCAGTCAGTTTGTCGTTTACAGACATTTCAAGATGGAGACCATTATCCATTTAAGAGACACTCTGCGAGCCAGCGATTGGATGGCCCGCCTGGACCTTCAAGATGCGTATCTGACAGTTCCTATCCATCCCTCGCATTCCAAGTTCCTCCAGTTTCATTGGCTGGGCGTAACTTATCAGTTTTGTTCGCTCCCCTTCGGACTTTCTTCGGCTCCTTGGTGCTTCACCAAAATCATGAAGCCAGTGGTGGCTTATCTTCGAGCCTTAGGAATTCGTCTGATCATCTATCTGGACGATATTCATCTAATGAATGCGAGCAAACCAGGTCTTTTGCGGGACCTTCAGATGACCCAATCCCTTCTTCTCGATCTCGGTTTTCTCATCAATCCGGAGAAGTCCATGTTAACTCCCTCTCAAAGTGTAGAGTTCCTGGGGTTTCGCATGGATTCTCCCTCCGCGTCTCTCTTCCTTCCTTCCGAAAAGATCGCGGCTATTCGTTCAGAAATTCCTCAAGTTCTTTCCCTCTCCCATATTTCCCTTCGTTCCCTCCCAAGGATTGTGGGGCTCCTTTCAGCCTCCATTCAAGCAATCTTCCCCGGCCCTCTACATTATCGGGCCCTTCAACGCTTAAAAATAAGACATCTGCGTCAGGGTCTGACTTACTCCGATCCTATCCTTCTAGACCGAGATTCGCGTTCCGAACTGCAATGGTGGATAGATCATTTAGATGCGTGGAACGGAAGGACTATCTTCGCCACGGCCCCAGATCTTGTATTAGAATCAGATGCCAGTCTGGCGGGTTGGGCGCCCGTTGTGGACCAATCTCGACTGGAGGTACATGGTCTCTAGAGGAGTCGTCATTGCACATCAATTTTTAGAGATGCTTGCAGGCTCCTTTGCAATCTGCAGCCTCGCAAAGAACAAGGTAAGTTGTTCCATTCTTCTCAGGATGGACAATGTTTCTGCGGTCCGTTACATCAACCGTTTCGGTGGCACAAGATCCAAACCCCTTGCGAAGCTCGCCAAGAGTCTGTGGCATTACTGTCTCCTTCACAATCTCTCTCTTCAAGCAGAATATCTCCCCGGCGATCTCAATTCCATCGCGGATTGGCACTCTCGGTATCTCCGTGATTCAAGCGACTGGAGGTTACTTCCCTCCGTGTTTCATTCTCTCTCTCTCAAGTGGGGCCCATTCTTGATCGACCTATTCGCATCTCGCCTCAATTCCCAATTGCCTCGTTTCTACAGTTGGCGCCCGGATCCGCTAGCATTAGCGACCGATGCCTTCCTCCAGGACTGGTCACTGCATCTCAATTACGCTTTTCCTCCCTTTCTTATGACCAACAGGGTCCTTTCCCAGATTCGACGCCAACAGACGTCACTGGTCATGGTAGTACCATTTTGGCAATCACAGATACGGTTTCCTTCCCTTTTGGAACTAACAGTGGACTTTCCGGTCCTTCTCCCTCATTCCACAGATCTTCTCCTGGATCCTCGAGGTTCCCCTCACAACCTCATTCTAGATCGGTCCTTGACTCTAACGGCCTGGAAGCTGTCCGGTCTCTCTCTTCTGACCAACTCCTTTCTCAAGAAGCTTCAATCTTTATCAGCCGGGCCTGGGCTCCCGGTACTTCCAGGGCATACAAATCCGCTTGGTCTCTTTGGTCAAGCTGGTGTCTGGAACGGTCTATCGATCCCTTTTCAGCCTCTGTGACTTTTGTTGTTAATTTTCTGGCCTCGGAAGCCAGCGCTGGCAAGTCTTATCGCAAAGTGAATTTATACAAATCAGCTATTTCACTTAATCATTGTCCCATCGACAATAAACCGGTTGGATCTCATCCACTAGTTTGCCGCTTGTTAAGAGGAGTTCGCTTTTCCAAACCTCCGTTGGCTAAGTATTCTTCTTTATGGGACGTGAATTTGGTTTTCAAATTGTTTATGGATTGGCCTGACAATACCGCTCTCTCCCTGAAAATGTTGTCTGCAAAGCTTACTATGTTGTTGTGTTTAATCTCCATTAAATGTGTCTCTGATGTTAGAGCTTTAGAACTTTCTTCAAGACAGTTTTCTCCTACTGGTGTGCTGTTTCAAGTGCAGAGATGCACTGAAACAAATTTACAGTCAGTGTTTTATCCTTATTTTCCAGCTCAACCGAAATTATGTGTAGGTCGTTGCTTAAAAGCCTATGAACAAAAATCTGCTGACTTTAGGACTTCTTCCCATACGCAATTGCTCATTTCTTTCCGCAAACCTCATCTCCCCATCTCTTCTGCTACCCTGGCCCGTTGGGTCCGTTGGATCATGTCTCTTGCTGGCATTGACGCTTCTGCATTTGGCGCTCATTCTACCAGGGGTGCCATGGCTTCTAAGGCCTTTTGGTCAGGCTCGCACCTGGAAGATATCCTTAAGTCAGCAGATTGGTCTAATGATAATGTGGTTAAGACCTTTTATTGTAAACCTGTGATTACTGCTTCTTCTTTGGTAGTTGATATGCTTTGAACTAGCATAATAGGAGCCTCCGGTCTTGCCATAAAATGTAGATTTTCCTAATAAGTTATGACGGAAAGTCTTAATTTTATTAAAGACACGGAGGCGAGTATTATCCATCCACAACAGCTCTAATTTGTTCTGTTTTTCCCCCCCTTAGGTACTCCAGCTCTACCACCGCCTTCCTCGTGAGAGTCGTCCTAACTCACCGGAATTCTTGGCGTCGACGTCCAGCTGTCTGCCAATGTGGTTTCCTCAGGATGTTTCGTCCATGGTGTTTCTGATTCAAGAACGGTTTACCTGGATTTTGACTGTTTACTTGCTGTTATTTTTGGTTCCTTGGTTTTCGCCTTCTTCCTAACTTGCACAAGAAAAGAGGACTGCTTGCGGTCAGATAGGTCCTAATATAGTTGGGCTGACCTGATTGGTTTATTTTCTGTTATTATTCTCCCCATTGGCCAGTAGTTTTCTCCTGCAGCCTTCTGGGGAGTGTAGTTGTTTTACTTATCTTGCTGCTATTATAATAACTGCAAGAAAAGAATGCATAATACTCGCCTCCGTGTCTTTAATAAAATTAAGACTTTCCGTCATAACTTATTAGGAAAATCTACATTAACTACTAAATTGGGCATACAAACACTACAATTTGGCAAAGTGCCATGGCAACTCATATATGAGCGATTCACAAAGAAAGGCTGGAGGAGGTTTAGAGACCTGCAAGGGTTGGCTCCCCTACTTCATATATTAAAACACAAAGATGAACCCTTGGGTCTAAGCTGCAGTGTTAGCCTAGCTGGAAAAACACACCAAATTGTGAAGACGTAATAATATATACAGCACCATCCAGTGATCAATGGAATATCCAAGGGTGAAGGCTTCACTGGAAGTTCCCGTTGTTGTCAGGTGTCACGCCTCAACCATCCTTAGCTTGGGGCTCAAGGGGCTTAGGGGTTTCTATCCTTTAACTAGAGTGCTGGTATGGGGCTCGCCACTCCAAGAAAAGGTGTGGCGAGTGGCATGCATGTGCTCTAGTTATTATGTCTTACATTGGTTTGAGCAGCATCACTCCTTGGTCCTGAAGAAAACTGCGACACAGTTGGGGTCATTCGCAGAAACATGTCAACCTCTGTGACACACGAGCAGGTTTTAGCAGTCCCACAATTCCACTCTGTTTTTAATCCTAGCCCAGGGTCACCAAAATAAAGTGTGGCAGCGAACCTTGTAGTTAGTTTTAATCACTTTGTTTCACTTGCTGTGCTGTCCTTACCACCACAAGCTTCACGAATGGATATTTAGTATATACCTCTCTTAGTACAAAAAACATCCCTTAGCTCTCCTTTCTCAGTTAGGGGGTTATAACCCGTATCATGTCTAGGTATCATGATACGAGGAGGTTCCCCAAATGATGAAGCATGCCACCTCGGTGGATGAGGGAAACCGTCCTATAAAATGAACTCTCCTAGGTAAGTGTGTTTCTCCAGCTAGGCTAACACTGCATTTTAGAACCAAGGGTTCATTTTTGTGTTTTGAACTCCTAAATGAGAGCCATGTACAAAACGTAGAATTTGACTTACACCCGATGTAATGCTAAGAGGCCAACTACACCCTTTTCAGTATTGAAGTGATATAAGTACTCCATTTTCTGTATTAGAAGACAGCTTCTACGTGGAGTAATCTCCCTACCCATTACTGCCTTTTCTCTTCCGAGTGTCAAAAACACATTCTTGGGCTGGTATGAAAAAATGGACAATACTTTCTTTTATCACACATTGGAGTTTCCATTTGAATTCAACTCTCTCAGACCCAAGGCAATCCAACTTTCACAAGTATAGCTGGACTCTCTAATCCTCAAGGCCACTCACTCCTCTGTGATTCCATCGCTCCACAGGGAGCCTGTAACCAGGTTTAAATTGGAAAGTTAGTCAAATTTACTATTATACACTTCTGAGTGACGTTTTTTAGTTGATAAAAACAAATGCAACATGCTGATGCATGGCTGTCTGATACCCCTAATTGTTAACCGTACAGAGTTGTGGTATAACCTTGTATCCTCAGCCACATAGGATATTTGAAAATGTTCCGTAGCTTATAACAGATATGGAAAATATATGCCTTGATAAACTAAACAAATATTTAGCATTATTAATGCAGAGAAAGAGGGGTCCTTAACTTGAGCAGCAGTAACCTTTGCCTTACAAACAGCCCACTTTGTGTAAGAGATTCAAATATTCCTGCAGACTTCTTTCTAACTCAGTCTGCAGATTTGTTGCACACCATCTTTCACTCATAGAACACAACCAGCATAGCCCACTTTTTCAAAAGTGTTGGATTAGGGCTGTACACTACTTTTAAGACTGTATTTGTACTTATTCCCTGATTCTTCATTTCAGTGTTATAAAGCCTGTTAACTGGATTTCCTACAATTCTTCTGCACATAGTATGTGGCATTCTCATTTTTTGGGGTTAAGAAATAAAACCAGTTCTACTTACAATATGAACCACCACTATTCCCCCGAAAAGTAGTGCCAGGAAAATCTGTAACTTTATCTCGGATTTGAATGGCTAACTGTTCTGAGCGAGTACTGGACTATCATTTCGCAAGCTGAACCCTCCACAAGCGAGATTAGCATTTTGGTATATTAACTGTTTACAAGAAACAATCCAGGAGATTCTGCAGACCACTGAGGTTGCACCCCGCCTCTTGTTGTGCACTACACTTGCTAACATGAAATCTGCTCATGACGGGCCATTCGTTTTTTAGGTCTCGCCTGACCCAGCGCATGCGCTGGTCTGGCGAGACTTATTGAGAGGGCTTCAAAAAGTGCTATCAGGCCAGCCTAGAGCTACTGAGCATGTGCGCGGGCGCGCACGCCGCGCTTTACCGCGATCACTTTCACTTTTGTGGCCGCACAGCCACTTTGCATAGCCAATAGGTCTCGCTTTTGGGACCTTATAAGTATTTAGTTATGCAACTGTTGCATGACTAAACACTTATAAGGTCCCAAAGGCGAGACCTATTGGCTATGCCAATGCTTGTCTAATGTTCAATCCACAACAGATGAACCACCTGTTCTAATGAGTTGATTCACATTAAAGGCCTCCTTTATTGGATTTTCTGAATACTGGCGACCTGTATGATATTATGCAATCCACCTAATCAGTGATGCTGAACCAAGAGCGAGAGAACGACTTGCAGACCATTTCACCAAGTGCTCCATGTCCTATGGTAATAACCCCTGGATTTCATGACAACTTCACCAAACAAGAAAAAAGAGGGACAACAACTGAATCAACTTTCAAGAGGGAAACGATGTTCCTACTTGTCGGAAACAAAATGAAGCCTTTTTAAATTCTACCATTTGTCATAGAGGGACTTCATTCCAAGTCTATTGAGGCAGCGGTTACACCAGATTGCTGCATCAACTTTTGACAAAAAAGGCAGTAGCAAAAGTGGCTTTCAGCTGGTCAATGTTTATTCGCCAGTCTCGAAAAAGTTGTGAAAGCTAACTTGCTACTTCATAATGAAAACACAAACTGCCTCTAAAACTCATGAAGGTGCTTGCTATTAATGGCTTAGCTAAAGTTAGCATAGCACCTAGAAATTGCTTTAGCTTTTTAGGATGGTAAAAACTCCATATCGGTGTTGACGTTTTTCTTGTTTTCATTTTCTATGACAAGCTTCGCTGCATTCATTTTCATATTCTGTGTGGTTATCATTCATGGTTTATGCACTAGGTTACAATTTTAAAATAAATTTTCTGTTTCTTAGTGTTATCTTTGAGTGTGTTATTCATCAACAAAAGAGATTTTGGATTTCCACTGTGTCCCTGAACTCACCTTGTGGGACGGATCGTTGCCATGAAACACTTCATGAAACATCTCCAGGAACCGATTTGCGCTTATAAATTAACACATATATTGAAAGAAACCCTCCAGGAACAAGGCAGCATACTTTTAGGAGTTCTAGATTCTCAACCAAAGTAATTTCGGATTTCTTTTTATTTACTCTAGATAGGAAGGTGCCACAGACCAACTAAATGGCCTATTTTCTCTGACCACTGTAGCGTTACGATGGAAGTGAATTTTGTTAATCAAACAATATTCTCTTGTTGAAAATCCGTAATTGGAAGGAAAGGCGTTTCAAGAAAGAATTAGTTGGGCCGTCCATTCCTACTGTTTAGATAATGTAGAGAGTGCTAGAGTAATTGTAGTCTTGGACTATTTCAAAGCAGTCCTATGAAAGATCTGCCAGGCATGGAAAACCTGGGAAATCTGGAAACGAAGAAACATCAGACAGTTTATTGGCCAGAGTAGAGGCAACAAAATCTTTAAGACGTTGATACGGTCCGGTTGGAAATGTGAATGCCATTTGATCAAGAACAAACCAATGCGGCTGCAAGATATAGATAATAAGAGGGTGGTAAAATAGGTAAACTTTTCTCAAGCAAAGGATAAGAGTGTGGGAGAAAATCACAAGCATTGAGAGCCTTGAAAATGTAACCCAGGTGAAAAGACAAAAGAAGGTGGCGTAGTATTCGATCAGAACTATACTAACAAACATTATGTCCTTCCATGGAGCAAATTAGCTCCTTTTTCCAAGGCATAAATACAATAGTGGGCAAACCACCACTTTAGAAGCTCCAATAAAGAAAGAGGAACTTGAACACCCACAAAGATTTGCCAACAGGATGAGCATTGGGACCGGATAGGCTGTGCTTCAAAAAGATATATTTAAAAAAATGAGAAATACTCGTCTTAAGTCACTTTAGAACTCTTAATGGGAATCTGGAGACTATCCTGATACATTTAATGAAGGTTTGCTTTGTACTTTTCTGAAACCTCCCAGGACCCCGATATACTGCAGTTCACAGGTTGACATCTGTAGTGACGATTGTCATGGGCCCAGAACAAACTGGTCGCAGAATTGCGGTTCAAACTATTTCATACTTGTCTGAAAATAAAATGTAAAAAATGTATAATTGCTTTCTTCAATGCCAAAAATGCATTTGCCCTGGTGGACTGAGAATGATTTTATGGTTTATCCTGATGAGAGAATGAATTTCCACCTGGTTCACCCGGTTGATTTCCCAAAGGTATGCCAGTTCCTGTGCTCCAATGATTATTAACAGTTTTAGGGGAAAGACAAATATTCATCATAGAACCAGACATGGATGCCCCCATCGCTGCTAACTTTTCCTGCAGAACCTCTTGATATCAAAATAAGAGAAGACCAAGAACTCTACAGTTGCCTCAGTGAGAATAGGAAAATCAAGTTAGATGGGGATGATGCTGGCCTGGATTTGGAAGGTGATTAAAATAACAGAGCCTTTAAAATAACAGCAGATTTCTCAGCATTCTCCTGTTCTAAAACTAACTCTAATTCGATTCAAACCATGAATTCTGGCACATCGCCTGCTGAATTATCTATAAGTATTAGAACAATTACCATGAATCTAAATATATATCAAAGAACTGGAACTTAACCACATCCCATTTACTGGGCAACTTAAATAATTTAAATTGTGGTAGGGACTCCCATTAACGTTCATAGATTAAAACACCTTTATTGAAATGACAATCCGCTTTTTGTTTCAAGCTATCCCCCTGCTTCTTATCCAATAACCTTCTTTAAAAAGAGAAACACTATCTGAGCTAGAATTATATGGGCAGGGGAAAAAAGGCAGATCGCTTGGAAATTCTTTTGTTGCTCGTTAGTAATCCCAGAAATCAAGATGTACTAACTAAATCGTCACCTAATTAGGTTACTTAAGAAGTTGATAAATACAGATCAGCAACATCTGATGGAGATCATGGAGGATCAATTGAGATGAAATTTATTTTTGAAATTTAAATTTAGCCATCCAAAAATAAAAAAATAAAATTGGATTATTTTTTCCTCACGAAGAAGAAACTTGAATAGATGCCTTTCCCACTTTGATGGTGGAGGACCGATTGAATTGTTTTCTACCTCAGCAGCGAGGATGTCTCCTAGAACAGTTTTGCTAAGCAATTTTATATGCTGATACTGGTAATATTGCAGAAAATGGGGATTATAAACAAAGAGCATACCCATCTTTAAAAACAACAAGCACCTACTTGTCAGTAACCTGTATTGTTTTGCCACTCTTGCAAATGTTGAGCTACACAGCCTCCTACTCGTTTAAAGTGCCTCCAGGAGGAGACAGAAGTCATTGCACAGAGTTGGATGGTGGTTGTCGAGATTCATTTTCTGGTTGATGTTGCTTCACAGACTTGGATTTAGAACCATCTCTTGTGGTATGAGTCATCATACTGTTGTTGCGCGGATGGTTTGGCCAATGAGGGAAATGAAAACTCTTCCTGCTGTGATAATGGCAGGCTTTGTACTGGTATGTAAAATCTCCTACAGGCAGGTCCTCGTGCCAGCACCCCCTGTGACATTTTTCCTTTCCAGATTGCCCACAGTCCGCTGCCCTCTGCTGCCTTAACTTTGTGCCTTCTCTGCTCGTTTTCTGCCGTTTCTAATCGCTTTCTGCTTGTCTTTCCGCCCACTTCTGCCCTCTATTTTTGCCTCTCTCTGCTCATTCTTGCTTCTATTTTGACTCTTTCTACTAATTTCTGACCTTTATTTTTCCTTTCTGCTCGTTTCAGACCTTTATTTCTTCTCTTTCTGCTCGTTTCGGACCTTTATTTTTATTCTTTCTGCTCGTTTTGGACCTGGCTCTTTGACGGAGACGTCACATCCACAGCACCCAGATACCCGTAGTGGTGACAGTGCTGCACTAAGCAAATGCTGATTGATAAAATCTCTGTTCTTTTAGAATCACCTGATATGTAAAATCTCTGATTTCTATCTAGAGTCACTTCTGTTAGGGTCTTCCAATGGAGCATTTCTTCTTCCTTGTGCTGACTGAAGTGTGTTATCCGTTAATGACACATCAGGGAGGAACACAGACGTAGAGATCGACATGAACAGCGACTCCTCTTTCTTTCCTCTTAACTGGACCTTCTCTCCTTGGATTTTCCTTTATGGGAGTAGACGCAGGCAGCGTTCCCACTGGAGGCAGATAATTTCATGTAGGCTCATTTTTGTCCTTCACTAGAATGTCCTCTAAATTCCATCTTTGCCTGATGCCCCCTCTATCTTTGAGCGCCCTTTTAGAAATCTTCGAGCAGAAGGAAAATGCTACTTACCAGTATGCATCTGTTCTTGTCATGTAGAGCTGCAGAGTTGTACACTTTTGCATAGATCGCCATCTGGTGTTGGGCTCGGATGTTTGCATGTTGTTTTTTGTCTTCGAAGAAGTCTTGTAGTCACGGATTGGTGACTCCTCCTTTGGTCGACAGTGCGCATGGGCATCGGCTCTATTGTTAGATTATTTTTGCCACGTAGGGTTAAATGGAGTAGTGAGATGTAGAAAGACGTCCATGCATGATATATCTAAGTAAGATAATACGGGAACAGATAGAGGCATCCGGGGAGGCAGGTGGGCTTGTACAACTCTGCAGCTCTACATGACAAGAACAGATGCATACTGGCAAGTAGCATTTTCCGTTCAAGGCATATGAGCTGCAGATTGTACATTTTTGCATAGACTATACAGCAGTTACCTCCTTAGCGGTGGCTACCTGTATCTGTTGCAGTAGTTTGAAATAGTGTTTTTAATACAGCCTGGCCCACACTTGCTTGTTGTTTTGCTTGCACATCTACACAATAGTGTTTTGTGAAGGTGTGTGGCGTAGCCCAAGTTGCTGCTTAACATATGTCATCTAGGGGAATGTTCCCTAAGAATGCCATAGAAATGAAATACCAGTATTTGTAAAGCGCACAGCTACCTCCGAAGTGGTGTCCCGGCGCTGGGGGCTCTCGGGAAGATTAAGCGAGCTATTGCCCAGTCACATGGTGCTGGGCTAACCTGCCTCTGGCGCCGGGGATCTAACCGTGAACCCCGTAGTCAGGTACCCTGGCCGCTGCGCTACACCTCTTCCACTAGAGGCCCCTAGTTTGCGTGTAGAATGAGTTCTAGGGGGATGTTTAATGTGCGTTTTGCTGTGATGTAGCATATTTGTATGCATTTTACAATCCACCTAGCAATACCGGTTTTGGATATAGGATTACCTTTATGAGGTGGGGAGAAAGCCACAAAAAGTTGTTTGGTTTTCCTAAAGTATATTGTTCTTTCAATGTAGTAGAGTATTGCGCTCTTAACATCTAAGGTGTGCTCTTTCTACCACTGAGTCTGGTTGAGGAAAAAATACTGGGAGTTCAACCGACTGGTTCAGATGGAAGGCAGATACTACTTTGGGTAAACATTTTGGGTTAGTTCTAAGAATCACTTTATGATGGATTTGTAAACATGGTTCTTGTATGGTTAATGCCAGAAGTTCACTCCCTCTTCTGAGAGATGTGATAGCAACTAAAAAGGCTACTTTCCAAGTGAGGAACTGTAGTTCACATTTGTGGAGAGCTTTAAAAGTAGGACCCATTAGTCTGGTAAGGACTACATTATCGTTCCACAACAGAGAGGGAGGAGCTCTTGGTGGAATTATTCTTTTAAGTCCTTCTATAAAAGCTTTGATAGCGGGAACTCTAAACAAAGACAAATGTTGTCTGTTGTGTAGGTAGGCAGCTATGGCAGCTAGATGTAACCTAATAGATGTATACGCTAGGTTACATTGTTGTAGATGTAAGAGGTAACAAATGATGTTCTGAATGGAAGCATCTAGTGGGTTGATATTGTTTTGCGTGCAATAAATTATGAATCGCTTCCATTTTGCCGCATAGCATACCCTTGTTGTAGGGCACCTTGCCTCTTTGTTAATGTTCATAAAGTCTGGTGGGACATTAAGGTAGCCAAACTCTAAGATTTCAGGAGCCAGATCGCAAGGTTGAGTTGATAGGGATTTGGGTGCCTTATCTCTCCATGGTTCTGAGTAAGAAGTTTGGGTGAGAGGTGTAGCTTTTGATGTGGTACTACTGATAGTTCCAATAGAGTTGTGAACCATGGTTGTCTTGCCCATGTTGGAGCAACTAGGATCATTTTGAGGGAATGTTGTTTGAGCTTCCTCACCACTAACGATATGAGTGGGAGAGGTAGAAAAGCGTAAGCAAATTTCCTTTACCAATTCATCCATAGCACATTGCCTTTGGAAAATGGGTCTGGATACCTGGATGCAAAGTTTGGGCATTTTGCGTTTCGGTGTGTGGCAAACAGATCTTTTTGTGGGTGTACCCATATGCGAAAGAATGGAAGAACAACTTGAGGATGAAGTTCCCATTCGTGGATCTGTTGTGCCGGACGGCTGAGCAGATCCGTAATCTGATTGTGTACCCCTGGTAGATGTTCTGCCAGGAGGTATACCTTTTGCGGAATGGCCCATCTCCATCTGCTTTGCGCTAGGTGTGATAGCTGTAGGGAGTGTGTCCCCCCTTGCTTTTGAATGTAATACATTGCTGTCATGTTGTCTGTACGGATCAGGACAGCTTTGCCTAGAAGGTGCAATTGAAAAGATTTCAACGCTAGGAAGATTGCTAACAATTCTAGGTAGTTGATGTGAAATTGTTTTCGCGGGGGGGGTCCAGAAACCTTGAACGGTATGGGTTTGAAGAAGCACTCCCCAACCGGTGAGCGATGCTTCTGTTGTTAGCACTATCTGTGGGACTGGTTCGAGGAACGACCGCCCTTTGGAAAGGTTCTGTGTGTTCCACCACTGCAGGAGAGCGATGGGTGCGGTCTTCCACCAACACCAGATCTGTTAGCTGACCTGGTTCCACTGTTGTGCTAGGCACTCTTGTAATGGACGCATTTGTAGTCTTGCATGAGAAACGAGGAAAATGCAAGAGGCCATCATCCCTATTAGTTGCATTAACACTCGTGCTGGTAGTGAGTGTTGTGGCTGAAATATTTGAACTAGCGCTTGTATAGCACTTATCCTGATTGGGCTGGGATATGCTAGAGCTGGGGAAGTGTTTACTATAGCTCCTAGATATTGTTGTATTCTGGATGGTTGGAGATGGGATTTGCCCAGATTTACTGTGAATCCCAGACTGTGAAGCAATTGTATTGTACGGCATATGTGTTGAACACAGCTGTTGTGGGATTTTGCTTTTATAAGCCAGTCGTCCAGATAAGGGAAGGCATGAATCTGCTGTCTTCTCAAATGGGCTGCAACCACCGCGAGGCACTTGGTGTTGGCCATCTACCACAAACCTGAGGTATTTCCTGTGAGCGGGATGAATGGGAATGTGGAAGTAGGCGTCCTTTAGATCTAGGGTGGAGAGAAAGTCGCCTTGCTGGAGTAGTGGAAGCACTTGTTGTAAAGTTACCATGTGGAAGTGGTCTGATTGGATATAGAAGTTGAGCGGTCTGAGGTCCAGTATTGGCTGGAGAGAGCCGTCCTTTTTTGGAATTAGAAAATAGAGGGAGTAGGCCCCTGTGTCTTGATGAGGCAAGGGAACTGGCTCTGTTGCATGTTTTTGTAATAGTGCAAGAACCTCCTGTTTGAGAAGTGTCAGGTGTTCTGATGACATTGGACGCTGTTTGGGAGGAATGTTGGGAGGGGTAGAAGTGACTTCCAGGTAATAACCATACTGGATAATTTGTCTTACCCACTTGTCTGTTGTGATGGAATTCCAGACAGGCAGGAACTGTGAGACAAGTCCCGAGAGGACTGGGATGATCGGGGGGAAACGTAGGGAAGTCACTGTTTGGTATTAGGGGCGCAGCGGGTGTTATTTTCCGTGCGTCTGCCCTTGTTGTTGTTCCCCCTGTAACCTCCTCTAGTGTATCCTCTGGAAAAGGAGCCCTGGTTGGGACTTTTGCAGGATGAGACGGGTGTTCGGGTGCATTAGTTTTGGAACCTGCTCTATAGAAGGAACGCCAAAAGGAGCCTCTGTTAGAGGGTGACTGTAGGGCTCCCATAGACTTTGCAGTCTCTGTGTCCTTTTTTATCTTTTCCAAAGATGTGTCCACTGCAGGGCCAAAGCAGTGCTCATGGTCAAAAGGCTGCTTAAGGATGGTATTTTGTACCTCTTGTTTAAAACCAGATATCCTGAGCCAGGCATGTCTGCGTAACAAAACACTGGTATTTACTGCGCGGGACACGTTGTCTGCTGCGTCGAGTGCGCATTTGATGGATGTATTAGTGATTAGTTTGCCTTCTTGTATAAGGTCATTGGCTTTTTCCTTATATTGTTGAGGTAGGTGTTGAATGAGCTTTTCCAGCTCATCATAGTGAACCCTGTCGTATCGTGCTGGAAGGGCTTGTGTGTTGGCTATTTTCCAGTAGTTTGCAGCTTGAGATGACATACGTTTGCCTGATGCGTCTAATAATTTAGATTCTTTGTCAGGAGGTGGTGTGTCACCTGACCCCTGATAGTTTGCTCTCTTGCATGCATTGGCTACAACCAGGGAATCTAAAGGAAGTTGACCGTTGATGTATATGGAGTCAGTGGGAGCGGTCTTGTATTTCTTATCTATTCTGGGGTTAAGAACCCTAGCTCTAACTGGGTCTTTGAACACCTCAGGAGCGTGTCTAAGAAGACCTTTTAGCATTGGTAAGACATGAGCAGATTTTTGTGGCTGGTCAACGGTTTCTAGAAGAAAATCCTCTTCTACGGGGTCTGGGTGTAGTTTGACTCCATGGTATGTTGCAGCCCTATTAATTAGTTGGGCAAAACCCACATTGTCATCTGGCGGAGATGGTTTTGAGGGGTAGAAGTCCGAATCATTATTTAGATCAGGATCAGTATTAAAGTCATGCCATGGGTCTGGATCCTATGGTGGATCATCAGGATCAAGTGTCTAATGGTACTATATCTTCATCTTCTTGCCCATCCCCATATGCATCGTCACTATCTTCTGGTTGTGGAGAATGTGCTGGAGAAATTAGTCAATTTGGGTTAATTGGTGAAGGGGGTGAAGGTGGTGGTGAAGTATTAGTAGCTGTGTGTAATTTCTTTAGAGGAACTGATGCATGTGGTAAATGTTCTGGTTTCCTCTTTGTAGGTAGTTTGGTAACTATCTGACCAGTCTTTGGATGAATTAAGATTGTGGTTTGCTTTGGATCGGGGAGAAAAAGTTCTTCGGAATCGATAGTTTTCTTCGGCGTGGAAGATTTCTCCTTGGAAACTGGTCTTGGCTGTTTAGTGACAGTACGGTATAGAAGCTTTCCCTGGCTCCGAGACCTTCGGTGCGTGTTTGTTGTCTGGCTCCGGAGGTGTTTGTTTGAGAGGCTTTGTTATGGGAAGTTTGTCCTTTAATGTTTTCGGCTCCGAAGTTTTCAGTGTTGAAGTCTTTTCTGTGTGCTTCGGTGCCGAGGTCTTATCAGGCTGCTTTAGTGCCAATGTCTTATCCGGCTGCTTCAGTGCCGATGTCTTATCCGGCTGCTTCAGTGCCGAGGTCTTATCCGGCTGCTTTGGTGCAGAGGGGTCTTTTGCCAGTTTCGGTGCCGAATGTTTTTTCGGTGCCGACGGAGGAGGGTGCGGCATCTTGGGCGACTTAGCCTTTGGTGCCGAAGATGATTTTCCGGGACCGGGTGGCTGGCTTGAGCCGGAAGGCTTTTCTTTGTCCTTCGGCGCCGGGCCCGGAGACGAGACGCTCAAAGTCTTTGTACGGTGTGGACCTGAGCCCGAAGGTGTCACCGGAGCCTTTGTTATGGGCTTTGGTGAAGCGGGGGTCTCGGTACTCGCATCCCTTTGAGCTGGGGTGATGTCATCTTCGGCGTCAGAGACGTCTGCTTCAGAGTCCGGAACCTGCTCTTCCTGTTCTGGTTCCGGAAGGCTATCGGGACCTGGATGAAAGATGTCCGGAATGGAGCCTGTGCCTCGGGACATCTCGTGCCGTCTAGCTAGACGATCCCGGATGGTCTTCTTGAACTTGAAGGATAGGCAAGCCTCACAATCGTCCTCTAGCTATTCTGGAGAGAGGCACAGATTACAAACAGGATGAAGGTCCGACTGTGGGAATTTAGCAGCACACTGGAGATATTTCTTAACGGGAGCCCGTTCAATCGATGTCCGTCTTTACTGGCGCGGGTAGCCCAGCGGCCCGCGTCGAAGTTCGGAGGCGTCAAAATATTTTTCAAGTTGTCGTTGAGGGTGCGCGTCGAAAGGAACGTGATCGAGACAATACCGTCGGTTAGCTGTGATTGTGCGTCAAAAGGGGGTTCGATAACGCCACCGACCTGGTCACATCCGAAACCGATGGCGGAAAAAAACAATCCAACAATGGAGCCGATGCCCATGCGCACTGTCAACCGAAGGAGGAGTCACCAACCTCGTAACTACAAGACAAAAACAACATGCAAACATCCGAGCCCAAAAGTGCAAAAGTGTACAATCTGCAGTTCATATGCTTCGAACCTCACATTTACTAATAGAATGAGAGGCTGGAGGGCACATTATACATAAGAAATGGTCAAACATAGGGTTGAAAAATACCCCAGTGTTCAAAGATCCCACTCTCACAAGTGGGAAACAAAACTGACTGTGAAAGTAGTGCAATGCATCATGCATGGGATTGGAGGACCTCAAAGTCACAGGTTGCTTTTTATGTAGCTCAGCTAATGTTAAGTCTACAAGGCCTCATTTTTCCCCTTAATTGTTCATACCTAGGCAGCAGTTTTAGGTCAGATGCTGCTCTGTAGGTTGTAATAAGGTTGAAACTGGAATACTGTTAATACAATGAAAACTTCAGCCAGGGTCAGGCTTTGGAAGGGGCTACAGAGCATTCATTAAGCTGAATATTGCACCAGATTTAGAATTTAAATAGATGACTTAAGTGTTCTGTGGTCACTGCCCCCAGCACGGAATAACTCTCACCATCATGATTATGAAAGAAGATCCTACAATGCAGAAGATCATTATGTTGCAGGGAAGTTCTTGCCATCCTAAGATCTTATCGAGGTGTATCTCTTCATTCCTATTCATCCACAATAAGGGTTAAATACAAAATCTTTAATCTTATTTAAGTTAACTTTACTGATTTGTACACTGAATTTGGTCATGCTCTGGATACTGTACGAATAACTTTAATAAGTAATTTCTTCAGATAGACTTTCATATTTTGTAGAATCTTCATTTTATATAGTTTGTTTTTAGGTATTGTGTTTGCTTTATTAATTGGTTAATGATCAATTATTCTGTTGACATATCTGACAACTATTGTAAATTTGCTATATTGAACACTAATGTTTATATTGATTTATATGACAAGCAAAACACTTAAATAGTAGTAAATTAAATTTTATTAAGAATGCACATTTAAAGCTTTAATAAAGTTACATAATGATTTAATTTGAATGACTTGCTAATGCACTGGCACACAAGTCCTTTTTGTCTGTACAGCTATATACATTTAAAACCTCACACCAATTGCTAATACAGTTGCATTTACATTGGTTGCAAATCGGCCCATTGTTGTGACATCCGCAAAGTACAACTATAAAAATACAAGCACATTCGTCTTTTTCACATTAAGGGCTTTAGCATAAATAAAGGTAATCTGCACAGCAGAAAGCCTATTTTAACCAATGAATAGACACTATGGTAGAAATATTTGTCACAGTAGAAAAAGCAGAGTTGTTCTATAAATGCATAATCAAATGAAACTCATTGTTTTGCAGAATATTTGGTTCTAACCATACTAGAAAATAGGCAATGCAAATCACAGCAGATCTGGTGTCTTATCAGTCTATGGTGGCTGGATTCATGCCAGAATTTCAGGATATCTGCCGAAGAAATGTACATACAAGGAGTCTGAATTGAACCCATTACAATGGGTGTAAGAAATTTACACAGATTGATGCTACATGGAACTCATATATATAGGTCTGTTTTCCTGAAAGTCTGATCCTCTCTTAAACGTTGGACTCTTCTGCTGTCGATCAAGATCACTTTCTGGATAGCATCTTCATCATGTAAACTTCACCCACCACTTAAATAGTCTTCAACAACTCCTCTCATACATCTACAAATCCAGACTCAGATAGTTGGCTCACAGTTTGTATGTACCATGTTTCGGGTGCCACACACAACCAAAATTAAAAGGCAATTTTGCTTAGTTTGTTTTAGATTTTGTCAAAATTTCATTGTACACACATTCTTTTTTATGCTGCAATACAGAAAAATTCAACTAAGCTAACCAGAGCTAAGAGTCCAACACATTAATCCAGGCCATCCATTTGTTTGCTATAAGCCACTATTGCAAACACCGCTACACCATAATTTTTCTAACACCCTTTAACAATTCTGAGTTGTTCTTAAAATGCCATCAATTTCTACCTGTTGACCAATTTTCATAAAAAGTGATATCTGCCCCATGCATGTCAAGTTTCTTAATAGTGGCTAACTGTTTGAAGAGCACATAGCTCTCCAAGAGCTTGTTTGGAATCACAAGTTTTGCTGGAGGACTCATGCACTTGCTATATTATGCTTAATTTGTCAGTCATTTATATAATCAGGATTTCTGTTAAATTAGCAATTTCAACCATAACTATAATCTGAGACCAAGGTCACAAATGCAATATTTGTGTTGGCTTCCTTGGCAACATAATTCTAGAGGTGTCTACAGACCTGCACAGCAGCGAAGGATCACAAAGTAGAAGCTGTGTCGTGATCTGTATGACTTACTGAACACAAGCTTGCTAAGCCAAGAAACGCAAACAAGCCACTGCTTTGAAATTGCTGGAAAGGAAAAAACTTATTTACAGGTTTATGGTCACATACCCTCCAGGCTCCATACCACTCCATTTAAAATAATTTCAATACTCAAATCTCAATCGTGCTCCATGCAGTTTCAACACATCTAAAAACTAAGTGCAGCCATGTAGCACCCTATTTTATGTATTACAAGCACAAAAAAGGTGGTACATAATTAGTTATTTGCTGTATAAACTACATCCAAACACGGATTATTGTGAATGTGGGGATAGAGAAAATCATAGTGACTCAATGGTCTTGATACAAGATTTAGACAACTTTAAGTGGAGTATTACAATATGTGGCTCCAAAATCATTGGATAGGCTTTTTTAAAGCTCTAGTGAAATATTCTGCAAAACAACACCACATGGACCATGTATAGCAGGCAGGATTAAGAATATAACCTTCATTGTTAAATCAAGTTGCGAAATTCCAAGTTTCCAGTTGGGTTCACTGTAGATTAGGTGTAGGAGAGGATTAAATCTCTGTACACCACCTAATACACTACGCATTAGGCCCTCAATGGTAAGAGAATACCTCTCCTCAGAGGACATTTGGAAGCTTTCTTTGACCCATCATACTGTGGGCAAGACCAATACAGATGTTGCAGTCATCAAACTAGAATGCTTTTCTGGAAGACTACACACTGGTCTAAACTGGAAAGGGTCCTACTACTGTGTTGCTTCTAGGTCACCAAACATATAATTTAGTTTGCTGGTATTTACAGATATAACATTTAGCTACAAATGCATTCAAGTTGTTCCCCAAGTTAAAAGCAGTTGCTTATTTTTCCTCCTGCCATTACAAACTTGGAAATACAAAATCTTTGGGTATGACAAAGTTTCCTTTTGGCCACATAAGGCACATTCCTAAGCATTATACAGCAAAACAAAGGAACGCAGACAAGACAAATAAAATAAACATCTTCATGCTTAACTTCCAGTAGTTGTAAAATCAACTGGTCTAGAAACGTCATGTGTAGAAATCAGCAGTTAGACTCAAATCTGGTATGTACTTGTCTATGTGTGCACGCTTATTGATTTTTGGAGGGGTCTGGACTTAAAGGAGACGGCAAACCAAAGCTCTGGAACAATCAGTAACAGCTGTGTCAAGTGCATGATCTATTTGGTTTATTCAAGCGGGCATAGATCCACGTGGAGCTCCATTTATATTACAACACACAAGAGAAGTAAGGAAGTCAACATGTTGCATCTCTTTTTAAAACTGAATTTCAAAATACATACTGGTCTAGGCTTGAAGCAAATGATTTTAAAACGACACTGGATTTATTTTAATGTCTTTTGGACATACCACTTACAGATCACAATGCAGTTTACGATCCTGTACATAGCAGCTTTACCTCAGATTACTATTTCAGGAGTAGCTATGAAACTAGTTTATGAGTTTGTCATATTTTCAACTAGAGGCGTGAACAAATCTGCAGCGTAAACACCTATTGAACGAAAGGAGACATAAAACATGAATTTTTGCTTTCATTCCAGTTTTAGAGGCAAAGGTTTTATATTATTATGAGAATTAATGCATCCGGAAAGAAAATTGGTTGGTTGAGGCTTCCAATATTTTCTCGATCAGTCTCACTAGCTACATTCTGCAGCCAATGGTAAAAGGTGGAATGTTGCTGCAGTGGTATTGTATACTTGCATAGTTCATGCTCTTATTTATCAGTAGTTGGCTGGATGGTTTTCTTTTGCATTAGTTGCAGTATGTATTCATTCCTCTGATTTCACCTCATGACCTGAACGCCATACTTTGGTACGAACACGCTCATAGAACAGAAGATATGCATTAGATGAAAGTACTTCTTGCAAACTAGCCTTCCGAACAGTGTCATCAGAAATCCACAGCCATTGGTTACTGTGAGGGGAAGAGCTCTTAGGAGATGGTGGCGACCGCCTGTATGTCACAAAATGCCCAGAATGCATGTCTCCATGATGGACTACAACAGCGACCAGACGGTAGAGGTACAAGGAGAAGCTGTTGGGAAAGGGGAAAAACAAAGCTTGTAAGCACCAAACACAATGGTATCCAATGCAGTTTAGTAGGTTTTAAACCTAACCTCACTCCTGTCAATGTAAAATCTTTTATTAAATTAGTAGTTTTAACTTGCAATCAAAGGTCTTTACAAACTTGTTATTATATCATCATTGCAGGGCCTCCCTCCTTCTTTGCAGTAATATCTACAAGGCAGATTTAGTCACAGTTGGATGGTGACATAGGTTGCCTAGGTTCTTTCCACCTCCAATATTTCAACATATTACGGAGTTCTAACTCAAATTTGCACAGTATGTATGTTGTTTAGCAATACAAGCCTAATGCAAACCTCGAACATGGGAAATGTTATTTACTTGTAACAGAAGCGAGCAGCTTATTCCTGTAGTACAGTGGTTCCCAAACTTTTGACTCCTGAGGACCCCCACTGACTCACCAATGGAAGCCGGGGACCCCCAGCAATCTGTATGATTTAAATTTCAAACATTAAAAGAGTAATTCGAAAAAAATAAACACACATCTGCACACAAACCAAATACTCGAATTACTAAGGATTTTAGTATTTTATATTGAAAGAGTTCTGCCAGGGCCTGAGTGGAAACCCAAAGCAGCCCTGGCAAATGTTTTCAGACCAGTCCCCATACAGTGCACACCAAGTGCAGTGAGTCAGCCTAACCACTACAAAGGGGGCTTTGGGAGGCTCTCCCCCCCCCCCCCAAGAAAATTTAGGATACAATGGTGCATTCAACAACATATTTATCATTATATATTGAATTGCATTAGCTTTAAAAGAATAGTAAATGATGACCTTACTATGCACCAGGATACAACAATCTGTGTTGGGGTTCTTCAATGATTCCCTTATTATCACCCTTCAACAGTGCCTCTCATTTCTCCATAGCACATATGTCACATGTATTTCATTTGTTTTATAGCATCTCTCATACCAGGATGTCAGAGCACTTTACATAACACACATATAGAGACAATGAATCATACTTGCAAATTAGTGTAGAGAAAATGTTACATAAGGCAAAGGGGACTACAAGGTGTAAGATTCACATGTCATTCATATTGGTAGGCATTTTTAAAGAGTGCTTGGTCTGGAAAAGCACAAACTTAGGATTCAGAACATAACACAGTGGTTAGCATTGACTGTAACAATAAAAATTTATTCCACCCACATAAACCACTTTAGCAGCATCAGGCAAATGAAAGACTGGGAAAAAAGCATAAGTTACTAACTTGCACCAAGCAGTGTGTAAGCAGCTCTTTGATGACAGTTTATAGGTCACTGTGCTAGATTATGATTGTCTCTTATGAGCTGCAGAGTAACAAAAGAATCTCTGTGACAAAAGAAGTAACCCACTGACCTCTGCACATAAAATACTGTTTTTTTAAATGCACGGTACGCGTTCTTTGCAGCAGGCATATTAACCCTCTGTGCTACATTAGATAAGTCAAACCTGCCACTAGACAAAACTCTCATCTCTCTCCAGCAGGTACATTATTCACTGGTGTTATCTTGACACATTTATTGTTGCTCGAAAACTGCTAATTATACAAGGAACTTGGCAGTGTTTTTAAACTGCTGCCTGCGGACCCTCTGGGAATGTGTCACGGACCCCTGGGGGTCCACGGACCCCAGTTTGGGCAACACTGCTGTAGTAGAATTGTATGCAGTCCATGATGCCGCCATCTAGGTTTGGCCTCCTGATAGAACAGGTTGTTTTTCCCAACTTTTGATTTAGGCACTGGCTGTAGGCATGCATCACAACACAGCCTCTACCTTTCATTTGTTACTTCCCTATGTCAATGGAGTGTTAACATATATAGGGCCCGGTGCTGCTTCCACCCACAACGCCACCAACCTGTCCAGCTCACAAATTTAAACACTATATACATTTTGTGGGGTACTCACAGCTATTGTTTGTGATAAATAATCAAAACATACTCTGTAAGATTTCATCAAAACAAATTATTTAGTTTAATACAATACAAACATTGACTTCATAAAATGGTTCCTCCTCACAGAATTCTAAAGTCGTCATTTTAAATTTAAAAAAATGAGCAAATTCATCAAGATCAGGTAAATTACCTTTGCTAAAGCTCCTTCTGGTGGATACGTTATCAAACTGCAGATTCTTCACCTTTAAAATATTTCCCAGGTGTCAGATTGGACTCAAACTTTTCATAGCAGTGCTCCCAAGTGGCGCCGTGCGTCTCTGTGTAGGTTTCATTCTGCCCGTAAGTGATGGAGCAGAGGCACATATAAGCTCCGATGCCGACGTCTGTTTCTTGATTGACAATTTCCGCACCATCAGACTCGGAATACAAAACAATTGTACGTACCAGAGTACAGATCTCTGATTTTGGACCTTTTTACATGGTAAAAATGGACCACTCCACAAAACATGAGAGGTTAGAGGGCAGTGAGGAATGTGCAGTTAGATATTAATACCTTCTGAAGTCGAAGGGTCTGTGGTGTGAGCTCAGACAAGATACTCTTGCAGAAGCGAATGGGTAAAATGCCCTTTCCATCAGATTTGTTTGTCAAGGAAGTGTTGCTTTGTGAATGTTGCACTGATGCCTACATTGCAACCTCATGAGTGTCAAGGACAGGAATTCCGCATGCCAACACAGTCGGTATGGCCTTAGCCCTGGTAGAATGGGTTTGGAAATTTCAGAGTTTGCTTCTCGGCCAATGCAGAACAGGTCTTACTGTAGAAGAGTGTTCACCTCTACCTAATCCTTAGCTGCACAGTTTTGCCTTTCTTTGCCCCAGAGAACCCCACAAAAAGCTCATGGTCCTTGGTAGCAGTTGATGTAAAAGCTTAAAGCTGTTTTAGGGACTAACCAATGGAACCTCTACGCGATCAATGTAAAAGCTAAAGTTCTTTTGGGGTTCAACCAATAAAACCTCTCCTCCTCTTTTGAGGGTTGAGGTGAGCAAAGAACGCTTGGAGATTGATGGATTGCCCAACGTGGAATGGAGTCATCATTTTTGGCAAGAAGGCCGCGTGAGTCCTCAGCACTAGTTTCTCTGGGAAAAAGGTAATGTATGGTGGCTGTATTGAGTCTGGAATTCACTCATGCAAAAAGCAGAAGTGATCACAATGAGGAAGACAGTCTTTAAGGTTAGAAGACCCAACATGCAGCTGTGCATCTGCTCAAAGCGAGTACACATGAGAAAAATGAAGACCAAGTTAAGGCCCCACTGTGGCATCTCAAACGGTTTGGGAGGAAACTTATGGCAACCTTATTTAAACCGCATCACAAAAGGCGATTAAAGAAAATACGGTTGGTCCGGCAAATGTGATAAGGCCAAAATGGCAGACAAATCTTTTTTTTAAATGTATTAGCAATTTAAACAACACAGTGATACATTGCGACAGCAACCATACAGACATTGCCCCATAATATTGCACTTATACATACAAATGAAGTACACTGAGAAAATGACAGCATCGTAGGTTTATAAACCGTGCACACTGGGAGATCCCACTCCTCCCAAAAGCTAGCTGCGAACTCAAGGCCCATCACCCTCGGTTGGTGCTGATGTGGCCACGGTGTTTTCCACGTGCATGAGTATATATGCCTTAAGGGGGCTCCATGTGTCCCTCACGACAGAAGACACCTTAAAGACCATGAAGAACATCCATTCTGGAGCACCCTCAGACCCCTGCCGACCCCACATCTTCCACAAAGCCGCCACGGCCATCGCACCCGAACTACGCCGGACGATCAAAACTCCCTTGAAACCGCCGCATTTCCTGACGACTGGAAACATGCCGAAGTCAACCCCCTCCTGAAGAAACCCTTTGCAGACTCGACGGACCTCAAGAACTACAGGCCTATCTCCCTGCTCCCATTCACAGCCAAAGTCATTGAAAAGGCCATTAACACCCAGCTAGCGAACTTCATCGAAGACAACTACATCCAGGACATCTCCCTATCAGGATTCTGCAGCAACCACACCACCAAGACCGCCCTACTCGTTGCCACCGAAGACATCCGCTCCCTCCTCGACCAGGGCCAAATGGCAGCTCTCATCCTCCTGGACCTCTCAGCTGCCTTCGACATCGTCTGCCATCGCACACTAGCCACCAGACTACACCACGTCGGCATCGGCGGAAAGGCCCTCGACTGGATGTGTTCTTTTGTCACAGGCAGAACTCAGCAAGTCAGACTCCTGCCTTTCCTCTCGGAACCAACAGAGATCAGATGTGGAGTGCCCCAGGGATCCTCCCTTAGCCCCACCCTCTTTCAGTCGTCTGGAAGAATGAATCTCGCCGGGCTACACTCTGGGTTTTAGTGCACTAGTCAGGGTGGATAGTCTCCATCACTATGTGCTAGTCTCAATTGAACTTGCATGTTTAAAGATCTGTCTGTCTAGGTCTATCATACCACGCGCTCCCTCTCACCCACATATAATTGGGCATTGGATTACGCCAACCTATTTCCACACCTCTACTTGGATTATTAATTTGCAGCACTGAACAGATGCCTGGCAACAGTTTTTGTTCAAGATAATTCTTACAACCAGGTTACAACCCATTGGATCGGTTGTTGCCTTCTATTGACATTGCCCTGAAGATATCCTATGTAAAAAGGACGAAACGCGTTGGCTGATGGTTTTCTTTTATGAACTGAATAATAAAGAAGAAAAACACTATATATCTTGTATTTGCAGCCCCAGCCTCCATTGAACTGTGATTCTTCAATATCCATGGACAATTGCTTATGAACTTTTTTGACTAGCAGTGGTGCAGTTCCAATATAGTTTCTTCGTTCTTTATCTCCTTGTGAGGGGTGGTGCTCTGGACAGGGGGCACATTTGGATATCTGCACACAGGATTGTTTTGCACCTAAATAGCAGTAGTAATTTACGGTACAGGTGCTGCATATGTTGCTTTGTGGTACACTGTCCAAATCTCGAGTTTCTCATCTACATGGCCCCCCTCGCAACCATCGTCAGAAACCACAGGCTCAAGACAGTCTCCTATGCCCACGACACCCAACTCATCCTCTCCCACACCAAAGAACCCAACATCACCAGGCACAACCGCCAATAAGAAAACAGAAGTCCTCATCCTTGGTTCCACAACATCCGCCTGAGACAACACCTGGTGCCCCTCCACCCCTTCCAGCCCGATGGACCATGCACGAAACCTCTGCATCATACTAGACTCAGCGCTCACGATGAGCCGTCAGATCAACGCCACATCCTCAGCCTGCTTCAACACCCTCCTCATACTCGGAAAAACGTTCAGATGATTCGCACCCAAATCCAGAAAAACGGTCACTCACGCCCTCATCAGCACCAAACTGGACTACGGCAACACTCTCTATGCCGGAATCAACAAAAAACTACTTAGCAAGCTCCAGACCGTTCAGAACACCGCAGCCAAATTAGTCCTAGACATCCCCGCTACCACCACATTACCCTACACCTCCGCGATCTCCACTGGCTCCCCATCAAAAGAATAATAATCTTCAAGCTCCTCACCCACGTCTACAAGGCCCTCCACAACAGAGGACTAGCATACCTTAACAATGGCCTCTCCTTCCACACACCCAAGAGACACCTCCGATCAGCTGACCGCTCTCTGGCCACCATCCCACGCATCTACAAGACCAGAACAGGAGGGAAGTCCTTCTACCTCGCAGCCAAGGCCTGGAATGAGCTCCCCCCCTGCCTACGGCAAACCTCCACACTGCCCCAGTTCAGGAAAGACCTCAAGACCTGGCTCTTCGGATGACCCCAGCGCCACAGAGTTGCCCACCACCCCTCCATTGCGCCTTGAGACCTTCGTGGGTAAGTAGCCGTGCTCTATAAACCCCTGATTGATTGATTAGATGTCGGCGGCAAGAGGTCAATGTGCAGTTCCAACTGTTCACTACAATAGATTAGATCTGATAGCCATTGTTTGAATTTGGGAGCCTGGCCTCTTCCTACATAGCACGCCACCGGTTTGTTGGCCAGAAGAAGGCCGAGTGCAAGGAATTTTCTTTGCAGTGTCTCAATACTCTTTATCCACCCAAGCAGCATGGTGACCCCAACCATCTATACCTCTCATTCCACTGTGGTAGACAAAGCTGACATGACATGTGTCCAGTACTGTTAAATCTCTTGGTATTACCAAGACAGATCCAGAAACTTAGAGTCTGGGGTACCCCATCTGGAGCAATTTGGATCTTCCCTAAGGCCAAGTCTATACAATGTAGCTGGGATGTAATAAGCTCCGTGCTGATATTAATAATGAATAATACGGAGTCTACTAAAAAAAAAAGATCAACACCGTTTGCATGCAAATTAATTTCCATCGTTCACCTGAAAGGCTTTCACTCAGCTCTGCCTCCCACCCTACTAGTGCCCGAGGCATCTCAGTTTAGTGATCAGATGTGTGAAAGAGGTGGCCTCAGCAAGGTCGATAGCACTTGAAGTGGAGCTTGTTCCGCCGGGAATTCCGGAAGTGACCCACAACCACTGCTGCACAATCTGCAATACATGAATAGTTCCAGCGGCGTGCAGGGCTGATCCCCCTTGTATTCCTCTGGTACAAGGAAAAAACACCTCTCTATATATGTTCCTCCATGTCACCAGCTCTGTTGCACAGCTGTGTCACTGTGGAGGGTCCATGAGTGAGTTGGAGTAGGAGTGGTGCTTTAGGGGAAAGGTAGGAGAGTAGACATCCAGATCCTGCCCTCACACTTAGCCTGTCCCAGGCTCAGATCGTGCATTCGGCAGTAGAGACATCTCAGGTGTGCTGGGAGGGGCGTCTCTCAATAAAAGAGGACAATGATGTGGGGCCACACCAACTGTTTCAACCGCTAAGTGTGGAAGGTGTGGTGTTGGTTTATGCCAATAAAAAACAAAATGAGCTTAGGCACACATAGTACAACTCAAAATTGGGGGCTTCAAACCCCCCTTGCAGTAAAAGGGGAGAGCAGGAGTCTCCCAGGTGATTGGAGGTTGCCTGCCTGCCAATGTCAATCCCACCAATTGGGTTTTCCGAGTGCTAAAGAAAACCTTAGTCAGAGGCAGCGGAATATTGATAAATATAAAGGTTTTGGCAGAATCACCATACCATTTGTATAAGACTGATATGACCAGCCAAGGACAGAGGGAGAGAGATCCAGCAGTTCATGAGGTGTGATAGATCAGTAATAGTACTGACCATGTCATGAGTGATGTAATATGTGAGGTCATAAGCAGTGCAAAGCGGGGGAGTGAGTTATAGTTAGCTCTGGTAACTATAACTGAACCAGCTGGTGGGGCTGGATGCTAGCAGTTAGCCTGCGTGTTCTTGTGATGATCGCTGCCTGCACCGTCCGTGTGCATTCATCCTGCTCCCTTTCGGCTGGATAACCGGGCTGTGATTGCCTTTCCCTGGCTTCTATATCCTTAAGACACTGACCTGGCGGTTGGGGCCCTGGTGCATGGCGTTGCACGGGCTGCGGTAGCCGCCTTTGTCCGTGGGATACCCTGCATGACTATCTATGGTTGGCAGACTGCCCAAGTCTGCTCATTTTCCACCGGTGGCTGTGACATTGGGCATGTCAGGCCCCAGGAGACAATGTGGCTGCAACTGGAGTGCCAGACTTGCGCATTATATACACTACACTGCCAGTCGTCATCAACCCACTACCCCCCCCCCACCCACACACACTTGTACCGGAAATGGGGAAAGCAGACGGAAGGGCAGTCCAAACTGCAATCCAACTCCTGCAGGGGGCCCAAGACATCTCAAGTAGAGGGAGGAGACATGGACACTCTGGGGCCCGTGCGGAAGGTTGGTGACCCCAATGATGACATAAAGGCACTCCTCAGATCCACATAATTGAACTTAGTCTCCATTGACACAAATATGGACACCCTGAATGCACGTTCAGACCCCATGGAGGGAAGGTTGGAGAGCTATGATCACAGACTGACCGAGGCTGAACACTGCCATAGAGGTCTAACTACCCATAATGGGGAGACTATACAAAATATGGAGAGAGTCCTAGGCCTTATTGCAGCAAAAAATAAAGATTTGAAAGGCATAGTAATAATAGAATACTGGGAGTCCCTGAATCAGCCAACGTGGGGAAGATCTACGTATAACGCATGCTGCAAACGCTCTTTGGGGCGAAGCATTCTCCAGCTATCTGGTAGTTGAAGGAACACACAGATCACTTGTGACAAAGCTTCTGCCTGAAGCCCCATCTTAGGCTATTATAGTGTGGTTACTCAATTGTAGAGATTGAGATACTGCTCTTCGGCTGGCACAGGAGAAACGTGACCTCCAGTTCTAGGGCAACCAAATATCACTGTTCCTAGATTTCACTGTTGCCTCGCAGGGCACTCAACAAAAATATCGCCCAGTGAAGCAAAAACTCACACAAGCCAACATACCATGCGCCATGTTATAACCAGCACGTCTCTGGATTACCCATTGAGGCAAATAACAGGTCTTTCAAACCCTGAAACAAGTGGAGGACTTTATGAAAAACCTATCTGGGAGGGAGGGTCGCAGAGTCTCCCCTGCAGCATAACACCTCCTCCATCTCTCATGAGTTCTATGATTAATATCAGGCCCACTGGTGGGGCTCACAAAGTTGCCTACCCGCTCTCTGGGGGCCTGCAGGCTAATACCACAGTACGTATATGTGCTATGCATGAGGGGGAAGCTGGCTCAATCCAGACATGATTGACTATGGCCTGCATATACATCTCTTTACCTCAGACACCTTTGACCCCGAGTTGAGGCCTAGGTCAGCAACAACCCGAGTGCTCCCCCAGGATTACTACCACCAATATGTTCTTTTCTGGTCGGAGGGTAATCAGCTTCTGAGTGGATTGGGATGTTAATGTGGGTGTGGGAGGAGGTCAGTTTTGGAAACAAGTTTTAGTTAATCTGATACATTGCATAAACTATAGACGACAACACCCAAAGTTGGAGGGCGTTAAGCCTAATTGCATCAGGTTGAGACCACCCCCACATGTGGCATGACGCAAGCAAGTTCGACTACACGTGCATGATTAATGACATGCATCACTTAGAATGTGAGGGGGTCTCAATAATCTGTGGAAAACATGGCAAGTTCTTGCATACTTAAACAGACACCTGGTTAGTGTGGCACATCTTACACAAAATACAGATAGACTATTGACCATTGCTTTGCATTGCTTTACCTCCTCTTACTCCTCCTACTGTTGTGGAGTAGCTATTAAGCTGGGCGGGCCCTTTACAAAGCTTGGGTGCATCAGTGACAGACAGGGGTGTTATGTCAGCTTCTGAGAGCTGTTTACTCATATTAGGCTAACCTTGGTAAGCTGCTAGGGGCCAAATGTAGACAACCCGGGATTTTTCGATCAGCTGTAGGGCGGGTGCTCTCCACGCATCCACAAACTCTCACTACTGGACGACATGGACATATATTACCAAATCCCCCAACTCAAGTCTTTGGCAGCCATATATACTAAAGACCTGATGACTGATCATGATTTACTGGATATCTGGAGGACTGGACACGGACACACTATTCACATGTACATGGCAGCTGGTCCTGTTTTGACTGCTGGTCGGTATCTAAAGATGTGGGCAAGGGAGGTGAAGCACCTTGCCTGTACACTGTCAGATCATATACCTGTATTAATGCCCCTGTCACTGCCCGATCAATCCCGACTGTTCTTCCGGCTACACCTGGAAACACTCCTGGATTTTGCCTTTATGGAGGAGATCTGGATGGATATAAAGAATTTTTTTGAAACTAACATTGTCACAGTTAACTCCATGTCCACGGTGTGGGAGGCCTTTAAGGTTACTATTTATAGTCACTGTATGGTTAAAGTAATTGGGTGCTACGTTCCCTTATATCTCACCGTTCCCAACTCGAGGCACACATTAGAACATTGGAGCAAGCACTAGCACTGGAGGCATGTCCACAGATATTAGCACAAATTAAGGACAAAATTGCAGAAAGCAATGAGGTAGCTGCAAGAGTGCAAATTCCTAGATTGATATGCAGCAGAAAGCTCGACGTCGACAGGCTTTTTAATGGCGGAATCGTCGACGGCGGTACTGCGGACTTCGTCGACGAGGACTTCGTCGACGACCCCTCGACGGTGGGCTTCTTTGAGAGGATAGTAATCTTCGTAGACATAATAGGTGAGGTAAGCGCCGTCGTCGTGAATGTTTGCGTCAATGAAGAAGCAGACGAGGTGACAGAAACTGAAGATTGAGAGTAAGCCAAAGATTTTGAAAGGCTTTTACTCACAGTTTGCTTGACTGTAGATTCCTGAGGAGAGTGCGCATCAGAAGTAGAATGATGCGATTTCTGACGCTTCTTCCCATCGCTGGAAGAGCTGTCCTGCGATCTAGCTCTCTTGCTAGAAGTAGAGGCTTTGTCATCCTCCTCAGCCGAAGAGGATTTAAGCCACAAAAGCACTCTCGCCTCCCTATCCCTGAGAGTTTTTGTAGGGAAGGTGCGGCAAATCTTGCAATCTTTTGCCTCATGTTTAGGGTAGAGGCAGTAGATGCAGTCTACATGTTGATCATCAACATGGACTCTCTTCTTGGTGCAGGTCCTGCAGGACTTAAATAAAGCCTTCTTGTCTGACATGCTGAAGCAAGTTGAAAGAAAACTGAGAGGCACTAAGGGAGACTCCCTTCCACACGACGTGCGGTGAAAATCTGAGGAGAACTGGCTCTGCTGAGAGGGTTCTAGAAGGGTGCTGGTGTCTGATTGGTTGTTACCAAATTCTTGGTTCTTTTTGCATAATGAGGTAGATAGGCTGCTAAGATACAGGCTTTGGTCCTTTTCTTTGGGCCTACTACTACTACTAGCATTTTGGCACTACTTTTTTATTTACCGGGGACTCCCGCCTCGGCGACGGGGAATGATTCAGGCATGTGAATCTATGAAAGATACCCCAATACTGGATAAAGAGCATATGGTGTAGGGAGGGAGACCTAGCAGGCCACTCGCGACAATGCTAAAGAAAGAGTAAGTGATGGAGATCGAACACTCGCAGAGCCAGCTGTGTTGGGCAGCTGACTGGATTCTAGGTGTTTTTATTGCATACTTTTTCGATTTGTACTCTGCCTCTGGGCGGCAGTCAGACCTATCCATCCAATCTTACTTGGAGGATGCTGTACTGGACTGGCTTGGGGATTCCCACCACTTGTTCCACGAGCAGCCCTACACACTCAATTGCTAATGGAAGTACAGAGGGGGCTTTCAATGGGCAAAGCTCCCGGTTCAGATGACCTACCAACTGAATTTTATAAAAGATATGCTGCGGAACTAGCCCCGCATCTTTTGCAGTGCTTGAAGAGGCACAACAGCGCCTGCCTCTGTTTGAAGCTGTTAGAAGTGTTGTTGAAACTTGAGATACCAGCCCGCAGGTGTGATTCATATCTCCCACTCTCCCTTTTGAATTGGGATGTCAAACTTTGGGCCAAATTGATTGCAGATATATTGGTGATAATAATTGCAGACCTAGTGTGGCCTGACTAGTCAGGCTTCATACCAGAGTGCTCAATGGCGCACAATTTGTGCACGCTATTCGCCATCCTACAGGACGTGGATCCAGACGTGAATGTTGCTGCTGTAACTTTAGATGCCTCTAAGACGTTTGACTTTCTGAATTGGCAGTATCTCTTTGATCTCCTCGCTCAGATGAGGTTGGCAAGGCAATTTATAGATTGGATTTGTCTGCTTTATATATGCCCGTAGCTAAAGTACGCATTAATGGCACTGTCTTTGAAACGTTCAAGGTCTCTCGTGGTACGAGGCAGGCATGCCCATGCCCCCCTAATACTTTTCGCACTAGCTATGGAACTCCCTAGCTGCCAAACTCAGACAGCATTATTCAGAATTTGCACTGAGACACACTAGTCGCCCCATACTCATCTTGCTATACACAAATGATATTACCCTGTATATCTGCAACCCGAATCGCTGTCTTGAAGCGATTATGAGGGAGGATCTCAATTTTGGGAACCTATTTAGGGTGTTTATTAACTAGAGTAAGTCACGGATATTCCCACTCCTGGATGGTGTAGTATGTTTCCCATAAGAGTTCCCCTAGGAGTGGTGTATGAGCTCCTTCAGATACCTGGGCATGGGAGATACACAGAGAGAGGGAAGTGGTTATGAGGGAAAACTATGGGGTGTAGGTCACACATAGGCTGTAGCCATGAAGGGCCAAAAACTGCCACTGCAGATACCACAGTATCCCATCATGTCCTATGGTGGTTACCTCACTACTTCTATCTGGCTCCTGGGGACAGGATCCCAGAGCACTCAACTCAACCTTTTTTTAAACATGTTCAAGCCTCTTTTAAAACACCTTTACTCAGAGTCTTTGGACTGCTATTTTCTGATAGAAAATATTTTTCTCACGTAGAAAATATGCCAACTCTTTTTGCACCTTGCAACACCAGTGTCACTAAAAAGACAAAACCAGGTCCACATGATCTGTGTATGCCTACCAAATTTCCATATTCCTGACAAATACAAGCACTGCAGGATCTTTTCCAGTCACATCCTGAAGGACGGAGGGATAATTTGACTATGTGATTAAGAAGAACATCACCGACAACAGTAGTCCTTGTCACGAAGACCTGGGAGGTCAGAGGAGCCAGGCAGGAGTCAACCATCTGTCAGTACTCCAATTTCAAACTCTGACTCTTCCAGAGGGAGATCCAAAGTGAGAACAAATCATGAGACTTCTGGTTGACATCAAGGATTTAGAAGTCAAGGCAAGGTACAATTCCAACCTGTACTTGAGCACAGGGTCGACTTTGAAGAGGCATTGGAAGTCGAGGAGAAGAAGACATTTGACATAGAGGAAGCCAAAATGTAGAAGCACATAGAATCTTCTCTTGCCACTGGAGAGAACATTGAATAGTTCAGGAAGATAATGGCTAGAAGGTTGCCTGCAACCTCTGACTCAGTACCTGCAACCCTATTTACCATCCAGACATTCAACCCCAGCGGTTATATCAGATCCTCCAACCCCCAGCACCTCAGCCATCAGTTCAGCCTCCAATGTCACCTCCTCCGCAACATCTAACCACACCTGCGGAACCATCTACATCCTGATCTCTACCTCCTGTGCCCTTGGGACTCAGCCACCTTTGAGATCATTCTTGGCACCTGCTACCATTTAGTTACAAAGATTTACAACATTCAGCTCACCTAGATATCACTAATGATTAAGAACAAGACTGAATTCTCAACATTGTTTAAGTCATTCCAAAGTGTCCAGCAATACCTCTGCATCCGGGAGTTCTTTGATATAAAAATATTTGTGAAAAGCATGCTCGCCTTCACCATGGTCTTCATCGTCATGATATAGGACCGCAAGGTAACTCAGCATCCTTTGCAGAATTGCCTCTCCTATCAATATGTACCAAGAGGTTCTCATCAGAGGGGCTAATGAGCTGAGTATTCTCTTACCAGCTGCAACTGCATTCACTTTATTTATAATCAAGACTTTTCACCAACACGTCATCTACCAGATCTCTACTTCCTTTAGTGCTAGATCGCTTGGAGCTTGCAACTGAGTTATTTTAAGCACCAAATTCCAAACTACAGAAGAATTTAAAGCTTTCTAAGCAGGATCCACTGTTTCTTCAGATTTATCCTCCACCTATCTCAGTAATAGTTTCAGCAGCAGAGAAATATGCCAATGCTCTTTCAGCTACAGTCCCAACGGACAAGTAAAGCCGGAAACTTGATTCTGTAGGAAGGAAGATTTGCAGCATAGCTGCTATAATTATGAAGACTACGAGTGCAACAGTCACTCTAGACAGATCTTGATATTTGCTCCAACAATTTGCTAGTAATTTTAATATGCAGATAAGACTTCATGAAATGATTGTATTAAATCACATCTATGCAGCTGCAGAAACATTCACCCTCGCTTCACGTGGCTACAGACATGGCCTTGCATTACGTCGATCTTCATGGATGAGGCCTACAAGCATCAAACAAGAGGCTCTACAAAGAATTTTGAAATTAACTTTCTAAAAAAAACACCTTATTTGCCACTCACATCCATACTGAAATGGACTGAATGGAAGCAGAAATGTAGACTCAGAGAGCTGTAAGCCTGGTCAAGAGAAAAGAACAAGGAATGTATTCCTACAGGCCTTAAGGTTGTACTACAACCTGCAGAGGGATAACACCCCTCAGTGTTTCAAGGTCAGAAGCATCAACATCACAGACATTTCCAACATCAGTTGCACCAGCCAAAAGGTTGCATTTCAAGGGATGCAGAGTTTTCCTACGGTCCCACTGCTTTGGGATGTAACAACGATTTAGTGGTCTTCAAGGGCTTTGCTGGCCATCTCGAAATAAGTTTTTTTCTAGCTCTTACTCTGGACATACTGTGTCTTTCGACACGCGTTCCATTGCTGGGAGTTTAGTTCTTACATGTTCAAGCTCGCGTTGGATTTATTCTCATGCTTGCACTAGACATTTGACAGTTCGCATGTGTTAGACCTGTCAGCCCTTTGGGTGGTCCCTCCTCATCATTATTTATTTTGTCCCACTTTTGCCTCAAACCCTGTTTGAATTTTTCCTTTTTGGGAACCACCAGACTTTTTCGTGTTGCTGCAGATTCAGGGAGCCATTTTACCTACCCCTGAAACTTCTGTCTGAGGGCCTGAAGCACAAAATGGTGGCCACCTGTGACATCACCAGCATCCATTGGAACCTGCTAGCACCTTCCAGAACATTCCAGAACCCTGTGACAGTTGGAGGCGGTTTAGAATGTTGGGAAGCTAAGACAGAGAGTTGGCAGTTGGAGCTGGCAGTTGGCACCTGACTGGTGAAGAGAGAGCAGCAGAAACTTGAAGGAGGAAGGAGTGAAGCAGCAGGGGTGGAAACTTGTGCCTGGAGTGGGGTCCATAAACCCACCCTTGATACTAGTCCCTACTGACTGAGCCCAGCCTGGAGCCCTGTGTGGGAAGAAGCCAGAAAAACCATCCTAAGGACCTGGACAGCAGGAACAGGCCTTAGAAACAGAGAACAGCAAGATCCTGACCTGGAAACTGGTTTCCCTGGAGTCCGACGTCGAGTAGCCTGAGACCGGGAGCCTGAGGTGGAGAAGCGGCGCCGACTGGAAAGCGGACGTCGTACCCGGAGCCGCCAGAGGTCGAGAGAGGGCGCCGTCAGAGGTCGTGAGGAATACCAGAGGTCGAGGAGGAAGTCACCCGAGGTCGAGTGAGCGGCGTAATCGGAGGAGTGAAGTCCGCCCTCCGGAGTCGTCGGAGACCGAGGTGAGGTGTACCGGAGGTCGGGAGTGAGGATCGCACTCCGGAGTCGCCGGAACCTGAGAGAATCGTGCCGGAGGTCGGGAGTGGAGGTCGCACTCCGGAGTCGCCGGAAACCTAAGGAGAGGAGCACCGGAGGTCGGGAGTGAGGATCGCACTCCGGAGCCGCCGGAAGTCGACATCGAGTCAAGGCCGGCCGACGTCATCGAATCCGAGGTCGCCATCGGACCGGAGCCGCCCGAAGTCGACATCGAGTAAAGACTGCCCGACGCCATCGAATCGGAGGTCGAGATCGAACCGAGGCCGCCGACATCGGAACCGCCTACCGGCGTCGTCAGGAACTGACATTGTGCCGAGGCCGCCGACATCGAACCGGAACCGCCTCACGGCGTCGACACGACTCCAGCGGTGTCGGAGCATCAGAAAAAGGGCAGTGAGTAGAGGGCGCCTAAGGCCCTGTGGAGACCTGAGAGACTGCTCTAAGGGGCTAGGGAGGTGCTGGAACCAACCTGACTGTGACAGGGGTGAGCTGGGACTAACCTAGAGAGGTGGTGTGGAGAGAGAGAGCCAGGTCTCTGGTATTCCCCCCTTGATCTACCTCAGTTTAGGCCTCAGCCTTGTCCAAGCCAGGGAGTAGACACCCTCAAGCCTTCCACATCCCCACAAGCTGTGCCTGGGCCAAATCAGCCCTTAGGAATTTAAAAGTGATCTGATTCTATGAGTGTCACTGTCAGCTTTTAAGTATTTATTAGGGGCACTGTATTTATTGTATTTAACCTATTTATTGTTCCACTGTATTTATTGGTGCACAGTATTTATTGATGCACAATATTTATTGGTTTACAGTATTTATTGCCTCAGAATATTTAATTGCCTGTATGTATTGCACTTATATTTATGCCTTCCTTATTTATGATCACCCCTATTTATTGAATCATTAAGCCAGTATTTATTTGTCCTGCACTATTTAAAGTTTGTATATTGTGATTGTTATTTATTTATCCAATCAGCAACCAAGAGAAAAAGAAGATAAAGAAAGATATTTTCATAATTTTTACGTGTGTAGAGTCGTTTTAGGAACGGATGCACGCATGGATATTGTCTGGGTATGTCGTATGCTTAGCACGGAGCATGATTCCTGACCACTCGAGCCAAGCTACCACAGTGTGTCCGGAAGACCACCACCACCCGTTCAAGCTCGCGTTGGATTTATTCTCATGCTTGCACTAGACATTTGACAGTTCGCATGTTTCTCCACCAGTGCTAAATGAATCTTCCTGTGTTTGTTGGTTGTCCATTTGTGCAAATTTCTTTGTCTACACCTTGAGGTTTTTTCGGTGCCTTTGGCCGGGACGTTTCTCTCTATATTTAGTTAGCAGAACCCTTTATGTTGGCTTTCCCTAAATGACTTTTTACAATCTGTCTTGATGACGGCCTTGGTCAATAAAACCATAGAGGTTGAAACAAGGACTTATTAATCTAATATGGACTGCCTCAGTTGGTTGAACGCCTATTTCTCGTACTTGAAAAGCTTCCGTTGATTGAGTGATCTTTACAGATACTGTTCTTTAAATGCAGCCTATTATGTTTGATCTCATGTCCTTTTAATATTTGTTTGAACCTGAATTTCACCAATTGTTCACTGCATTGTCACACTTTCTGCACTGTGGCATTGTGATTCATTATTATTGTGATTCATATAATAATATTTAACTAACCTTTTGTTGTATGCATCTAGCCATTCAATTATTTGTATTTATTATACCTTGGCTTAACTTACTATTTTCTTCTCGCAAGTGAACCTATTGTTTGATATCTTCAAAGGAAATGAAGGTCATCAATCAGCAGTGAATACACCTTCTGCATTGCCAAAAACGTCCCTCTCTTTTGATACTTACTTCGGAAGGGGACGTGTCTCAAATTTCAAAGAGTGGAAATCCATCACAAAAGACAAGTCTTCAAAATTACTACTGTCTCAGATTCAAAGATCCTACCCTGATGATGCTCTCAAAGTAGTCTTCATTTCAACATCAGGAGAAGCTTATGCAAGAAGTCAATATCCTCCTGAAGAAAAACATCCTGAAAAGAGTTCCCTCAGAAAGGATTGAGAATGAATTTTTGCTACTTTCTGGTGAAAAATAAAGGGACCAAAAACAAATTCAGACAGGTTCTAGATTTAAAATTTGAAAACAAGTGGATATGGAAGAAACATTCAGGATGCTAGCTATCCATCAAATTTACCCTCAGCCTTATCAGGGGGGGAAGTCCATGACCCACGGAACATCAGGATGTGTCCTTTCAAATACACATAGCAAAGAAACACCTGAGTTTCCTGAGATTTATGGTGGGAAGTGATAATTTCTAGCTCAAGGTCCTTCTATTCGGCCTCAAGTCTGCAGCAAGGACCTTCTCAAAGTGCATAAGGAAGATTGCAGCCTAATACTGAAAAAAGGTGATCTATCCATACATTCACGATTGGCTGATTAAGGATTCCACATCCGAACTAACTCATTAGCATTTTCAGTTCCGTCCTAATCCTCAATCAACTGGGACTGCATGTAAATCGAGAAAAGTCAATTTCAACACCGGTAGTCTTGTTGCATTCTTGGATTAGTTCTAGATACCGTACCTTGCTCACTGTGTCACTGGAACAAAGCTACACCCGACTGAAGAACCCCAGTCAGGGCGAAAACGGTCTTGGGTTGCTTGTGTTCTGGTTCATGGAGGACCTTTCTTGGCAGCTCGGCTGAACTGTTGCTACTGGAGCAGGCTCAAGACTGATGGGCGTATGGCAGGGTCCAAACTTAAGTAGCATACATTGAGTTAGAAAGATTGGGAACATTGCCTGAATGTCCAGACTCGTTGCAGTAGAGAAAAAGCTTTGAGCTACACTGTGTCCACGATTGTCCCAATGAATGGAAGCCACTGTGATGGAATCAGGTGGACTTCAGCTTGTTTATGGAGAATTCCAACAATGTTAGGAATATCACTGCCATCCAGAGGTGGCCCACGACTGACTGAGGCGAGCCCGCATTTAGCAGCCAACCTTTAAGGTATAGGAACTACCAACCTCACTTTTATGAACACGTGAGAGGCACTGGTGAGGCCAAAAGGTAGCAAGATCCAAGATAGGGCTGAGGCCCTCATCCTTTTCGGGGCAAGGAAGTACCAGGAATAACACCAATCATCTTCCTCATAGTCTGGCATCCTCTTTATAGCACCCTTAGAAAGCAACAGGCATACCTACTGTAGCAAGATGGACAGGTGCTCTTCTTAAATTTGTTCAGGGTGGGGAGTGGAAAATAGGTAGAACTTAACCTTTTTGAACAAATTGTAAGACTCATTTGCTGGATGTGATTGATCACCAGCCGGGAATAAATGCCGGATTCTGACTCCCTGATTGTGCACCTTTGTAGCATGGGACTGGTCGAGTTGATACCAGTTTTGGATCCAACATGTGTATCAGCACTGGATTATACACTGGCATGGATCTTGGAAATCTGAATGAGTCCAGTAACTGGTCCATAATGGACAGACCGCACTAGGGAAAGACACGCTTGTGGCAACTTGACTGGAGGACCCTGGTGTGTCAGAAATGCACTAGAACATGGCATCCTTGAAGACCCTAATTTACTGAAGGGTCATCATCAGGCCAGGGAAGAAAATAAGTTACTTACCTGTAAATGCGGTTATCCAGTATTGGTATCTGTCATAGATTCACATGCAACCCACCCTCCTCCCCGTAGAGGTAGTTCTCTTTAATTTTTGGGATTCTTACTTCCCACTTGTGCTTCGAAAATCTGAGAGAACTAGCCTCTGCTTAGAGTGTTCTAGAGGGTGCTTGAAGCTAATTGGCTAGGTTCCAACAGTTGGTCCTTTTTTGAAAAGGACATAGATAGGCTACAATTTGCTTGGCTTAAGGCCATTATAGCCTATGAAGCTTTTAAAGCACTGCTTGAATATTTTACCGTGGGACTCCCATCTCCATGACGGGGAATGATTCAGGCATGTGAATCTATGAAAGCACCCCAATACTGGATAACTCTGAGGACTGTTCCATGGCCAATGAACCTTAAAACAGTGCAACTAAATCGTGATGCCCGTGCACAGTCTTTTTGAAGTCAGAGGGGTGGGATGGGATAGAGTCCCACTTTGCTTTCTTATGCTTGTGCGGGAGCAGGACCTGCACTAAGACCACAACTTCTCATTGTGTTTGGCAACACTTCTTTGTCTTTAATTGCCTTCGGGTATATTATGGCACATTTATCACTCAACTGAGTCATGATCAGATCCCAGAAACCAGAGGAAGCCCTTGTGCAGCTCTGTGACCAAAATATGCTTCCTGCATGCATGGCATGGCTTGAATCCAATCATTTTCTGTGGGAATATCGTTCCCTAGCACACTGCATAAAAACTTTTGGGCTCATTGGAAGACCAACAAAGTTGGGAGTGGAGCTCCGGATCAGCGCTGGAAGTCATGATAAGAAAGGAACTGACATCCACATGCAAGGGTGACGCTTATATGTCACTCTACCCAGTAAGTTTCTGGGTGACATGGAGTCAAGGTGGAGCTACACTGTTAAAAAATTCTCTGTCACCAGTCTGGTGACTAGGGGATAATCGAACAGAAGAAATCTGCAGTTAAAAGTACCCACCAGAAGAAAAAGGCTCCTCTTTAGAGACCAAAAAAGTAATATCATTCTGGAATACAGAGAGTCCCAGGTGAAAAAAGACCAGCTACATATGAAGAATGAATCTGTCTCTTTAGAGCTTAAACTGGCAGCGTGGTACTAAGCAAGACTCAATGAGGCACATAATGAGAGGTTACACTAGTTTTTACAAGTGGATGCGAGGTGGCAAGGACGGGAAATGTTCAGAACACTAGTAATGGCTCTTGGGAATTTAGGGAGAGGATATTTAAAGTGCTTTTATATTTTTTATGATCCAGAAGATTGGTTCTTAGCCTAACAGTATGACTGATGTTGAGATTCTGGATTATTCTTTTTGAGGAACGAGTTATACGTTTTGAGGATGCTGTTCGAGGGACTCTTTGGGTCACAATTAAGTTGTCTTTATTCACAGTCTCCTTCCTCAGCCCTGACCACAGTTTAACCCTCCTGTGTAGGGCATATGGATTCAAAGCTAGTTTAAAAGGACACATCCTAGGCACTGAGATAACTATTACAATCGGTCTACAACAGAGATGCAGGTCCAATGTTTGCATGTATGTAGTACTTTGTGTGGTGTGAACAATTAGTTGGGCCTTGGTACATTTACACTGGATGCCGGGTCTTCATCCCAGCCAACTGGAGTCATAATTTTCACCCATCTATCTCAGTTAACTGTACATTCATCACCATCTTTAGTGTTCTGAAGTAATCATAAGGTTATAAGCTTCCTCACCATCTTTAGTGTTCTGAAGTAATCTTAAGGTTATAAGCAGTGCTCTATAAAACGTATTAAATATATAAGTAATTAGATGTTGCCTGAATGATCTAAAGCAAGACAGCACTTGCAGGGACTGAATGCTCTCCTGTGAGCGGTATCTACGAACTTGTGTCCACCCAAGCAAACCTCTTTTTTATGTTTTGAAAGGACTCTCACGCACTTTTATTTTTTTTAGTGGCATGCTTCATCATCATTCCTCACACAGATATACCTAGGTATCCCGATGGGCTGAAACTTGAGAAATTCAATAGACCTCTTGATGGCATTCTTTAGGTATCTGTATATCTAAATTTGCCTAGGGGTGAACAAGAAATATATTTAATTTATTTAATTGTTATTGCAACCGATATTGTACTTTCACATCTAATGTCTACATGTTTCAGCCTGACTAACCTATAACTGGTTGAATGCTTTTGTTCAGGTTTAATTTCTTAAAGATTACAACATATGATCCTATTTGGGAATATTATTTTTTTATGTTTGTGCACTCTATTCAGTGTCACAACACTCACACTCCTACATTTGTTATTGCATGCCACCCAAACTCCATACCAACCCTCCGGAGGTACTTCTTCCCTTTTTTTTTAACTGGTTGAGGAAAGCCAACCAACAAGTTATGTTATATTTAGGCTGAAACATATAGACCTTAGATGTGGGAGTACATAATCTCCTCCAAAAACATTACTTTTGTTTTTAATCTTCCCAGGGGGTAATTAATAAAATTACATATTTTCCTTAGTCACCCCTATGCAATTTAAATATATAGAGCCTTTCACAATACCATCAAGAGCTCCCTTGAAATTCTCATGGTTGAGCCCACCCAGATACCTAGTTGTATCTGGATGGGGACTCGGTGATGAAGCATGACACTAAGAAAAACAATAGAGGCTGAGAGTCCTTTTAAAAAAAAACATGAGGGTTGCCCGAACACACACAAGTTTGTAGATACTGCTCGAGAGAGTGAGTTCACTTCTTCTCAACTCATTCATATGTAAAATATTGGAAGCTGAGTGAATTTACTTTAAACAATTGTGCCTCCCTCCCCTTGGCATGATAGAACACTTGCAGAGAAACTGGTGCAGAGAAACTGGAGAGATTTAGTTTCAGTGTTAGTGAGTTGCTCAACTATGACTGGGCAATGGAAAGCAACAGGACCTTCTGTGGCGTCTTGACCATATCTCACGATCAAGGCCATCGTACCTTGAACCTTCTACCCCTTTATTACACAAACAGAGACTTTTGCCAATATGAAGACTTTAGATCTTTGAATATACAATTACAGAAAGAATAAGGGAAAACTTTGATTCGCGTTGGATTTTGTAAGCACTATTTGTGAGCCTTGAAGAAGTCCCATTGGGACAAAAAGACCGCGTCGGCTATGAACTGTATGCTGTACTTTTAAATCAGAATAACTTGAAAAACAAAATAAAGAAAATTTCATCATCCAGTTACTGAAGTTTACCGTGAATCTTTGGGGATATATCACATATCTGTTTGTCTATTGACTTTGACATATATTTTTGTCTATAACATGTGAATTTGAATTGTGTGCTGAGCTATCCTTGTTTTCTATATTTTTTGGGTGACACCAAATATTAGGGACGTATGAAGGTCACGTTCCTGGCTCTTTGCACCATATTTCTGTTTATCTGTACCATTGTATTAATTTGATTGGTGCAGGTTTCTAGTGCCCTGATCTTCTCTTTGCTGTCCTTCTTAGAAATGCACTGAACATGCCACAAGGGAATTAAGAAAGTTCTATGTTTGCAGAAGGAGAAGATGGTTTAGTGTGTGGAAGGTAATGTTTTCTAATTTATATATATTGACAGAAGTAACCATGCATATTAAACATTAAAACCCTACAATGAGAAGCATTTGAACTGAATATAAAAGAGGATCAGGATCAAAAACGCTATTTTAGGCAAGTCTGCATGTCTCTGTGATTTTAAACATGAATTTACCTTGTAATTTTTTTCTGAATAGTAAGTACTTTGTTTGTTACTGTTTTCATATATTTATCTTGTTGTCAGAGACAATACAGTTTTATGTTGGACAGATACAATGTATTTATCTCCTATCACTATCAGAGTAAAAAGTGATTAAAACGCAGAGCATCACAAGCTTATTACAGCTTGATAAAAATAAGCAGGTTAGGTAAGTTACATATGTGTTAAATAAAAATGTCTGCATTACCTATAATCAGGAATTACTTCCAGCTGTGAGGGAGTCAATGGTGAAGGGAACAATGATGGGGAACAGGCTCCATTCATGAATGTCTTGGAGGTACTGGGCTGAGACAATCCTGAAATGAAAAAGAATTTACAAATACAAATTGTCTGACTATTTTAAAGAGAATTTAAGATTTTGTAGCAAAAGAAAAACACTAGCCTGTTTTTGCCAAAGAAAACCCACACCATTATGTTTAAAATGTATCAAAAGCAAAAACCTTACATTTGCAAAAGATTTAACACTCAGGCAAATAAGACCACAAAAAGGTCCTTTAATGTATTTCCATATATCTGCTTTCAACAGGAATGGAAAGGGAAATGCAAACTAACCTGATATTCAGTATAAAAAGAATGCTGGCAGATTTGGTTTTGATAAATTCAAATAAAGATGGTTGGTAGGTAGAAGGTTAGAATTTGAGAACAGGGGCTTAAAAATACAGGCGAAGAGTGGTCATATTCACTGAGCGAGTGTAATAAGCATTTGCAATGCAATAGGTATCGCATTATTGTGAGTTTGAGCTAACGGCATTATAAATGACAATGCCTTTTATTTATGTTTTGGTTTTTAAAACATAAATAAAAGGCATTGTCGTTTACAATGCTAATAGCTTAAACTGTCATAACTAAGAGACCGAAGTCAGGCAAGCACTGAAACCCCGGAGCTGGCCTGGCTGCTGCTGCTGCTGCTCTGCCGCTGCCTCTGCGCCCAGGCACCGTCCCTGCCTCGCTGCTCCTTGTTCTTGCCTGCTCTGCCGCTGTTAATACCCGCTGCTGCCCGCAGTAATCGGCGGCATTGATCCCAGCAACAGCAAAAACATCACATGGTTATTTTATTATGTTGATGGGAGCGATGCCACTGACACTTTGGTTTGGGTGATAAAATGGACGGGAGAAAGGCATGCGGCTGCTATGATTTTAGGTAAAAAATAAAAAGTTTGTCGAGCTGCGCACAATAAAATGTGATGTTTCCGGAATAAAATAAAAGAACACTTGTATTGGGACTAGACTTTTTTGGCTTTCTACCTTGGAACAGATTTTCCAAATCACACAAACGCGTGTGCACAGGATTTGACTGCTTTGCATTTTGGACCTGTTGGTCCTCATTGGAGGGTTTTAGTTTTTTTTCCCTCACCTCTTGCACCGTTTATTTCTGCACTAATTGACAAATAACACACTGCAGGTGCCGTAATTCCCTGTGCTAATCAATACCCCCCTTCTGGTTACATAGATGGATTATGTTACTTACCCATCTGTTCTTGCCATGTAGTGCTGTAGATTCACATGCTTTGCCTAAGTCCGCCATCTAGTGTTGGACTCGAATAATTACAAGTTGTTATTCTTCGAATAATTCTTTTTGAGTCACAAGTCTATGCAACTCCTCCCTTCGGTAACAATGCGCGAGGGCATTGACTCCACCTTTAGATTATTTTGTAGCTAACGGGTGAGAATAGAGTTGGAAATTGTGTAGAATACGTGATGACCATGCAAGCAATGTAAATACATGTAAACTACCAACCACACAGGTATCCAGGGAGGATGCAAATGAATCTACAGCACGATATGCCAAGAACAGATGCATACTGGATAAGTAACAATCTGTTCAAGGCATGTGTGGCTGTGGATACACATGCTTTGCACAGACTATAAGCAGTCACTCTCCCAAAGCAGTGGATAGCCTGCGGGGGTTAGAGTTGTTTGAAATAGAGTATGTAGTACAGCTTGTCCAACATTAGACTGTTGTCATGCAGTTACATCAACACAATAATGTTTAGTAAAAGTATGTGGTGTATACCAAGTTGCTGCCTTATACATATTTCAGCAATTGGAAGGTTCCCTAAAAATGCCACAGAAGCATCAACTTTTCTAGTGCAGTGGGCTTTAGGGGTAACTAGCAGCTGTTGTTTAGCTTTAGCATAACACATCTGGATGCATTTATCTATACATCTAGCCAGTGCTTTAAATGGGCCGGTACTCACTGGTACTGAGTACCGGCACTTCTTAGATTTGTCACTCTTGAGTACCGGCACTTCTCCACTGCCCAGGAGAGTACCGGTACTCATGAGAGGTAGGCTCACTGGCTGAGAGTGCTAATGAGCAGGAGTGGAACTGTCTGGCAGCCAAGGAGCCGCTTCTGTAGCCCCGATCTGAGCCCCTGCTGGGCTATTCAGCTGGGCTCATTTGAATAATGTGCGGTGCTCACCGTCAGTCACCCTGTGCTTGACAGAGCAGGGACGAAATTCATTTTACCTGCTAGTGTGCGCGTGTGATTTTAAAAGCACAGCACTTTAGGTAGTGAAAAGTCAGTGCAGGATAATACTTTAATCATAGAAATGTTATCAGTGGCAAGGGCGGCGGATTCTCACACTTCCCGTACTTTCTCTCGATCAGAGGGTTAATGCCAAGACAATGCGATTGAAGAGGCCCCTGGAGCGCTAATCTAACTGCTTTCTGCACTGGCACCTACCTTCCTAACGCCAAAAGCCTCAATGACCCTGTCTGTACATAGGCTTTCTTGATGAGACACTGCAGCAGGGCTCGCTGTCTGACTCTGAAGAAGAGACAGGCTAGAGAGCCCAGCGGTGCCAGCCAGCAGCTTCTCGGTGGATCGTTCGGACAGCTGTAAAGAGATTCAGCCAAGTCAGATATTAATTTAATAATTTCCAGCTGCTGACATTTAAAATGTTTGTTACGGAAATGATTAGGGGGCTCCAGCCCTGCAGAGAGCCTTGCAAATGGGCAAACTAGAGTGGTCTGTCAGTGCTGAAAATGCGCTATGTTCTGGCTAAACCAGCAGTTTTGCTGATTTATTAGTAGCGCTAAGTGTTTAACATCCTTGCTCGACAGTGCACTACGAAGCAGCACCCTTTATTTTCTCAGCACAGTTCGACTTGCCAAGTCAGAGATAAGTCATGTGATTATTGTTCCCGCTGTAGAGAGGTCAGAATTTTCTCTACTGGCAGTTTTCACTCTCATCATTAAGTAGGGTAGAGGGTTAATATGCCTCCTTCAAAAAAGCATATTGTATTGTACTGTATTGTATGTGGATAGCTCAGTGAGTTGCTGTTTTTGTCACAGAGATTCCTTTGTTACGTGTGGTTTGGCCGCACCTGAAGCTGAGGTTGGGGTGGAGGGTGCTGATTTAAAAAAAAATAATAATAATAGCAGCTTCAAAAGCACCTGCTACAGAGTTTGACTTCCTTGTTTCTCAAATAAGTGTGATTTCTGATATTTGTCTATTTCCATTGACATCATTCCATGATTTTGGTAGCAAGAAAGTGCCACTCTAAGGTGGCGATTACGATCCGGTAAAAAAATTCCCCGTACGACTCGAATCCGGTCTTTTTACCGTACGAATCGTACAAGTGCCGTACAAACAGCCAATTACGATTCGCATGGGAAAAAGTCCATACGAATAGCATTGGGAATTATTCCCCACACGTCCTCGGGTCGGAAAATGTGTCCGACACGTCCTCGGACGATTTACCGTACAAGTGTGAAAAGTGAAGTCCGACCGCGGAATTACGATCCATCCCGTGCGTCCGATGTTACAACCGTATGGAAAAAACACCGTCCGCACCGAACTCCCATAGCAACCATGGAGACATGTGCCCACATACGTGCCCACACTCCCCCCAGACCTCCTATGTACGAGTCGAATCCCCCCCTCCCGGCCCCCGTACGTTCGAGTCGACCCCCCCCAGCCCCCGTACGTTCGAGTCGTACCCCCCCGTGTATGTACACCCGTGTACGTGTCGAACCCCCCGTGTATGTACACCCGTGTACGTGTCGAACCCCCTGTGTATGTACACCCGTGTACGTTCGAGTCGTACCCCCACCCGTGTATGTACGGTGCGTACCCCCAGCGCGTAGCTGTACATACACGGGTAGGGGTACGACTCGAACGTACACGGGTGTACATACACGGGGGGGTTCGACACGTACACAGGTGTACATACACGGGGGGGTACGACTCGAACGTACGGGGGCTGGGGGGGGGGGGGGTACGGCGCGTACCGGGCCACCTACTCTGGTCGTTTCGCGCCGTACTTCGCTTTTCCGGCACTTTTTGGGTGCCGTGAAAATATTGCCGTCCGGAATGCTGTCGGTTTGAATCGTACTTCCTGGGTCGTGAAACGCTGCCTGACAGCGTCCCGACGTCACGTCGCAGCATTCCCGGATCACAGTCGTATGTATATTTTCGTCGGTCAGTGTTTTTTACGATTCGTACGGAAATGGTGTTTCCGTGCGATTCGTAATTCCATGTTTGTAAAGTTTTACTACCGGGTACGAGTCGGACGGAGAAAACGCTCCAACCGATGGTTCGTACCCGGTTTTTACCGGATCGTAATCGGCACCTAAGTGTTACACATCTACTTGTTGCCTGACTCTCGTAAATCCACTGAATTTATGAAAATGTCACACATTAGCAATCAGAAACATTAGCAGCTAAACTCAAATGAGTGTCATTACTGATATTTATATGATTCCCTCGTCTTCATTGCTTAATTTTTCTCGCAGGAAAGTGTCACTCATAGTCGTTGAAATGTCACTCATAATTACAATGAAAACATGAAAATGTCACACATAGCAATCTGAAACCTGGGCAGCTCTGGGGTCCATTCAGGCCCTCTGCTGTCAACCACATTCACAATATCCTCTGCATTTGCGCAAACACAGGAATCATGGCAGTCCCCTGGCAGTGGCAATTAAAAAAGCCATGGTGAAGAGTATAACATGGATTTTAACATATCAGAGTCTTTTGTGTGTCTGCTTATGTTTGTGTGTTTGCCTGCATTTGTATGCCTGTTTTTTGTAAGATAAAAGCAAGAGAGAGAATCAAGACACTCTCAGGATGTATTTTAAAGAAAATGGGTGGCACTTTGTGTGTACATGTCTGCGGCGACAAAGGTTCATGAATAACGTAGTAGAGAGGACTGCTGGGTGAGTTAGTGGATGGATGAGTGAGAAAGGGTGGATGTACAGATGGATGGATGAGTGACTGGATGGATGAGTGAATGGATGTATGGGTGAAAGAGGGTGGACGATTGGATAAAAGGGCGGATGATGGGTGGATAAGTGAAAGATTGGATGGATGAATGAGAGGGAGGATGGATGAGTGAAAAGAGGGATTGAGTGAAAGGGTGGATGGAATGAAAGGGTGGATGGTATAAAGGAGTGATAGGGTTGATGGATAGATGAGCAAAAGGATTGATGGATGAGTGAAAGGGTGGATAAAGAGATGGATGAGTGAAAGGATGAATGGATAGGTTCATGGATGGATGGATAGGTTTGGATATGAAGGGTGGACAGACGGAATGGTGAAAATCTGAATGATGGATGAAAAACTGAATAGACGACAGAATGTAAAGGGTAAATGATGGACATCAGCAGGTAAATGGTAGGATGAAAGGATGAATGGATTGATCAATGGAAGAGATATCTTCTGGGGAGGGTCATGATGATTTGCTTGGTGCCATAAGAGCTTTGGTTTGAAGTGCGGGTATTTTCAGTTTCTTCCTACTCACGTGATCAAAAATATATAGTATTGTGCCAAACAACATCAATTAACAGTATGGCATTAAGAAGGTGCAACTATTGCAAAAAAAGGAAATGTGAACATATTATCGCATTTTTCTTTAACTTTGTGTAATGAGTTAACCTGCTTTGTTTATATAAACACATTTATCATGTGTTTTGGTGTGTGCTGCAACTATTATGGAAGTTAAGTATCATTATGTCTTGCCCTTAGCCCGCCCACTCACTACACCGTTCGCTCATTTTAATGAGTACCTGCACTTATTTTTTCCCATTTAAAGCACTGCATCTAGCAATTCAATGTTTTTGAAATTGGTCTTCGAGTGTGTGGAGGTGAGAAAGCAACAAATAGTTGCTTTGTCTTTCTGAAACTTTTAGTTCTGTCAATATAATACAGTAAAGCTCTTTTAACATCCAAAGTATGAAGAGCTCTTTCTGCCAGAGTCTGGGTTTGGAAAGAACACAGGCAATTCATCATCATCAAATACTTATTCGGGCTTTCCTCCCATAAAAGTACACAAACAAATACAAAACAAAAATAAATATTTTAAAACATGAGGATAAAACACATTGTTCTTATGACATTTCATAAAACAACCAATTACCAATATCAATGCTCTAAAAAAATAAATATCCAAACATTCCTTTAAAATTACTCAATACGAATATCTTTAGCAATTATAAAAAGAGAAAATTAATCAGCTAGTTACAAATATTGTGTTTCCAACCCAGGAATCGAGGAACTGGAAGGGGGATCAATAGGATGAAGAAGAAGCAACCTTGTTTTTTAGGTCTCGCCTAGGCAGTGCATGCGCTGTCTCGACGAGAGATGCTGTCTACACTATGTGATGTTGGTAACCGCCTCTTTTTTCCTCGGACTTTTGATTCATTTGTTGGTGTATCACTTTAACCGCCCGAGTTCCGTTCGAGTTGTGGTTGGTGCAAGCAGTCTTAAAGTCACTCCTTTTGGAGATTGTTTACGCCTACAGCTATTGGCCCCTTTACTCGTATTACTTCGTGGTCTGAAGAGATGCGGTAGCATTGTTGGACTTTTTTTAAGGCTTTGTTTTGTCTCCGATGGCAGAGCATTTTCCGTATCATGTGTTTTCTAAAGTGCTAGGCTTTCTTTCGTCTCTGATGGCAAAGCATTTCTCGTGTTTTTAGTAAAAATGTTATCATGTGTTTTCAAAAGCGCTAAGCTTTTTTTCGTTTCTGACAATCATTTCTGGTGTTTTTGGTAGACACGTTATAATGTGTTTTCAAAAGCACTAGGCTTTCTTTCGTTTCCGATGGCAATGCATTTTTTCGTGATTTTTGTGTTTTCCAAAGCGCAGATGTTGGAAATGGTTTTTGTTAGCAAAGGGCTTTACGATGTACTTTTTAAAATTAATTAATGCAAACTGAGCACACGCATTTTTTAGTTTACTTTGTTTTTAGGCTGCAGGGAGCGGTGTGCCCCAGACATGCGGCCACAGGAAGGCGCGTGTTTTTGTTTGTTTCTGCTTAAATACGCTTTCGGTCCAAAACACATTCACCCGAAGTGAGTCTTTTAAAAAACGTTTTTCTAGTTTTCATTTTACTCATAAACAGTTAATGATCATCATCTGCATTGCATGCTGACTGCTACAAAGTATCGTACTTTCCTGCTGAGTGCTGACGTCACTCGACCACCCCCCCACTCTCGCCTCTTATGGGCGGGCCACCCACATTACATTTGAGCGGGCGGCAGTTATGTTTTCTTAACGTTTGTCAGCTAATCTATCATAACATTCGCTGCCTCGCTCTCCTCCTCAATCTAGCACCCCCCCTGCTCACATGCATGCACACACAGACACGCTCTCATCCCGCCCTTCCCTTGCTCTGCGCTTCCTGCCTCAGCTCCCAGCCTCACTGAGCCCTCCTTTGCTAACTGGAGTGTAATGGGCGGAAATGCTGGTGTGTCTGTCCAACGTCTACTTCTAAATAGGACTCGCATCTTTTCTCTCCGAGGTGGCAGGAGCCAGGATGGTCAAGTGAGGTAAGGGCTCCGTATTCTGTCCCCTCAGCCCGTGTCTGTTGCCCCCCTTGCACGCTGGAGTTGTTTCGTTCGTGCTTATCTTTCTGTACTCTTGTGTAGATGGAAAGAGGGCCCTTGGGGGCTTTTTTGTCTTATTGGTGCTCAAGGAGTCTGCTTATCTCCAGGAATCCTAGCTAGGACTTTAGCAGCAGACTGCGGGTTGGAGCTGCCTTCTAGGTGCTGTTAGTTTGCCACCCGCACCAGGCGCTGTGTGAACTCTGCATAGGAGCAGGAGAGGTGGAAGGGGACATAGCCCGGCTTTGAGGCGCACCACTGCGTAAGTCTCAATTCATCTTTTTTTCCCCTCAGTTTGTCTTCCCAGTTTAACATTACACGGCAGTGTCTCTCTGTGTCTCTGGTTTTAACGCGGCTCCTTCCTACGCCATGTTTCCGGTGTTGGTATCTTAGCAATGGTTTGCAATCGGGTCGCAAAACTGCTTTTTGACCCGGAAAGACATTTCTGACTCCTAAAAAGGGTTTTGTGTATTTCAAAACACTTCTGCATTTGCATACGCTGTGATTTTACCAATAGGAGGTTTGCGAATACTGCGTTAATATGGCGAGACCAACTGGCATGGCAATTGCTTGTTACTCTAATGCCTACTTCTAACAGACCAGCTCCAATGAAAGAACTTGGATACCGCATATACAACTGCCTGCTTAGATTCTGTACGGAGAAGCCGCATGGCAACCTCAACTTTGCGGCAGCCAATTTGCTTGCATAAGGGAATAATCCATGATTTCCTGGGGTGAATATAACCTGGACAGTAAAAAACAAAGTTCACTAGTGATTCTTCGACTGCTGACAAACAGGGCATGCAGCACTTAATACATTTAATTGATTACATTTTTCTAAAAGTAACATTAGTGGTAAATTACCATAGAGAAATTTATGAAAAAGGGACTTTGCAGCTTGCGGGGCAATAACATCTAGAACCATTGGAAATTAGGTTTAGAATCTAGAAAGAGGCAAGTAAGAGACCTGTCAGACACATTATGGAATTTACTACAGTGGACATGGGCCCAGTAAGCTTCCTTGAGTGTGGACTTAGATAAATGAGGCATGGAAGCCGAAAAGGACCATTATTCCCCTAACCCGATTTGTACCAACAACTTTTGAATATATGATAGCCACACAACTGTGGCATATGGATAAGTCACTTACCTGTAATCCTAGTTCTCTTCCAGGGGTATCCTCATCAAAGTCATAAACACTGAATATTCCCGCCCATGTGCGGGGACCCCGGAAATAATAAAAATTATATATAAAAAACACATATATATACAGCTCTTTATATGTATAAACACATATATTATTTTTTCCAAACCAATGCAGCCCCCATAGTAGGCTAGACAATGTAATAATAATGAATGTAAACATTCCCAGATAGATATACATATCTAAATAGACACCATAGGTATACAAAGGCACCTAAAAACTTTTTTTTTTAATGAGACAAACCTCATGAGAAAGGAAAACAAACACTGTGCCAAACACAGATAGAAAACATTGTTAGCCTGCAGGCTGCATTGTAATACAATACCATAGAGAATGAAAAGCCTTGTACAGATAAAAACTGGCACCGTGCCTTTAAGGCAGCTCTGATCCCAAGATCCCATCATGCCTCAGGGGTGACAGTTGGGTCAGTTGTTCTTTGCGGGACCCGTAGGTCTAGACACAAAGATATACTTCTTTTAGATTTAAGAATAGAATCCTCTCATTTGCCTGGGGAGGTGGGTGGGTTGCTTATGACTTTGATGAGGATACCCCTGCAAGAGAACTAGGATTACAGGTAAGTAACTTATCCTTCTCTTCCAGGGGATCCTCATCAATAGTCATAAGCACTGAATAGAATAGCGAGCCCACCTTCCACCTGCAGGCAAATGAGAACTGTACTGAAATGAAAAAACAACCAAGATAGTCAGTTGTTAAACAGGTTCCTCAAGGAGGCTTGCCCTACTTGAGTGTCCGCTCTGGTGTCCGAGTCCAGACAATAATGTCTCGTGAATGTATGGACAGATCTCCAAGTAGCTGCTTTACAGATCTCGGAGAGTGGGACATTATTGAGAAACGTAGCAGTAGCCGCTTTTCCTCTTGTGGAATGTGCCTTAGGTAAAGGCCACAACGGTTTTTGAGCTTGCTGGTAAGCCAATTTAATGCATGACACAATCCATCTTGCAATAGAGCGTTTAGATGCTCCAAAACCTGTACGGACAGCACCATAGTTTACAAAAAGTTGGTCAGACTTTGTGATAGTCTTAGATTTATCCAGGTAGAATTTGAGAACTCGCTTAAGATCCAAAGAATGTAAAGCCCTCTCAGCTGGTGAGGAGGGGTTGGTAAAGAAAGTTGGCAGCGAGATAGTCTGATTTACATGAAAATCGGACACCACTTTAGGTAAAAAAGATGGATGAGTCCTCATAACCACTCTATTAAGGTGAAAAACCGTATAGGGTTCTTTTGAGCAAAGGGCTTGTATTTCACTCACCCTACGTGCTGAGGTAATAGCTACCAAGAAGGCTGCTTTCCGCGTAAGGTGCTGTAATGTAGCCTTATGTATGGGTTCGAAAGGTGGACTCATAAGCTTTGAAAGAACCAGGTTCAGCTCCCAAGGGGGGTTAACCTTTTTGAGGCCCTGCAAAAAAGTCCTTCACCACTTGTAGTTTAAAGAATGAAAGCTGAGAGGGAGAGCACCTATAAGCCGTAATGGCCGCCAGGTGCACTTTGATGGAGGAAAATTTCAATCCCGCCTTGGCTAAGTGAAGTAGATAAGGTAGAATCACTTCCTCTTGACCTTTAGTAGGGTCATATTGATTTTGAATACATCATATGTAAAATCTCTTCCACTTACATAAGTATGAGTGCCTTGTAGAAGGCCTCCTAGCTTCCTTCAATATGGTCATACATTCCTGAGGAAAGGCTAAATGGCCATACTGGAGGACTTCAGGAGCCATGCTGTTAAGCTCAGTGAGGGAAGGTTGGCATGGTCAATCCTCTCCTGCATATTGGTTAGCAAGTCCGGCCTGCACGGCAGACGCCTGTGCGAGCGGATCGATAGATGAAGGAGATCTGGGTACCACCACTGCCTCGGCCAGTCCGGTGCTATCAAGATCATCTTGGTGGCTGAGTGTTGCAGCTTGGTCACCACTTTCGGGATTAGCGGAAGAGGAGGAAAAGCGTACACAAATGTCATTGACCAGTCGATCAAAAGGGCATTCCCCATTGACCCTGGTCGATAGTACCTTGAGGCGAAGCCTCGTCATTTTGTGTTGCTTTCGTCCGCGAAGAGATCTATTTGCGGACGGCCCCACTCCTCGAAAATGTCCTCTAGCACCTCGTCGTTGAGGACCCAGTCCTCTGGATCTTGAAATTGCCGACTGAGCGAGTCTGCTTGAACGTTGAGCTCGCCTGGCAGGTGTACCGCCGTTATGGAAATGTTCCTTGCCAGGATCCAGTGCCATAGGGATTGAGCCTCCAGCGAGAGAGTCCTGGAACGAGTACCTCCCTGCTTGTTTAGATAGTACATCGTGGTGGTGTTGTCCGTTTGTACTAAAATGGAACTCGTTCTGATTGAGGGCAGAAAAGCTTTGAGGACGAGATGGACTGCCCTGAGCTCTAGCATGTTGATATGATATAACTGCTCCCTGCTGGACCAAAGCCCTTGGGTCTGCAGAGTCCCCAGATGCGCGCCCCACCCTTGGAGCGATGCGTCGGTGATCAAAGTTTGCGATGGGGGTTCTTGATGAAAAGGAATTCCAACCCGTAGATTGATCGGACTCATCCACCACCTGATCGACTGCCTGGCTGTTGTTGAAAGACATACCTTGTCCTCCCAAAGAGAAGTCTTTTGGTCCCATTTGTCCTCTAGATCCTGTTGAAGGGACGCATTCTTAACCTGGCGTTGGGCACTAGGAATATGCAAGATGCCATGGCCCCTAGCAGGGATGATATCTGTCGCGCTGTAGACAGAGTGTTGGCCATGATACGTTTGCCTTTTTGAGCGAGGGATAACTGTCTCTCCTCCGAAGGAAACACTTTTCCTAATCGGAATCTATAAGTGCTCCTAGGTAGTGTATCCTTTGCGTTGGTTTGAGGGTGGATTTTTTGTAATTCACCCGGAGCCCCAATCGGTGACCCAGATTTAGGCAGCGTGTGAGCTGAACTTAAACTCTGGGGTGATGGACCTTTTAGTAACCAATCGTCTAGATAGGGGTAGACGAACACTCCTGCGCGTCTCAGGGCAGCAGCTACCACTGCCATGCACTTTGTAAACACTTGTGGTGCTGATTTCAGGCCAAATGGTAGAACCTTGAACTGGTAGTGGGAGGTTCTGACCACAAATCTCGGGTATCTCCGATGACGTTGGCAGATGGGTATATGAAAGTACGCATCTTGTAGGTCCAGCGAACACATCCAATCGCCTCGACGGAGATGTGGATAAATTTGGTGGAGTGCTAACATGCAAAACTTCTCTTTTTTTATATGTTTGTTGAGTGTGTAAATCCATGATGGGTCTGAACTCTGTTTTTGGACCTCTTTTCTGAATTAGAAAATACCTGGAGTAGACTCCTCTCCCTCTCTGTGCTCTCGGAACCCTTTCTATGGTCGATTTGAGAAGGGTAGCCACCTCCTCCCGTAGCATCTTGAGCTGATGATTCGAACTGGGTGGATTGAGGGAGGAAGTCTCCGGAAACGAAGAGAGTATCCATGTCGCAGTGTAGTCAGAACCCACTTGTCCCTGGTGATGTTTTGCCACTCTTGAAGATGTTGAGAAATACTTCCTCCCACTGGAGCGGTGGAAGGCGTTGGAGGAAGCGATCGCTCATTGTTTGCCTTGAGCTTTGTTACTGCTGTTGGATTGGCGGTTATTCCCTCGTCCTCTTGATGATCGACGAGACTGAAATTGCTGCTTTTTCTGCCCTTGCTGGTCTTGGTTCTTTTGCCAGTGAGGGGTTTGAACCCTCTGTTGGAAGGTACGCCTGTGAGATCCCCTACGACGGTGGAACTCCTTCCTCTTCTCTAGACCCACAGCTTTCATGGTTTCAAGCTCTGATTTCATACGAGCCATCTCGTCGTCGGTGTGTGAGCCAAAAAGAGAAGTTCCAGAAAATGGTAGGTTGAGAATCCTAGCTTGAGCCTCAGGTTTTCAGAGCCGTTAACCTCAGCCAAGAGGATCTTCTGGCCGAAATGCCATGGGCGTAGGAGTGAGCTGCCAGAGTAGCTCCGTCTGCTGCCGAACTTATAACTTGATTGGAAACCAAGCTGCCCTCCTGCAGGATCTCCTTAAAATCCTTCCTATCCTCCTGAGGAAGTTTGTCTGCAAATCTTTGGAGAGAATCCCAAAGCGCTCTGTCATAGCGCCCTAAGAGCGCTGAGTCACTAGCAACCTTTAAGTTGGAAGCGGCCGATCCACATACTCTTCTACCCCAAGAATCTTGCGTCTTGCTCTCCTTGTCCGGAGGGACTGTAGACGACAACGCCACTGAGTGTGTTTTTCTAGCAGCCGCCGTGATTACCGAATCAGGAGGAGGATCAGCCTTGAGAAACAGAGGATCCTCTGGAGCGGGACAATATTTTTTAAGGATTCTTGCTGGAGCCGACTTGATGGTAGCCGGCGTTAGGAAAACGTCCATCACTGGTTTTAGCAACCCAGGAACCAGAGGCAACAGTGGACGAGCCGCTGTCCTTTCGTGAAGGGTCTCAAAGATGACTGAGGAAGTGGTTTCCTGAACAGGCATAGGAATGTTCAACTTGGCCGCTCCCCTGCACAAAACCTCTTGAAATGTGCTGATGTCATCCACTGGAGAAACTCGAGATGGTGGCATATCTGACAGTATGGGGGAGTAACTTCTCTTGGAGGAACGACTGGACGAAGAAGATGTAGGAGACCTACGCCTTCGTTTCTCAGCTCGCACCGCATCTCTCTGATCTCGATCTTCTCCTAGACGAAGGTGAACGAGAACGTCGCCCATAATCTCTTCCCCGAGAATGAGAACTTGCTGGTCTTGGTTGGGCAAGGTTCCTCAATCTAGCCAAGGAAATGCTCACTGCATGTGCCATCGAAGGTATCCGTGGTGGTATGGACTCAGGTAGAAATCCAGGAGGACTTTCTCCCGGAAGATGTCCCTCTTCTTGCCTTTGGATTGGCGGTGACGCTCCCAATTGAGTGTCTGCTGGTCGAGGCTGCTCTACTGGGGAAAGAGGACCTGAAGAAGAATTCACCACTTCTGAGGATCTGGATCTTGAAGGAGACAGAGGAGATCCTGATCCTGCGGAAGCCGATGGAGAAATGGAAATAGGTGGAGACCTAGACGCTGAACCATGCTCCGATGCCACATCAGGTGGAGATCGTTGCCTTGACGTCTCTCTATGCGGAGACATCCGTCTCGACGCTGACCTGGAAGTCGATCTAAGTCCTGACGTCTCCTGAAGCCCCACAGCGGAGGACTGTCTCTACGGCGATAAGCCTATCACCGGAGATCTGGACTTCGACGCTGACTGGATCAACGGCGATGAGTCGTGCCTCGACGTCGAGAGCCTTGTCGTCGACGGAGGGCTTATCCTGGACGGGGGCCTAGAACCCGACGGGGAACTTCGCCTCGACGTCTGTATCCTCGCCGTGGATGGCTGTTTTGGCGTCAAGGATACTTTTGTTGACGGAGGCGCCTGCCTCGACGTCGATCCTTGCTCCGACGACAAACTTCGCCACGAAGTCGATAATGTCTCCGACGTCGAATGCCTGTGCCTTTCTCTCGACGTCGATCTTCGTCTCGACGCCGCTGCTGACTTCAACGGCGACCGTCTGTGCCTTTCCCACGACGTTGACTTCCGCCTAGATGTCGACTTCGACGCCGAACGGTGATGCTTCTCTTTTGACGCCGATCGATGCTTTCTCGACGGCGATGCTTTCGACGCCGAACGTCTGTGTTTCGCCGCCAGGTCTTGCTTCGACGCTGACTTTCTTTTGGAAGCGTGACTCTCCCTTGTCTCCTCACCTCTCAACGACGATTCCGCCGCTGGAGTCTTCGACGCCGAGCCCGACGCCGATGGAGAACAAACAGGGATCAACTGCTTTGACGTCGACCACATCTCAGAAAGGCCATAAAGCCTAATTCTCTCCCTTTCTTTCAAAGTCCTGTTTGAAAGGTTCTTACAATGACGACAGGAAGCAGGAGAATGTGTGTCAGGTAGACAAATTATACACACATCATGTGTATCCGAAGTAGCCTTCTTTTTACCACAGGATGGACAGGCCACGAACAAGGAAGGCATTTTTGACAGAAAAAAGTTAAAAATCTGTCAGGAAAATCAGTAAATGCTTCCCCAAACAGGAGAATATTTTGAATGAAGCAAAAAAAAAAATCACCAAAAGAGAAGAGAGCTGAATTCCAGGGTCCTGGCTGAAGGAGCCGGAAAGAACAACTGACCCAACTGTCACCCCTGAGGCATGATGGGATCTTGGGATCAGAGCTGCCTTAAAGGCACGGTGCCAGTTTTTATCTGTACAAGGCTTTTCAGTCTCTATGGTATTGTATTACAATGCAGCCTGCAGGCTAACAATGTTTTCTATCTGTGTTTGGCACAGTGTTTGTTTTCCTTTCTCATGAGATTTGCCTCACAAAAAAAAAAAGAAAAAAAAAAAAAAAAGGTTTTTAGGTGCATTTGTATACCTATGGTGTCTATTTAGATATTTATATCTATCTGGGAATGTTTACATTCATTATTATTGTTATGTTATGTTTTGTTAATTTGGATATTTTATAGCGCACGGCTACTCCGAAGAGTGTCCCGGCGCTTTGACAAAAACCCGAGAAGTGAGGCCGGGGCAGATGAGAGCAGACAGAAGGATTACTGGGAAAGAGCCATGACTTCAGCTCCTTCCTGAAAGTCAATAAATTATTGGCTTTCCTCAAGGAGACAGGCAAAGAGTTCCAGCGTTGAGGCGCCAGAAGACGGAAGGAGCGACCTCCAACTCTAGCCAGTCTGATGGAAGGGACAGAGGCCATGGACAAAGATGTAGATCTCAAAGTTCTGCTAGGAACATAGAAAGCCAAGCGCTTCCTGATGTATTTGGGCCCTACCTGATGAAGTGCTTTGAAGGCAAGGGTTAATGCCTTAAAGGTGATACTTTTAGACATAGGGAGCCAATGCAGACTTTTTAGTAGGTCAGAAGCTCTCGCTCTCCGCTGAAGACCATAAATGGCTCTTGCAGCGGAATTCTGCACAATCTGCAGACGTGAAAGGAGAAATTTAGGCAGTCCCAGATAGAGCACATTCGCATAGTCAAGGCGAGAGCCTATCAGGGCCTGCACAGTGATCTTTCTATGCTGCAAGGACAACAGCGGAAGAAACTTGCGAAACATCTTCAAGATGCCAAAACATTTTCCCGCAAGCCCAAGGATCTGAGGTCTGAAGGAAAGACCATCATCAATCTGAAAACCAAGATTTTTAGCCTTAGACGAAACATCTGCCGGTGGAAACATATCGGGGGGCCACCAAGCCTTCCATCTGGGGAACACCCAAAGAAGAGCAGTTCCGATTTATCGGAATTACATTTAAGACTGTGCTGTTGAAACCAGTCAAAAACAGCCCCCAAAAAATCTCTGATCCGCAGGCCGTCAAAGTCTGAGCCCTTAGCACAGGTAAAGAGGAGCTGGGTGTCGTCAGCGTAGGATATGATCTTATTATATGATATTATTACATTGTCTAGCCTACTATGGGGGCTGCATTGGTTTGGAAAAAATAATTTATGTGTTTATACATATACAGAGCTGTATATATATGTGTTTTTCATATATAATTTTTATTATTTCCGGGGTCCCCGCACATGGGCGGGAATATTCAGTGCTTATGACTTTGATGAGGATCCCCTGGAAGAGAACTATCCAGTAGTACTACATACTCCAGCGCTCCACAATATTCTTCCAGATCTCAAGACTGTAGTCTTGAGATCTGGAAGAATATTGTGGCCTGTATCTTAGTGGTATTAGTGGGGTATTATTTGGGAGATTTGTTAGTGCTCTCAGAAAAGTATCCTCTGCTACTCCCAATCTGGTTAGATTCGAGGTGCCCCACATTTCAATAGATTGGTTCATATGAAAAGGAGGGATAACTTTAGAAAGAAATTTTGTGTTTGTCCTTAAAACTACCTTACTTTTGTTCAATTGGATAAATGGATCTTTTAATGTTAATGTCTGAAGTTCACCAACTAGTCTAAGTTAAGTGATTGCTATCAAAAAAGCAATATTCCAAGTTAAAATTGAAGTTGACAGGAATACAATGGTTTAAAAGGGGGACCCATGAGCTGTGTTAGGATAACATTAAGGTTCCAAACTGATGCTGGTAGTAGTTTGGGAGGAATAATTGCTCTAAGTTCCTCCATGAAAGCTTTAATGACCAGTACTTTAAATAAAGATGTATGCTGTCTGTTTTGTAGATAAGCAGCAATTGCAGCTAAATGTATGTATGGAAGTGTAGGCAAGACCTGATGTTTGTAGATGTCAATTGCAATTTTTGGTTTGGCAGTCAAAAACAAACCTTTTTCATTTGGCCACGTAACATTGTCTAGTTGTTGGTTTACAAGTATCCATAAGAACATCCATACAATTTTGTGGAAGTTTAAGATACCCAAACTCTATGACTTCAAGAGCCATATTGCAAAGTTCATCTCTTTGGGATTGGGATGTCTTACTTCTCCATGGTCCTGTGTGAGAAGGTCTGGGTGGAGGGGAAGCTTCTTATGTGGCACCTGAGAAGTTCCAGTAGGGTGGCGAACCATGGTTGACTATGTGGGTGCTAATAGTATTAGTGTGAGTGAAAGTTGTTGTAACTACCTTACCACAAATGGAACTAATGGGAGAGCGGGAAAAGTGCATGCAAATATCCCTGACCAATTCATCTATAGGGCATTGCCTTTGGATAGAGGGTGTGGGAATCTGGCTGCGAAGTTTTGAAATTTTGCGTTTACTGGGGTAGCAAATAGGTCTAGGTCTGGGTTGAAGTTCCCACTTGTGGACTTGTTGCTGCATCCTGCAGCGGAGGTCGGCAACTTGATTGCTAGTTCCTGGGACATGTTCCGCTAACAGACCAATGTTGTGATAAAGATCTAAACGCCATATCGTCTGTGCTAGGCATGATAATGAAGAGAGTGTGCGCCCGCCTTATTGTATGTAAATAATACATTGTTGTAATATTGTCTGCTCCTTGTTCTTTGGGTGATTTGGGAATGCTTTCAGTGCTAGGTGAACAGCTTGAGGTTGATATGGAGACTCTGGTGTTGTATATCCCAATTCCTCTGTATAGTTAGATGTTGCAGATGGGCTCCCCAACCTGGAAGAGAGGCATCCGCTGTAAGAATGACTTGGGGAACAGGGTCTAGAAACGGCCGGCCCTTGGATAAATATTTCATGTTACACCAGCGTAGAGTGATGTGTGATGCGGTCTATCAACACTAGATCTTGAAGATGACCCTGTGAATGATTCCATTAACGTGAGAGACATTCTTTCAGTGGTCTCATGATGCCATCATGCCTAGAAGTCTTAGCACTATTTTGACTTGAATGTGTATTCCTGTTTGAAATTGTTGCGCTGGGACAGAATATTCTGAATTCTGACTAAATTTGGAGTTGCTAGTGTTACCCGTGTTTTGAGGGTGGCCCTTAGATATGGCTTTATTTGTGCAAGTTGCATATAGGCTTTTTGCAGATTCACTGTGAACCCTAATTGGTGTAGAAGAGTTAGAGTCTGGTGAGTATACTGACTGCATAGTTTTAGGCTGTTTGCTTTTAGAAACAATCGTATAGGTAAAGAAAGACATGAATGTTTTCCCTTGTTAGATGCGCTGCGCCCACTGATAGATATTTTGTGAATACCCTTGGAGCTGAGGTTGCTCAGATAGGAAGTACTTTGAACTGATATTGTTTGCCTTGAAAAAGAAAATGTAGGAACTTGCGACGAACTGGGTGTAAGGGTATATGAAAGTATGCATCCTTGCGGTCTAATGTGACTATGACATGTCCCTGCTGAAGCAGAGGTAAAACCTCCTGAAGGCTGACCATGTGAAAGTGTTCTGACAGAATGTATTGATTAAATACTGTGAGGTCTAAAATGGGTCTGAGTGCGCTGTCCTTTTTGGGAATAAACAAGTATAGGGAATATAATCCTGTTCCCTGTTGTTGCATTGGAACTGGCTCTATTGCTCGTTTTGTTAAAAGAGCTGCTGTCTCTTGTTTTAACCAACATTGGTGCTGAACAGAGAGGCTGTGTTTGGGAGGAGGAATGTTTGGAGGAGTGGTGATGAGCTTCAGACAATAAGCATGTTGGATAATATCCACCACCCAATGATCTGTGGTGATGTTTTCCATTGTGGCAGAAAGAGTTGCAGACGTACCCCTACAGGTGTTAAATATTCGGGGAGAACCTGACTAAAGTCATTGTTTGGAATTGTTGTTATTGGCTGTACGTGTGGAATTTTCACAAATGGCCCTTGAAATGATTTCCTCTATAGGATCCTCTGTAAAGCCCCTTTGAAGGTGAGGATTGGGTTTGATCCTTGCATGAGGATGCTGTTGTCAGTAGTGGCAGAACTAGTGCCTTGTCTAAATGATGCTCCCCCATTGATTTTGCCACCTCTGAATCCTTTTTGGGCTGTCTCAACTTGTGGCCCAAAAAGGTGTTCCTTGTCAAATGGTAAATTTAGGACAGCTTGTTTGAACCTCTGGTTTAAAATCAGATACCCTAAGCCAAGCATGTCTGCAAAGTAAAGTACCGGTGCTGATACTTCTAGTTGCAGTATCTGCTGTGTCAAGAGCAGATTTATTAGAATTATTAAAAATTTGTTTGCCTTTTGTCACTAATTCTTGTCCTCTTCTTCTAAATTCATGTGGGAGATGTTGGCGGAGTTCCTCCATTTCATCCCGGCGCGCTCGGTCGTATTGAGCTAAAGGGCTTGACTATTTGCTATTCTCCATTGGTTTGCAGATTGTGATGCAACCCCCTTACCAGAAGATTCAATTCATTTTGACTCTGTCTGGAGGAGGAGCGTCTCCTGCAGTTTGTGAATTAGCTCTTTTTCTAGCATTTGCTACCACTAAAGAGCCTGGTGTTAGTTGACCTATAATGTATATAGGGTGTGAAGAGGCTGCTTTATAATTTGTATCTATTTTTGGTGTGATAATGCGAGCTTTAACTGGGTCTTTAAAGTTTTTGTCAGCATGACATAAAACCCCTTTTAACATTGGCAAGCACTGTGTTCCTCTATGAGCCTAAGTAAGAGTCTCAAAGAGACCATCATAATCAATGGGTTCTTTATGTAATGGGACATAATGGAAGGCTGCTGCCCTAGCAATTAAATCTTGAAAAGCTGAGGCATCATCTGGTGGTGAAGGCCATGATGGGTATAGGTCAGGATCTGTATTATCCTGTGGTTCAAGATCATAATCATCTCAAGAGTCTTGTGGTAGTGGATGATCTACCAAATCATCATCTGTATCTTCAATATGTGAAGGGGAATGATGTTGAAAGATATCTTCCTCCTGTGCATGAGGTGAAAATGAGGAGGTGGAGCTACATGTTGTGGTGTAGTAACAGGTTGTGGTGGTGACATATGTAGATTTGGCTGTGTATGGCTAATGTCTTTGTCATTTTGGTTTTTAAGAGGGAGTGGTGAAATGTCCAGAGCCTTTTGAAAGGACGAAGGCTTCTTGGAAACAAAAGTCTTTGCTGGCTGTACAATGATTTTCTTTATGCCAGGTTGTATCTGCAATGTCTTTTGTTTTGGGTCGGGTTTTTCGGCCATCACCTCGTGAATTGGTAGTGGAGGCTATTTTGATCCAACGTTAAAGGTTTTGGGCCCGAAAGTGAAACATTTTGGTGCCGAACTTACTTTCGGTTTCGCTGTATGACAACTTGGTTCCGAATCAGAAAGTTTTTCTTTCAGTACCAAGATTCCTTTGTTAGATTTGGAGGTGGATGCTCCTGCTCAAAACCATTCTTTCGGTGCCAAGACAGAAGGCGTAGGTTCCGAAGATGATTTTCGGTGCACTCCATGGCATTTATGCAGTGTTGGCCTGTGAGCAGGTTTTTCGGTGGAAAGTTACTTTTTATGTTTTGGGTCAGGGGCATAGGTACTCACAATGCGATGTTCTTGGAAGGATTCTACCATTTCTGAGTCTTGTTCCTGTTCAGATTCGGAACCGGAACTGTGTATGGATACAGATCCTTCTTGGGCCGCAGATGCCTCCTCATCTTGATCCTGTTGCAGACCGAAGATATCTGGCCTGTCGTCTGTATTTCTGCGCTGCATCTCGAGATGGCGCGCATGTCTGTCGTGAAGAGTTTTTTTTGACCGGAACGATTTATACTCTTCACAAGTATCTTCTTTATGCTCGGGCGATGGACATAGGTTACAGACCGAATGCAGATATGTTTGAGGATATTTGGAGTGGAACTATGAACAGAAACTGAATGTAGTGTGGTTCATTAGCAGCTCATTTTCTTAGTGAGCTGATAGAGTGCAAACAATGAAGTCGGGGTGGCCCCTAGCCCAAAAGATTATTTGACGATCCCGATCCGTCAAAGATATTCGAGACGTAGTGTAAACTACCAAATTGAAACAATACTGTTGAATGTAGATAAGTAGCTAGCGGAACAGAGGCCGGAATAAAGATCTCGAACCAGAGCGAGATGGAGTTCACCCGAACCCATAGGTGAAAAAAAAACAATCTAAAGATGGAGTCGATGCCCATGCACATTGTTAACGAAGGAAGGAGTCACATAGACGTGTGACTCGAAAATAATTCTTCTAAGAAAAACAACTTGTAATCATCTGAGCTCAACACCAGATGGCAGACTTATGCAAAGCATGTGTGTTTACAGCCACACATGCCTTGAACTAGTAGTTACATTTCAACATGTGGCTCCTAGGTTTCAAGTATAATGAATGGCACTGAAGATTTCTGCTTGCAGATTTCACAGCTGCGGTTAAGTGGCAGCACGACCAGTTAATGCAGGGCAGCCTGTCTTTAAGGTGATTAGTGTAAGGAGACAGGGAGAGACACAAAGAAGGGAGAAGACTACACTTTACTGACAATATCCCTCTTTAAGGGGAGGAGTAACTTATCTTCATCACTGAACACTGACAGTCCGAAAATACACTGCATACGTGTTCACAATAAAGCTATACCAAACACTAGCCTGTAATTGGGAAGAATCCAATAATCATTCTATTCTAATGAAAGGAGGATGGCATCTTATGTGAGAATACACATTTTTGAATGGATGCATTTACACATTGTTTCTAATTGTAGCCAATGAAATGCTTTCCAATGAACTTAGCAACTGGGCTGACTTCACTAAAACTGCATTACTTAGTATTTTTTTTTTTTAAGTTACCAAAATAGTTTTCACTGCCTACCTTGCTATGTATGGACATCATGCAGGAAGTGTGTTTTGATCTACAAAAAACTGACTATCCTTGCGGCATACTCAAGGTTATGGTTACCTTCTTGCCCTATTTTGGTAGCGGAACTCTGCCAGTACTCCGTTACTTACAAAGAATCCTTTAATGTTTAGACGCTTAAATATTGCATGCAAAATATTCCAGAAAGACCATATAAATGAATTTATTCTTTAGAATACTGATCATCTTCAATATTAAAACACCTTGATGTCTTAACATCAAAGGCTTGCTTTCTGGTACGTTATAGGTAGGAAGGATTGTTGGAAAGAATGTCAAGGAACTGAAAAAGCAAGATAATCTGGAAATCTGAATACAAGAAATGAGTTAATCTTGTGAGAAAGTGATCCATCCATCTACCATAAAAAAGCTTGTTTAGATATTTTGACAATTTCCTGCTAGCCTCAATGTAGCTTTCTACATTCCCTTTCAAGAATGAAGAATATTCTGAGTTCCCATTTACTGCAAGTGTCATCTTTTGCAAATGCTTCATCACCTATTCTTGGATATCCTTTCTCCTGGAAATGGCCACATTCTAACAAAATAGCTGTGCTTTCTACACTAGTGCTATTTCTTGTCCTGGAATAATCAAATCCCAACCCGTTATCGCTGGTGCAGTTTTGAGGGTCAGACCACTCCTACATATTTGAATCAATGCTGCTGTATATGGGTCCATGCACCTCGAACTGTGTGTTATAAGTATACCCCCAAATAATCAAGGAGTTCCCTGACCTTATAAGACATAATGCCACAGCCTAAGTGAGTTCATACAGTCAAATAAGTAGTGCACCTTTAACAGAATGGACATAATGGAATATAATAAGGTGCTAGGCATTTCACCACAAAACCCGCTTTAGAAATCTAACCTGGACAACAAACAGACCAACCATCAGCTTGTTGACAGCCACAGACTTCTAGAGCTTTAAATCCCAGTAACATTGTCTTAGATGCACTGCCGTTTTCTCCATTTAGTTTTTAATAGTTTTGATTAGTGTGTACCTGAACAGGTAACAAAATGCTTTGCAAACTAACAAATAGCATAGTTACATTCATTTAAACACATTTCCAAAAGGCACGTTTACATTGAAAGAGACATACATAAGGTGAATAAAGGGAGATGGATGACCAGAGGTCAATCCAGAACAGTGAAGAAATAGTACTTTATTTGGGAGTTACGAAGGAGAAGGATGCAGGGCAAACAGGCAGGCACAGTCTCTGAACAATCCCAGACATGGCCTACAGAGTCTCTGAAGAATTCATTGTTGTGAATGCTCACATTACTCCTTTCTCTAGTGAATGAGGTTGTAGAGGGGATGGAGGGGAGGCCTCAAGGAGCAGTTGCTAGAAAGATAAGCTAATGCCATTATGCTCTTGCTCCCTTGTAATAAACCATTACAGTAGTAAGTGATTTCCTTATCAAAGGTGTGTTCTAAAGTTAGAACATGCATGGAACAAGAAAATGATCACGGCCCTTACAGGCGAGGTAATGGTGCTCCACATGTAAGAATTTTACTTGCAGGAAAGAAAGCTACGGTTCAGTGCTCTGGTATATAAAACACTTTAAGGTTCATTTATTTTGGTCTGGGAAAGAGGGGAGTCTCAAAATACAATATCATGTAATATTGAATATACTAAAAAAAGAAAATCAATAAATCATAAGTGCATATAGCTACTAAGCACCTACATTATAACATTTTAGGATAACTTCCTAATTATTTTTCCTCTAAAATGTTTCAGCCATTTCAGACACCTTTTTACTTACCTTGAGGCTTAGCTGCTAGCAGTTTCACATCATTGGAGTCTCCTGCCTGATTTCTGGGTTTCAGGTGATGATTTCCTGACTTCTTGCCAGGGAGTTGGTATTTGTAAAAATCTAACATGAGGTATTCGTTGAACTGTACGTGGTCATGACGTTTTAGAGGAGTGCCCTCACTCGACCAACTTAACCGCTGCAGGTGGATGCACAAACACTGAGGTAGCTAGATGGCAGCAAAATAAAACACAAAATATCAATCTTTTTTCATATTAAGTAATATTTGTGATCTGAATAAAGCTATAATAGCTCCCCAAAATGTATACTGGAAGGATTACAATGTGTTTTTACTCATACCTAAATCCACTGTAAAATAGTGAAAACTATATGAGCTACTGTAGCAAATTAGAAAACATTTCTTGCTTTTTCTTGCATGTAAGTTTTAAATAATTGCCAATTGCGATACAATAAAGGATGACATTTCTTTGACTACTTGGGGAGGATTAAAATTACTATACCCACAAAAAGGCCACCCGAGTTAACTAGGTTTCACAATTTTCTATAACTTTCTTTCTGTCCGTCTAGTGACTCTTTGACACACAAACTTTGAGGGAATGTCCTCACACACCTGCCAGGTGTCATGCTTCATGACTGGAAAAACCCACTCTCTCCAAAACCATGGCTTGATGGGAGGGTGGCCTACACCCTGAGATCAGGGAGGCACTTTTAGCTACGGATCCATAAAGCAAATTAAATACCAATGTGGTGACCCAGTATGGTTTACATTTAGCAGGGTACCACTTCGTAGTAACAAGCATTTGCAATGCAAATAGGTCTCGCATTTGTGAGTTAGAGCTATTGACATTGTAAATGGCAATGTTTTTTACCAACACGTTTTATTTTTGGAGTGAATGTATGTAGTGTGCAAAATCCCTTGGAAAGGTCCTGCACTTCGTAATAAATATAGTGAAAAAGACGCAAAGTGTGGATTGTGTCAACAATTGCTTGGCACGTACCTCATGGGTGAAGTGTCGCCACACATGCACACAGTGGTGCTTTACTAATGCAAAACTCATTAATAAAAGTAGTGCTTACAGACTAACCAACGCGATCGGGATCGGAGCATGTGAATCCGAATCCCGGCTTCTCTTTCATTTTCTAGACTATTTGACTCACTCGTCTGCGTCTTGGTTATCCCCCAAACACTGGAAGGCAATGAAGTTTGCCAAGGGGGCGGGGGGCAGGGGGGGCTTCGGGGGTACATGAAAATGTATTAATTTCCTAGTTGTCAAAGGTTGCCCGGTGCTATTAGTTAAAACTGTGCAGATTTCATTAAGATATTAAGAGTACTTTACTCGCATCTATGAGAAAATCGACATTAACTAAACAAAATGACAGAATGTGCGTCAGTTTTCACATTGTTTTAGACAGTACTGGTTGCTTAGTTTCATTGCACTAATTTTTGTATTTACTCTTTTACACAGCATCCAAAGTAGGTTACCTAACCCCAAAGCCCCGAGTTGTTAAATGACCCATAGAAAGGAGGGTGAGAAGTCACAGACTGAGGGAGGGGGCGGTGGGGTGGGGAGACAGGTAAGAAGGACAAGTTACTTACCTGTAATCCTAGTTCTCTTCCAGGGGTATCCTCATCAAAGTCATAAGCACATGAATATTCCCGCCCATGTGCGGGACCCCGGAAACATACAACATATATGTGGAAACATATATGTAGCTCTATATATATTCACTTTAACATGTGTGAAACCTATGGTTTTTTAAGTGAATTTGCAAGGTTTTTTAAATGCTAATTCCTAACTATAACGTGTGTGAAACCTATGGTTTTTTCAGTGAATTTGTACGTTTTTTTAAATGCTAAGTTATGTATTTTTTTTTTTTAAGGTTCATCACCGTGCGCGTACCGTACGCGCACGGTGCGCTTCGCGCAACGTGCGCCCACGTTACGCAGTTCGCGGGATTTTTCCGTTTTTTACTGTACGCTCACGCTACGCGTACTCCGCGATTTTTCGCAAAAAAATTAAAGGAAATTTCGCCCTTTGGGGGTCCTTCTGGGACCCCCTGACAAAGGCTAGGGGGTCAGGAACTGTCCACCCTGCCCCCCTTTTCACGTTCTTCACCTTTGTTTTTCACCCCCTCAGACTGCGATAGACAAAATGGCGGCCGACACTTCCTGGTTTCGACCGATTCGAATGTTTACTAAGATCTAACAACCAATCAGAATCACGCTCGCGCACGGCAGCGTGCGCGTACGGTAAGTTTTACCGTACGCGCACGGTGCGCCCTTATAGATATATATATGCTTTTAAATGCTATTTTCTCAGGAAATACTGAACAGATTTACACCAAAAGGCACATCCCTGACCTGAGGACTACCTCTCTGCCAAAATTCAAGTAATTCTGTTCAGCCGTTCGGGCTGTAGCTTGGACTAAAGGTCCTATGGAAAAATGCATGGGGAAAACGAGTTTTGGGACCCCCCCCTTTTTCTCAGCCCCCGCTTGACGAATCCCCCCGAGACTTTCAGGGAAGGAGCGGAGCGCCCCACCTATTTTGAAAATTTCGCGAGGATTCGTCAATCGGCGCCAAAGTTATTCCAAATAGAATGTTGCGGATTTCCTATGGAAACACGATCCTAACTATAACTATCTACTGGCGACCGCCAGTAGATACTTTTTCCTGCAATCTTATTCTTTACGGCGAATTACGAGCATATTCCCGGAATTGACCAATAACGAATCATTGGTCAAGTAACAGAGACACCGTTGTATAAGACTAATCATTGGACAATACGCATTTCAAGAATCACCTTATTTGCATCGCTCAATCTTTAGAACCACAGTACCCAGAATCCACCATGGCGGAAAGAGTAAAAAATCGTGCACAGAGAGCATGCGATCTTCTTAACGACGACTCCAGTTCTTCCCTTAAAACTGCGGATGGTGCATCTAGTGGAGATAAAAACAAGAGAACTCTCTCTCATATTCTGAAAGAATTACAAACTGCTCGCATCCAAGAAATAAATAAATGGTGGGAGAAAACAACGTTAGAGAAGTACATTGAATTTAAAAGGATTCCCAGAGGGCTGAGGATTCTCATTATGCCCACATTAAACGACTTGGATGCTGATCTAATTAAACAATGGCAAACTGACACCAATGAATGCTCGTTCAGATTAATGACCACACTGATTACCCACGCTGAAAGAAAACTTGCATCTCTTGCTACAACCATCAAAGAATTGGAGAGCGAATTAAATCTAATCCCCACAGATGAGGACACTACTAAATTAATTGATTTAATGGAAAAGAAAATCAATAAACACGAAGATGATGTGGAAAAACGCAAAGCTAACAAATTTAATAGGGACAGACTTGACTACACTCATGGCCGAATTTATACTTTCGCCAGAAAATTTGACACACTTAGAAATCGTGTAGTAATGGATAAAATCAGTGGACAAGAAATTCCTGTCTCAGAAGAGAGCTCAGAATTAAGCTCAGCGGATGAGGATCAACCCACCTCTAGCCTGGATTTTTCCGGGGAAATGCGCCTCATGCAAATGACAACGCGACAGAGGGGACGCGGCCAAGGACCATCACGGGGGAGGGGACGCCAGCAACCCCGAAACGGAGAACCAGGAGAGGTGGTCAGACCCAAAAGAGGAAGAGGAAGAACAAAATAAAATTAAAACCACAAGATCTTAATTTAATTGTCAATCTTTCCAACAAAATCCTCACCAAAGCACAAACCTCACTGCTAAACAAAGGTTTATCCTTCTGTCCTAACAAAGAGATGGACCTAGCTAACATACGGATTGATTTGTACAAATTTTGCCGTAAAATCAAACTTAACAAATATTTTGAAGAGAAACCTTCAGAATTATCTTCTGCATCTTCACCAAGCTCTACTATTCAAACCTTGAGCATCAAAGATATTCCAGCATTAAGAACAGCCACCTTATTACAAACCGAATCATCCACACAAGCTGGTACCAGCGATCACTCTTCTATGTCTGATTTAGAATATTGTCAGGACATAGGCATTGAGACTAACAGAGGAGGTGACAGTGGTTCAAAAAAATCGATCGACGTTTTGTCCACAATTCCCTCCTGGTAATAAAATTGATCTCTTCCAAGAAATCATGGTTGAGGAGATCAATAAAATGTCCACCAATTGTCCCATGTCATCCATCAAACAGGGTAAAGTTATTACCAAACACAAGAAGAAGAGCAAAATATGGAACCTCACTTTTGAAGAACACAATGCTTTAAAAGAATTACGTAATGATCACAACATCATTATCAAAGCCTCTGACAAAGGCGGTAACATAGTAATTCAGAACTGTGAGGATTACATTACAGAAGCTGCCAGACAACTTGATAACAAGGATCACTATGAAAGGCTCAATAAGAATCCAACTAAAGACTGGACAGATGAATATCATTTGAAACTCAAAACCTGGAAAGAGAGAGAACTCATTGATTTGGAAGAATACTTATATCTTAAAACTAATCATCCCATCACGGCAACAATTTATTTCTTACCAAAGATTCACAAATCTATAATTAACCCACCAGGAAGACCCATTGTCAGCTCCATCGGCTCTTTGTTGGAATCCACATCTCGTTTCATTGATATCTTTTTAATGAATTATGTTACAGCTCTCCCATCATACTTAAGGGATACAATGGATTTTCTGCAAAAAATTGATCAACTACAGTGGAAAGAAAATTACATCATGGCCACTATTGATGTTTCTTCACTTTACACTTCCATTCGTCATATTGATGGAATCACAGCAGTAAAAGAATTCCTCAATACCAGAGCAATTTGCTTTTTGGAACACTCTGCAATGTTGATTGAAATGTTGACTTATTGTTTGACACATAACGTCTTCTTGTTCAGAGGTGAAGTGTTCTTACAAAAACAAGGGACCGCGATGGGCACATCTTTTGCCCCAACATATGCCAATCTTCTGATGGCAACATGGGAAACTGAGGTCCTCAAAGACGATCACGCAAAGAACATCAAATTTTGGTCAAGATATATTGATGACCTGTTCATCATCTGGGAAGGTGACTCTGAGCTCCTTAGGACTTTTCTGGATTCTCTCAACACCAACAAATACCAATTGACTTTTACTTTTACCATCAGCACTTCCAATATCATATTCTTGGATGTCGAAGTATATATACTCAACGGCAGATTTTGCACCAAAATGCATAGAAAACCTACGGCCAGTAATAGCATACTTCATGCTAACAGTGGGCATCCAGCAAATCTGAAATGGAGTATCCCCTACGGGGAAATGTTGAGAGCCAGAAGAAATTGCTCAGAGATGTCAGACTTCAATTTACAAATTGAGGAGATGAGTCAACGTTTCTTACAACGTGGTTACCCCCTGGAAGTGATTCAAACAGCAGTAAATAGAGTCCAGAACAAAAATAGAGCAGAATTACTCCAAGTGGGTCGGCACAAAGATGATACTGCTAATATCACGAGACTCATTATTGATTTTAACAATCAAAGCAATGCACTACAAAAAATGATCTCTAAACATTGGGGAGTATTACTGCTTGATGAAACCTTAAAGAAAATCTTGCCTCCCACACCCAGAATCACCTATCGGAAGACAGCCTCTTTGGGAGATATACTAACACAAAGCCACTTTGAAGTTAAATTACCAATCACCAAGTCCTGGCTAACCACACCTGGATTTTGGAAATGCCCAAAATGCAAGGCATGTGAACATGGCAAGAACATCACTTCTTATCAACTACAGAATGGCCATTATGAAATGATCAAAGACCATATCACTTGTGAATCAAAATACGTAGTCTACAGACTGGAATGCCCTTGCCAGAAATATTATATAGGTAGCACGATCAATAAACTTAAACTTCGCATCCTACAGCATCTGCGTGCGATCAAGAATAAGGACTTTACATACCCTATGGCAAAACATTTCTATGACTTCCACTCGGGTGATAACAGTCAGCTTAAATATTCTGGCATCAAAATTGTCAAGTTGAAGGAAAGGGGTGGAAATCGCATGCTTGCCTTGAGAAGAGCAGAGTCAAGAATGATACTACTAATGGGTACTGAAAACCCATTGGGACATAACTTGGATGCTGAGTTATATGTGCACCTTTAATGGCTCTAAAACTGAAAATTCATGTGGGGCATTTTTCAGTCTCTCTTTGGTCTTTTTTGCCTTTTTGCACTTGTACATATTTCCACGCTTGATCAATAATTGTCAGTTGTCCATTATTCTCATTGCATCTCTTCCCAAACCATCTACTTTTTGTTGGCATATGAAACTTACCTTAAATTAATTCAGTATAATCTCTTCTTGATTCTAGATTGGGAACGTCATGAACTTTGACAACAATGCGTACTTTATTCATGAATTTACATACTTGATGTAAATGTCTACCTCCAATGGTACTTTACCTTGATTGTCATTTCATCAATTTACAACTCCCTGAGATTAATTGCAATGAATTTTGTAAAACTTTATTCACTTCAACAAATAACCACCATGGTGGCTTGAACTACTGTGATTCTAAATTGATTTATAATTTTATTTACTTGTAATTTATATATTTCGATTGACTTTGCGATGTATGTCTAGTATGTCTTCAGTGTTTACTACTTAATTTGAAAATGTTGCTTTAAAAGAGACATTCTGGACATTAGGACTCTATGGTCCAGTTGAAGGCTGAGTGCCGAAACGCGTCGACCGTCCTTTTTTGCGTGTCCTTGAAGATTTTGATTGAATAAATACTTAAGGTGAACTCTCTGTGGTGCCGTGCTTTCCTTTGCTGCGACGAACCCTGGGACTCGGGGTGAAGCCTGAGAGAAGTTTTTGATATATATATATATATCTATATATATCTATATATATCTATATATATCTATATATATCTATCTATATATATCTATATCTATATCTATATATATATATATATATATATATATATATATATATATATATATATATATATATATATATATATATATCTCGCATGTATACATGTATACCAACAGGTCTCTTAGCGCTTGACAGAAAGAGATTGCATCAAAGTAGGTACAGACAGTCCTGGTGGTGAACAGAGTTAAAGAGTGTCTTTAAATAACAGAGTTTTTAACAGCTTCCGGAAAGGAAACAAACCCGGTTCCTTACGTAAAGAATCAGGTAGTTGGTTCCAGAGTCGTGGCAAAACAACTGTGAAGGCTCGGCCACCCTTGGTGGCCAGATTACTCCGAGGGCAGACTAGCTGGAAGGCATCTGTAGAGCGAAGTACACGCCCTGGCACGTATTTAGCTAAGCGTTCCCGTATGTAGTCAGGGGCATGGCCGTAGAGAGTTTTATGAGCAATGCACAGGCCCTTAAATTTTACACGCTGTCTGACGGGCAGCCAGTGTAGCTTGTGCAGCAAAGGTGAAGCATGGGTCCTCCTAGGAAGGCTAAAAATCATCCTGGCTGCGTCATTCTGCACAACCTGGAGTCGATTCATGAGTTTCAAAGGGAGTCCTAAATAGAGTGCATTTCCATAGTCGAGGCGCGATAGCACAGTAGCTGAGACTATTGATTTCAAAGAGGAAACTGATAGGAGGGGGGCCAGTTTCCTCAGTTGTCTCAGGACGCCGGTGCAGATGCCCACCACTGAGTAGACCTGATGACTCAAGGAGAGTTCCGAATCGATTTTAATTCCCAGACTTTTCACGACTGGTGACGGACATGGAGGGGCCCCAAGTTCTTTGGGCCAAAACAGACCACTTCAGAAGTTGTTATTTGCTGCAATGACGAGGACCTCCGTCTTGTCAGGGTTAATTTTCAAGGAATTAACCGTCATCCAGTTCGTGGTGAATCTTAGGATATTTTGAACTGTCTCTTGAGCTTGGGCCGAGTTGTCAATGTTCAGGATGAGTTGAGTGTCATCTGCATAGTTGAAGACTCGGCAGTCCAGTTTGGACAACGCAGTTACTAAGGGCTGCAAGTATATATTGAAGAGCAGAGGGGACAGAGCCGAGCCCTGGGGCACGCCACAGGGGATGTCTCCCCTGTTAGAGGAATAGTCGCCGAGTTGAACCCTTTGCGACCGTCCCGATAAAAAGGACTTTAGCCAGTTGTAAACAGCACCCCTAAATCCCAAATCCGCCAATCGAGTCAGTAGAATGGAGTGACTGACCGTGTCGAAAGCCGCGGAGAGATCTAAAAGTACCAGGGCGCTCGGTGCTCTGTTATCAGCCTTTAATCTGAGGTCATCAAGAACAGACAACATAACTAGCTCCATACTATGATGGGCTCTGAAGCCAGCCTGGCGTGGATGGAGTAGCTCAGAGTTTTCGAGAAAGCCGGATAAAGCTTTCAGGACATGCTGCTCCATGACCTTAGCTAAGAAAGGACGTTGCGAGATAGGCCAGTAGTTTTTCAGCTCAGCCCTGTCAGCTCTAGGCTTTTTCAGTAAGGGAATAACTCTAGCTTCCTTCAGATTAGATGGTACCTGGCCAGTGGCCAGGGAGTTATTGAGAAGTGTAAGGATCTGGCAATCCAAGGCTGGAAGGGCCATCTGGAAGATCCTAGGTGGACATGGATCGGCCGGTGAACCAGATTTAGTTTTGTTGATTAATGAGGCCAAGGCTTCGGAGTCCAAAGGGGGAAAGTCTGTGAGGAAATGAGCTGGTGAGGAGGAAGGCAACGCCAGTTCCTGGGAACTTAAGGCAACAGGAGATCTATTGATCCGACAGAGAATATCAGTCACTTTCTGAATTAAGAAAGTCTGCAGAGTATTGACATTAAAAGGGATTGAGGTTGAATTGGCATCAACTTTTTTACTTAGTTCCATTAAGATCTTAAAAGTTTCCTTCTGTTTATTAGGGGCATCTATAATCCGAGCCTCATAGTATTCGGCTTTCCTCGAGGTAATAGATTTCTTATATAGAGTCAGAGCTGCTTTGTAGAGGGTCAGGTCGGTGGAGTTATAGGTTTTCCTCCACTGTCTCTCCACTTCACGCAGGCTCTGCCTATTTACCCGCAGAGCTTCATTGAACCAGGGAGCCCCCTTACGTTTGGGCTCGATTCTTTCCCGACGTTCTGGAGCTAGGTGGTCTATAGCTGATTGGAGGGTATTACTGAGGGTTTGGCTGGCTATGTCGATGTTGGTGTAGCCTCCCTCCGGCCTGCAAAGAGGTATTCTCTGGAGGGTATCAATGAGGTTTCCCGACTGGATCTTATGCCAGCTTCGCACTCTCCTCCATTCCGCACGAGATTGAGTGGGGGGCTATCCAAGGGGACCCAGCAGGTGATTAAGGAATGGTCGGACCAGGCACACTGAAGAATGTTTAGGAGCCTAACTTGCTGGCTAGATGACCAAACCAGATCAAGGGTGTGCCCCCTGATGTGGGTGGGGCGGTTCACCAGTTGACAGAGTCCTAGATTTGACATTGTCAAGTCAATTTGTTTAGCTTGTGGCTCTCGTGGGATTCTTTCCCAATGGAAGTTAAAATCTCCTACGACCATAAGCTTTTGATAGCGGGTGCTGAGGTCTGACAAGGTTTCACCAAAGTGATCGCAGAAGCCAGGGGCTGCATCCGGGGGGCGATAAACTGTCAGGAGTACGAAACAAGAGGAGTTGAAGGAAAACTTAACTCTTAAGATGTCAGAGTTATCAAAACTTTCTGATATTAGCATGGTATCTGAGAGATTAGATTTAAAAAGAGTAGCCACCCCTCCACCTCTTCTGCTATCTTGCCTGTTGTGCCAGATGGCGTAAAAATTTCCTGGCAGGGACGAAATGATGTCAGGGACTGATGCGTCCCCCAACCAGGTTTCTGTCAGGGAGAGAATATCAATATCCCCCTCCTGAAGGCGAGTAAAGATCTCAAGATGGTGTTTTTGCAGGGATCTGGTGTTCAAGACTGCCACTGACAAACCTAATGGGTTCCCTGTTCTGGACGAGAGATGGATAAGAGGCCCATCTAAAGGGTCAGAAGCTGTCCCCGGGTTCCTTAAGAGGTTTTCGGCTTTTAATATTGAACGGGTGGGGGGTTTTAAGGTATAATTGCCATTAGCAAAGGACAGCAGATCATTTGCTGAGTACAAGAAGTTTGGGCCAAGATTTGTGGCCCCTGGTCCCGGCAGGGCGCGGACGGGCGCAGACGGGCTTGCCTTAGGTGCGCCTTTGGCGCGCCCGTGGCGCGCCAAAGGCGCGCGTCGGCTCCAGCGTCCTAATAAGGCAGTCCCCTTCCGCCCACCACCCAATCAGCTCTGCTGTGCAGCAGCTGAACTCCCTCCAGCACTAGACCGCGTATCGTAAAGCGGAAGTGCGATTTGAGTGCGTGATAAGGGCAGAGTGCCTACAGTTAAATAACTAGCTTGAAATTCTGACATATATATATATATATATATAAACACACAATGCAGGCTTCCATAGCAATGCTGAACAACGTTGTAAGAAATTCCCCTGTATATAAAAACATTCCAATAAAAGCAGGGAGAAAATGCACATTTGATAAACTGCTTTAATAAAACAGAGGGAGGGGCTGTGGGGTGGGGAGACAGGTAAGAAGGACAAGTTACTTACCTGTAATCCTAGTTCTCTTCCAGGGGTATCCTCAAAGTCATAAGCACATGAATATTCCCGCCCATGTGCGGGACCCCGGAAACATACAACATATATGTGGAAATATATATATATATATATATATATATCACAATGTTGTAAGAAATTCCCCTGTATATAAAAACATTCCAATAAAAGCAGGGAGAAAATGCACATTTGATAAACTGCTTTAATAAAACAGCAGCAAAACACCATCTTACAAGGAAGAATAAGAAAACATTGTCCGCACATAGGCTGCATTGTATAAAAACCTTAGTGTAGAAAGCTGAAAAGCTAACCCGCAGAAACACACAGATAAACTGGCACCGTGCCTTTAAGGCAGCCATGACCCCTAGCTTCCCATCATGCCTCAGGGGTGACAGTTAGGTCAGTTGTTCTTTGTGGAGATCCGCCGACCATAGCACAAAGAGTTGATATGTATCTTGTTCACTTGCCCGGGGAGGCGGGTGGGTTGCTTATGACTTTGATGAGGATACCCCTGGAAGAGAACTAGGATTACAGGTAAGTAACTCATCCTTCTCTTCCAGGGGATCCTCATCAATAGTCATAAGCACATGAATAGAACAGCAAGCCCATCCCCTCATCCTGCGGGCAAGTAACCATAATACAATCAAGATACATAGTAAACAGAAAAGCATATAAAGACTCCAAAACCAGTTAACATTGGAACAGATTCCTCAAGGAGGCCTGGCCTACTTGGGTATCCGCTCTGGAGTCAGAATCCAGACAGTAATGCCTGGTAAATGTATAGACCGATTTCCAAGTTGCAGCCTTGCAAATCTTGGCCATCGGTACATTGTGTAAGAATGCAACCGTAGCAGCCTTGCCCCTAGTAGAATGAGCTTTGGGGGAGGCTAACAGAGGCTTGTTCGCTATTTGGTAGGCCAACTTTATACAAGACACTATCCATCTTGAAATGGATCTTTTAGAAGCTGGAAAGCCTGTTCTAACAGAGCCGTAGTTTACAAAAATTGCTCAGCTTTTCTTATGGACTTTGTTCCCTTCAAGTAGAATTTGAGAACCCTCTTGAGGTCTAATGAATGAAGAGACCTTTCTGCTGGTGTAGCAGGATTGGGAACGAAAGAGGGAAGAGAAATCGTCTGATTTACATGGAAATCAGACACTACTTTGGGCAGGAAGGAAGGGTGAGTTCGCATAACCACTATTATGATGGAAAACCGTATACAGTTCCTTAGAACAGAGTGCTTGGATTTCACTCACTCTGCGTGATGATGTAATATCCACTAGAAAAGCTACTTTCCATGTAAGGTGTTGTAATGTGGCCTTATGAATTGGTTCGAAGGGAGGACCCATCAATTTGGACAAAACTAGATTCAACTCCCAAGGTGGAGAAGGAGGTCGGACGGGAGGATAAACCTTCTTCAACCCCTGTAGGAAATCCTTGACCACCTGAAGTTGAAATAACGAAGGCTGGTTAGGCGATTTTCTATATGCTGTGATGGCAGCCAAATGCACTTTTATGGATGTATACTTCAAACCAGATTTGGCCAAGTAGAGCAGATAGGGCAAGATTACCTCTTCTTGCCCGTGAATTGGATTCCACCCATTACGGACACACCACAATTAAAACCTTTTCCATTTAAAGTATGAGGTCCTCGCGGATGGTCTTTTTGACTCCCGCAAAATGTCCATGCAATCTTGAGAGAGGTTCAAATGTCCGTACTGCAGGGCCTCAGGAGCCATGCTGTCAGGCTGAGCGAGGGAAGGCTGGGGTGCAGGATCTTCCCTCCCTTTTGGTCAGGCTGTCCGGCCTGCATGGGAGTATCCGATGCGGACACACTGAGATGTGCAACAGGTCCGGATACCAACATTGGCGTGGCCAGTCTGGTGCTATGAGGATCATTGTCATGCTGGATCGGATCAGTTTGGCCACAACCTTCGGAATGAGAGGGAGGGGTGGAAAGGCGTATGCAAACGTCCCTGACCAGTCTATCAAAAGAGCATTCCACCTCGTTCCTGGCCGGTAAAACCTGGATGTGAAGGCGTGGCATTTTTTGTTTTGATCGTCCGCAATGAGGTCGATGAAGGGATGACCCCATTGATCAAAAATGTCTGCCACCACCTCATCGTTGAGCACCCAGTCGTCTTGTTCGGCGAAGTGACAACTGAGGGTGTCTGCTCGCAAGTTCTGCTCTCCCGGTAGGTGCACTGCTGTGATCGATGGGTTTCTGGCTAGCAGCCAATTTCAGATTGCCTGGGATTCTAGAGACAGAGGGCGAGAGCATGTTCCACCTTGTTTGTTCAAGTAATACATTGTGGTTGTATTGTCCGTTTGTATCAGGAGCGATTCGGACTGAATTAACGGTTGAAAAGCCTTGAGGGCTAAATGAACCGCCCGCAGTTCCAGCATGTTGATATGATAGGTCCGTTCCCTGCTGGTCCACCTGCCCTGAGTTTGCAGATGACCCAGATGTGCTCCCCATCCCTGAAGGGACGCATCCGTGATCAGGGATTGTGTTGGCAGTGGTTGATGGAATGGGGCTCCCACCAGAAGATTCTTTGGTTGTAACCACCAGAGAATGGACATCTTCGCTGATGGCGAAAGGATAATCCAGTCGGTCCACTGACCCGAGGATTGGTCCTACTTGTCCTCCAGATCTTGCTGTAACGGTCTCATCCTCAATCTGGCGTTGGGTATGAGAAAAATACAAGATGCCATCGACCCCAGCAGAGAAGCCACTTGTATTACTGATGGCTGATAAGTTTGGAGGATGACGTTGCTTTCGACTCTCATTGATGACAAGCTCTCCTCCGAAGGAAACACTTTTCCGAGTTCGGAGTTTAGAGTGGTGCCCAGATAGTGGAGTGATTGGGTCAGTTGAAGAAGCGATTTTTCCACGTTGACATGAAGGCCTAAGCGTTGCAGGAGGTCCAGGCAGATGTGAAGGTGTTCCTGCACCATGTGGGAGAATGATCCGTTCACCAGCCAGTCATCCGGGTATGGATACACGAACAGACCTTGGCGATGTAATGCTTCCGCTACCACTGCCATGCATTTCGTGAAAACCCTCGGGGCAGACTTTAGACCGAAGGGTAAGACTTTGAACTGCTAATGTTTTGTGCCCACCATGAACCGCATGAACTTGCGATGCCGTGGTGTGATTGGGATGTGAAAATACGCATCTTGGAGATCCACCGAACACATCCAATCGCCTTATCTCAGATGTGGAAATATTTGATGGAGCGCCAACATTCGAAACTTTTCCTTCTTGATGAACTTGTTCAGAGAACGTAGGTCTAGAATTGGTCTGAACTTGTTCGGTTGGTCCTTTTTCTGAACAAGGAAGTACCTTGAGTAGACCCCCTGTCCTCTCTGAGAAGGGTCGACACTTCCTGACATAGGAGATCTAGATGTAGCTGAGGAACCTGTCTTGGGGACGCGCAAAAACGTAGTGCGTAACCATTTTCTAGTATATTCAGCACCCACTGGTCTTTGGTGATGTTGCGCCACTCTTGACTGTAGTTTGAGATACTTCCTCCCACTGGAGTGTGCAACAGTGCTAGAGGAAGCAGAGACTCATTGCTTCCCTTGAGTTTTTGCTGTGGAAGAGGACTGCTGTTGGTGTCCTCCTCTTCCTCTCGAGGAAGACGGCCCTGGAACTGGGACTTGTTCTGCTTGTTTTGTGACCATTGAGGGGTTTGAACCCTCTGTTGGTAATTTTTACGATTGTAGGGCCTGTAGCGTGGTCTAAATTCCTTTTTCTTTTCAGGGCCTATAGCCTTTAAGGTGTCCAACTCAGCCTTCATTCTAGCCATTTCCTCATCTGCATGTGATCCGAACAGTGAGGTGTCAAAAAATGGGAGATTTAAGATGCGTTGTTGCGCCTCTGGTTTCAACGCAGTCAGACGCAACCAGGAAGATCTTCATGCACATATGCCATGTGCATAAGAGTGAGCAGACAAAGACACCCCTTCCGCCGCAGTGCTGATTATGTGGTTGGCCACCAGCGCACCCTCCTGGAGAATTTCAGAGAAATCCTGCTGGTCCTCCTTCGGGAGTTTGTCTTTGAAGCGCTCCAGTGACTCCCAAAAGGACCTGTCATAACGGGCCAGCAGAGCAGCAGCGTTAGAAACTTGGAGAGAAGACGCTGCAGAGCCGCAAGCCTTCTTCCCCCAAGAGTCTTGCGCTCTACTTTCCTTATCCGAAGGAGCTGAGGAGGAAGAAGCAACTAACTGCGTGTGTCTTCTTTGCCGCTGCCACAATGACAGAGTCCGGTGGCGGATCCGATTTGAGGAAAAGAGGATGTGAGGCAGCAGGTCTATATTTTTTTAAGATTCGTGCAGGAGCTGCTTCCACCGATGATGGAGTAAGGAAAACGTCCATTACCGGCTCAATGATACCAGGGACCAAGGGTAGTAATGGTCTAGTCGCAGACCTCTGATGGAGGGTCTCGAAAATGATAGATGTGGTGGTCTGCGGAGCTGACATGGTGATTCCCAGCTTTTGTGCTCCTCTGGAGAGAACATCATGAAAAGTGTTCATATCGTCGATGGGTGACACCCTAGAACAGGGGTCTCCAACCTCTTCTGTAGTGAGAGCTTCTTCTGATTAGTGAAAATCGTCGTGAGCTACTAAAGGCGAAGCATCACGCACATTTTTTCGAGGTACGGCCCCCACACCCAGTTTCATTGACTTTAAGTCTAATTTCTTTGGAGCCCATACTGTGGTTTGAACAAAATACTTAAAGTTCCCTAGAATATATTCTCATGTTTCAAATTTTACTCTGGGGCACATTAAACGCTTTAAAAAAGTCTGCTTTATTGCAATGATTCCATAGTACTCATCCCATCTTCGATTACTAAAATATCACAAGTCACCCCCACATTCAAGCGGTACGTGCCATGATGATACGGTCTCTGAAGGGCACTCTCTAGTTGAGCTACAAACAAAGCAGAGAGTGTTGGAAGGGAAAGGAAAACACCTGAATGCTGGTATAAATGGAACAGAAGCTGCGTCCTGACTAGACTGGGCAGCTGAGTATGGGGTTCTGATCCCTGGCAATAGGAAGATGGAGGCTGGTACTGAAGGTGTCTCAGTATTCCCATATGGAGTTTAATGTGCTCTCAAAAACAATACCTTGGAGCACAGCACTTATTGAACAGCAGGAAAAACAGGGTTTTCCATGTACTTCACATACACAGCCTTGTGAGTGCCTGCTCCCTGCATCTCACATGCAATGTCATAAGTTTGTTCCCCGTATTTTACATGCAGTCATCTATTTGCTCCCTGCTCTTCACACGCAAAGCATCATGCCAGCTTGTCCTTGTACTTCAAATGCACAGCCTCATGTATGCCTCCCCGCTTTGCTCATGTACAGTCTCTGTACCTGCACCTCACATTCACTGTCATGTAAATTTGTTCCCTGCACCCCACATGCACAGTGTCATATTTGCTTGTTTCTTGCACATCTTCATGTGTACCAGCTCCTCAAAAGTGCAGCTTCTTGAGTGACCCCCCCGTGCCCCACATTCGCAGTATCAGTGTGTTCCGTACACCTCACTTAACCTCATGTGTATCTGTCCCTTCACCTCACAATTGAAAATGAAAGGATGTCTCGATGACAACCAGGCTGATCATAAACATAGAAGGATAGCCGATCGACTGTAACACCTGTTGTCACAAGCATATGGTAACAGCAGAATACCACCCCACCGGGAGCCTTTCACTTAATATGAATTCTTTGCATTAAGTAAAAAACATTTTTTAACTGACTCCTTTGTGAAGGTAGGAAACATAAGGCGGCATTTGCCATAAACAGTTGTTCCAAAGCAGCAGAGCATTCAACAGACTTGACACTGCACAGCGGAAATACGATATTCTTATTTTGAATAAATTAGCATGTTCTTTAACAGCAGAGCATATGTGACAGATTATTTTTTTTAAGGACACCAGATGTGTACTGCAAATTCCTTGCTGATGAATGTGCTGAACAAATATAACTGAACCCTTTTGGTTACCATGTTCATCAATATTGCCTTGTCAACAGGCATAAAAGCTAACTCTTAAGAAGGGACTGAGAGGATGTCAGTGGGACATCATACATATTTTTTTAGGCAAGGGGCGTCTAGTATGTGTTCATGAGGTCCAGTATGCAGGGTGTTCAGAATAGCAACAGGTCAAACATACCATGAATCAAAATACAAATTCAATCACTGTCCTGTGCCATGGATCCAGGGTTTGAGGAGCAGGTGTGGACACCCATGTTCAAGGTAGATGAGAAGTTACCAAACCCATGCCCTTTTTTGCCATTAGAAAGGCCAGTGACAAAGGGATCGGCGCACCTTCTGAAGTAAAATGAAAAAACGTCTTTGGAATATTGTGCTCCATCTTCTTGAGTTTACAGAGGTGGGGGAGCAGAGTCCCAAACTAGAAATATTTTTTTACATGCAAGTAGTGATGTGGAACCACCACACAATCACCACGATTTTGTGGCGGTTCTACATCACTACTACATGTAAAAAAAATATTACAAGAGAGAAGGCATGAACTTTCCAATGTGAGAACGTGTCAATTCAAAGAAAAATTAAAATAGATTTTTTTCAATCTAAATTAAGCAAGACAGCATTTTTAAACGTTCAGTTCCATACCTGTGACGATATTTTTTTCCTATACATAAATTACGAGTGCATTATTGATCTCTTCTCCCCCTCCTCACCCTCTCCACGGCATGCCCTCTTCTCTTTATTGACTGTGGCTCTGGGCAAGAATATTTTTCGCGCCAGGGGCTTAGAAAGACTAAGGCTAGGGCAGGGGCTAACAATTAAATCAGTGGCCAGGGCGCAGCAACTAGATCAGGCCAGGACTTACCTAGAGAAAGACTCGGAGTCAGACTGGAAAAGGCAAGTGGCGCAGGCACTGATACGGCAGTAGCAATTCAACACTGCCTGTGCCACACCACTTGCACACGAACAAGCTTTTCGGCCCTGCTGCTCGTCGCGCAGGATGTAAGCGCTGTGCAGGGCTCCTGAAGGGAGTGGGAGCAGCTTCATTCCAGTAGTGCACACGTTGCGCACGATAAAAAGCGCGGTGCCAGGCTCTTTAAGGCAGGGGAAGCAGATGGGCTACGCTACGATGATACAAATAACGTCATCCTCTTCAGCTCACCCCACCCCGCCCCAGCAAAGCTCTTAGGCCTATCAGAGCACCTGGTTAAGATGAGGGCGGGCAACGGCTCTTAAAAAAAGGCCCCAAAAATTATAAAGACTATGAAGGGCTAAAAAATTAAAATGCCATCGCGAGCTACTCACGGGGCCTCGGCGAGCTACCGGTAGCTCACGATCGACCGGTTGGAGACCCCTACCCTAGAAGGAGGACTATCCGTGAGGGTGGGTGAGTAATCCCTTTTGGATGAGTGTGTCGAAGAGGAGGACCACGATGGTGTTCGTCGCCTCTTGCGCTGACTGAGTCGATCTGCGCTCAGGAGATCTGCCTCTGTGTTCTCTGGTCCGAGTAGTGGGGGACCTGTCAACTTCCTGCACAAGATGCAAGGGTGATCTGTGCAGAGGACTGGAATAGTCCATAGGTCGTTGGGCGTGACCCGTTGGTACTGTTTGCCAATGATGGAGAGGTTGGAGCCATCTGGGCAAAAGATGAATTGAAGGAGATCGCCGTCTCCTTGGAGAGCCTCCTGGTGACCTTGGAGGCTCAGGTGAGTGAACAGAAGAATCGCAATTGTCCGGGGTGAACTCCGGATAGAATGAGAGGACTCTCTGTGACTTCTGGAGCGAGATCGGCGTCTTGATGAACGATGTGACGTCGATGGAGAATGCCTCGACATCGACCGGCTCCGTGTCACCATCACTGGTGAGTCCCTTGATTGTGATAGTCTCCTCGACGACGATCTCACCTTCGACGTTGTATGATGTGACGTCAAACCCTTGGAACATACAGATTGCACCAGCGATGTTGAGCGTGTAGGAGACCTCAATGAAGAATGGATGGACGGAGAAATCCTTCTCGACGTCCCTTCCTGGTGCCTGTTCGATCCCACTCTTGACGCTGATCGTCTGCTCGTCGCCGACGGAGATCGCCGTCTCGACGTCTGGTGTATTTCACATTGGGCCTCGACGGTGAATTTTTCTTCAACGTCGGCGAACATCTGACCTTCGACGTCAAACTTCGCTTGGACGACGACGGAGGTGATGATTGCCTCCTTGCTTCTGGTGACGAGGCCCGTCTCGACGGAGACGCCTACTTCGATGGCGATCGCTGGTGACCCTGCGACGGCGGAACATGTCTCGACGTCGAACGCCGCCTCGCCGGCGAAGATGGAGAACCATGCCTCGACGTTGGGCGAGCCCGCACCAACGGAGATCTACTCCTCGACGCGATCGTCTCTGGGTTGACGACGGCGGAGGATTTGACGTACCTGTTGTCTTAGTCGACGACTGGTGTTCTCTCGACGGCGAGCCCGACGTCGATGGTCTTCTTGTCCACGTTTTCGTTGCAGATGAAGGAATTTGCAGCGCAGAGCCCAACGCCGATGGAGAGCAGATTGGAACCTTACTTCTAGTTGGAGTAGTGGCTCTCTTTCCTCTTCTTCATCGGAGACCTGCCTCTTGAAGGAGATTCCTTCTTCGCAGCCAGCCCATAGAGGCGAATCCTCTCTCTGTCCTTAACGAGTTCTATTGGACAGTAGCTGTAGACTTATGATCAGCAGGAAGGCATAGAATACAGACAGGGGGGGGGGGGGTGGGGGTATGTCCGTTTTAGCCTTCTTGCCACAGGCAGGGCAAGGTTCAAAAAGAGAGGGCATTTTGAAGTGAAAAATAATGCTCAACTCTCTTAAAAATAGCAGAGATAAACTTCAAACACCAAAAGACGTCAAAGTAAAGAACTTTAGACATAAAAAGAGAAATATTTTCTGACAGAAATCAGAACAAAAAGCTAGAGCTGAAGTAACCAGGGTCCTGACAGAAGGAGCCGGAAAGAACTACTGACCTAATTGTCACCCCTGAGACATGATGGGAAGCTAGGGGTCATGGCTGCCTTAAAGGCACAGTGCCAGTTTATCTGTGGGTTAGCTTTTCAGCTTTCTACACTAAGGTTTTTATGCAATGCAGCCTATGTGCTGACAATGTTTTCTCATTCTTCCTTGTAAGATGGTGTTTTTCTGCTGTTTTGTTAAAGCAGTTTTTCAAATGTGCATTTTCTCCCTGCTTTTATTGGAATGTATTTATATACAGGAGAATTTCTTACAACATTGTTCAGCATTGCTATGGAAGGCTGCATTGTGTTTTTATATATAGATATATATATAGAGCTACATATATGTTTCCACATATATGTTGTATGTTTCCGGGGTCCTGCACATGGGCGGGAATATTCATGTGCTTATGACTATTGATAAGGATCCCCTGGAAGAGAAAATAGTGTTAGGAGTAAAGGGGCCAATAGCTGTGGAAGGATACAAAGGATGAATGAGGAGGGACTAACAAGCCTCAAACCAATCGGAAGGCAGCATTTAAGACAAAAGCCAATGGGCAAAGAGTGGGCGGAGCTTCCAACGCTAGGCGAGACCTAAAAACTGGGCATGGAGAATAGGGGGGAACAAGTACCCCAACACTACAAGTGCTGACATGTGTCTGTGTGGCTCTCAGGTTCTATGGTCACCTGAACCCAATGGAGGAAGGCCACAGGAAACCCTATAGTCACAATAACAACAAGGTGTGTTCCTCCGTAGATTGGGTGACCAGAAAACCTGAGAGCAACACTAGTAGCAAGTTTTTGTTTAGTCCCATAAGTGTATGCAAGTGGTGTATACTTATATAAGATCCTGTGCATGTCCTAATGAATGCCGTGGACTCTTAGGAGCCACCACCCTGTGGGTCATCATATTGGTTTTTAATTTGTTTTATGGATTCTTAGCTAGAACAGTGCCTCCCTGATCTCCCTGATCTCATGGTGTAGACCCGCCCTCCATCGAGCCATGGTTTTGGAGAGTGTGGGGTTGTTTGTCCAGTGATGAAGTATGACACCTGGCAGATGTGTGAGGACATTCCGTCAAACTTTGTTTGTGTGTCAGAGTGACTAGACAGACAGAAAGAAAGTTATAGAAAACTGTGAAATCTAGTTAACGCAGGTGGCATTTTTGCGATTAGGATTATGTTGGAGGCTGGCTCAACCCTTCAGGTCCTAAGCCTCTAGCTCTGCAACTTGTCCTTTGGTTTAGTGGTTTGGAGGAATAAAATAACACACAACAAAGGCTTCTGCAAGAGTGATGGACACCTGAAAATCCTTCTGGCCTTTGTTAATTATGCCAGTGGATTTTGGCCCACTAAGTGACAGACGCTAAACTATGTCTGTGTTACTAACAGACAAATTCATCTCCTGTTTTTGGCCAGAAGTTAGGGAAGTGTCTTCAATAATTCTGGCATAGTTTAGTACACAAAACTGCTTGCAGGACCTTCCTTTGTACGGCATTTGTGGTGTAGCTTTTTTCTTGGTCAGACACTCAAGGGCAAAAGTAGTGTACTTTCATAACATTTAACGTTTTTACCTAACCTTATGATACGGCGGAGGAGACTGGATTAGAAGTACTGGCTTTTGAGTGTGCCTCTTGCATTATAACGAAGGAGTGGCGTGTGAGGCACCAAGGGGATGTTATTGTGTTGATTTATGTGGGTTTTTTTTTATGCACAATATCTACTCAATATTTTTATGCTTACAAATTTAACTTGGTTTTCTGCTTTTTTATGTATACCCTAAATCAGGAAACACAAGACTAAAGGGGCTTGAGAGAACTATTAGAAAGACTGCTTCTGAAAAGAGTACTCCTATAAATCTATCAATGCGTTTTATTTATTGAAAAGTGTAACAAAGGAAGAACAAAGCATCAGCACCAGGTATGAAGAATTATGTGCAGGTTCCACTGATATCTAGAGAAAATTGAATTACATAATTCTTCTCCATGAAAACCATAAAAACCTAACATTATCACATTTAATAGCTAGTTTTCTGAATAATGAAGATTAGTCATAATCCATACAATTCACAGATATGCATGACTTTTCCAATGGAATGGAAAGCAGGTTTGCACAACTATTCGCAGGCAATTTTGGGGCACAAAAGTGTTTAACTATTCACTAAGGAAATGTCATGACTAAGACTGCTATTCTGTTGTTTCCGGGGAGAGGTAGGAGCTTAGGCACAGACGACTCCGGGTCTGTCAAGAGAGGATTATCAGAAATCGGAAATGTGACAGTTTAAAATGGAAAATAATTAAGGGGTTGGGGGAATAAAAACATTAGGTGAGAAAAAAGAGCTAGAAGAAAATACTAAAGCGTAATTAAAATGGAAAGCGTTCAATCAATTAACAAGCATTGGCAATGCCAATAGGTCTGCTATAAAGAATGTTGTATGATAATGGGAAGCACTACTAGTAGATAGCATAAGTGTTTGTGCGGAAGCAAAGAACTGTAGAATAATATTGGTGCAGGTTAAAAGGTCAAGTGACAGTTGCACTGAGATAGTCAAGTCACATTCGTTATTTCCAAGAAATACATTCTAGCAGAAATACACATTTTCCAATTCATAAACAATACATTTCGAATTCATAAAATCTTCAATGAATAAGCCTGAGATACAGCCATATGACTGGAACATAAAAGACCTAAAAACAATATAAATCAGTAGATACCTTCACAGCTAAGGTGCATTTTAAGGGGGGCAGCCCATTTATACCATACGCATTACATTATTCAGGAGTGCATTGGTTTACCCTATTAAGATGCTAAACTAATTACAATTACTTCAGTAATAAAAATGCATTGTGCAAGGCCTCAGACTACTCAACGAAACAATTTTTATTTTAAAATACCTTTTAAATAAAGCAGAACACTTTCATGAGCATATATATATATATCATTCAAATAAGGACAGTTGGCCTACTGGAGTGTAAGCAGAAACATCTCTCAGTTATAACTAATAAAATGAATTGTGCAAGGTCATAGTGACCAAAATCTTAAACCTGTCCGGCCTTACTAAAGGTCCTATTTATCCAATTTCAAGGTCAGTTTCATACCCCGGTAATCCTCCTAATTTAATCTGCATCTTCCCAGTTAATTCAAAATTCATTGCTGTATCCCAAGACAGGGAAAAAACGATTATCTAGAGCGGGATGGTGGTATGGGGGTGATAGTTGGAGGAAATCCTGGCATAAGATGATACATTTTGCGCAAATATCGGCCAATGACAATTGCTACGTCTTGATGTCTCAAACCACACGCCAAGTTTAGCGTATTCCATATTTTATTTTCAAACTGGTTGCAGGATCTACTTCCTTTCATCTAAAAAAATAAATAAACAGTTCACCAACAGGTGGCTCACAGAATACCTTTTACTCAGTTTACAAGGACACTTTCAACTCTGGCACCCGTCACCCCGAATCAATTCCATCCTCAGGTGCAGAATTTCATTGCGCAAAGTCTTATCTGGGATTCTGTACAAATATGGTAAGAGGTCCATGCCCTCTTAGGATAGGAGAACAAGCAAAACTGATCTTTTATTCCTTGGGTACTGTAGAGCCGCACTCCAGCTTGTTTCCTCTGCACAGCGCCTAAGCGTGCTCTTTTTTCGACTTAATTTGCTTAATTTTACCTCCATCAAGGAACATATCTGGGGCACCTTTACACTCCATAATGACTTTAAATGGATTCTCATTACCAGGGAAGATTGACATTACCTCTGGAAGGTTTTGTACGGATAATTTATCACAGGGAAATCCATTTTTTAAATCGAGAAATAAAACTGCAAGGCCCTTGCATCTGACAGAGCACTCCAAGCTACAGTTTTTAACTCCCTCCTTAGCTTGAATCAGTGTATTTTTTGGTGTTTTAAAAATGTAATTCAGGATGCTACCTTTTAGCTGCTCCCTTGTACCTAGTCTATCCAATGTCAGCACTTCTGCTCCGTACAAATTCTCTTACCCAGTATGACTTTACTTAGTGGCTCAAAGGTATTACTTCCATATTTGTGGTCCAATCGTTTCAAGCCACTCACTCCTGTCATCAGTGTTAGCCTCGGACTGGCCAGATGTTTGTCTCATCTTCAGTCGCCCGAAAACCTCATCCAAAAATATTTGCACTCCAAGACCTGCTCCAACTGCATATTGCCTAGAAATAAGAGAAACTCTTTTTCTGCTTTGTTAAAAGCAGACTTTTTGTCTTCTCAATATTGACTGATAGTTTATTCTCTAGGCAGTAAGAACTTAATGCATTCATACTGCGTTGGAGCCCAATGGGCATAAGATCCATCACCACCACGTCGTCCACATACATGAGGCAACTCGTGTGCCTGCCCCCAATTTTAGGAGAGAAACTATGGGTAACAACTAATACCTTGGGGGGGGGGGGGGAGGGAATTTGATCCGCAAGAAGAAACTGAACAGGGGAGCTAAGACGCATTCCTAGCCTAATCCATTTTCTACTGGAATTTTCCTCGACAGACTACTTGCCCTGTCAAGATCAACCTGTACGCAGTTAGTAGGATGACGTTTTACCAGAAGATCCAACAGTGCCTTAGATATGTTCAATTAGCGGAGGTTATGCCATGGTGTGCCTCCGTCCACCCTGTTGAATGCAGCCCAGAAATCAACAAAGAAGCAGCAAACACTACCTGCCAATCCCAATGATTCCCTTGCGTCACCCCACAGGGTGAAACAGTGGTATATTGTTGAATATTTTGGCCTGAATCCTCCTTGCTCCACGGGGATCAGTCTGGTGTAAAAAGCCCAGACAGCGAAGTGTTTTAATAGGGTTTGAGAAAATAGCTTAGAAGTGATACCAAGCAACGATATCAGACGGTAGTTGGCTGGTGGGTCAGTTAGCAACGATATCAGACGGTAGTTGGCTGGTTGGTCAGTTTTACCTTTTTATGAATAGGTTTCAGTATGGCTTCCGTCCATGACTCAGGAAGTATACCTGTACATGTTACCCACTTGAAAAACCCACTCAAGATTGGGCCCACTCTTCCCGGTAACAAGTTGACTGTTATGCCAGTTCTAAAAATCCATGTAGGTTAATGACTGCCCTCCTCCCATCTGTGTTGCTGCTAGAGAAAGACCAACACTATAAATTATTGAGTTATGAAAAACACTTTTACAGTATTACAATGTCATGTGTGTGCCTCAGAAAGTTCAAGCTCAGCCAGCTGGATAAACAAAATGATCACAGCTGGTGGAGGGCAAGTACTTTTTTGTGAAAGCATTCAACTTCTGCCCAATCAAAACATGTACTCCTGACTCAGAACAGGAGGGCGGAGCTAAAGCCCCTCTCCAGTGGTACTCACATAGTTGTCTTGTGAGAGCTGCAATGTAAAGCCAGACCATAAAACACACATGGTCATTGTGGCAATTGCAAAGAGACGAAGAATAAAAGAACCAGATACATGCATGAAAGTTCCATGTTATTGCACCTACCACATCAATAAAGTAGGTATTGTTAGGTTGTAACTGCTGTTAACAAAAGTCATTACCAAAAACAAATCAGATACAAACCAGTTCAATTTAAGAACTGCAATCATACCAATAACCCCAGCTATGGTACAAGTTAAATTGCAGATATCCTCCTGATTAAACTTCTTGAATATGGAAGCGCACAAGATGTGCTCACCTTCCCAAGTTTTAACTGCTTCATAAATGTTGTTCTCTGGTGCTCGGTTGATCTGTTTGCAGTAGTATCTTCTGCTTGAATCTGAAATCAGAGAATGCAAGTTCATTTTTACACACACTTAAGAGTCCCTTGTTTACTTAGACAAACAAAAAATGGACTTTATAGGTCTGGAAATTCAGAAGAGCACCAGAGAGAAATCAAAACAGCTGTTTAAAAAAAATGTTAACTCTCTTAAATCTCAACTAAACCTTTTCAGCATCATAACATCTTCAATGATGGTCATAAATGTTAAAACAATTCACCGCTGCGTAAAGGGACACCAAAGCACATATTCTGTATATTTTCTGTGGACGGATGGTCTCGTTGCTAGGAGAGTTTGTCCCCTCTCCCCCTGTATTCTGCACCCCCTTGAAAGACACAAACTTCAGCAGACCCCTTGGCGTATCAAGACATCTCCACGGGGTGAGGCATGCGGAGGCCTCCTGTCCACCTTTGTCCTTTAACATCATGTAGGACTGGCACTGGCTGACTCCACAATCTCGACAGGGGTACACTGTCATTGATTTACCTGTTTTTGGTGCAAAACAGGGTGCTTGAAAAGCGTGAATGCCTGTGCAGCCCTGAGATGGAAAGAGACTGCTAAACCTGCCTCTTGCTGGATGCAACCTACGCCATGGGGGCAGAGGAAAACAGAGTACATCTATAAGCTGAAGCACTGGCAGCTAGCCTCGCCTTTGAGAAAAAAGGCATGAAAGATGGGAAGGAACGAAAATGGGAAGTAACAAAAAAAGGAAGGCAGGCTAAAAAGGAAGGAAGAAGGGCAAAAAAGAATGAAGGAAAGAAAAAAAGAAGGATAGGAGGCAAAAATGGAAAGAAAAATAATGAAAGAAAAATAAAGAAAAAAGGCTAAAAGAAAGAAAGAGGGCAAAAAATGAAAAGAATGCTAAAGAAAGACGGATGGAAACAAAGGAAGAAAGAAGGCAAAAAGAAAGCGGGAAAGATGAAAAAAAGCAAAGGAGGCAAAAAAGAAAACAGGAAAGAGAAGGAAAGAAGGCAAAAGAGAAAGAAAGGAAAAGGCAAAAAAGAGGGAAAGAAGGAAGAAAAGAAGGCAAAAGAGAAAGGGAGAAGGAAAAAAGGCAAAAGAGAAAGGAAAAAGGAAATAATGAATGAAAAGATGGAAGGAGGAAAGAAAGAAGGACTAAAGGAAAGAAAAAAGGAAAGGCAAGAAAAGGAAGCAGGAAAGAATGAATGAAGAAGGCACAAAAGAAAGAAAGAAGAACAAGGCAACAAGGAATGAAGTGAAGAAGGAAAGAAAAAAAGAAAGATGGAAAGAGGCTTCATAGTATAAAATATTGGAAACAAAGACCCAAATTATATCCCACCTATCTTCAAATAAAATGGTTACAAGTGTGCTGCAAATTAAAAGTCTGGTTTTCTTCCTGGGCAAAGTTTATCAAACAACCAATTGTGAAACTGAGACCAGGAACACACTATGGTCTGGAGTGAAATAGCAGTAGTCCACTTCAAAAGGAATTTACAACAGCATTAGAAGGAGACAGAAAATGATGAAGTTGTAAAGTGCTCTGTGCTCACTTCAAATGTGTCCTTCTATCACATCAGTAACAAGGTGATGGATACAATGCTTGAATTGATCTCAGCCACTGGCAATTGCTCAGGCCACATACCAATCCATCTTTTTTCACCCAAATGCCACCCCAGTTTGGACCCATCCATTTGCAAACCAGTCTTGACCCTGCTCCAATGGAAACAGACCAGACTCAACTGCCAAGCCAGGTCCTCCCTGAATTGGAATAAACGTAGCCTAGGACCAGTTTCGCCCTGATAAGGGCTCATCCGTCAAGTATATCTAGATTCCTTTGGCACAGTGAGCACGGGACCCAAGTCTGGGCATACCTGTCGCAATTATGGCACCAACCTCAACAACAAGGTGAAGGATGAAATGCTTGAATTAGTCTCAGCCACTGGCAATGACTCAGGCCGCATCTCAATCCTTCGTTTTTCGCCCATCATGCCACCTCATCTTGGACCCAGCCATATGCAAATCAGTCTTGAGCCTGCTCAACAGAACAGTCCAGCCTGGATTGACAAGCCAGGTCCTCATTGAACCGGAATACAGGCATCCTAGGACCGGTTTCGCCCTAATAAGGGCTCATCATCCAAGTATGTCTTGTTTCTAGTGGCACAGCGAGCACAGGATCCCAGTCTGCGCATGACCTTGGAAGAGATGCTTTAGAGGCCTTTGGTTTACGGCAAGACGATTCCTCCAGGCTAAGCAAACAAACCAGAGTTCAACTCGGTTGCTAGCAACAAGGATTGTGACACATTAAGCAGCATAAAGTCCTCACTGGGGAGGCTCCACTGTGGCAGAAAACTGTATGGTGCGGGTAACAGCCCTACATTGATTTAAATATTGGGACCTTAATAGGATCTAGAAGTTGGGAGATGTAGGGGACAGCAACCTTCTTAGGTCCCTTGAACAATTAGCAGTTGAGTACTCCCTGCATTGGCAACAGTTTTACAAATATTTACAGCTTCACTATGTAATCAACATTTACAGTAAAAGGTTAGCTCCACTAATCAAGTGTAACCCGCTGGAACACAAAATTACCATTGAACAATTGAGTGGTAAAGGCATCTCGAGATCTTTGCTTATAAACCCACCGACCCCTTTATAGACCTGAAATCTTGTTGGGAGCTGCATATGAGCAGCTTTGAGGATGAAAACTGGACAGAGACCAAGAAGCACTGGAGGTATTTAATGAGCGCTTTCCGCCAGATACTCAAGAAAATTGACATACTTTCACCGAACCTATTACAACCCCAAAATGCTATGGCGAATGTGCAAATGACCAAATGCGAGCTCCACTCATTGCTGCACTAACAAAGTTGCCCTCTTTCAGATGATAAGGGACGGTCCAGTGATTAAAGAATACTGGAAACACTCTACTCTACCTTAATTGATGGTACCGGAATCAAGGCTACTCTAGATCCAAAGCAAGCATTTTTTGGCAACATGGAGGATTGGGAGGGCTGCCGGAGACCTTGGGTCCTATGTGCAATTGGCATGATAGATGCTTAATGAGACACTGCATGCCACTGGAACCGTGCCCATCCGCTTTTGAATGTGGAATGGATCTGTGGTATTGATTTGTTATGCCAGGCAGAAGAACAGGTACATAACGTTAGGGGCTGTGAAACAAAATATAAGACTTGGGGCTCCTGGTAGTGTCATTTTCAAATCCTATTTCCTGATGTATAACAGACATTTTTGTTGTTTATATCGAACTGGCAGAGGGGGCGGGGAGAGGGAGTTGCAGCCTACTGGTTTCAGTGAGTGGTTGCAGTTATAAACTCATTATAGACTGTCAAAGGTTACATTTTCAGAATGTATCAATGTTTCATTCTACCAAATAGATTTTTAATTTAAATTCATAGTGCATCCCCTACATTTATCCTGCAGTCCATAAAACCGGAGAAAAATATGCAGAAATAGGAGGACAATGCAGCTGATACACAGCAATCATTCAACGTTTTTGCCTTGTGGAAATAGTTTACAGTCAATATTCTTATATTCAGAAGTCCGTTTGATCTCCCTGGTTCACTATTCCACTTGTCCACAGCATGGCCGTATGCTATAAAGACAACAGATTGAAGCTTTATTCTACACATACTGGATACCCAGTGCGTTCTGCTCCTTCCGTAATCATTATCCCATGAGATGACCCAATCCATTTTAATTTGAGGCCTCTGTAGCTGCGTCCTCTACCTACACAGAAACCTGTGCTGGTATCCGGGAAAAATACAGGCCAACTACTAGAAAAATCCTTAAAAACAACAGGGGCAACCCAACCCACCTGAACCAGGGGCAGTAATATCTGTTCCTAACAAGAGGTTCAGGAGACAATTTGTTTAAAAATACAAAAGACACAATATACAGATCAAACATAAAATAAATAATACATTAATGAAGAAGAGGAAAGGAGCACAAAACGCGGACCGTCTAAATTCACTGCCGCTCGAACACATTGCCCGTCTATGACTGTGCGCAAGCCTCGTGGTGTTTTGTTCACTACGCTCTTTCTATTTATATGGACTGATGCCATTAAAGTATAATATTCTGCGTACTACTTCAGACGGGTTGAAGTTGTCAACTTTTGATCTTTTGAGGCTGGATGAAGCTATATCCGCCCATTTTATTGATGTGATTAAACTGCTTTTGGACCAACTGAAGTAATTATGGTTGCAGTCCTTTGTTCTAATAGATACTGAATGGTTTATAACGCTCAATGGAACTTTTAGTCCTGAGGATGACCGTGTAACTCTACAGTGGTCGAAACGCCGTCAACGCTTCTGTGGCCTAAATCCATGATGGACACATTCATTTTTGTATATGTTGTATCTTTGTTGTAACGTATATTTTTTCGTTTGCCACTTGTCTGGTTTGTGATTTATATTGTTTGTATACCAGCACACTGTGTTGAGCGTTATTGTCTCAATTGTTTTCGTTTTTGTCATAAATTTACAGAGATTGCTCTTGTACATACGGGTACTTCTATTTCTTTTGTGCTCCTTTCCTCTTCTTCATTAATGTATTATTTATTTTATGTTTTATCTGTATATTGTGTATTTTGTATTTTTAAACAAATTGTCTCCTGACTACTAGAAAAAGGCTTCCTTCTCCTTAATGTTCAGTTACACCTGAAAATTCAACTTCAACTGGGGAGGTTTTGCCTCTTTCTCCGTTCACACCACCTAGGGACACAACCCGAATCATCCTCCTTGAATGTTCAGGCAAAAGAGCACTATTTCTCCCAGTAAGACATGAGACGAGGATGACAGCATCACCTCAATATCTTAAACACCAGCAGATGTTTTGCCCAAGGACTGCAATCAAGACTTGTGTCTTCTGCTCTCCAACTAGATAAAAACTGCTGCTAAAGGTTCCAAAGACTTGACAAATTTGAACTATCATGGGATTGCTTTCAAAAGGGTGTTTGTTAATGCCTTACCATTCCGAATCTTGAAGCCCAGCTGACATTCCAAACCTGCCCCTTTCTTATGCTGTGCTTTTTGGGCTGCATAATGTTGAAGAGATAAAGATGAGCTAGAGCATATGAAGAATGAGCCAGACACTTTGACAATTGTCGTTCTTAAAGAAAAGAAGAAATCATACAAGTCCCAGGTTAGGGAAAAAGGTCACCATGAATTATCACTACTTTAGAATCTTCAGTTCCCTCGATAATTATACAGGCCTCAATAGTAACTGCAGCAACAGAGAGGCAAGAGCCCCCAGACTCAGTCATTCTCATTAGGGAGATACTATTCTCGAATACAAGACAAAAGATTCTTCCCCTGACCCGGTTAAAATATTCATGAAAAGTGAATACTATCTGAGTGACATGGCTTCATATCAAAGCACCTGCCCTATCCATTTAGACAACATCAACTCAAAGGTTCCACTTTTGTGAGTTGCACAAGAGACAGTTTCTTTGCTAATGAAGCACCCCACAGATGGATGGGAAAATAGGCCTGACAGAGGAGTTTGGACCAATAGTGCATATCACACTTTAAACGTTCAACATGTTAGTTTGTCAACTAATATTCACCTAGCTCAGGGAAGGGGACAGGATGAATGCTGTGGATATGCAAGATGCTTACTTTCAGCAGCAAGAGACACAGGAAGTTTTTGTGATTTGTAGGCAGGAATTCACATTTTCAATACTTTGTGCTCACTTTCCTGCGGACGTTTACTCCTCTGAACTTGTCCAAATGCATGGCAGTGGTGGCAGCCTATCTATAATTGAAAAGGAGTATGCTACTTAGCCAGTAAGCATCTGTTCTTGGCATGTAGAGCTGTAGATTCACATGCTTTGCATAGTCCTGCCATCTAGTGTTGGGTTTGGATGTTTGCAAGTTGTTTTTCTTCGAAGAAGTCTTTCCTAGTCACGAGGTAAGGCGACTCTTCCTTTTGGTGATGGTGGGCATGGGCATTGACTCCATAGTTAGATTGTTTTCCTGCAAGAGGGTGAGAAATGGGTAAGTGTAGTACGGAGATGTCTATGCATATATAATGTAAATAATGCAAAGCTGCGACAGCTACAGGTGACTGAGGAGGGTGGGAGGGCGCATGTGAATCTACAGCTCTGCATGCCAAGAATAGATGCTTACTGGGTAAGTAGCATAATCCGTTCAAGGCATGTGTGCTGTAGATACACATGCTTTGCATAGACTGTATAGCAGTATTCTCCCCAAACGGTGGCTAACCAGTAGATGTTGCAGCTGTTGGAAAAAGTGTTTTTAGCACTGATTGCCCTAATTTGGCTTGTTGACATGCTAACACATCCACACAGTAATGTTTGGTAAATGTGTGTGGTGTGGACCATGTGGCTGCTTTACAAAATGTCAGCTATAGGGATGATACTTAAAAAGGCCATAGACCCTCCTATTTTATGAGTGGAATGCGCTCTCGGAGGTATAGATAAAGACTGTTTACCTTTAGTGTAGCAGGTTTGAATGCACTTAACAATCCATCTTGCAATACCAGATTTAGAAATGGGATTGCTTTGTGAGGTGTAGCAAATACAACAAACAACTCTTTTACGAGCAATGGAAACTACCAGGGAATCTAGAGGGAGCTGTCCTTTAATAAAAACTGGATCAGAGGGTGATGGTATATATATTTTTTAAAATCAATCCTAGGGGTTAATATTTGTGCATGAACAGGGTCCTTAAAAACGTCATCTGCATGTCTCATCATGCCTTTTAACATATGGAGACTCTGACTAACTCAGTGTTATCCCATGATATGCTGCTGCTCTGGAAATTAGCTCCAGAGAGGATACATTATCATCTGGAGGTGAAGGTTTTGCAGGGTATAGGTCTGGATCATTATCCATGGGTGGATCAATATTATAATCATCCCACGGATCTGTAGGTAAAGGAACATTGTCATTATCATCATCATCCAGATCTCCTAATTCAGGCTGTGTTTTAGGAGATCCCTGTGGTACTATGTGTTATGGATCTGAGCTGGCAGTATAGGTAAAGGTGAAGATGGCGGACGTGGTGGAAGGGATGGCAAAGTAGGATGGCTAGGACTTGTAGCAATGTCCTCCTCCTTCTTAAGGGGGATCTTGTATCCAGTGTCTTCTGAGCGGACTTTCCTTTTGAAAGGAGTTTTGGCTAATTTATGTAAAGTGTGTGGATTGATGTAAAGCTTTTTCTGCTTTAGATCCAATCTGTCCATCATAATGTCCAAGATTGGTTCTAGGGGATCTGAAATATCTTCTTTCGATTTCGACACCAAAACTTTCGGTGCCAAACCGGACTTGTCCTTCTTGTCCTTAGAGAAGCGGAAGGTTTCGGCTCTAGGAAGTGGACTTTTGTTTCGAAATGGAGGATTTCGACTCCGAACCAGATTTGTCTTTCGGAGCAGAATGTTTCAGGTCCGCAGATGATGTCTCGGCCCTGAACCGGAAGGCTTAACCACTTGTTTCTGTGATGGCCCGAGGGTGGGGCATCAGAACCATCGTCTTGGTGCCGACCAAGGCCCAAAGGCAGAGGTGGTGCCGAAGCCTTATGTTTGGTGAAAGATAGGCTTTAGGGTACATGGGTTTTGGTGCTCACGACACCCTGTCCCACTGGAATGTCTACTGACTCCAACTCAATCTCGAGCTCTCGAGGTCGGAATCTGATTCTGGGATCGAGAAGTCCTCCTCTTCTTCCACAGCTGCCACTTCTTCCTGTTCGGATTCTTCTCCGAAGATATCCTGAGTCTGTTGAGTGCCTTGGCACTGCATTTCTCATCATCGAGCCCGACGATCTTGAAGAGTCCTTTTCGACCTGAACGAACGACAGGCCTCGCAGTCTTCTTCCTTGTGCTCCAGTGATAAGCACAAGTTGCAGACCTGGTGAAGATCGGTGCGAGGGTACATAGAGTGGCACTGAGGACAGAACTGAAATGGAGTCCGTATGATGACAATAACATCAAGGGTAGAGTAGATTGCACACTGAGTGAAACCCGAAGGACGGTTTCGAACCGCAGGCTCAGTAATAAACCTCCAAACTCGATGGAGGGAAAAAAAAAACAATCTAGCAATGAGTCACCTTACCTCGTGACTAGTAAAAACTTCTTAGAAGAAATAGAACTTGCAAACATCCGGACCCAACACTAGATGGCAGGAGTATGCAAAGCATGTGTATCTACAGCACACATGCCTCGAAGAGTTACTTACCTTTAACAGCTGTTATCTAGCATTGATAAAGTTCAATGATTCAGATGCTTGAATTATTCACCACCAATAGGCTGGGAACCCTCGGTAGTCAATGTTAACATGCCAGTGTAAATTGCATTGAAAACTGCCTTATACAACACATAGTTAGTAAACCTCATTATGTGACTCAAACTTTGACCAATAAGGTGACAGGATCCAGTGTTCTTCCCACGCCAGTGACTTCCTAATGCCATATTTTGTAACTCGTAGCAGTTCATCAAAAATGACTGCAGAGCCTCACGAAAGGGGAGGAGGGCATGTAAAAAGGCAAACTATGAAAGGTAAACAAGTTACTTAACTTTAGTGAAGCTGTTTCTGGTAGATATCGAACCTGCAGATTCCTCACCTTTAGAATATTCGCAGGTGTGAGACTAAATCTAGAGATTTTTTTCAACAATGCTCCCCGTGCTCCAACAGGTAGTGCTATTTGGCACCTCAGTGACATCGTACCACCCTTCAAGAGACGGAGCGGCATATAAGTGCCACCCCTGTGCCCTGACGTCAGTTTCTTAATTCTTCTCCTTCCGCACCCTCAGACTCAGAGCATTTTGAATGAAATGCAGAGGACAGTGTGCTTAACTTGGGACCTTATTACGATGTTAAGGAGTCCATTCCACAGGACTGGGAAGTGGAAGGGCAGTGAGGAATCAGCAGATAGATATGATAACCACCAGCAATAGCATATTTGAAGATTAAGACATTTATTCTTATGAGGGATACTCCTAATTGTATATTCCTCACATTTAGAGCAGAAACCACAGCAGTTTCCTCTCACAAGTAGAGAGTCTGAGGTGTGGGCTCAAATTAGGAAGTCTTGCAGGTCTGAGGGGGCAAAAGGAATAGTTTCTTACCTGTAACTCCAGTTCTCTTGTAGGGGTATTTCCGTGATAGTCATAATCATGTGAATAGTCCCGCCCATGTGCGTGGACCCCGGAGCACTTCATTAGATATATCTTCTTAAGTTGTCATCTTCTGCCTTTCTTCAGGAAGGCCTGCATAGACACTTAAGAGCTAAAGAGACAATAATGCAGCCTAACTAACTAGGCTACACTGGCCATTACTTCATCTTGAAGTGAAAAAAGATAGCCAGTTAACTTTTAAATTTAGCAGTTTTAATGAGTTTCAACACATAGAGAACTCCCCTTCACAAACTCATTTTTTCATGATAGAGATGGAAGGGTTGGACAGAGGAGCCCCCATAGGCTGCCATTATGTGTCTGCAAATGGATACCGTGCCTTTAAGAGTCGCCAGAGACCTCCGGTATCCCATGATGCACAGCCAGAGGCAGTTACTTTCAGTTATTTTTGAAGGTGTAGAGTAGCAATGCTTGCTGAGTCTGTTTCTGCCAACGGGGAGGCTGGGGGGTTGCTTATGACTAACGGAAATACCCCTACAAGAGAACTGGAGTTACAGGTAAGAAACTATTCCTTCTCTTGTAGGGGATTTCCGTGTATGGTCATAATCATGTGAATAGATAAGCAAGCCCACCCCAAAAACAACTCCCCAGCGGTGGAAGAAACAGAATATAACCTCACTATTGTGCAAATAGATTCCGAAGTGGAGACTGCCCAACATGAGCATCTGCCCTAGCATCAGTGTCTAGGCAGTAGTGCTTAGTAAATGTATGGACTGCCTTCCAAGTGGCAGCCTTACAGATTTCCGAAATAGGTACGCAGCTTTACCTCTGGTAGAGTGAGCCCTAGGCTTACTAACAAGATTCTTGTTGGCTTTCTGGTAACACAGCTGAATACAGGAAACAATCAACCTAGAAATGGATTGTTTGGAGGTAGCTAGACCAGTCCGGACCGAGCCATAGTTTACAAATAACTGGTCTGATCTATGAATATCCTTAGTCTTGTCCAAATAGAACTTCAAGACCCTCCTGACATCAAGGGAATGAAACGACCTCTCAGCAGGAGAAGAGGGATTCTGAAAAAATCTAGGTAATGAAATAGTTCGATTCACAAGAAACTCTGAATCTACTCTAGGGAGGAACTTAGGCTGAGTCCTCACAACTACCTTAGAGGAATGAAAAACCTTATATGGCTCTCAACAACAAAGTGCCTGAAGTTTGCTAACCCTGCCGGCAGAAGTTATGGCCACAAGGAAAGCCAGCTTCCAAGACAGATGCTGAAGAGAAGCCTTATGAATGGGTTCAAATGGTTCCCTCATCAGTCGAGAAAGAACCACATTGAGCTCCCAAGGAGGCGAAGGACGCCTAATGGGAGGAAACACTTTTCTCAATCCTTCAAGAAAATCTCTGATGACTGGGATTTAAAAAAAAGAAGTTTGTGAAGGACATTTCCTATAAGCAGTTAAAGCTGCCAGGTGAACTTTAATTGAATGAAACTGGAGGCCAGATTGAGCTAAGTGTAGCAAGTAAGGAAGGATGACATCTTCTTTGCAGGAGGTAGGATCCACATTCTTAGACGCACACCGGATGCAAAATCTCTTCCATTTATATGCATAGGAAGTGCATGTAGATGGCCGTTTGGCCTCCTTCAATATCTCCATGCAGTCCTGAGGGAGATTCAAATGTCAGTACTGTACTAACTCAGGAGCCATGCTGCCAAATTCAATGACGAGTGGTTGGGGTGCAACATCTGTCCGCCAAACTTCCTTAGAATGTCCGGCCGGCATGGTAGATGGAGATGTGGCAGGAGAGACCGGTGGAGTAGGTCTATGAACCACCACTGATGGGGCCACTCTGGAGCAGTGAGGATCATCTTGGCCGTGATTGTGAGAGCTTGATCAGTACAGTCCGGATCAGGGTAATTGGAGGAAAAGCATAGAGAGCGTAGAGAAAGCTGCCTGACCAGTTGATCCACAGTGCACTACCCAGAGTCCCTGGTTGGTAAAAACTGAAGGCGAAGTCGTGGCATTTGCTATTTTCTGCAGTGGCGAACAGATCAACCTCTGGAGTACCCCATCTCCCGAAGATGTCTTGTATCACTTTGTCGTTTAAGACCCATTCGTGATTTTCTTGCATGAGTCTGCTGAGATTATCTGCCTGAGCATTTTGAACACCCGGGAGGTGAGTTGCTGTGATGGTCAGGTTCCTGGCCAATAGCTATTTCCAGATGGTCTGGGCTTCCCGAGAACGCTCGAGTACTCGAGCCACCCTGCTTGTTGATATAGAACATTGTTGTTGTATTGTCCGTCTGGACAAGCAGGGAACTGGTGTGAAATGATGACTGGAAGGCTTTCAGAGCCAAATGAACTGCTCGAAGTTCCAGGAAGTTGATGTGGTACGTGGCCTACTTCCGGGACCACGTGCCCTGTATCTGAAGGTTCTCGGAATGCGCACCCCAGCCGTGGAGAGACGCATTCGTCACTATGGTTTGCATCGGTATCTCCTTGTGGAAGGGAATCCCCCGGAGGAGATTGCGGGGAGAACACCACCATCGGATAGACTGGAGGGCCTGCTGCGACAGCTGAATCCTGGCTTCCCAATCCCCCAGTTTCCGGTCCCACTGATCCTCCAGACATTCTTGCAGGAGTCTCATATGGAGGCGTGCATTTGAAGTGAGGAAGATACAGGAGGCAATGGAGCCCAGGAGAGAAGATACCTTCCTCATCATCGGGGAAGGCATGGTCATGAGAGCCTGAGCCTTCCGAAGGATCGATAAGCGCCTCTCCTCCGAAGGAAATACGTTTGCCGCGTGAGTATCGATGGTGGCTCCCAGGTACTGTAGACATTGGACAGGAGTCGAGACAGACTTTATGAGGTTGATGTGGAGGCCCAGACGAAGAAGGAGATTGGAAGTACGATTGAAATGCAATTGCGCTTTCTGAGACGTAGCTGCCTTGATCAGCCAGTCGTCTAGATATGGGTAGACGAACACCTTGTTCTTCCTTAGATGTGCAGCAACTACGGCCATGCATTTGGAAAATGTCCGGGGTGCTGACTTCAGGCCGAAGGGAAGCACGGAGTATTGATAGTGGTTGGTGCCTACGGTGAATCGCAGGAACGTTCGATGTTTCTTAGCTATGGGCATGTGAAAATATGCTTCTTGCAGGTCTATTGCGCATAGCCAGTCTCCCTGATGAAGTTGAGGGTAGATGTGATGCAAAGACAACATCCAAAACTTTTCTCTGCGAATCCATGTGTTTGCATGTCGCAAGTGGCGGATGGGTCTGAACTCGTTCTTGTCTTTCTTGCGGACTACAAAGAACCGAGAATACAGTCTTGTTCCTCTCTGTGCAAGAGGAACCAGTTCTATTGCCCTTTTCTGTAAGAGGATGTTGGCCTCCCCCTGTAAGTCGCGTAGCATGTAGCGTGAGCGAGTTGGAGGAATTGACAGAGGAGGGCTTAAGAAACGTAGCACGTATCCATTGCGAACAATATTCAGCACTTAATTGTCCTGAGTTATTTTCTGCCACTCTGCCACGTAATTTTGAATGCTTCCCTCCAACGGAGTGGATAACAGAAGAGGGGGGGGAAGTAACCCTTCAGGGCTTGGAACCAGCAGGGGCCTTGTTCCCTTGTCCAGACTGCTGGTTGGACCGTCCATGCGACTGGCGTTTCTGAAACGGCTGAAAAGACCGCTGAAACTGCTGTTGTTGACTGGACTGGCGGCCTTGAGATCGTTGGAAAATCTGGAAGGAATAACGCCATAGGAATGGGCGGAAGGCTCTGCGCTGTTCTTTAGGCTTCACTAGGCCTACCGCCTTCAAAGTCTCCATTTCCATCTTCATGCGGGCCATCTCGTCATCTGCATGGGAACCAAAGAGGGTCGTGCCAGAGAATGGTAGATTAGAGATGCGCAGTTTCCGCCCCAGCTTCAGTGGGGTAAGACGAAGCCAGTAATGCCTCCGGAGAGCAACTCCGTGGTTATACCCGTGGGCTGACAGGAGTGACGTATCCGCTGCAGCGCTGATGATTTGATTCGAAAACATCAGTCCTTTGTTCAATATCTCATGAATATCTTCTCGCTTGTCCCTGGGCAGGAGGTCCACAAATTGTTGAAGCGACTCCCATAGGGATCGGTCATACCAGCCCAGCAAGGCAGCAGAGCTGGCCGCCTTCATGGATGTAGCTGTGGTGTTACAAACTTTTCTCCCCACTAAATCCAGCTTATGGCTTTCCTTATCAGGTGGTACCGTTGAAGTCGGAGCAGTAGCATGCTGTTTCCTTGCCGCCGCCACCACTATGACAGAGTCCGGGGTGGGGTCCAGTCGGAGGAAGGCAGGATCTCAATCAGGTGGGGGGTATTTCTTCTGTAGCCTAGAAGGCGCAGATTTTATAGAAGATGGTGTCAAGAATAGTTCCATAGCAGGGTCCAATAACCCAGGCACCAAAGGAAGCAAGGGACGAGATGCTTGTCTCTGCTGAAGAGTTTCAAATATAACTGAAGTCGACGGCATAGGAGCAGACAAGGGGATGTTAAGTTTTGACGCCCCTATGACCAGAACCTCCTGAAAGGTGGTGATATCATCAACGGGAGACACTCTTTGAGGAGGAGAGTCCATTAGAGTAGGCGAGTACCTTCCCGTACTCATAGAAGACGTGTCCCTGGTATGCCGGGAGCGAGATCTCTCATAGCGATGGCGATGAGATCGCGTGGAAGACCGACGGTGGCAACGGGGTCAGTGTCTCGGCCGAGACAGTGACCTTGGTCTTCGAGGCTCTGCAGGACGCGGGGGCTGGGGAGCTGTGGGCCCAGGCTTAAGCAGAGAAGGAGGTGGAAAATGAACCGGAGGAGGAGGGGGAGGCGTTGAAGGCAGGTCCACTGGCTGACGAGGAGCCGGAGGCGTCCCTAATGGTGAATAGGTACGGGAGTACCCCAAATCTGCAGAAGAGACCAGCCTCCTCAGTTTTCGAGCTGGCTGCGAAGAAGGCACCCTGGACTCAACGCCAGACCTCCCCCTCGACCTACTGTTCGACGGTGAACGGCAAAGTCTTCTGGATCGTGAACTCCCTGTCGACGTCGACAGGCTCACTACGGAGCGAGTCCCGGAATGGTACCTCGACGTCGAACGTCAGTGGTGACTCCTCGACGTCGACCTTCTCTTTGACTTCGACCTTCTCTTCAACTTCGACCTTCTCCTTGACGTCGACCTTCTTGTAGACGTCGACGGCAATGACACATCGACGGCGACCGCCGGTGACTCCGATTGACGACGATGATCCCTCAACAGCGATCTCATCCGAGATCTTGCCGTCCTTCTCCTTGACATGGAGCGTTGACGTCGCTTCGATCCAGAGCCCGGAGACAACGGAGAACATATCGTCGGCATACCTGCTCTCGACATCGTCGTCGTCATAGTCTTCGATCAAAGTGGCCTGGGAGCCGTTGCAGATGAGGAAGAAATATTAGAGAGGGTTTTGCTGCTGTACCGGTTTGGTGCTGGCAGTGAGCTAAGCCTCTGAAATAACATCTAAACTTTCTATATTATGGTGGAATTGCCTGGCTTTGAAAAAAAAACCCAAGGACCGAGCTTTAATGTACCTATCTTTAGCTTTCTCTCAGAAGAGTTTAAACCCATCAAAGGATAGGGCCATAGATCACGCTTGGACAGTCCCCGAAAACCTAGTTCATCGCATTCAGGGATGCCTTCTAAGCATTACATGGTTTTTAATAGCATGGCTTATTCACTCAGTGGTGTCCAGGCATGCACATAATCCATAATACAACCCATACTATGCTGCACCCTGTCCGTCTTGGATTGTTGGATCAGTGAATCTCTGAGGTCCTCCAGAATGGCCATCAAGATCTTGCTGGACATGTCCAATAAGAATGGATGTACTTCCCCAGAATGTGTAAAGCCAGGCTAAATTGTAAAGCCATGCTACAGTTCAGAAAGCATGTTCTTTCCAAAGGCATAAATACATTTTAATTCCCTAGGTGGAGGAGCTGTCGAAGGAAAGGCATTTCGATTGACTTTACCTGTGGACCACTGCACCACAAGGCTTTTAGGCATTTCGAGCTTCATCAAAATGTCAGGGCCACCAGAGGCTGGTCTGTGCCATCTAGCCACATGCTAGCTAATCAGAGGGCCTTAACATGGCTATACCTATTGGTCATTTGTGTGACCATAAGAGGCATGTTAAATGGTAGTAGTGGCTCAGAGGAATTTGGACCTGGTTGAAGAATTTCTGTCAATAAATTGGCTTTGGTTTCTAGTTTATGCAATTGCAAGTCTAGGGCTTCTGCTGCTCTTTGCACTACTACTGTAAAAAAGGCAGTTTCTGTTGGAGGACCAGGTGGCGATTAGAGCTCTGTCTCTAATGAGGTATCTAGCTTACTGTCATTTTATAAGTCTAAATACAGTCCTTCATCAGTCTAATGAGGGGGAACAGATTGGCCCCATCATCCTGTGCCATAACGAACACCGGTAATGCCCTGGATTGCATCTGTAGCATGACAACGTTGGCCTTAGATTTGACGACGATGAAAGAGGAGCTGATGCAGGCGATGGGGTCAGAGCCAAAGCTGGTACCGGAGTCAGTGCTCAATCAATACGGGTCCAAGGGACATACATGACGCATAGGGTGGACCTGCCCGCAAAAGTCTGACTGGAGGCCCCAACAGTTCCTTGTGGCCCAAAGGCGTGCCAAAGAGAGCTGGTAAGGGCAGAAAATCTGCTTCACAACCTCCCGGAAGGCTTCTACTTGCTGAGACATTGCTGACAGACCCAGAAACTCAGTGTGCATCAGTACCAGACTCTGAATAGGCTCTGATGGAAATCGGGAGCATGACTGGGAAGCTCATTGACACCCTCGTGCTCTTTTTGGAGTTCGCGAGTGGAGAAAAAGGGCCATATTCCACATGGATTTCTTGACTTACTGAAAGACGTTGACCGCGACGTTGACCTGCTGCAGGAACAACTTTGTGAACAGGACCTTCCTTTTTACTTCAACCAGTCACAGTGCAGAGACTTCTTGTACTTGGTGACCTTCGACTTTGGCTTTCACGTATATGGATGCAGTCACAACAGGCCATGGAGTTGTGGTTCAAGGCCAGGCGCCACAAACAGACTTCATAAGGGTCCGTCACAGACATATGTTTGCGACAGTCCCTACACGACTTGACGTCTGTGGTTTTTGGGAGTAACATTACCCTTGCACACCAGAAACTGTTTTTATGCAAAATCTGGCTGAAGACCAGGGACCTGAAGGCGTGGAAAGAAAGGAACAGACGTGGTGTTTATGTGCAGCTCCATTAGATACTTCCGAAGCAGAAAGACATTGGCACAGGGCTGCACAAAACCACTTTGTGCACAGAAATGCTCTGAAAGTTTTAGGATCCAGTTGGACAGCTTGGGATTATTCCAAAGGCGAGGTATCTGAAGTTAGAAGTGTACTTCAGAAGTTCTTTTCTGTGTGGTGCAAAATTTGGTGAAGGTACAGCAGCCCATATTTTTCAGTGAGGATGAACTTACTGATAAATCGCACATTGGTCAGAATTGCGATGACTGACCATTCTTCAGTGCTAAGAAGTACCTTGACTATACCCCTTTTTTTGCTGATTTGATGGAACCTTTGCTATTGCTTGCTTTGATAACACAATGTGTGACTTAATCAATTTAGATTTGTAGAATGCAATTTTTCACCCCGAGGGTATCCTGGCGCTAAGGATGAGCCGATCAGTCGAACAGCCAGGTCTTGGACTGCTCTCTTGAAGTCAGCGAGGGTGGTGGTGGTCTGGTGGTGGAGGGGAAGGTCGTTCCAGAATTTGGCAGCGAGGTAGGAAAAGGATCGGCCCCTTGCTCGGATAGGCCGGATGCGTGGGGCGAGGGCTTGGTGGGCTGAGATGAGTGGTCTGGTGAAAGGTCAGTCGGTGGTTGATGTAGGCTGGTCCTATGATGTGGAGGGACTTTGACACATGTGTGAGTAGTCTGAATTAGCATCTCTACTTGATTGGGAGCTAGTGGTGGTCTCTGAGGTGGGGGGTTATGCTTGACCGTCTTGGGAGATCCAGTATGAGTCTGGCTGCTGTGTTTTGGATGTTGTGGAGTCGTTTCAGTAGTTGGATTGTGGTTTCCAGAGTAGAGTGAGTTTCCATAGTCCAGTCGGCTGGTGATGAGGGCCTATATTACTGTTTTCCCAGTGCTGGGTGGGATCCACATCAAGATCTCCTGGATCATTCGTAGGATGTGCAAACTCGGAGGCTACTGCGTTAATCTGGCGCTTCAGGAGAGCTCGCTGTCCAGAATGATGCCCAGGTTCCTGAAGTGGGTGGTGGGGTTGGTGCAGGTCTGAGGGTGGAAGACCACCAGGAGTCGTCCTAGGAGAAGGGGGTACAAACAAAGATGAGCCCTTCCGTCTTGTCTGTGTTCAGTTTTAGACAGTTGGTCTTCATCCAGTCCGCGACATCATCGCATTCTGGCTGTTCACTCTGGTGGTGGAGTCATCTTCTGTGAGAGAGCAGGTGAGTTGGGTGCCTTCGGCATGAGATCATTTTGAGTCCGTGGCTGCGGACGGTAGTGGCCAGCGGAGTCATGCGATGTTGAAGAGGGTGGGACTGAGCGAGGAGACCTGGGGGACACTACAGATGGGGGGTCTTTGGGTTCAGAGGTGAAGGGTGGGAGGCGTATTCTTTGCGTGCGTCCTGTGAGAAACAAAGTGTTGAGTTTGAGTGTGTTGCTGCTGTTGCGATGCAGTCTGTTGACCAGGATATGGTGCATACTGTGTTGAAGGATGCAGAGAGGGCAAGTAAGATGAGGCCAGCCATGGTCGAGGATGTTCCTAATGTCATCTGTTTTGGCTATGAGGGCTCTTTCTGTGCTGTGGCTTGAGCGGAAACCTAATTGGTAGGAGTCCAGTAGGTTGTTTCTCTACAGGTGGTCTGTGAGCTGGTGGTTGATGGCTTTCTCAAGGAATGGGAGGAGTGAGACGGGGCCACAGTTCTTGAGGTCGTTGGGGTCTGCAGTGGGTTTCTTTTGGAGGGGGTCTTACTTCCTCGTGTTTCTAGGCTTCTGGGAAGGTGGCTGAGTTGGTGACCGAGTTGAGGATGTGCACAAGTGGAGGGCAGATCTCCTTCTGTCCTAGGTTGAAGGCATGTTGTGGGCAGGGGTCTGTCAGAGCACCTGAGTGTATGGAAGTCATGATAGTCTTGATGCTGAGGGGTGTCCAGTAAGTGAGGTGGTTGTGCGGGATGTCGGGGTGGTGTGAGCTCTGGAGGTTGAGGGTTGAAATTGCCTTAGATGTCTGCTATTTTGTTTTGAAAGTAGTTTGACAGGGCGTCAAAAAGGTCTTGGGTGGGTGGGGTTGTGTTTGACAGCCGTTGGGGCAGAGAATTTTCTAATGATGTTAAAGAGTTGCTTAAAGTGGTTGCTGCTGGTCTGGAGACGGGTGGCCAAGGAGACTTCTTTGAGGCGGACTTTAGTGCGGAGTGGTCTGTAGGATTTCTGCTGGGGTGCCAACGTCTCTCCATTTATTTGCATTCTCTTTTTGAGGTCAGGAGTTTTGGGGTGAACCAGGTGGCATGTTTGTTGGTCCTCTTGGTATTGGGTGGTTTGGTTGGGGTGATGCGGTCTGCACTGGCAGTCATACAGTCTGAGAAATGTTGGGCCTGGATTACGCGGTCTGTGGTGTGGAGGGATCTGGAGCTGAGGGAAGTTGTCCATTGGGCTTGCGTGACTTTGTTCCAGCTGCGTTGTGCAAGGATACATGGAGTAGTGGTGTGCTGGGGAGGTTCTGTGATGGTGAAATGGACGATGCTGTGGTTCCGACCAGGCGACTTCGGAGATGTGGCTGGAACGGATTCTGTCGCTGGTGGTGTAGATGGGGGTCTAAGGTGGGGCTGGTAACGATTTGCATCAGGCCGATGTGCATGTTCTTCAGGAGGTTGGCGGCATGTGCCGGTTGGGTCGTCAAGATGGATGTTGAGGTCTCCTAGGAAGAGGTATTGATTTTATTCGATGGCAAGGGGGCGATGATTGGTGGCATTGCAGAAATCTTGGTTGAGGCCTTTGATTTGTAGGCGAGGGTGCCCCTGACGGCTGTTTTGACGTGCATCTGAAGTTGAGATGTTCAAGGGGAGGGAGGGGGGGGGGGGGGGGGGTGTCATGCTCTGTGGCGGTGAGTCTGATGGAGTCTGTATGGATGATGGCTAGCCATCCTCTGGGTTTGAGTGGGCAGTCTTTGTGGATCATTTTGTAGCCGTTGGGAGTTGCAATGGCTATGTCAAGGGCTGAGGCTTGCATGAGCTAGGTTTCGGTGATGAAGACTGCATCCGATTTTGCGGTGGCAATGGTGTCTCAGATTTGCATTGTATGCTTGCAGAGGGATCGGACATAAATTAGCATGCAGTTTAGCCGGTTCTGGGGTTAAGTGGTGGGAAGGGTTGTCGGTGTGGTTGCGGTGGTGTGGCATGTGAAGCCGCAGTGTTGGCAGGCGAAAGGGCCTTCTGTGTTTGTTGGAGCTTAGGAGCAATACGCAGTGCTGGGTCCTCCAAGATTAAGGGATTTGAGTGCAGTGCTGGAGCAGCTTATTCTCTGATGAGGTCCAGAGGTCCTGGTGCTCGGCACGGTCCAGGCACTGACGGGTGCAGACGGGCTTGCTTTTGACACAATAGTGTCGCGGCTGTGCAGCACGCTTCATTTTATGCAGAAGTGATGGTGGGGGGAGGTGGGCGGGCCAGGTGGGAGGGCGGGAAAGGGGGAAATGCATCCAGGCGACACTGAGGCTTCGCTTCCTGGGTCATCAGGCAACACTGCAGATCTGGTGAATCCGGTCTGCTAGAAAAAAAGCGGCTTCCAGGGGCAGCATAGTGAAGACAGAAGGAAGTGGGAGTGCTCACTGGCCGCGCAGCATGCTTCATTTTATGCGACTCCTTCGTAGATGCTGGCTGTTGTTGATTTATTGAAGGTTTTGGAGGAATACGCTGTGAAATCACCTTGAAAATCTCTTTATTATGATGCTTGATTAACTTCACCTCTTCCAACTGAGACAGAATAGCTTCCCCATACACGGAGTGAGTAACTGTAGGAGAGGAGTTGGATCCTTATTGTTGGTTTCCAGAAGAATTTCTGTCTCTGGAACGGAATGTCTTTTGATAAGCCTTCTTGGTTTTTTGGTACCTCTTGTGTTACTAGCTTTTGAGATCCGTTTGTGTTGTGCTGAGACTGATGTGATTATCTCAGGGTTTGAACCCTCTGATTGAAGTATCACATTTCTCTTGGCCTAAACTGCTGTTCTGAATTAGTTCTTTTGGTCTTCTGGGCCATCCACCATTATTATTTCAGCCTCGTTCTTCATGTGCAACATATCTTCTTCAGTTTGTTGCCTGAAAAGATGGTCCGGAGAATGGCAGATTTGCTATTACATCTTTTTTCCCCATATAGTAGAGCCTCTTACTTTCCCTCTCTGGCAATGAAAATGACAATTGGGTTGATGCATGCTTGTCTAAGACCGTTGTGACAATAACTGAATCAGGTTTAGGGACTGCTTTGAGAAAAACCGCATCTTGTTGCAAGGTCTACACTTCTTTAGTAGGTGTGGTGTTACTGCCTTAACTGTAGTTAGAGTTAATTAGTCCTCTGCCATTTCTAAAGGACATGGCACTAAGGCCATAGAGATTTTGGAGCTGCCCTTGGACGACTGGTTTCAAATATCCCAATTACCACTGATTGAGGAATCTAACAGGATTTTCAGTTTTTCAGCTGCTCTGGAGAGTACCTCCTGAAAAGTCTGAATACCAGTGAAGTCCTGGTAAGCGATTGAGAAAGTTATGTAGAGGTGTAAGAAGTTTCAGACAAATCTGAATGAGCGTAGGGAGAGCAGGATCTATTGACTGGAGTACTATGAGGACAATTACTTATGCTCCTTGAAGAGTTCTGTGGAGAAGATGGTCTTCACTTCCTAAAAGGAGGCATGGAAGTTGCTTTAGAAAAGCCTTGAAGGAGAAATATCAAGTGGTCTAAGAAGAGTTTGAACTGGGTCTTGTAATGTAATGATTGGTTTACTGGGCGAGGAGGTAAAGGAGCTGGATGCAGTAATGTAGCCATTTTGGAACATACAAAAAAATGTACGTCTCTTCTCTGTGTCTTTTTTTGGAGAGAGTTGAGGTTGCAAGATCAGTGAAGGTCTAACTTGGTTTAATGACTAAGATCGCATTGAAGATGGAGATAAAGACCAGACTGTGGGGGACCCAGATTGAGTAAAATACTTTTTCTGTCTCTTTGATACCAACAGTGAAGGAGTTGATGTTGATCTTTTCGACTGCATGTGTGTCGCTGCTGAACGCATTACTGTCTATGTTGGACTTGACACTGTCGATAGAGATCTTATTGTAGATGGTGTGACAGCTGCCGATGACTGTGGTTGATGCTTTGACAGCGATGATGGTCTCCTTGATTTGGACATTGAATGTCTTGATGTAAATGTGTACGACATCGATGTGTAGTTGAAGGGCTGTCCAGTGATGGCAGACATGTTCACATTCATGATCTTCTGAACCTAGTGGGCTTTGCAGTTATGACTTGCATTGACAGAAAGTACAAGGGACAGAACTTGGTTTCCTATACCTTTAATGATTATCCACCAGTAGACATGGTGATATAAGCAGTGGCAAAGACATTTACAGTTCAACTGCTACTCTCAAATGTGAGAGTAACAAGTTGGAGATTAGTGGAGGAAGAGGGGACACTTTCAGAGACACTAACAATACACAGGAGCAGAAGGGACAAGATGGGAAAAGTGTTTAAGAGATTGGAGGCGGAGTCTTGAGTGTACAAGGGCTGAGCTGTCTAGTCGGAGTTTATATTTTATATATATATATATATATATATATATATATATATATATATATATATATATATATATATATATATATATATGCATCACAAAAGAAATCCCAACATGGAGAGCCACGTACAGATGTGTGAATCCTTTATTCGGACGGGCAGCTCCGTACAGCAATCACTGAGGCACACAGGGACATCGTGCCATCAAGTCCTGACGCGTTTCGGGCGTCCTTAAAGTTATAGTTAGGACCGTGTTTCCATAGGAAATCTCAAAATTCTATTTTGAATAACTTTGCGCCGGTTGACGAATACTCGCGAAATTTTCAAAACTAATGGGGCGCTCCGCTCAGCTCCTACCCTGAAAGTCTCGGGGGGATTCGTCAAGCGGGGGCCGAGAAAAAAGGGGGGTCCCAAAACGCGTTTTCCCCATGCATTTTCCCATAGGACCTTTAGTCGAAGGTACAGCCCGAACGGCTGAACAGAATTACTTGAAATTTGGCAAAGAGGTAGTCCTCAGGTCAGGGATGTGCCTTTTGCATATATGGAGTCAATCTGTTCAGTAGTTCCTGAGAAAATTGCAGTTAAAGTACATAAGTATCTATAGCCGCGCACCGTGCGCGCACCCTAACGTGTGCAAGGGTAATTCTGATTGGTGGTTACATGTCAGTCAACGTTCGAATCATCGGTCGAAATCAGGAAGTGTCGGCCGCCATTTTGTTTGTTTCGAGTGCGAGAGTGAAAAAGGAAGGTGGCGAACGTGAAAAGGGGGCAGAGTAGAGAGTTCCTGACCCCCTAGCCTTTGTCAGGGGGTCCCTGAAGGACCCCGAAGGCAGAAAAAAACATTTTAATTTTTTTGTTAAAAATCGCGGGTGCGCGCACGGTGAAAAACCATTAAAAAAAAAACAAATTAATACGTAGTTTATTGTAAAATAAATATATAAAAAAATATAATAATAAATACATAACTTAGCATTTAAAAAACCGTACAAATTCACTGAAAAAACCATAGGTTTCACACACGTTATAGTTAGGAATTAGCATTTAAAAAACCTTGCAAATTCACTTAAAAAACCATAGGTTTCACACATGTTATAGTTAGGTGGACATTTCAATCGTAAAAAAACAATGAAATTCCCCCGTTATAGTTAGTTGAGTTAACTATAACTCGCGCGACCGCCACTCTATCACAAGGATGAGGTCATAAGTGATGTCATGAGCGATGCCACTGACCATGTCATGAGTGATGTAATATGTGACGTCATGAGCAGAGGATTGCGGGCGCACGAGTTATAGTTATCTCAACTAACTATAACGGGGGAATTTCATTGGTTTTTTACGATTGAAATGTCCACCTAACTATAACATGTGTGAAACCTATGGTTTTTTAAGTGAATATATATATCTATATATCTATATATATACATAATTTGACTGCTATGTAGGGTTTCTACGGAAATATAGGCACTTGTAGGTAATATTGTCATGACTTTTCAGAAACCACTCTTTTGTAACTTATCTAACATATCATACATCTTCATTATCATATCATTGAAGAGATAAATAACTTGGGTGTAGAGCAGGGGAGACATCCTACCTTCAAACATGTTAATGGCAATGGACATAGAATATCTTTCCAGCACTTAAATATCCAGACGTTTACACAAACTTTCAATACCAGCAGTTAGTTGGTTAGAGGGTGTGGTAAAGTAACAACATCCAAAACTCTAACCCATAGGAATATTTCACTTCAGGTAGCTTTACCCCATTGCACCCTTTCATAAGAGAATTTCAGGTACCAATTTGGGTACCAGTGTCCTTGTTCATGTGTGTTATTTTAAAATAGTTTTCTCAATTATTTTCTCACAGTTTTCAGGTTTGGATGGTTTATGTTTAACTCTTGGTACTGTGGTACATATATTCAATTGAACTGTTGTTGCATCACCATGCAGAATGTAACTCTGACCCCTTTTTGCTTATCCTCACTGGGTGATCCCATACTTCGATGGGCAAAGTGGAAAATAGTGTTTATGAATTATTTGAAAGTTTGTGGTCCAAATTGGCATTCGGAGAAGAAAGTGCCTATGTTGGTTCACTGTCTAGGAACAGATGGACAGGAAATGTTAGAAAATCTACCTGGTATTAAGTAGGCAAGGTTATGGTGAAATTTCTTTAAATGAGTTGGAAATGACTAAGAGATTGGATTTACACTTTCTTCCCAAACTGTCTGAATAAGGGATCAGTTTATGCTAGAATGTAAGTGTGATAAGATATGTAAAGAACTTTGGTCCAAAAATTATCCAAATTTAAATGTAGTATTAAGTATAGCTAAGCACACTGAACATTAAATACTTTGCATAAGGTTGTTGCAAAAATCTAAAGAGTCTGCTTCTTTTGTTCAAGTTGTTGAGTCTAAACAAAACAAAAATCTGCTGTTTACAAAGCTAAAAACACCTGCTACAGATGTGAAAGTCCCAATCACTTTGCTAATTCCAAAGACTGTCCTGCCTTACGGGTTATGGGTAAGCTGTGTAGTCAAAGAGAAAACTCCGCCAGGTTTTCTGTGGTAAAAGAAAAGATTTATGAGGTTGGTTCTGAGGAAGCAGATGTGGTCCAACAAAGTATTAACAATGTGATTGTGTCTGTAGTAATTGGTGTGAGGACCCATCAGATGTGCGTTTGAATAGTACGGCTGTGTCCATGATGATGGAGTAGGGAGCAAGACTTTCACTGATTAGATGTCACTCTGTATAGTTATGGAGCAAAGCCTATAGAATTGCTATTTTTTTTTGGGCTGACAGTTTTAAGGGAATCAGGTATCTGTTAAGGGGAATACTTTGCTGAGGTAGCCTCATCAACACCTTTGGGGATATATTTGGATCCAAATTCTGACCCCAGGTCAGGAAAATTGATATGGTGCTGGATGGGTTTACTCCAGAGTTTTCTTTAGTTTTTTCCCAATAAAATAGGATTTGTAAAAGTATACAAGCTTCTAAACTATTAAAAGATGGAGCAAAGTCAGACGTATGTAAAGTCAGAAACGTACCTCTGAGCCTGCAAGGATCTGTAAACAAGCATTTGCAATGTAGTTGGTCCCGCATTTGTGAAAGTTAGAGGTATGTCCCTTACTTATGTTTGTGGAGTGGAATGATATGGTTGGATTGAAATTTTTAGTTGTGGAATTCTGAAGCGAGGAGTGGATTTGTGCAGTGGAATTATGTGGCATGGAGTGCCGTAGAATTATGTGTTAAGTAATTATGTGGCATTGAGTATACTGGAATTATGAAGAGTGTGATTGTGTTTCGTGGATTGGAATTATGTAGATTAGCATTTTGAGTTGTGGAGTGGTATGTAGTAGAGTTTATTTTTGTGGCATGATGTGGAATATTGTGGTGTGTATTGGATGCACGTGGTGTGTTGTGTAACTGTGCTGTCAAGTTGAATTATGTGGTTTGTTGAATTATGTGGTGTAGAAGGGAAATGTGTGGAGCTGAACTGTGGCGTGGAACTGGAACTATGGGGCATTGAGTGAAATTATGCTGATGGAAATTATGTGGCATGGCGTGTAGTGTATTTGTATGGATTGTTGCTATGTGGCATAGAATGGTTTTATGTGGGGTGCACTTATATGGTATTGAGTAGAGTGTAATTATATGGTTGTGGTTACCTGTAGTTCATTATATTCTAGCATCCTCTCATTAAATACTACATGCTTCAGACAAGGAAACTGGTGCAACAACCAGTAAACATAGAACATCCGACAAAGGAACATCCACTTGGGCTGCAAAGTACTCAGAGTACAAATGAAGCACCTGAGAACAGCCAAAACCCAAGGAGAATGAATCATAATGCATGCTTGCGACCGGCACAAACCGTAAAGAAACCAGTGCAGAATCAGGCTGGTGCTACAGCGAGTGAATTGAAACCCTGGCAGGGCGTGACACCACAGAGGACGCGCCTTGCTCCCTAAAGCATATAAGAAGTCAGTACATGCAAGGTCCGGGGAAGTGATAACTACACAGTTGATGCCACAGAAACTACCAATCATAACAATATAAGAATGGGGACATGGACCCACAACCTCCCCACCCCCAAAAAGAAAAAAACAGCTGCGGCAGTACCACAAAGCCACGACTAAAAGTTCCACATAAATCAAACAGATGCTCGTGTGGAAAACATGAGACCAGCTAGTAGTCTGCTCGCTCGTTAAGAGGAGATGTGATGAGCAGACTATGGCATCTCGACAACACAGAGGAAGTCCTGGGCTTTTGCGAAGGAAGTGCATGTCAGCTTGTGTATCTTTATGGCAGAAAAGTTGAGGGTGCTGTGGCAAGGGACAGGAATTAAACAAGCAACAATGAGGTTGGGGACGGCTCTAACTGCGAAGCGAGCGTGGGTTGTGGAACAGGCAAGCCACACCCTGAAATCCACACAAAGGGAGGGAAAAGCAGTACCTGCTCACTGACAATACCATACAACCAGATGCTGGTACGCGCCTCCCGCCCCATCATTATTTAATGCTTCCATCACCACCCAATCACAGTTAGCATTTTTTAAATTTTATAAAAAGAAGTTGTCCTCTATGCGTAAAGCGACTGGCAAGCAGGCTGCCAATCAGAAAGTGCGTGAATTGGCCCGCAAGCAAGCTGCCAAGCAGAAAGTGGGTAAATCGGACCACACGCAGGCTGCCAAGTGGAAAGTGCATGAATCGGGCCGCAAGTGGAAAGTGCATGAATCGGGTCACAAGCAGGCTGCCGAGTCGAAAGCAACAAATATATGGTAAAAAACTAAAAAAAAATGTTTTTTTACATTTTGGTCCCCTACTCACAGTTGATTTCTCAGTTTGGCAAGGCGTCCATTTTTAAAACAGCTACCACAGGACCTGAGAAAGAGCGGCGTAGATGAGAGGGGGCACGCAGAGCGCAAACACCACTTGAAGTAGTTTAACCCTTCAGAGCCTGGGCAGACTTCCAAGCAGGAGGCTTGTGTATTGGGCCCCATTGCGGGGCGCTAATGTGATTGACAAGCACAAACTAACTAAATATAACAGGTTTACGGCTCCTCAAACAAGCAAGGATAGGCGAGGGGAGGCGAAGGAGACAGCACACGGTGGGAGGGGAAAACAGTAACACAGGGAGACCAGCGAGGAGAGAGAGGAAATAAAAAGTAGTGCACTGAAACTAAAACATATGGTCAATAGTGAAAGCATGGGTAGTCTGCAGGGCAGAACAAAACAGCCAAAAGGTGAGACTAATGCATATAGATGAAAGAACCAATGGGAAGCGCTGGGCGTGTTCAAAGCCCATGGAAGTGAATACCACATGTCTCTCTACGACAGCAAATGTGCTGCCTAGGCGAGACGTAAAAAGGAATAAGAACACCTAAAAGGAGAGGGGATCATTGAAACAATTGAATCTTCATAGTGGGTGGCTCCAGCAGTTGAGGCCAAAAACTTTCCGGTGACATAAGGTTTCGTGTAGATCTGAGATACCTCAACAAAGAGGTTATTGTAGACAGATTTCATTTGCGAATATTATGCATATGATAAGTTTAATGGGGAATGCTATGTTTTTTAATATGCTTGATTTAACTTCTGCATACCATCAAGTGCGCTTGAGTGACAATTCTAAGGACCCGATTGAGTTTATCACGCTATCTGGTGTGCTCCGCTTTACCAGAGTGCCTTTTGGTCTTTGTCCTGCAACCTCTGTGTTTCAGAGACTTATGACAGAAATACTAGGAAATGAGGAGGGGGTTATATTTTTTCAAGATTATGCTTTTTTTAATAGTAACACCTCTGTGGATCAATTTGACAAAGTCAGAAAAGTTCTTAAGATATTCAAAAAGAAGGGGCTCAAGTTTAAAGCTAATAAATGTAAGTTTTGCTGTCCGAAAATTTCATTTATAGGACACATCATCACTGGAGAGGGTGTAAAACCTAAAACCAATTTAATTGAAAACATATCAATCTTGGCCAATCCCACAAAAAAAGAAGAGGTAGAAATGTTTCTTTGTATGGCTGAGTTTTATGCCAGATTTATCCCAAATGTTGCCAGACGTTCTTGTGCTATTTGTAACCTTCTTTAAAAAAAAGTGTCCAGTTCACATGGAGTGATGACTGTCAGAAGGAATTTACTGATTTGAAGGTGAGCTTGTTATCAGCATAAATCTTAAAAAGATTTATTCCAGGTTCACCTTGACGTGTGACAGCGGAGTGACAAGGCTCTTGGTGCTGTGTTAAAACAGCATCAAGATGATGGTGAGGTCAGTATTGCCTTTGCCTTTAGATCTTTGAAGGGGGCTAAAAAGAAATAGTCCATGATTGAAATGTAGGCCCTAGTATTGGGCAATTAGAAAGCTCAAACAGTTTTTGTGGGGTGGTAAATCTGTGAATAAATCAAACCATAAAGCATTGCAGGAGGTAGTTGGTAAGAGGGGGTAGGATTTTAATCTCTTCTCGCATCTGCAGGTGTTTGGTGGCATTACAGAATTATCAGTTTAAAGTGCCATACTTGCCAGATGTAGATAACAAAGCTGCTGATTGCTTGTCCAACTTACTAGTGGATTCCCCGGAGATTGATGGAGACAGTGACTCCTGGTGGTTAATGGACGATGGTAAGGTTTGTAACATCACCTTGGGTTGTGTGTCTGAGAAGGAATGGTTCTTTGAACGGGTAAAGATATTGCTTTGAAGGATGTACGCGAAGCCATTATGGATGGTAAGAAAGTGTCGGCCCCTGGTGAGAGATTGGTAGGATTTGTAAAAGTGTTGGATGAACTTTATGTCAACAATAACTTTCTACTTCAAGGCAGAAGACCTGTTCCTCCTGTTGGGAGTGAAAGAGCTATTGGTACATCTTGCTCATGAAGACCACCGGTTATTTGCAAAACCAAGGAAGGAAAGGCTGCTTCGCTCCTATTGGTGGCCAGGCATTGATGTGATGGTTGAGAGAATGGCACGGGACTGCTGGGAGTGAATGATGAGTGACAAGTTGTTGGAAGAAAAACATCTCCCATGGTTTGTCCAGAGATACCCAAGGAGGTTTGGGACAAAACGGGCTTTGACATAGTGAGACAGTTTTTTTTTTTTAGGGGGAAGGGGGCTCAACTAAGTATTTACCAGTGCTGATTGATGTGCTCTGTAGAAGGCCTGAAGTAGGGGTTACTAAGAAAGTTACCATATCAACGGTGATCAAGTTTTTGACTGATGTATTTTACAGAGAGGGGAATCCCAAGTGTATCCTCACAGATAATGGGATTTAGAGAGGTATACGTCATAAAGAAATGTGCTTTTTACCACCCAGAAACCAATGGCATGGTGGGAAGATTTAATAGAACACTGAAAGAAACCATAAAATTGGCAAAATCCGAAGGGGTCAGTTGGGTGTAAATGGTGAAAAAGCAAGTGGAGGAGTATAGATTTACTCCTTATACCACTACTGGCACAGGTCCATTTTAACTGTTTGAGAAACGCAGACCTTGTACCAGTATATGTCCGACTTGGGTCGAAGTTTATTAGGAGTTTTCCCCCTGTGAAAGAAATGACATTTGAAAGAAACCATACTAAAGAACTCTTGTTGCAAAAGAAAAAAAAGAGGAGTATGATTTTCGCAAAGCTGTTAAACCCATAGCTGTTAAGTTTGGAGATGTTGTGAAGGTCAAACAGCTAAAGAAAAAGCAACTTTCTCACTTTAGCAAAACCTATAAAGTGAGCAAAGTGTTTTGGGTGGCTGCATAGTTGGATGATGGCGGCGTCTGGAACTTTAACTGTATTGTGGTGATTAAGTGATGTTTATTCTTTCTTGAACATTCTTCTTCGTTAGCTATTCTGTTTTCTTATTTGGGAGAGGGTGTTATCTTTTCTTTCTATAGGCGAGGGTGTGTAGTATTGTTGTAATTTTTTTTTTTTTTTTAAATGAAATTTCTCATTTTTCATAGAGAAAAGACAAACAAACATAAGCAAAAAGATTTCAGCAGTTATTATGGAGTACACACCTTAGGGTTGTTGCCATATGAACATCAAGCATTATGATCATATATAAGTGTTAACATGTCATTAGAACATCAATTCTGTAATACATCCAGTTCCTGCCCTGTAAAGTTGCCTTCCTGCCTGGGAGAGGCACCCGATAATTCAGTGGTAAAACCTTACTTTGTAACTGACACGGCTGAACTATGGTGAGTGCCCAGCCACAGTGTTTTGCTCACCCCACCCCAGTGCGATCGAGCTCTGCCTGGAAGTCATCAGCAGCTGTGTCCAAAAGGTACTGTTGATACGGACCCCAAATATCTATAGGGGCAGATCTGATGGGCATCAGGGTGTTATAACTTTCAGATTGGGTGGAGCAATATGCTAAATCCCTATGCCACCCTGCAAGAATAGGCTAGGGACCCCTCATCCATCGCATTACCACCCGTCGCATGGCCAGGAGTAGGCCAATGGCTGCCAGTTTACGAACCCCCTTTGGCATCTGTTTATCAAACCCCCGTGGGCAACCCAGGATGTTTCAGTTAACTCACATTCTAACATTTTAGACAGGACTTGAAACACCTCACTCCAGAATGTACGTATACCCGGGCATTCCCAAGCTAAATGTGTGAAGTGTGCATTCGTAGCAAAGCATCTCATACACCCGTAATCCTCCCTACGACCATATCCATACAACCTAGCCGAAGTGTAATATGTTCTATGAATATATTTAAAGTGGAGCAGTCTATGTCTGCCATTCAATGAGATTGATTTAATATTATTGAAACACCAAGCCCACTGTGCCATATTAATGACTATACCGAGTTCCTCCTCCCAGTCCAGCTGAAATTTCAGTTTGGCCGGCTCACGCGGAGACTGAGTTTGCAATAGATATGACAGCGACTGCATCCCTACAGGTTCATACATGGCTGGGCCTAACAGCCCACACAGGGCTCTACGAAATCTGAAATACTGAAAAGCATCTAACGCAGTGACCCCGTCCACCGAAGCAGAGACCTGTTCCCAAGTTTTAGCGACCCCTTAATGGAATAAATCGCCCATATACTGTATGTCCAGTTTAGCTAAGGTATTATTCGTGGCTCTATACACCCTATGTGGTAGCAAATCACACCAACGTATCGGCAATTTGGAAGAATATATAAATTTTATCTGGTGCTCGTCAGCTATTTTGGAGAGCTGGTGTCCCATGTAATAAACTGGGTCTATCGCGCGAGGTGAGGTAAGTGCAGCCCAGGTCAACAACACTGGCAATGAAGCAGGGGAAAACATGTTATTATCAAATGGTGCGGCAATTTCTCAGGACCATGTATCTAACCGTGGGCGTGCAGTGTCTGAGTGGCTCTATAATACCTTTCCATATCAGGATCGTTTAACCCTCCCTCTCAGTGCGGTTTCGTTAGAAGATCCCATTTTACACGCGGCTGTTTCACGGCCCAGACTAACCACATCAGTAGTTTCCACATGGTATGGAAAAAGGACTGGGGTAGACTAATTGGTATATTCACACACACAAAAAAAAAGCGTGGAAGCACAACCATTTTCGTCAAAGCTACACGACCAATTAGTGATAAAGGCAGCTTAATCCATTTTTCTACAGCGTCAGTCAATCTCTGAACTGTACAACCATAGTTTTGCAATAATACGATTTCAGCGTCAGTGTGAATTTTTATACCCAAATACCTTACCGGGTCTGTGGTCCATTCCAGAGGGTAAGTGGTCCGCACTGGCATGGTATCAGGAGTCAACAGGAATATGATGGACTTATACCAATTAATGTGGAGCCCTGAATGCTGACTGAAATGCTCCACCTCTTGTAACATTGGAACCAAATTATGGTCCGGATTACGAATATACAATAAGGTGTCGTCTGCGTATGCAGCGATAGTGAGATTGTAATTCAAGGACCGAATACCGCGATATGCGTGATATTCGCTCATTGCGCAGATTAAAGGTTCCACCACCAGTGCATACAGAAGAGGTGAGAGGGGGCAGCCCTGTCTTGTACACCTAGTCATTGCAATTGTGTGTGATAAAGCACCGTTGATCCTAACTTTAGCCTCTGTGTGCGTATAGAGTACCTCTATCAATTGCATAAACACATCCCCAACCCCCACCCTGCGCAGGACAGCACATAAAAACCACCACTCCACTGAGTCTTATATACAGGACACTAAACACATCTTGAGTATTTTGTCAGATTTTCAGTGGCAACCTGGTATGATTTTGGCCACCTTGGACGTAGTGTCATTGTACACTAGTATTGACCCTGAAATAGGTCTTAGAGCAGTCACTAAAACCCTGGATAACAGGTCAGCAACACTCTGGCTTCATAACAACATGTTAATCACCATGATGCAGCTCATACTACACAACAACTTCTTCCTGTTTGAGAACATATGGTACAAACAGGTGAAAGGAATAGCAATGGGTTCACGTTTTTCGCCGTCGTTTGCGAATCTATTTATGGGTTGTTTGGAGAAGGAATGGATTTGGGGCCCCAATGGAACAGAATGGAGCAATTCCATTATCTTTTGAGGCCGCTATATAGATGATTGTCTCTTAATTTGGTCCGGTAGTGAGAGTGAGCTGTTGAGGTTCTGCTCTTATCTCAATACCAATAGTTTTGGGATGCAATTTACTATGGATTACAGCACCACAAATGTAACATTCCTTGATGTAGAACTTTTTATAAAGTATGTGTGCACAGGATTGTTCCTATTGTTTGATTGTAGGTGTTCCCTACATGATTTGAGGGGTTGGTGGGGTTTCCCCTCCCTGTTTGCACCATAATATACATCTGAGCTCACATTACCTACGTTTACCTGCTGTGCGCCATTACTTCCTTACTGTTGAATACCCTGCTTGAATTTTTCTCATTGTTGTCATGTAGGAAGGGCGGCAGCAACGTGAGTTTCTTACACTATAACTAGCAGTTCCTTGTATTTGCTTTATCTTAAGATGGATCGTGACAAAGAAGCTGAGCAACTCTTTGGCAATATGGCTAAAGGCACAAATATCAACACACCTTCCACTAGTAACACCACTACACATCAGGAGGGTCTCAGGGACAAATTCATCAAATTGGAAAAATTAAAAAAGTTAGAAAATGCTAGATGGTGGGATGGAGCCACTCTTAAACAGTACCTTAGACTTGACAGGGTACCTAGAGGCTTGAGATCACAGATATTCCCCACTTACGATGAATTGGACGAGGACCTATTGGCTAAATGGGAGGAGGCACTTAACCATAAATCCAAAACTCTGATGCAAATTCTTATAGAAAGTGCAGAGAGGAAAGTTAGCAAATTACAAACCGAAATTGCTATTTTGGAGGATGAAATTAAAAATCTTAACCGTAAGGAAGCTACTGAGAAGAACTATGTAACCCTGAAAAATATATTAGCACTACACCAAAATGAGATCAAAGATAGAAAAGCGAGACAGCTCAAACGTGACGAAATGGATTATAAAATGGGCAGGATTTTTACATATGCCCGTAAGTATGATACACTGTTACCAACCAGCACTTCGTCAGACAAAACAGCAAGAATTGGTACTATCTCTCCAGCTTCTAGCTCAACATCTTTGAGTGTCCCTGTATCTAGTGATAGTGAACATGAGACTGATCCCAACATCAGGAGGAATGAATCATCTTTTTTAAGGGAAGTGAGGACCATTCGGAGAGGAAACAGAGCCTTCAATACACGCACTACACAGGACACAAAACCCATAGAGGGAGGAGAGGCAGAAAAGGGAGAATACAGGAGAAAACTACGATCTGGCAACGAGCGGAACCTATAATAGATTCAATTTCTGATGTTCAGGTTGTCAACTCATCTTCCATGACACTCACTGCAGACATGAACTCATTGCTTAGCAAGGGTCTCAATTTCAATCCCATGGTTTCTGGTGATTTTTGTAGACTCAAAATAGACCTGTTTAAATTTGTTAGAGCATTGAAATTGAAAAAAATGTTCTCTGATAATCCTAAAGCAAATAAAAAAGCTACTAAACACTATGGTGATGATGTTTTTGGTGTTCCCACTATTTGTGATATACAGGCTACCAAACTGCTCCTGTCTTTGACAGACATTGAAGAGTCTCCTTACACCATGGTTCAACTTCTTGATGAGCTTAATATTGATACCTCTAGTCCTCCCGGTAGTGGTCTTAAGAACAAGTCTAAATGGATACCTACACTTGCAGGGGGGAATGTGATTGACATCTTTTACAAAAGGGTGATAGAAGATCTCAATTTGTATGAATCTAGAAGGAACAAGAATAAGAGTCTATTCAATGATAATTTAACACAAGGTGAACGTCAGGCACTTAAGACATTGGTCGACAACAAGGACATCCTTATCAGGGAGGCTGATAAGGGTGGGAATGTTGTTATTATGAATCGGGTTGACTATAATAATGAGATCCTATCCCAGCTTAGTGATCACAACTGCTATCATACTGTTGCTTACAACCCTATAGGACCTCTGACCACATTGACTAACAAACACCTTTCTGATTGGCACACTGCAGGCCTTCTAGATGAAGATGAGATAGCTTATCTGAAAGTTTTTAGACCCACTTTTCCTGTATTATACACATTGCCAAAAATACACAAACATCTTCCTTTCCCGCCTGGGAGACCCATTGTCTCTGGCATTGGAGGACCTATGGAAAGATTGTCGGAGTATGTTGACTTGTTTTTGGGACCTATGGTACGGAATCTTGCGTCCTATATACAGGACACTAAACACATCTTGAGTATTTTGTCAGATTTTCAGTGGCAACCTGGTATGATTTTGGCCACCTTGGACGTAGTGTCATTGTACACTAGTATTGACCCTGAAATAGGTCTTAGAGCAGTCACTAAAACCCTGGATAACAGGTCAGCAACACTCTGGCTTCATAACAACATGTTAATCACCATGATGCAGCTCATAGTACACAACAACTTCTTCCTGTTTGAGAACATATGGTACAAACAGGTGAAAGGAGTAGCAATGGGTTCACGTTTTTCTCCGTCGTTTGCGAATCTATTTATGGGTTGTTTGAAGAAGGAATGGATTTGGGGCCCCAATGGAACAGAATGGAGCAATTCCATTATCTTTTGGGGCCGCTATATAGATGATTGTCTCTTAATTTGGTCCGGTAGTGAGAGTGAGCTGTTGAGGTTCTGCTCTCATCTCAATACCAATAGTTTTGGGATGCAATTTACTATGGATTACAGCACCACAAATGTAACATTCCTTGATGTACAACTTTTTATAAAGTATGTGTGCACAGGATTGTTCCTATTGTTTGATTGTAGGTTTTCCCTACATGATTTGAGGGGTTGGTGGGGTTTCCCCTCCCTGTTTGCACCATAATATACATCTGAGCTCACATTACCTACGTTTACCTGCTGTGCGCCATTACTTCCTTACTGTTGAATACCCTGCTTGAATTTTTCTCATTGCGCACATTATTGCGCCTGGAGCACGCCTCAAGATATTCGGCCTTGTTTTCATCACCGCCACCAGTTTCTCCATCTGTTTTTGCGCTGCCCCCGTTTCCGTCTGAGCATCTACCGCATCCGATATCCTGCGCTCAGCCATAGCAATCCTTTCTGCATGTTTACCTACCCTTTCGGACATTCTATCCATGCGATATGCCAGGGAATCCATCTTAGCATCAATGGAGGAAAGACTACGCTGCATGGTCCCTAGAATTTGCAGAATATCCCCATCACAATCTACCGGGTCTGCTGCCTGCAAGGCCTCCGTAGGGTCAAGGTCTTTGTCCCTCTGTCTGGCAGATTTGCGCTGGTCAAAGTAAAGCTTTGATTGTGTTGTATTGCTCTTACCCATGACCCCCGGTGTTTGTGAAATGAATGGCAGGGGTATAGGTCTCAAGCTCTGCAAGCCAATTTTCAGGTGAGAGCAGATAAAGTATGCTCAGGATACAGCATACACCAATGTGGGGCAACCGCACAAAGTAGCCAAAGCCCAAAGTACTATCGCTATGCCCAAGGCGGTGCCCGAATCGTATCCTACCTCCTTTTATGCTTCGTGTGCTGCGCATTCATGTAGGCCTGGAATCCAATGGTTGCAGTCCAAGGCTCCAGACCAGTGAGGCAGGCTCTGTGCGCATGACCCCTTCCGGGGAGCACAGATTATAGTGGGACTTGTCTGCACCTTTAATCCACGCAGCAAATAGTCCACTATGGCCGCAGAACTGACACTGATTGCGGCGCAGCGTCTTCCAGCTACTCCACAAGTCCAACAGCCAATGCCGAGCACCCACACAGGGGCCGCGCCGATGCAGCAAGGCCGTGTGCAGCCACAGTGTGCACCTCCAGGGCCAAACAATATCCCCTCTGTACCTGCGACAACCTCTTCAGTCCAGGACGGTGCAGCGGAAGCAGACGCCCCACTCGGCATAGTCCCGGCCGTATGCCACACCACAGCTAGGAGGCGCGGGCCCTCTCCCGGAGACTCCGGGTTACACCTGCGGTAACCACCGCAGATCCCACATCCGCCGCAGGCACCCTCAATAATCTCGGTCGCAGGAGTAAGCAGCAGATCGCCCGTGAGCTGCCTGGCCATGGTTTTGTCCACGTTTCACCCATATTATTATGTCATGGTCTGTTCTTTTTGGAATGTTTGGAAAAAAATAATAAGCAGTGAAGAGTTGAAGTGTGGCTTCTATATGCTCAGCTGTGGAGAAAGCTTCTCTTCAACAAAAAAACCTATTTTGGATTTACGCATTAGGAGAACTCTTATTTTCATTTGGATTTCACAGGTGGCATTGAGTCAGTGGCAGAATGCATGAGGACATACTCCCCAACAATTTTTATACCATTCTGGATGTTGCTTTCCTCTAGAACACACATAAGATGGCAGTTACATCAGCCTGATCCCTCTGTCTAACAATGGAAAGACTGCTCCCCTCCTCTTTACATATCCTGACTATTAGTAATATTCTGTTGATGGTTAAATTCAGAACTACCTTTCCAACAGTTACCGACCCAAATTTGTTAGCGTGTTCACAGTGCTCATCAGCATAATCCTAGCCTAGTTGGGTTTTGGGGCTCGAGTTAACTAATCATCTAGATATAGGGAGGTCACACAACACTTTTTTACCCAAAGATAAGCACTTACCAGTGCTGTGTACTTGGTAAACACTCGAGTGGCAGATTTCAACTTGAAGGGTATGGGCTTTAGTTTTGTATAAATTGGTATGTTCAAGTATGCATCTTCTAGATCCAATGAAGCAAAAACATTCCCTTTTATGATGAACAGTAGAATATTCATTAGCGGAATCTTAGGAAACCCCTGCTTTTAGAGTTTTTATTTATTTATTTAAAGAGTTTTATATAGCGCGAACATGACCCTTGGGTATCAGAGCGCTTCACAATTACATGAGGTAGGTTAAAGATACAATTTGAATAGAAGAACGTTTTACAATGATATGAGGTAGGTTAGTTATGCAGCTATACAGTATTAGCAAAAATATATACAGTGACAAGATTAGGTTACCATGTGATGTCAGTAATCACATATATATATAATTATTTCCCTAATATGTTTAACTTCAATGCTCCAAATAAAGTTATTGGAACTGCTTATTGTACAAGGTGTCCTGGGACTTCCAATACAAATGGTTCCGAGTGTCTTTTTCCACGCATTCTACATCCACGAGTCTCGAGTAGTATAGTATCGTAAATGGTTATCCCCAGTATAACTGGTGATTTTATCTTTACATATTTCGAAGGTCTGTTTTGAGAACATCTATATCACGGTGCTAGTGATGAGCGGTCTGGTTTACGAAAGGAACTTACTCATTAGGAAGATCTTCGCTTCCCTCTTGAATATTGCCGTGTTTGGAAGTTTCCTAATGTTTGGAGGGAGTGAGTTCCAAATTCTGGGGGCTGCTCCGGAGAAAGCTCTATCATCCGTTTTCTTCTTTCGGAAGATGGGTGGTCTCAGCAACAGCTCCTTAGCACTTCTGGCAGGTCTGTTTCCCCCTGATAGTTCAATTTTCTGGGCCAAATATCTTGGTGTGTTGTAGTGGAGCACTTTGTGGGTAATACATGCCATTTTAAGTTGAATTCTGCCTTCGTAAGGTAACCAGGTTAATGCTTTCAGGTGTGGGGATATGTGGTCGAATTTCCTCGATCCGGTGAGAAGTCTTGCGGCCGCATTGAGACATGCTTTTAGTGATGCTGTGGAAATTTTAGATAGACCTGCTAGGGTTGTACATCCATATTCGATCCTTGAAATAACTAAAGATTGGACTGCCAATTTGAGGTCTGCCGTAGAAATGAATGGTTTCACTTTTCTGATGTAGTTCAAGTGAAATCGGGTACTTTTTGCCATTGATTTGATGTGGGCTTTCATGTCTAAGTTCTTATCCAGTGTGATTCCTAGCGATTTCGCTGATTCGACTAGAGATGGGGTGCAGTTTAGTGCTGTGATCAGTTCCGTCCATTCTTTCACTTCTGTCTGGTTCTTTGGTGTTGAGATTAATAGGAATTCAGTTTTTTGTGCATATAGCTTCAGATGATTGCTAGTTAACCAGCGTAAGGATACTTTTAAAGCCTCATTCATTAACTTGATGTCTTCCAGAGACGCGATCTTAAGGTATATCTGCGTGTCGTCCGCGTACATGTGGTAGGATATGATTGCATCTCTGAGAATTTCTGTAAGGGGTACGACATACAGGTTGAAGAGTGATGGCGATAGTGTGGATCCTTGAGGGACTCCAATTGAATTTGGGCATGTTGGGGATAGTGTCTGGTTGACCAGGAATCTTTGCGTTCTGTTATTTGCAGAGGTGCCTTAAGTCCAGCACCGGCTGCCATTCTGTAGATTTCTTTAGTAAGACTCAAATAAAATCCAATACCCTTTTCTGAATCTGGCAATCTCCAATTCCAGTTCAATTACATGATGTGTTTTTCCCCTCCTTAGAGAGGAGGGTGTTTTTTTAAATAAATTATAGCAGATGGCCATATTTGACCACATCCAATAGCCACGGTCTGAAATTTAAATCTGCAATTTTGTGAGATACCCTGACTTCCAATAGCAAGGTAAAGAGGAAGGAGGAGAGCCTGGTCAAGTGAGGTTCAATTTCTCTCATCTCCAAACTTTGAAGTTTTGTTACCTTTAAGCTTTTGTCCTTGCTTGCTAGAATAGGGCCACTGCTGTCTTCGTAGATGTGAAAGATAACGGAGACCCATCCTGTATGTACTGATGAAAACTGGATCTCGGGTGGAAAGGTCTTTGATTCTGGAACTTGAAGCACTGACTGTTTGACAGCGACCCCAGTGATTGAGTGGTGTCTGCTCGCTTTGATTATCTGCAGGATCTCGTCTACTTTCTTGCCAGAAACATTCTGCCCATCAAAAGGAATGTCCATAATGAATATGCTACTTACCAGTATGCATCTGTTCTTGGCATGTAGGGCTGCTGACATTCATATCTGTGCATAGATCGCCGCCTAGTGTTGGGTCCGGATGATTGCACATTGTTGTCCTGGAAGAGTCTTCGAAGTATCACGAGATAGGTGGCTCCTCCCCTGGACTACAGTGCGCATGGGCATCCTCTCCATCCTCATATTGTTTTTCGCCATTGTGGCAGTGATGGAGTAGATACCGTAAGTGATGACCATGCCATATAGTAATTCTGAGTGCTGCAGCCGCTACAGGCGCCGGGGAGGAGGGTGGGCGATATGAATGTCAGCAGCCCTACATGCCAAGAACAGATGCATACTGGTAAGTAGCATATTCAGTTCGAGGCATGTGGGCTGCTGAATTCATATCTGTGCATAGATTATATAGCAGTCCCTCTATGAGCGGCGGCTGCCCGTGGCAGCTGCAGCAGTCTGAAAAAGGGTTTTGAGAACAGCCTGTCCTACAGCTGCCTGCTGTTTTGAATGCACATCTACACAGTAGTGTTTTGTAAATGTATGTATAGTGGACCATGTGGCTGCTCTACATATTTCCTCTAAAGGAATATTCCCTAGGAAAGCCATGGACGCCCCTAACTTTCGTGTTGAGTGGGCTCTGGGAGGAATCGTTAATGTGCGTTTAGCTTTTTGATAGCAAATTTGAATACATTTAACGATCCATCTGGCTATCCCTGCTTTGGAAATGGCGTTGCCCTTGTGTTGTGGAGAAAAGGCAACGAACAGTTGTTTTGTTTTCCTAAAATCCTGTGTCCTGTCTATATAGTACATGAGTGCCCTCTTTACATCTAGAGTATGGAGCATTCGCTCCGCGACATTTTCTGGATTTGGAAAGAAAACAGGCAGTTCAATAGTTTGATTCATGTGGAACTGCGATATCACTTTAGGCATGAACTTGGGGTTGGTACGTAGTACGACCCTGTTTGCGTGAACCTGTATGAATGGCTCTTGAATGGTTAGTGCCTGGAGTTCACTAACTCTTCTTAACGAAGTGATTGCCACTAAGAAGGCTACTTTCCAGGTGAGGAATTGAATCTCACATGAATGTAGAGGTTCAAAAGGTGGACCCATCAATCTGGTGAGGACCACATTTAGGTTCCACACCGGTGCCGGTGGGGTTGTTGGAGGAATCACTCTTTTGAGTCCCTCCAAGAAGGCTTTGATGGCAGGCACTCTGAATAAAGAGAGGTGCTGCCTGTTCTGAAGATAGGCCGCTATTGCGGTTAGATGTATACGGATGGAGTTGTATGCCAGATTGCATCGGTATAAGTGTAACAGGTAACAGATGATGTTCTGAATGGATGCATCCAGCGGATTAATGTCATTGTTTTTACAGTAAATGACAAACCTTTTCCATTTAGCCGCATAGCAAGCCCTAGTTGTGGGTTTCCTGGCCTCCTTGATGATATTCATACATTCTGGAGGCAGGTTCAGGTAGCCAAACTCTAAGACTTCAGGAGCCAGATCGCCAGGTTCAGCTGTTGCGGATCTGGGTGCTGAGTTTCGCCATGGTTCTGTGTTAAAAGTTTGGGTGTTAGCCGCAGTCTTTGAGGCGGCACCGCGGACAGTTCTAGGAATGTGGTGTACCATGGCTGGCGTGCCCACATTGGAGCAACCAGGATGAGTGTCATCGAGTGTTGCCGTAGTTTGCGTGCCACTAGCGGTATTAATGGCGCTGGGGGAAAAGCGTACGCAAATCTGCCTGACCAGTTCATCCATATCGCATTGCCCTGCGACTGTGGATGCGGGAACCTGGCGGCAAAGCTTTGGCATTTTGCGTTTTCCCTTGTGGCGAATAGGTCTATCTCTGGATGACCCCACTGCTGGAAGTACGGTTGGAGCACTGATGGATGTAGCTCCCATTCGTGTATTTGGTGGCTGTGTCTGCTGAGCAGATCCGCCATCTGGTTGTCCTTGCCCGGGAGGTGTTCCGCCATGAGGAACATGTTCCTCTGAATGGCCCACTTCCACATGCTCTGAGCCAGATGAGACAACTGTGGAGAGTGTGTTCCTCCCTGCTTCTGTATGTAGTACATGGCAGTCATGTTGTCCGTCCGGATCAACACGACTTTGTTGCACAAGTGTACTTTGAATGCCTTCATCGCCAGGAAGATAGCCATCAGTTCCAGAAGGTTGATGTGCATCTTCTGTTGCTGTGTGGTCCATAGTCCCTGCCCTGTGTAATTGAGTACATGAGCTCCCCATCCCTGGAGAGATGCGTCCGCTGTCAGTATTATTTGTGGAACAGGCTCTTGGAACGTTCGGCCCTTGCAAAGGTTTTGTGGATTCCACCAATGCAGAGAGTTGTATGCCCGACCGCTCACCAACACTAGGTCTTTTAACTGTCCTTGAGTCTGATTCCATTGACGTGCCAAGCACTCCTGAAGCGGGCGCATATGTAGTCTCGCGTGCGGGACTATGAAGATGCAGGAGGCCATCATGCCTATCAACTGCATGAACACTCGCGCTGGAAGGGAGTGTTGAGGTTTGAACTTTTTTATCAGCAGTTGCATGCTGTTGATCCTCACTAAGTTTGGATGAGCTTTGGCTGCCAGAGTGTCTATGGTCGCGCTCAGATACTGCCGTACGTGGGCGGGTTGAAGATGTGACTTTGGATAATTTAGTGAGAATCCCAGACTGTGAAGAAGGTGAATGGTGCGGGATACGTGGCTGGCACACTGCTGGGCTGACTTTGCCTGAACAAGCCAGTCGTCCAGGTAAGGGAAGACGTGAATGTGCTGTCTTCTTAAGTGTGCAGCCACTGTCGCTAGACATTTGGTAAAGACCCTGGGCGCCGTTATTACCCCGAAAGGGAGTACTTTGAACTGATAATGCTGATCCTGAAGAGTGAACCTGAGATATTTTTTGTGTGACGGGTGTATGGGTATGTGGAAATACGCATCCTTTAAATCTAGTGTTGCTAGGAAGTCTCCCTGACTGAGTAACGGCAGAACCTGCTGGAGGGTGAGCATATGAAAATGCTCTGACAGAATGTATTGGTTGAGGGGGCGGAGGTCTAGTATAGGTCGTAAAGACCCATCCTTTTTTGGGATTAAGAAGTACAGAGAGTAAACCCCTGACCCCCGCTGGTCCATAGGCACGAGCTCTATGGCTCCTTTTTGCAGCATACTTAGTACTTCTTGCTGCAATAATGTCCAGTGCTCTGCGGACATAGGACGGTGTCTTGGTGGTATGTTGGGTGGATTGGATGTTAATTCCAGACAATAACCGTACTGGACAATTTCTCTGACCCACCTGTCTGTGGTGATGGATCTCCAGACTGGCAGGAACTGTTGGAGTCTCCCTCCAACCAGTGTTATGTGGGCGGGGGGCAGCGACAAGACGTCACTGTGTTGTTGTGTCCTCGTCCTCTGCCTTTGGTGCTGGATCCACGATATCCACCCCTATTGTTTTTATTATAGGTACTCTGGGTACCTCCTTTACTGTACTGCTGCTGGGACCCCTGACCTCTAGCTGCTCCTCTATTCCCGGGGCGACGAAAGGAGCCACTCCGAAACTGCTGCGACTGTAGAGCCCCCATAGATTTCGCAGTTTCAGTGTCCTTTTTAATCTTTTCCAGTGTAGTGTCAACCTCTGGGCCAAATAAAAAGTCTGGGTTGACTGGTTGATTCAAGATATTATTTTGAATCTCAGGTTTGAAGCCTGATATTCTCAGCCATGCGTGCCTCCTCAACATCACACTAGTGTTGATTGCCCTTGCTGCAGTGTCAGCTGCATCCAGTGCGCATTTGATGGACGCATTTGTAATGAGTTGTCCCTCTCTGATGAGGAGCTCCGCTCCATCTTTGTATTCATCTGGTAGGTGTTCTAGCAGTGTTTCTAGTGTATCGTAGTGTGACCTGTCGTATCGGGCCAGGAGTGCCTGAGTGTTGGCAATGCGCCAGATGTTTGCTGCTTGTGCTGCTACCCATTTGCCTGATGTTTCTAGCACTTTGGACTCCTTGTCTGGAGGAGGAGCATCACCTGTAGTCTGTGAGTTAGCTCTCTTGCGAGCATTAGAAACTACCATGCAGTCCAATGGCATTTGACCCTTGATGTACATGGGGTCTCCGGGTGCAGGTTTGTATTTCTTCTCTATTCTGGGGTTTAATACCCGTGCCCTGGTGGTTTCCTTAAAGATGTCCTTAGCATGTTTAAGAACCCCTTTTAGCATTGGTAGAGTCTTGACAGTTCTTTCTGATGTGGAGAACGTGTCTACCAAGAAATCCTCCTCCACAGAGTCAGAATGGAGTTCCACTCCGTGATTGGCAGCTGCCCTTTCAATGAGGGCGTTAAAAGCAGCAGTATCTTCAGTGGGAGATGTTTTGACATTGTAAAGATGAGTGTCAGGAGCATCTTGTGGGTCACCTTGGTCAGTAGGGTCTCCCCATGCTTGATCTGGGTCTTGCTGTTGGTCATCAGGGTCATTATCCACAGGATAAGTGGTATCACCCCCAATATAGCCCTCTCCTGCATCCTGTTCTGAGTGTGTAGGAGAAAAGGATGGTGGTTCCTGATGATAGGTGTGGAATGTTTCTACAAGCACTGGCGTCGAACCTGAAGCCAGTTTCCTTTTTAGTGGAATCTTGTAGGAGTCCAAAGCCTTCTCTGGAATAATTCTCCGCTTACGGAACAACAGCCTACCAGTGTCGGCGTCGATAAACTGGTCCCGCGAGTCCTCGACATTGGTTCTTTCCGTGGACACTGTTCGTGTGTGTTCGAGACTCCTCCGAAGTTCGAACATTTTCGGTGCCCCGGGTGGCGGCAATCCAAACTTGATCGGTGCCGGCGCCGAGTGAGCTTTAGCGACTTTGTGTGGTTCGGTCCCTGTTTTTGGTTCGAGGGTTGCCCGTTCCCTGATGCGCTGTAGGGACTCCGACACCTGTTGCAACGTGAATGCAGACAGTGCTTTAGAACCGATAGGCTCTTTGGAGACAGGCCTCGATGCGGTCTCCGGTGTCTTCACAGCCTTCGGGTGTTCGATCCGAAGTTTGGGATCGACGACTGGTTGATTCGATATCTTGGCAGCCGCCGCACTCTTCGGTGTCAACGTAGTCGGATCGACCCCCGTGACCTTGGTGGTCGGTGCTCCAACCTTCGGCGCCATAGGCCGTTGCGTCTTCTCGGGACCGAAGGCCTTCTTCTGTGTCTCGGTGCCGAAGCCCTTTTTTGTCTTCTCGGTACCGAAGTCCTTCTTTGTTTGGTCGGCTCAGACGTCCCTTTTCTGTGTCGACGGATTGGAGGGCTTCGATCCGACCTGAACCAGTTGCACTTTCGGTTTCGATTTGACCGGTGCTGGTTTTGGTTTCACTGAATCGAATCCAGTCTTTTTTGATATCGTTGGCTCTTTTGAAATGTTCGAAGCCGGGCCTTCAGGCGGGGCTGTAGAACGATCCGACCGATCTTGGGTAAGGCCCGCAGGCGATCCCTCGACCTGAGCCTTGTCAAGACTGTGTCCTTCGGCCTCCGCATCGACGGATTGGCCTAGCTCCTCGCCCGAGCTATCTTCCTCGGCCCCAAGGGCCTCATCGTCGTCTCCTACCTCATCGACGTCTTCGTCCTCGAAGATCACCTCATCATCGTCGTCAGATTGGGATTCATGCTCCGAAGCATTGCTCGAGTCTATCTCTTCGACGCTCTCGACTTCCTCATCCTCGGTGCCGAATATGTTAACCGGGGTAGGCGCCGATTGTTTGGCCTCCAATCTAGCGCCCGTCGATTCCTTAGTGTCTTCTTTGACCGGAACCGTGCGCAGGCCATACACCTTGACTCATTATGATCCGGTGATAAGCATTTGTTACACACCGGATGGACATCGATGTGTGGATATTTCGCGTGACATAAAGGACATCTCTTGAAGGGAGTCCTCGATTCCATCCTCGAACGTCGATCGATGTTCGGACCGAGACTAGGTCCGAGAAGTGTGAATAAGTATAATAGTCTGTCGATACCGAACGCAAACAGTACCGACGATACCTAAAGGCTTTTGCCTTAAATAAAGTTTTCCTAACTTGAGCTAAGATAAGCACATCCGAACCCAATGGCGGAAAAAAACAATCTGAGGATGGAGAGGATGCCCATGCGCACTGTAGTCCAGGGGAGGAGCCACCTATCTCGTGATACTTCGAAGACTCTTCCAGGACAACAATGTGCAATCATCCGGACCCAACACTAGGCAGCGATCTATGCACAGATATGAATTCAGCAGCCCACATGCCTCAAACTTTTTGATTGCACCCCAGACCTAGAAATAGCACTTATGAGCCATCCATAGTGACTCAGCACCACAACATCCTCAATCTGGCAAAAGTCTCAAACTGAGGAATCCATAGCTGTCTCAGTTAGAGTAGGCTTACTTTCCTCCCTCAAAATCATCCTTTCCTGAATTCTGTCCTCTATCAAGAAAAGGGTCTTTATCACTCCATAGTTAGGGGTCCTATCTGGCTACCACTGCCGAGACACTGGCCACCACTACAGAGACACTGGCAATAAAAAAAGCATCTGCTGCTAAAACATTGATGCGCTTCCCCAAGGAGTCTCATTTGCCCCATTCTCCATCCATGGGGAAATATGGAGGGTGTTGCAGGACTGCGATCTGCATTTAGCAGCTGTGGAAACTATTGAATTAGCTTAATTTTGATGTAGGATGCGGACAGGAGCAGACTCAGTAGCTACATTTCTTTCCGATGCACAATAAATTTACAGTTGCAGTAAATTGACTTTTTCTTTATTAAAAGAACTTCTTCCCAAACGTGATCATGGATGGGAATTGTTCTAACAGTTCAGTGAGACTGCCCCTTGAAATCAAAAAGAAAAACAACTTTTCCATAGTGGGCACAGGCACGCTGAATCTCTGAGCTGCCTCTACTACCAGATCGGTGGTACGTGCCAATGTATCTGTATAAATAACTAGGAAAAGGGTCCGGACTTGCTGCAATGTGAGCAACAAACCGGTCCCATTCCACATCTTTGTTGTGGAAGCTTGCACTGAGGCCAGCAGCACCCTCTGCATTTTCATTCTTATCATAATAATCACCTGACTATTGTATGCTTATTGCTCTTATCAATAGACACTACTTGAAGATGCAGCATCCTTATCAATAGGAACATTTTCATGCAGCACTTTTGGGAAAGACTGCAGAGAAGCTGGGTTGAAAGGCCTAGAGGATTGAACAGGCGTAGCGCGCTGAGCTGGAGGAGTCGGAGGATTAGGCATGGGACAGAAGACTGTGGAATTGACACAAACTGCAGTTGCAAAGTTTGATAAAATGTGTATCACCCAACTAATAGGCCTTTCTTTGTAACTAACTTATGACCCACCTTTTGCCATTCTTGTTACTATCAAAGACCACAAATATTTACACCCAATATTTCCCAAATTGTCATGATCATATATTTATCACAGTTAATTGTTTAGTGGCTAGTCTTTTCTTCTTGATCTTACAAAAAAACAAAGCATATTCTAATAGGATTCCTATCTCCCAGTGTAGCGCAGTAGGCTAAGCGCCATCTTCAGAGAGCTGCAGGTTAAAGGAATGCTATGACCTTTTTCAAATTTACTGAATGTAATGGCACACTGCATTTCGGATATTGACTTTCAAAGGTTCCCATCCTCACAATAGGGAATGAATCAAGCATATGAGCCTATGAAAGATCCAGTGCTGGATAAAAATGATTTCACAGAATGGTAACTACGATTAGGAATCAGGGGACAATCCTTACCTGATAAATAAAAACTTTCTGATTACAGTATAGGAACAGGCAGTATGATCAGCACTGTTACCATCATGTCTAACAACAACCTAGCAGATTAACCCCACGGATATGTGCGGTAGCCATTTGTAACCCTTTGCTCTCTAATAGCCATAATTGGTTTTATGCAGTCTGAGAATTGTGGCATAGATCGGGTACTTTTATTTGCTGCATACCGGTAGTACTTTAGTTTAAGTTCTGCTTTCTCTCTTTTTCATATAGTTTTTTTTGTCGAATTTTTGTATTAATAATATTTATAATGGATACATACACAGTTTAATATGCACATCAATTTAATACAGCAGTATTAGGTAGGAGATACATATTTGGTTCAGGAACCTGCTGGGTATTACTGTTGATGACCATAACTAAGGATGAGGAGCCCAGTCACCCAACTACAATTTAAGCCAGAGTAGCTTTGTACAACAGAGCAATTGAGCTACTACCATGGCCACTTAGGTAGCACCAGGAAGGGTAGGAGTTCAGACAGGTGGGCTATAACACTGACATCAGAATATTAAGGATTCTTTGTGTATAAATATCTTGAAAGCAAAAACATTGAGTAGACAAAATGAACACAATATTTTCAAATATCTACCTACCTTTGTGCAATTTTCACAGACAACATCTTTTACAGATTCAGAAGAAATAAAATGTTGGAGACAGTGATCCAGTGTCAACGGACGACCCTGCAAGTAGAAACATCATTTTACAGCACAGAAACATATAGTGCAACATAACTGGTAAAACACATTTGTATATTTATGAGCACCACTACAGCTTTGTCAGCATGTTCATCATTGATCATTTTGAATCACTAAGTGTATTAGTTTATAAAGCTTAAAAAAAGACATCTACCTGTAGCTCAACTTTCCTTTAACTTGCCGATTTGCAGTTGTTTCTCAATGTACCATACCGGCATCTTTCAACATGACGTCCGTGCACCTTAGATCTGAAAATCCCCGCAGTGCTTGCTTTTGCCAGGCTCTGCAACCCACCCGCTATGGGTGGCCAACCTCAACAGCGCACAGCTTTCAGATATGCGCATCAGGGTGGGCTGCAGGTCCTAGTTTGCGAGTCAAGCCCCGAGACCCACTCTACATGGGTGGGTAGCCACTCAAAGGAAATGCGCAACATGAAAGCTTTCAAATAAGCACTGTGGTCCCTGTTTAAGTGTCTGTTTACTCGATAGAGAGAACTTGTAGGTGTTCCTCTGGAGAGCAGATTATATTTTTGCATTTTCTGCAATATAAAGGCACACATGGTCATCCCTGTATCAGACTTCTACTTGTTTTTGAAGAACATTAGAAAAAACTCCTTTGTCTTCCTGCTTCTGACACTGGTGCTTCATGTCCGCAAGAAAACCTAATTTGGGACTAAAGCATGAGGTGCTTGATCATGCCAATGTCCCAAATAAGTATAGGCTTGGATGTTGGATTTTCAGCACTTGGTGGAATAATGTGCAAATCCAGGCAAAGGACTATTCATTGGTGTCCGCAGCTTATTAAGTTGTTGGAACCTCAACATCTTTCTCAGCTAGTGGGGGAACTCCTGTGTTGCAGCTTTGCTCTCTTTTCACATTAGTTGTTCACTTTGTTAGACATCTTCCTTTTTATGGCAAAGGATGCAACTATTCTAAAACGGTTCTGTTCTGCACAGAGAGGAACTCAAAATGGTGTCTTATAAAGAGTGGGCTGCTAGTATAACTAGTATGGCCAGGGCAGCCCTGTAGGTAGGCATGGTGGAGTTGGTCACGGGGCTGGTGACCACCCACTGCTCCATAAGGTCATAGACAGTGCACAGCAGGGAATGAAAAAAGTACATCATAGAAACACATTGAATTTCACTGAAAAAAACTTAAACAGTGACTTATGTTTGAGTCTCGAATGCGCGTAATCACTGAAATTCAGCAGTAGCGTGGAGGAATGCACACAACCCATGGCATAACTCACTATGGTTTAAGCCTGAGTAACTTTGTGCAACAGAGCCATTAAGCTATTGAGGGATCAGCCTGACCTACCTGCCTGTATTGACAAAACACATACAATTTAACTGCAGTTAACTGGAGAAGAAAATAACTGTGACTTAGATGGATTTGGGGTACATGACACCACATTTGTCACACAACCTCGAGTTATACTTCGGGGCACCACAGACGGATCCTGTGGGTATCTAAAATGCATCTGTGCACTGCAAGTTCAACAAGGTTTAAAGCCTTAATTCTTTGCAGGGATGCCCCTGGCCACAGCACTCCAGGAATTTTAGAGAAAATGGTAAAATATGAAAAGAAAACAAAGAGGAGCTGCAGATTCGCGTTGCAGTTTGCGAAAAAGGAAACGGACGTCAGTGGCCAAAGGTATGCAATGTATCTATCCAGTGACCTCACTCCTGCATTGCTTCCAGTGCTGAGATGGAGCCAGCACCCCTTCAGGCTTTTGAGAGCTACGAAACGTTTCCGTATCCAGTCCACACGGGTGGCGTCTCTTGATTTTGGGGGGCCCCACAACGAAGTACGTGGTCATCATGTGGTTTTACGGTCTTGTATGGATCAAATGATCTCCTTAATTTCTCTCTAATGTCCAAAGCCTCCGAAACTGATGTCTGCAGTTAGCCCTGTCTTCCTTGGTGTACTTGTGTCTCCAAGAGTAAGTGGGTGAGCAGTCAAGACTTTAAGAGTAATTAGAATTTTTAGGAGCAGGTACTTAGAACAATAAATACACCAAATAATGTTTAATCTAAAATAAGTACCAAACATACTCACACACTTTCATAAAGAAATCTAAACCAGACACTGCCCATTGTTACATTAATTAACAGTCAATAAGGGGGGAGGGGGGGGGGGGGTAGAGTCAGAGTGGGAAGGGTAACAAAGGGTAACCTCAACAGCGCACAGCTTTCAGATATGCGCATCAGGGTGGGCTGCAGGTCCTAGTTTGCGAGTCAAGCCCCGAGACCCACTCTACATGGGTGGGTAGCCACTCAAAGGAAATGCGCAACATGAAAGCTTTCAAATAAGCACTGTGGTCCCTGTTTAAGTGTCTGTTTACTCGATAGAGAGAACTTGTAGGTGTTCCTCTGGAGAGCAGATTATATTTTTGCATTTTCTGCAATATAAAGGCACACATGGTCATCCCTGTATCAGACTTCTACTTGTTTTTGAAGAACATTAGAAAAAACTCCTTTGTCTTCCTGCTTCTGACACTGGTGCTTCATGTCCGCAAGAAAACCTAATTTGGGACTAAAGCATGAGGTGCTTGATCATGCCAATGTCCCAAATAAGTATAGGCTTGGATGTTGGATTTTCAGCGCTTGGTGGAATAATGTGCAAATCCAGGCGAAGGACTATTCATTGGTGTCCGCAGCTTATTAAGTTGTTGGAACCTCAACATCTTTCTCAGCTAGTGGGGGAACTCCTGTGTTGCAGCTTTGCTCTCTTTTCACATTAGTTGTTCACTTTGTTAGACATCTTCCTTTTTATGGCAAAGGATGCAACTATTCTAAAACGGTTCTGTTCTGCACAGAGAGGAACTCAAAATGGTGTCTTATAAAGAGTGGGCTGCTAGTATAACTAGTATGGCCAGGGCAGCCCTGTAGGTAGGCATGGTGGAGTTGGTCACGGGGCTGGTGACCACCCACTGCTCCATAAGGTCATAGACGGTGCACAGCAGGGAATGAAAAAAGTACATCATAGAAACACATTGAATTTCACTGAAAAAAACTTAAACAGTGACTTATGTTTGAGTCTCGAATGCGCGTAATCACTGAAATTCAGCAGTAGCGTGGAGGAATGCACACAACCCATGGCATAACTCACTATGGTTTAAGCCTGAGTAACTTTGTGCAACAGAGCCATTAAGCTATTGAGGGATCAGCCTGACCTACCTGCCTGTATTGACAAAACACATACAATTTAACTGCAGTTAACTGGAGAAGAAAATAACTGTGACTTAGATGGATTTGGGGTACATGACACCACATTTGTCACACAACCTCGAGTTATACTTCGGGGCACCACAGACGGATCCTGTGGGTATCTAAAATGCATCTGTGCACTGCAAGTTCAACAAGGTTTAAAGCCTTAATTCTTTGCAGGGATGCCCCTGGCCACAGCACTCCAGGAATTTTAGAGAAAATGGTAAAATATGAAAAGAAAACAAAGAGGAGCTGCAGATTCGCGTTGCAGTTTGCGAAAAAGGAAACGGACGTCAGTGGCCAAAGGTATGCAATGTATCTATCCAGTGACCTCACTCCTGCATTGCTTCCAGTGCTGAGATGGAGCCAGCACCCCTTCAGGCTTTTGAGAGCTACGAAACGTTTCCGTATCCAGTCCACACGGGTGGCGTCTCTTGATTTTGGGGGGCCCCACAACGAAGTACGTGGTCATCATGTGGTTTTACGGTCTTGTATGGATCAAATGATCTCCTTAATTTCTCTCTAATGTCCAAAGCCTCCGAAACTGATGTCTGCAGTTAGCCCTGTCTTCCTTGGTGTACTTGTGTCTCCAAGAGTAAGTGGGTGAGCAGTCAAGACTTTAAGAGTAATTAGAATTTTTAGGAGCAGGTACTTAGAACAATAAATACACCAAATAATGTTTAATCTAAAATAAGTACCAAACATACTCACACACTTTCATAAAGAAATCTAAACCAGACACTGCCCATTGTTACATTAATTAACAGTCAATAAGGGGGGAGGGGGGGGGGTAGAGTCAGAGTGGGAAGGGTAACAAAGGGTAACCTCAACAGCGCACAGCTTTCAGATATGCGCATCAGGGTGGGCTGCAGGTCCTAGTTTGCGAGTCAAGCCCCGAGACCCACTCTACATGGGTGGGTAGCCACTCAAAGGAAATGCGCAACATGAAAGCTTTCAAATAAGCACTGTGGTCCCTGTTTAAGTGTCTGTTTACTCGATAGAGAGAACTTGTAGGTGTTCCTCTGGAGAGCAGATTATATTTTTGCATTTTCTGCAATATAAAGGCACACATGGTCATCCCTGTATCAGACTTCTACTTGTTTTTGAAGAACATTAGAAAAAACTCCTTTGTCTTCCTGCTTCTGACACTGGTGCTTCATGTCCGCAAGAAAACCTAATTTGGGACTAAAGCATGAGGTGCTTGATCATGCCAATGTCCCAAATAAGTATAGGCTTGGATGTTGGATTTTCAGCGCTTGGTGGAATAATGTGCAAATCCAGGCGAAGGACTATTCATTGGTGTCCGCAGCTTATTAAGTTGTTGGAACCTCAACATCTTTCTCAGCTAGTGGGGGAACTCCTGTGTTGCAGCTTTGCTCTCTTTTCACATTAGTTGTTCACTTTGTTAGACATCTTCCTTTTTATGGCAAAGGATGCAACTATTCTAAAACGGTTCTGTTCTGCACAGAGAGGAACTCAAAATGGTGTCTTATAAAGAGTGGGCTGCTAGTATAACTAGTATGGCCAGGGCAGCCCTGTAGGTAGGCATGGTGGAGTTGGTCACGGGGCTGGTGACCACCCACTGCTCCATAAGGTCATAGACGGTGCACAGCAGGGAATGAAAAAAGTACATCATAGAAACACATTGAATTTCACTGAAAAAAACTTAAACAGTGACTTATGTTTGAGTCTCGAATGCGCGTAATCACTGAAATTCAGCAGTAGCGTGGAGGAATGCACACAGCCCATGGCATAACTCACTATGGTTTAAGCCTGAGTAACTTTGTGCAACAGAGCCATTAAGCTATTGAGGGATCAGCCTGACCTACCTGCCTGTATTGACAAAACACATACAATTTAACTGCAGTTAACTGGAGAAGAAAATAACTGTGACTTAGATGGATTTGGGGTACATGACACCACATTTGTCACACAACCTCGAGTTATACTTCGGGGCACCACAGACGGATCCTGTGGGTATCTAAAATGCATCTGTGCACTGCAAGTTCAACAAGGTTTAAAGCCTTAATTCTTTGCAGGGATGCCCCTGGCCACAGCACTCCAGGAATTTTAGAGAAAATGGTAAAATATGAAAAGAAAACAAAGAGGAGCTGCAGATTTGCGTTGCAGTTTGCGAAAAAGGGAACGGACGTCAGTGGCCAAAGGTATGCAATGTATCTATCCAGTGACCTCACTCCTGCATTGCTTCCAGTGCTGAGATGGAGCCAGCACCCCTTCAGGCTTTTGAGAGCTACGAAACGTTTCCGTATCCAGTCCACACGGGTGGCGTCTCTTGATTTTGGGGGGCCCCACAACGAAGTACGTGGTCATCATGTGGTTTTACGGTCTTGTATGGATCAAATGATCTCCTTAATTTCTCTCTAATGTCCAAAGCCTCCGAAACTGATGTCTGCAGTTAGCCCTGTCTTCCTTGGTGTACTTGTGTCTCCAAGAGTAAGTGGGTGAGCAGTCAAGACTTTAAGAGTAATTAGAATTTTTAGGAGCAGGTACTTAGAACAATAAATACACCAAATAATGTTTAATCTAAAATAAGTACCAAACATACTCACACACTTTCATAAAGAAATCTAAACCAGACACTGCCCATTGTTACATTAATTAACAGTCAATAAGGGGGGCGGGGGGGGGGGGGGTAGAGTCAGAGTGGGAAGGGTAACAAAGTGATGATAGTTGTTGCATTTTTCTCCTTTTTAGAGCACAAGCTCCTGGCTGGATGGACAGATGTAGACAATAGTTTGGGTATTCTAAGCAATATAAAATACCGTTAAACCTAAAATACCAACAAAACAAAACCTGAAGGACCCAGCACCTTCACTGGCTTGCCTTTAGTCTAACATGTTTAAATCACTATAGAAGTGCTAAAATTACGTATTCAGTCTTTAGGCACAAAATTCTTTTATGGTCAGCAATTGTGAGCACCTGGAAAAACATAGCTTTAATCAGATTCTTGGAGATCTGGATATGCTCTAAAGGTAAACTACAGTAAGAACAAGTTACTTACCTTCGGTAACGATGTATCTGTAAGAAACATTAGTTAGTTAGATTCCTCACCTTACCTTAGAATATCCCCAGGCGTCAGACTGGATCCGGAAGATTTTTCGTCAGCAATACCCCTTGCGCGTCGCTAGGCGTCGTCTGCGGCTCCGCGTCCGTCGTCGGCGTCGTGCGCCGGGATGACGTCGTCGGAGTACTTAGACGCCGCCCTCGCGCGCTGACGTCAGTTCTTGTACATAGCCTTCCGCGCCAGGAACGCAGAGCCATGCAAAGACCGACACTGGTGCCAAAAATACAATCTAGGGGCCTGAAAGGACAACCTTAACCCTAGATGTCAGTTCGCAGAACGGGGAGGATGGGTGGGTCGGTGAGGAATCTAACTAACTAATGTTTCTTACAGATACATCGTTACCGAAGGTAAGTAACTTGTTCATCTGAAAGAAACACGTTAGTTAGATTCCTCACCTTAGAATAGATACCCAAGCAATACCATCCCCGGTGGTGGGTCTGCGAACCAAGATCACACCAGAAAGTCCTGGAGGACAGAACGGCCAAAGAAGCCATCCCTCCGGACTTGGCTGTCAAGGCAATAATGCCTGGCAAACGTGTGTAGCGAAGCCCACGTCGCCGCCTGACAGATGTCCTGCAAAGGGACTCCCCGTCCCAAGGCAGTAGTAGCCGCCGTGGCCCGAGTAGAATGGGCGCGCAGCCCAGCAGGAGGGTCCTTTTTAGCCAAGGAATAGCAAATTTTTATACACAAAACGACCCACCGAGAGATGGTCCGTTTGTGCACAGCTTTCCCCTTCTTAGCGCCCACGTACCCAACAAAAAGCTGGTCGTCCACCCGGAACTGTTTTGTGCGGTCCAGATAAAAGGAGAGCGCACGTTTTGGGTCCAGACGGTGGAGCCTCTCTTCCTCTTTGGAAGGATGCGGAGGCGGAAAGAAGGTGGGCAAGGTGACAGACTGCCCAAGGTGAAATGGAGTCACCACTTTAGGAAGAAAGGAGGGACGAGGCCGAAGGACAACCTTGTCCGGATGAACAGACAGAAAAGGAGGCTTTGAAGATAAAGCCTGGAGCTCACTCACCCGTCTAGCCGAGGTGATGGCTACCAGAAAAGCAGTCTTAAGAGTCAGAAGACGAAGAGGGCAATTGTGAAGAGGCTCGAAGGGAGCGCACATCAAGAATGTCAAGACCAGATTCAAGTCCCACTGAGGCATTACAAAAGGGACCGGAGGGAACGTATGTGTAATGCCTTTGAGAAAGCGTGTAACCACAGGGGACTTGAAAAGAGAAGGCTGATCAGGAAGCCGCAAGAAGGCGGAGATGGCAGCAAGATAACCTTTCAGGGTGCCCAGGGCAGAGCCCTGCCGGGCCAGAGAAAGAAGAAAGAGGAGAACCTCAGAAAGAGGGGCGGAAAGGGGATCCACAGCCTTTGCTGTGCACCATGCCACAAATTTGTTCCACCGGCAGGCGTATACCGACTTTGTGGAGGGACGCCTGGCTGCCAGAATGATATCACAGACTTCAGGAGGCAAGTCAAATGGCATCAACTGCCGCCGCTCAATCTCCACGCATGGAGGTGGAGGCTGGACAGGTTCGGGTGGAGGACCGTCCCCTGCTGCTGCGACAGAAGATCCTCCCGAAGGGGCAGACGAATCGGGGGATCGGTCAACATACTGAGTAGCTCGGGATACCAGTATCTTCGTGCCCAATCCGGAGCCACCAAGATGACTTGGGCCCGGTCGTGCCTGATCTTCTTCAGCACTCTGGGCAGAAGTGGTATAGGCGGAAAGGCGTACAACAGACCGCAACTCCACTCGTGACGAAAAGCGTCGCCGAGCGAGTGCCGCCTTGGAAATTCCAACGCGCAGAACTGCTGACATTGCGCGTTCTCTTCGGTGGCGAATAGATCTAACCAAGGCTCTCCCCACTGCTGAAAGAGGCCTTGCGCCACTTCGGAGTTCAGACGCCATTCGTGATCCATCATGCACCGGCGGCTGAGTTCGTCTGCTCTGGCGTTCAGAGAGCCCGCCAGATGTTGAACCACCAGGGTGACGCCCTGGTGTTCCAGCCATGTCCAGAGGCGCAGAGCCTCCTGACAAAGGGTCCACGACCCCACCCCGCCCTGTTTGTTGCAATACCACATGGCGGTGGTGTTGTCCGTGAACACCTGCACGACACTTCCCCTGACAGAGGGAAGGAAGGCTTTCAGTGCAAGCCGGATCGCTCTCAACTCCAACAGGTTGATGTGGAGACGAGACTCCGCCGGAGACCAGAGGCCTCTGATCTCCGCCTCTCCCATATGGCCACCCCATCCCAGGAGGGACGCATCCGTCACCACGACATGCTCCGGTTGGGGAAGGGAGAGGCTCTTGCCCTTGACCCACTCGCGGTCCGTGAGCCACCACTGCAACTGTTGTGCAGTGCCCTCCGAGATCAAGACATGGTCGGACAGGTTGCCGTGATGCTGGGCCCACTGAAACTTCAGGTCCCACTGCAGAGCCCGCATGCGCCGCCTGGCGTGATGCACTAGTAGGATGCAGGAGGCCATCAGCCCCAGAAGCCGCAACACTAGCCTGACCGAAACCCGGGATAGAGGCCGAAAGATGAGAATCAGGGCCCGTATATCCCGGACCCGCTGTTCCGGTGGATGGACCCGGAACTGCGCCGAATCGAGAACCGCTCCGATGAAGAGGAGCTTCTGAGAGGGACTCAGGTGTGACTTCGGCACGTTGATGGAAAACCCCAGCAAATGCAGGAGATCCGCCGTAGTCTGGAGGTGGGAGACGACTGCCTGGGGCGAGCCCGCCTTCAACAACCAGTCGTCGAGATAGGGGAAGACTGGAACCCCTGATCTGCGCAGATGAGCTGCGACCACCGCCATCACTTTCGTGAACACCCGAGGGGCACTGGTGAGGCCGAAGGGGAGCACGGTAAACTGAAAGTGCTCTTGGCCCACCGTGAACCGCAGGTAACGCCGGTGGGCCGGCAGGACGGGGATGTGGAAATATGCGTCCTGCAAGTCCAACGCTACCATCCAGTCTCCAGGGTCTAGGGCAGCTAAAACCTGAGCCAACGTTAGCATCTTGAACCTTTCCTTTCGGAGGAAGGCATTGACGTTCCGGAGGTCCAAGATAGGGCGTAGGCCCCCCTTGCCCTTCTTGGGAACCAGAAAGTAGTGGGAATAACAACCACGACCTACTTCTGGACTCGGAACGCGCTCGACGGCCCCCTTGGCCAAGAGAGCCGAAACTTCCTCGCGGAGAAGATTCAAATGATCCCCCGAGATACGGTGGTGCTGCGGTGGCATGGCTGGAGGGGTCGTCTCGAAGGGGAGGGAGTAGCCCCTTCGGACGATTTGCAGCACCCACCTGTCCGATGTTATGGACCGCCAGTGGAGCAGGTGATGGCGAACTCTGCCGCCCACTGGCGTGGTATGGGCCTGAAAGCTCGGACTAGGAGGGCTTTGAGGCGGATGCTGCAGGGGTGGAAGTGGGCTGACCACGTCGGCCTCCATTTCCGCCACGGCGGAAGCCACGTCCACGACCGCGCGCAGGTTGGTTCTGCGGCTGGTGGCTTTGCGGACGTGAGGAGGCGCCCCTTCCTTGGCCACGAAAGGGGCGAAAAGCGGAGGTGTGCGCCCGCGGAGCCGAGAGGCCCAAGGACTTGGCCGTAGCCCGGGAGTCCTTAAAGCGGTTCAGCGCACTGTCCGCCTTCTCACCAAACAGGCGAGTGCCATCAAAGGGCATGTCCATGAGGGTGGTCTGGACATCCCCGGAAAATGACGTGGACCGCATCCAGGCGTGGCGGCGGAGCGCCACCGTGGTTGAAATCGCCCGACCCAGCGAGTCCGTGGTGTCAAGCCCACAGCGTATGGCGTGCCGTGCTGCATCCCTCCCATCGGCCAAAGCCTGGGTAAGACGCGTCCGGACCTCCTCCGGACACAGGGGCAGCACGTCCTCCACCGTATCCCACAGGGAATGGGAATAACGGTCCAAGAGACAGGCGGTATTTAAGGACCGCAGGCCCAAACTAAGGGACGAGAACAGTTTCTTGCCAAACTGCTCGAGTCTCTTGGAATCCCGGTCCGGCGGAGCGGTCGGGAAGGAGGATTGGGAGGTAGAGGCCTGGATAACCAGACTCTCGGGGGTGGGGTGTTGGGACAGGAAACTGGGGTCGCCCGGAGCAGGGCGGTGGCGCCTGGCAACGTTCCTATCCACAGGAGGAACTGTGGAGGGCTTGGACCAGGTGCCCTGCAGAACGTCAGTGAGGGCCTCGTTGAACGGCAGCAGAGGCTCAGTGGAGCTTGCTGAGGTTTGAAGCACCTCAGTGAGGATGTTAGTCCTCACAGCCACGGCAGGCAACTCGAGCCCAAGGGCCTCGGCCGCCTTGCGCAGCACCACAGAAAATGCTGCACCCTCCTCCGAAGCCACGGTCGGAGGAGAAGTGAATCCAGTGTCTGGCGAGGTGTCCAGCCCACTGGCCTCCCCCAGTTCATCTGCCCAGTCCTGAGAAAGCTGTGACTGAACAGCCAGAGGGTCCTCGAACCCCTCCCAGTCGCCCCCTCCTTCCGATTCCTGATAAACAGGAGGAATGATCGGAACCGGACTGTAGAGATGGTAGGACTCAAGCGGCGTCGGATGCGGCGTCGGTCGACGCCGCACCGGCGCCGGGTCCGGATGAGGGCTAAACTGGGGTGTCGGCGTCAAAGGCGTCGGCGGCGCCGGTGACGGCGTCGGTGGTTCAGGCGTCGGCGCCGGTGGAGGAGTGACTAGGTCAACCGGCGTCGACTGGGGCCCAGGCATGGGCCCCGCGGGGACCTGCGGCGTCGAGACCGGAGTCGTCGACGGCGCCGGGGCCGGAGCCGCCGGCACGCGAGGTCGCCCAGTCGAGTCCGCGGGGCCCGAAGGCGCGCCAGCGGGCGTCGACGGCGGGGCCAGGCTCCTCATGGCCGAGAGGAAGGCACTGATCTCCGCCGGCGCCGCGTCAGTCCCAGGGACCGGAAGGTATGGGGGCGGACGCGGCACCTGCGGCTCCGCCGGAGCCGCGGGGGTGGAACCACCCTGACCCTCGGCCGAGTCGCGCGACCGGCGAGGGGAGTCCGAAGAGCGATGTCGCCTCTTGGACTTCTTTGAGCGTTTGGACTTACCCGACGACTTGGAGCCGGACGATCGATGGCGTCGGCTAGGGCTCCGCGAGCGATCCTTGGACCTCCTCCTGGACCGGGATCGCGCACGACGCGGAGCCGAGTGGCGAAGCTCGAGAAGCTTGCGGGACCGCTCCCGCCTAGCCTTCGAAGTCAGGGCCTGACAGTCGTTGCACGACTCCGCGTCGTGGTCGGGGCCTAAGCAGTAGAGGCACCGGCGGTGGTGATCGGTCACCGACATCAGTCGATGACAATCCTCGCAAGCCTTGAACCCAGGCATCCTACCGGCACCAGATGTCGACAGACAAGGATCAAAAATGATCAAAAAAGATTTAGTCAAAAAAGACTAAAAGGGGTAGCTCTCCCGGATCTGCGCTTACTGGCGCGGAAAAAAGAAGAACTGACGTCAGCGCGCGAGGGCGGCGTCTAAGTACTCCGACGACGTCATCCCGGCGCACGACGCCGACGACGGACGCGGAGCCGCAGACGACGCCTAGCGACGCGCAAGGGGTATTGCTGACGAAAAATCTTCCGGATCCAGTCTGACGCCTGGGGATATTCTAAGGTAAGGTGAGGAATCTAACTAACGTGTTTCTTTCAGATTCAATGAACACTAACATTTATCTCGGACGTCTGGCTATTAGATAGTAAAGGAGGGGTTTGACCAGCCAGCAAGTTGAGCTAAAACTGTGGAGGTCCTCCCAAAACGGATCCAAACCTGTACTAAAGTAAAATACTGATTAAATGGGCACTGTGGAACTTTCTCAAGCTCTCCAGAATCCCAGTATTGGTAAAAGAAAGTGGTGAGGGAACAAGAACCGGTTGCTTGTTAACAACTGACCACCGTCCCAAGGTTGTCTGGGGATGCTCAGTGTAAATGGTACTTCGCGATCAGCACCTACAAATGATGGTCAATTCAACCGGCTTCTATCTTGGTTCTCAACATCAGAGATCTTTCTGCATCAGAAGAACCCCACATGACCAAGTTCTCCCAAAAGAGCAGAGAATTACCTTATTTTTTGGGTTCTGCTAAATTTTCAGCCTTTGCAATTTGGACACTAACTCACAGGACCTGAATATAATTATGTCAGGCTGGAATAGCAAATGGATGCATCACCAAATATTCAGTGGAAAGAGAGCAACTTTGAATTCCTCCCAGGTCAACAACATTCGGATACAGGAACAAAATAAGTTACATCCAACTGCCTGGTGGAAGTCAGAAGGCAATGCAATGTCACTCAGGTCACACTCCACACACAACTCGTAGTCAAGGTTAGTGTAGATCAATAAGCTAGCTAGGAATAGCCACTACCCTGGAGTTCGCCTGCACACCTCTGTTTAATCGTTTAACTAGGTCACATGTAACGCAGTCCTTTACTAATTATCAAAAGCCTGTGGTGGCTAAATCCATAGTTGTGCCTATGATCTCTCATGACACTTTGTCTCCCTCCAGGATCATAGCTTTCACTTCTTTCTACTTTTCCACTGACAGATGTTCCAGAATGGAGTTCAGATCAGACCACATTTGCCTGTTATACCTTCAGAATATGGCTAAAGCATAGGACGCTCTGACAGCTGTGGCCACCATAGCCAAAACTCATTTCCCACATTAACCAGTCTCATTCCCTCCTTATCAGGGGATGCAGAACAAGGGGTAGAAGAGTTTTACCATATTTTGAGCTGCCTGCATGAGCACTAAGTTAGGTTCAGGATGACCTATGAGGCATGCTGGAGAATTCTCAGGGGCTCTATATTTTAAGTTCAAGTGGAGAATGGCAGTCACTTGCTACAGTTGGGTTTTACATACCCTCTGCCCATACGGACCCTCTTGTTGCTTCTTTGACGTTGTATAAAAAGCAATCAGTAGATCCAAGAGCCAATAGTAGGACAGAAGGTCAAGTTGATGCCGTCTCTAGCAGTGCAAGAAAACCTCCACTATCGCTCGTAGTGATTTTGCCAGAGGTGGGGTAGACGGGGAAGATCTAGAGGTGACAATCATTCCATTCATTGAGTAGACAGCCAAGGTAAGGGTTTTAGTGCACAGGAAGTAATGGTGCTCAGCAAATTTACCTTCTGTGTAAATGAGTGAACTGGTGGATATGGTGCTAACCAGGAAGGGTAGACCGTTGTAACCCCTTGATGTGTGTAGGGAGGACCCTACAGCAAAACAGTATAGCTATATCCTGGGCACACATACATAATAAAACAAGTTTATACAAGAGTTGACGTAAACATATGTACAGAGTTATTGAGTTTATGCTGTATATTCTTTTATTGTGGTGAAGACGCAACCAGCCAACACGTGTTTCGTCAGGGAAAAGTAGTCCCACGACTTCTTCAGGGCTGTGGAGAGTTGCGTGAACTCAGTGAAGTCCCCAAGCCGGTGATAATTCCAACCCGGACGAGTAAGAGTATAGATTGTAGGATTTCAGGAAAGAAGGGAGTAAATCGTCTGGAAAGATTCTCAGTGGTACATCGTATTCAGAAAGCCGGTGATAATTCCAACACGGCAGTCCTAAAACGTAATCAGTGGTGAAACGTAAATGTCCTATGATGATCTTTGTTAAAGTATCCAATCCAAAGGTGCCGCGAGTAAGCAATCTATTGTATTCGACTCAATATCAATTATAGTTATTGGGAGTGAATGTCTCCCAGCGTTACGAATATAGGTCAAAACGAAGGAAATGTCGGGGCTGAACACGTGTGTGTGTTCCCCATGTCCTTTTGAGTATCAAAGAAGCAGCACGTCCTGTCTGCACCGATTCCGTCGTAGGTTTGTAATGCCGTTCCTGGATCTCAACGTCAGACTGAATAATGCCCAGTTGAGTACCACTCTCTATAAGAAACCTACTGACAGGAATAGTCTGTTACTATACCTGGCAGCGCCGGGACGCCTCTTTGCTGAGGCAGCTGTGCGCTATATAAACTCAGATAACATAACATAACATATACAGTAGCCACCACACGAGAGCCCTCAAAGATAATCTGCCGTTCAGGCAGTTTCTGCGTATCAGGTGAAATTGTAGCTCCATAACAGACTACAAAACTGAGGCAAAAGCCCTATCCACCAACTTAAGACAAAGAGAGTACCCACAACGCCACATTATGAACTCAATGAAGAGAGCGAGAAACAATCACTGAGAGGCCCTGTTAGAGGTATCCCCTAAATAACCCATGGATGTTCTTACATGCGTCACCTCATTAACACCTGATTCTAACCGCATCAAAGGCATTATTAAAAAACATTGGGATATTCTGGCCACCGGGTCCCTACAATTGCCTACACCCAGGTTCTCTTACAAACGAACAAAGAATTTGAAGGACATTCTTGTGCATACAAGACCTAAGGCTCAGAGAACTAATGACCAGAGATCCCTATGGGACCTCCCACCAGTGAACCCTTGTGGCTCGTGCGCAGTGTGTCACCAAACAACATCCACCAGGGAGATCATTTTCTCTGACAACTTCACTTGGCAACTGACAAAACACACTAACTGTAACACCACCCACTGCATCTACATGGTCTTGTGCCCATGCAACCTGAGGTACATAGGCATGACCATGAGGATGATCAAAACGTGCATCACAGAGCACAAGAGCAATATCTGCTGCCAACGGGTGACGACCAAGATGTGTACACATTTTAAAGACCTGAATCACCCACCAGACACCCTCAAGTGGTTGGTACTTGAAGCCCATCCTCAGATAACACAGAGAGCTCTGTTCAGGATAGAACATAGATTGTCCACCGACCGTCAGGGATTGAATGAGGCCATTCCCTATAAAACTCCAAGCTAGCAACCCCACCAGATGTGTCTACAACTAGCTGGGGGGGTCGCATTCAACATACGACTTGGACCTCTGAACATGTGTGTTTTTACACTCTCCAACTTACTGATGCCTGCTCTGGCTCCCAAGAAGGGGCTATAACATACTAATCGTTACCTTACTAATGATACACCACAATTGAGTACATCACAACTGTTCTCACCACTCGACATGAACTAGGGTGCCCCCTATTCCCAATTGTTTGCCATCAGTGACCTCAATGGGCAAATCGGTCTTCCATGTACCACTCTAATCGGAGCTTTGATAACACATTATAAGATGGCCACCACCTTGCTTAGAGAGCCTCATCCTAGACTTTCTTTACTGACACGTTAGCGCTCCACACACTCCGGTTGCTAATTGGACGCTGGCCCCTTCCCTTACCAGGAACCGGGGAGTATATCAGCGCCTTTGTGGGGCTGTACTACACCACCCGGTTCCGGCGGTGAGGGGTAGATCATCCAACCTGGAAACACTGACTTGAGGTGAGTATGGCAGTAAAGAACTGAATCTGCGAGCAGCCTCGACACAATCTGCAGCGACGCAGACGGTGAGTGTTTGGGTAGCGAGGCAACAGACTGGAAAGGCAGACGCACGCTGCCTTTCCATGGAGCCGGCTATCCGCCTCGCCCCTCCACGAGCATGGTAACATGACACCACGCCGTCCGCTGGGTCTGAGACATTGAGGGTCGCAACCTAGCGAGTGGTGGGGGAGCCTTTGTTCTCAGTTGCTTGGGCTAACGGGAACTATACAACCCTGTAAGTGTACTTGTGCGTCTGAGCAGGCACGTCGCTGTCCCTGATTCTTACCTTTAGCATGCTTATGATTTTGGGGTTACAGGTGACTCTGTGAATCTATTGTTTTGTGCCTAATGCTCCTGATTGCCATTTTGTTTCCTTAGGACACAATAATTTTATGTGTCTCAGCCCGCCAGACACTGTTGAGGCGAGGCTACTGGAACTATTAGGTGAGTTGTGATGTCCACTATCCCTCTTGCTACTGCTAGAATACGAGATAAAGATCTTCACATTGATTGTATCTGTTTTTTACCCACAGGATTGTTTTTACCACTATTACCACAATTGTGTGACAATATTAGCCACTTCTGCACACACAATGGGTCACCACATTGTTTTATTTAGAGAGAATGATGTTGTCACTAAGCTAACGCGGTCAATGACGCCTATGTAATTTGTCTTCTTTTAGGTCGTCCTCTACATCTGTGGGTACCTTACCTACAGAGATACGTGGTAGGTAGAAAGGTCTACTTTGCCACGGTGTGTAGATAGTTTTTTGACTAGGTCCTAATGAATTGCCGCTTGATCCTCCAGACTATTAGGCAAGAAACATGTTGACCACTTAAAAGTAGAGCGTAGTTATCCTGAACCATTACTTCAGATAGTCGCCACTCTTTCTTTCTTTTTAATCAGGTGGGAAGCCATCCAGAATAAAGTTGCTCATTGGACTGCCCAACCTATTTTAAACCTCCACCACTAGACCACATTTACACCTTTTAGGCCCCTCACCCCCACTGCACCATACGGCAAGGAACAAAAGATCTCCGCCAAAGAGCCCCTCACTGGGTGCCCGTCGGGTATTGCAGTGCCGACCTGACGACGAGCAGGCCCAATGATGAAGCATGACACCTAGCTGGCTGGGTATGTGAGGCCCTAGTTCCGAATGGAGGAATCCCCCCTCCTGCCTATCACTTTAGGACTGCCTTCAGCCCTTTGTGACAACACCCTGTAGCTCTCATTACTTCTCCTGACCCGCCAAGGAACTGCATTCCTTTTTCTCTTGTATACTGACCTGGCATGTATGCTGGACCTTACTAAAAGCCCGTCCCCCCTTTTTGATTAATTGTCTTTAGACTTCACCTTAAGACATGGAGTAGCTGTCTCTGAATAAGTCTTTTGGAGACTTGACTCCTTTGCCTTGTGGTTTTCTGAAGTCCCACATGTTGAAGCATGAGGTCTAGGTGAAGACACTTCAACGCTCATGTGTTTTTTTTTCTCCAAGTCACTTAATTGTTTACTCTGAGATGATGTTTAGGTCAAACCTCTTCATGACCTCTCCTGTGTTTTTTAAAAAAAATCTTCCTTGAGGTTTCCTTTTTGGGATAGAATCTCTCTTTGGTCTTTTGAAGTCATAAAAGCAATCTAGCATCTCCGTACTTCAGTCTTCGCAGAGAAAGTGCCACAGATGTCCACTTTTTGGGCTTGTGGAAAGGGGGTAGACAATAACCCCCATGGGTTTCTGAGAACATTTTGTAGGGAAATAGGCATGAAATTGGGGCCAAATACTCCAATGTATGACCTATGTAATCCAGGGTACAGAATTGTATACCCCAGTTCTCCTTCTGGGGGGTCTTCAGAAAATAGCATTGGCTTCCCAAAAGACCCACAAGGTCTGCAGAAACTTTTTCTTAGGATAGTCTGCCATGGTAACAGCCAGGAAAATTCACCCAGATTTGAGGCAGGTTGAAGTTTTCACTAAGTGAGTTCCAAATTCTACAGAAAAAGTGAAAAACAGTGCAGAGCTCAGAAGATTCCCTTCCCACAAAGTGCGTTAAGAAATCTGAGGTATGGTGCCCTTGAGGGGAGTACTGAGCCACCTGGGCTCTGAATGATTGAATATTGGTTGTTTGCATTGATGTGGATAGGATAAAAATGAAACCCACCCAGTCATTAAAGCTGAGCTTTGGTACCACGTATTTATCAGGATACCATGAGACTCCCGCCTCGATAACAGGGATGATTCAAGTATGTCAATCTATGAAAGGTTTAACACTGGAAAAGGAAGGTTTATAGCTTTGAAAATGAAGCTGTCAGATACCACATTGGAGAGTCAGCTTTCCAGGAATTTTACTTAGAAATAGTTGGCACAATGCAAGAAACTACACATAGATGACACACATATACATGTGTGTGTATGTATGTATGGGTGTGTATGTGTGTGTATATTATATATATATAGTTAAAATGAAAGGATGTTCTAGTTAGGTGTAAATGTCAGTTAAACATACCATTTTAAACAAACAAAACCACTGAAATGCACCGTTTATATTTACCTGAAATAACTATAACTTGTGCCCTAAAGTAAATAGAACTCACACCCTCACCATGCGCATTGTTGTTATCAATGATGTCCTTTCAAATGTTGCAGTGATGTTATCCATGATACCACAGAACACGTTATGAGTAGTGTAATATGGGAGGTAATTAGCAGTGCATGTCGGAGTCTTGAGTTATATAGTTACTTTAGGGCTCTATTTATAGGTACTTAAGATAAAACTAGTGATTTCAGTGGTTTTGTTCAATTAGAAAGTTATGTTTTAACTGACATTTTCACCAACTATAATGTCCCCATTACCTTTGGGTTTCTTAGCGAATTACTAAGGTTGTCTTAAATGTAAAGTAAGAACAATTGTTACTTACCTGTAAACATGTGGTTCTCCAGTATTGGTGTCTTTCATAGATTCACATGCTTGAATATTCCCCGTCGTCGGAGTGGGAGTCCCACGGTAAATAAAATAGCAATATATATAGTCATAATATACCTAAATAATACCATAAATAGAGCTATGTAGGTGTAAAAACACCAAGAATGTACCTATATGAAATCTCCATAGGGATACATGGAGAGAGAAAAAAGACATTTGCAGTCTATCTCTGTCATTATCTTGGTCCAAACTACAACCAATCAGGCGTCAGCACCTCTCCAGAACCTTCTCCTCAGAGTTCCTGACTCAGATTTTCGTAGCACCAAAGTGTATGCATAGTTTATGAGGAGGAAAAAGCCTCTGAAGGGAGGAGGGAGGGTCGCATGTGAATCTATGAAAGACACCAATACTGGAGAACCACCTGTTTACAGGTAAGTAACAATTGTTCTTCTCCAGTATTGGGGTGTCTTTCATAGATTCACATGCTTGAATATGAATAGAATATTTATACTTGACAAGGGGAAACCCGTGAGGTAAGAAGGACCCAGGGTACTTACTAATTTGAAAAACAATAGGTCCTTCAAAAGCAATTCAACAAAAGAGAAATATAGACCACAATCGGCTCTATATATTTATACAATGCCCAGCCGGACATTGAAGTTTAATGATCCAAGGAACAGATAATATAGACATACGTGTGAATATCGAGTGGAACACAGTCCTGAGTCCTTCAACACTTAACACAGTTACATACAGTGACACAAAAACGACATTTATCAGGCTGAAAAGAGAAGCTTATTGCCGATAGCAATTACAAAGGCAAGCTTTCAAAACGGTACATTGACATGCACAATTTTTAACATGTGTGTTTAACATGCATGTTTGTACATAGGGTCGACGACGTTTCGATCTATCTAAGTAATACATAGATCATCATCAGGACTAGTAATACACAAGCCTGAGAATAAAATTCCTAGATTGTTAGCATACAGAATCGTAGCTAACAATTGGGAAGATCCAGATGGAGTACAAACCAACCAAGAAGCGGATATCAATTGGCAGGCAGCCGCTGTAACACTTGTACGTGACGGCGTGTCGGAGAAGGGATTGACCGGAGCTGCAATGATGAAGGGCTTCCGGGTAGGGCGGTGTGGAATTCCAGGATACGCCAGGGATCCAGTAACTGCACGATCGCAGGGTAGAGGAGTAGTCTATATTATCCGTTCCTTGGATCATTAAACTTCAATGTCCGGCTGGGCATTGTATAAATATATAGAGCCGATTGTGGTCTATATTTCTCTTTTGTTGAATTGCTTTTGAAGGACCTATTGTTTTTCAAATGAATATGAATAGAAAGCAGTAACCATATTATTGTTTCCATAATGACATCAACATGAGATCGCAATGATCTTAAAAACATCACATATATATATATATATAGATACATATATCTGTTGACATACAGCATGTATATAAATGCAATGAATAATATTGAACAGTAAATGGAAACAATATGGAGGCGGGAGGAAGAGGCTCACCTTATTTAAAAAGATTGCGCAGCACTGCCTGTCCCACTGCAGCATCCTCCTCGCTTAAAGCCGCCAAGCAGTAGTGCTTAGTAAACGTGTGTCTGGTCGACCACGTAGCTGCTCTGCAGATGTGTTGCAAAGGTACTCCAGCAAATAAGGCGGTAGATGATGATACTGCCCTAGTGGAGTGTGCTCTCACTGAAGACGGCAGTGGTTTGTTTGCCTTTTGATGGCAGAAGACAATAGCCGTCGAAATCCAGCGTGCAATCGTCGGTTTAGTAACCGGACGTCCTTTATGACAGCGTCCATATGCTATAAAAAGCTGATCGGATTTTCGAAATGAAGCTGTCCTGCTGATGTAGAACTTCAAACATCGTTTCACATCCAAAGAATGCAACCTTTGCTCCGCAGGTGTCTGAGGATTAGCAAAGAAAGTCTTTAATATGACTGGCTCGTTAATATGAAAATCAGAAGGCACCTTGGGTAGGAATGATGGATTGGTACGCAACACTACAGCATCCGGTTTGAACTGCAGGAAAGGAGGTTTGATGGTAAAAGCATGGATGTCACTGACACGACGTGAAGACGTTAGTGCCAGAAGTAGGGCCACCTTTCAAGTTAGATGTTTTAAGTCGGCCTTGTGAATGGGCTCGAACGGTGGTCTCATCAATTGCGCTAACACAACGTTAAGATGCCACAACGGAGGAGGACGCCGAACTGGCGGAAATTTTCGGAATAAGCCTTTAAAGAATTGGCGGATTATTCTTGAGGAACAAAGGGAATTTGAGCCATCCTGTCGGAAACGGGAAATCGCTGCTAGGAAAACCCGTAAAGTTGCATGGGATAGTCCGGAACTAGCCAAGTGCAAGAAGAAAGGTAGTAATTGGTGTACCGTGGAATGTATTGGGTGGATTCCGTTAGAAGCACACCAGTGGCAGAATCTTTTCCATTTCAACTTGTACGTCTTGACTGTAGAGGGTGCTCTTGCCTGGGCCAAAATGTCCCTACAATCCTGCGGGATGTCTAGATGGGCGAACTCATGGTGTTCAGGTTCCATGCCGATAAACTCAGTGAGGAAGGATTCGGATGACAAATTCTCCCTTCGCTCATCGTGAGCAGATCTGTCCGAGACTGCAGGAGGATTGGTTGGCATTGGGACAGCAGGAGCAGTTCTGAGAACCATGCCTGTCGGGGCCAACGTGGGGCTATTAGAATCAGGTGGCAAGGTTGTCTCTTCATCTTCCAAAGGACCCGAGGTATGAGGGGAATTGGAGGAAAGGCGTACGCAAATAGATTGCACCAGTTCATCAAAAGGGCATTTCCCTGTGACCCTTTGTGGGGATGCCAGCTTGCATAATCTCGGTATTTTCGGTTCTCCGGCGTAGCAAAGAGATCCAGCCGTGGACGACCCCATTGTTGGAATATCCTCTCTAGAGTTGGTTGGTGTAATTCCCATTCGTGGGTCGATGAGGAGGACCTGCTCAGGGAATCCGCTAGGACATTGGATATTCCTGGTAGATGAACTGCTGTAATCATGATGCGATGACTGAGAGACCAGTCCCAAATTGATTGAGCTAACCTGGACAGACTCGGGGATTTCGTTCCGCCCTGTTTGTTCACATAGTGCATACAGGTTGTGTTGTCTGTCTGTATTAGCACTGATTCTCCTTGGATTAAGGGTAGAAATGATTTTAGAGCCAGAAAAATCGCCATAAGCTCCAACCTGTTGATGTGCCAAGTTCTTTGATGTGCTGACCATCTTCCTTTTACAGAAAGATCTTCCAAATGAGCGCCCCATCCCTCTAATGAGGCGTCTGTCGCGATTGTCCTGTCCGGTGTCACCGACAGAAATGAAGTGCCTTCTGCTAAGTTGGCTGGTATTGTCCACCATTCGAGTGCTGACCTCATTTGATCTGTGACACATACCATGTCGTTGAAAGATCCTGACACTTGACGCCATTGAGCATCCAGTGCTTCCTGGATAGGACGTGTCCTTAGCCTGCAGTGAGGAATCAAGGCAATGGACGATGATGCCATCCCCAGAAATGATTTCAACAGTCTTACAGAAACTGACTTTTTTTGACCTGATCAAAGTTACCAGCCGTAATATCTTTTGTAGACGCTCCTGGGATAGAAACTCTTTGGCTGATATCGTTTCCAGAGTGGCTCCCAGAAAGTCCTTTTGTTGCGAAGGATGAAGCTGGGATTTTGCTGCATTTATGGAGAGACCTAATGACCGAAACATCTCCTGGCATAGAAGCGTGTGTTGTCGCAGGCGAGCGCTTGACTGTGATTTTAGAAGACAATCGTCTAGGTATGGAAATATTTGCACACCTTGGGAGTCGCAGGAACGCTATCACTGGAGCTAGTACCTTTGTAACACTCGAGGGGAAGAGCGCAGACCAAACGGTAACACCATGAATTGGAAATCGTGTTGACCCACTCGAAAACGCAGGAACTTCCGATGACGTTGTAGTATAAGGATATGAAAATAGGCATCCTGGAGATCTATCGTTGCCATGAAATCTTCCTGCGAGAGTAAACGCAAGATCTTTACTAGCGTCATCATACGAAAGGATTGGCTCTTTATATATTTGCTGAGCGCCCTCAGATCGAGGATGGGCCTCCATTCTCCGTTCTTCTTTGTGATAAGAAAGAACCGGGAATAAAATCCTTTCCCCCTTTGAGATATTGGTACCAACTCTATAGCTCCTTTTTGCCTTAGAAGTCGAACTTGATGTAAAAGTTCCTTGATGTGAGCTGGTGGTGGTCCGGTGGGTGGTGTGGACGGAGGAAATTTCGTGAACTCTAAAGCGTGCCCCTTTTTCACAATGTCCAAAACCCAACGGTCCTTTGTAATTGAGGACCATTGGGAAAAGAACAGAGAGATTCGACCTCCAACATTGCTTGTCTGGTAAGAGTCATTGTCTTTTTGACGCGTTTACTCTGTATGAGGATTTCCCTCTATACGACTTGGAGGCCTGCTGTCGTGATGATTGTTGGTGCTGGCTATATGAATAGCGGTTCGATCCTTGATTATTGGGTCTATATTGATTATTTCCCCTTCGAAAATTTGAGGAGGTGCCGCGTCCGCGTGCACCACGAAAATGTTGTCTTTGAAATTGTAAATTTCCGAGAGATTTAGCCGTCTCAGTATCCTTCTTTATGGACTGAAGCGCTTCGGCGACGTGATTTCCAAATAACGCCTCCCCGTCATAAGCCATGTTTAAAATCATGGACTGTACCTCCTGGCGAAAGGATGTCGATCATAACCACCCTTGCCTGCGCAGAACAGCCGCTCCAGCAAGCTGACGGAAACCCGTGCATGCGATGTCCACTGCACAATCAATCACTTCCGCCGACGTAGCTTCTCCCTCTTGGAGCAACTTCATTGCTTCGCCCTTAGATGGCTCCGGCAGTTCTTGAACCAAAGTCGAAATGTCAGCCCACACTTGTCGGTCATAATGACCCAAAATGGCCAAAGCATTAGCCGCTCTAACCACAGTAGAGGCCATTGAAGAAAACTTACGCCCTATGGCATCCATTCTACGTCCGTCACGGTCCGGTGGTGCGGTGACAGTAGATGCAGGATTTTTCGCCCTACGTTGCGCTGCCTGCATAATGACGGACTCAGGTCTTGACTGACCTGTGAGGCATGCTGGGGTTCCTAGTGGCGCCCTATACTTCTTTTCTAAACGAGGCACCTGTGCTGGCAAGGTATTAGGTGTTTTCATCAACTTCTTGCCTTCTTCCCAAATGAAATCCACAATGGGAATAGTATGCGTTTGTTTTAAAGGTTGACTCTTGAAATCATAAAGGAAACAATCTTCCTCTCTGCACTCCGTTGTCAGCCTAAAACGTTGTGCCGCCCTTTCCATTAGTTGGTGAAAAGTCGCTATGTCCACTGGAGGTGAGTCACCAGATACCACTTGAGAGGGGGATGGTGTTTGTGCTTGGTACTCGTCCCACTCCGCCATATCATCATCATTATCAACATCACCATCATCATCTGGGATTTCACCTTCTTCTCTTTCCTGAGGGACCTCCTCCACGAACTCTTGATGAGGTAAAAACCTTGTTGAAGGCTGTCTTGGTGGTGCTGACGGCATCAGGGGTGAAGGATTTTCAATCGGCACCGGAGTTATATTTGTCGGAACTACAGGCGTTGACGGAACCCCAGGATGTTGCGGCTACAGAGGAAATGTTGGTTATAATCGTCCAACATGCGTTGGAGATTAGCTATGAGTGACAATGGCAGAGTCGCCGTTGAATGTTTCGCAGGAACCTGCTGCCTGTAAACTGGATCTTCATCCTCACTACTGTCATCCTGGCATTTAATTATTAAGTCAGATGGGCTTTGCGCCGTACCAAAAGAGTCAGGTAAACCTTCCTCGGACGCCTGTTCAGAATCTGTCGCAAATAATGGTGACGGAAGCTGCGACTCCTCTACAGGAATAATCTCGTCTTGCCTATCTAGGCCAGTAGTAGGTGGCAATGGCATCAAGGGGACCACAGCGAAAGATGAAACCGGCGTTGAAGTCGCGGGAGGCAGCTGCTCTCTCAATGACTTTTGAGCAGATGATAATCTGCTCACCTTTATCCTTTGCCAATTTCGTCGGAAGCATCGTCGACGAGGTCAGTATTTTTCCAGAAAACTTGGAAGTAGACGCCTCAATAGCCTGAGAACTAGGTCTCGAAGGTGACAAAACAGTAGGTGAAACAGCAGATGTGGCAGCTGTAAGAGCCAAAGACATTTTCTTTTTCTTCAGGAAAGGAGATGGCAACTCCTGCACACTACTGCGCTTTGAGGCGGTCTGGGAACGGCCAGAAATAAGGCTTTCCATATCAGAAACTGGATCTTCCTTATATTTAAGTCTCTGTAGCCACAATAAGAGACGGCCTTCCCTGTCCTTCAAAGTTTTAGTAGAAAAGGTTCTACAAAACTTACATTTTGCCACCTCATGATCCGGGTACAAACAGTAAATGCACTTACTGTGTGGGTCCTCAGAGAATAAACGCAGTTTTCCACACGAAGAACAAGGTCTAAACAGAGATCTCTTACTTGAAGACATTCTGACAGACAAAAACTGAGCAGAGCTCAGGGAGATTCCCTGTCACACGACGTGCGGTAGAAAATCTGAGGTCAGGAACTCTGAGGAGAAGGTTCTGGAGAGGTGCTGACGCCTGATTGGCTGTAGTTTGGACCAAGATAATGACAGAGATAGACTGCAAATGTCTTTTTTCTCTCTCCATGTATCCCTATGGAGATTTCATATAGGTACATTCTTGGTGTTTTTACACCTACATAGCTCTATTTATGGTATTATTTAGGTATATTATGACTATATATATTGCTATTTTATTTACCGTGGGACTCCCACTCCGACGACGGGGAATATTCAAGCATGTGAATCTATGAAAGACACCCCAATACTGGAGAAGATATTATTACAATTCCTAAATATAACGTCACTTTAACCCTTGATTTTTCCAGTGAATTTCAGTTTTTTTTTTAAAACATAAATTAAGGTGCCCATTGCTATGCGAGAGTGGGTATGCCACTCAGACCAGGCCCAGACTCCAACCCCCTCTGGGCGCCCTACCCCCTGCAGCACACAAACTTTGTAATTGCGTGTTGTGGGGATGGTCGTAGGGCCTGGCATGTGCCCAACCCTGCATGGGTGAGCACAGTGGACTATGTGATGTAACATTATACAGGGTGCCATTTCCAGTAAGGCAAGCCTACTGACTTTGCCAAAGGGTCAGAACACCAAAATATGAAAAGCAGGCCTATTGGCTTTTTCAAGGGGTCAGCACATCCAACATATAAAAAAGCAGACCTATTGGCTTTATTGAAAACTCACCAATAACTAGAATCAAATGTATATTTTATAAATTCACACACTGAAATGTTTTAAACAATGTGATTGTCATAAAACATTTCCAATAAAATCTTACTGAAAAAAAAAATCAACATGGCTTTGAGTCTTTTTTTGCCCAACTTTTTCCCCGCTACAAAATGCAAACCTAGAACCCACCACAAGGAGTCCCTGCACTCCAGCTAAAGAGCATGCAGCTCCAGCCAGACTGCTTTAAAAACATGTTACACTCTCCTGAGGTAATGGATTCTTACTTTGTGTTGTAAAAAAAATAAATGTTGCTGAGGGGCTTTAGTAGTCCCTGTAGCCCCAACAACATTAAACATAAAAGTTGGTTGTACTCCTGCCACTTCTAGGGGCATCACGAGGAACAAAAAATATAAAAGTCGTAGGGCGTTATTGGTAATTCCTTGCAGAGAGCAGTGAATAATAAATTAGCAGCTCCTGGTAATAATGTATTATTCTTTTTTGCTGCATTTTTTTAATGGATGTCTTGGGCCACCCACAACATGTCCAACTGTTTAGGGCCGCAGGTGGTGGGTGGAGCTCCTAAGTCAAGGCAGCTACTGCTGGCTCCCAAGTCAGGATCCATACCGGGAGCAAGTGGAAGCTGGCAGATTTGTTTTTTAAGGTAGGTGCCCCAGTGCCCACTCAGGGAATCCACAACATATCCAAATCTTGGGGGTACTAGGGGAGGAGGGGGCTGTCCTAAAGCCTCCTGTTCCCCCTGCTGGTTTCTCAGCCAACACCCATACCGGGTGCAGGCAGAAACCACAATTTTTTATTTTTTTTTAAGTGGGTGCCTTTTTGGGGGCTGCAGAAGGAGCCCCAGGGCCCCTGCCAGCTCTGCAACCAGCACCCACTGTAGTGCGAGTGGGAGCCAGTTCCATTCTTATTTGCTTCTGCCCGTGTGGGAGCAGCTTATTTCTGTGCACCAGCCCCCGGGAAAGTGTGGAAATTTCTTAAAGATTATACTCCTTGCCCCGCTCTCCTGGGCAGGGAACATAACAATGTCCAAAGCGATGGGGTTCCCAGTACACTGCACCACTAATCAGGCCCAGGGAGCGGGGTCCCCGGGTCAGTAGCCAGTGGGACAGGCCTGGAGAGGGGGGGCCACACGCTACCCCCCAAAATGTAAAACTTGGGCCTGAGGGATGAGGGCCCGTGTCCTCTAGGACGCATGGGGAGGGGGACCGCACGCCTGTTACCCTAAAATTTAAATCTGCCCTAGGGAATGGGGTACCTGGGGCGTTCCCTTCCACCCACAAACTTTATTGCATTTTTGAGTTATAGACATTCGACATCATCCAGTAAACATTAATAGATTATAACAGCTTATGAAATGGGTAGGATGATGGTCAAATTAGTTGTCTTTCATTACAATAGAATGCATGATATATGGCCCCCGTTCAGTTTTTCTTTTTAACCAAACGGTTCCGGTGGATGGGATGCCCAGGGCCTTAAAGGATCAGGAGGGGGCTCCCTTTAAAAACAAAAAAAAAAAAGTTCCCTGGGGCTTAGAAAGGCTTGGGCTGGAAGGTACCTGGGGCCCAAAAATGGGCTCAGGAAGGACAAGTTTGTAACGTCAAATTCCAACAGTGTTCTAAAAATGTTTGTATTGCCCATAGAATCTGCACTCTGTTAAACAAACAGACGTTCAAGAAATCAGGCCCCGGTGCTATCCCGATATTTTTGCCGTAGGTCCTAAATAAATCCGATCGCAAGGTACGATGTATTTAACAATCGTCCAGAGCGTAATAATTGCTGGAATCCAAATGCGATTTCAAGGGAATATTGGTCCCTGTATATTAATCGTAGTTCCTATGTTTGCATACCGGGAAATCCGTATGTCCTACAAGTTCTGTTCGCAGAATCACAGCAGTATTTAGAATCACAACAGTATTTAGAATGCCGGACCGGGCTATGGGAGGCCCCTCATATTTGTTCCTGACAGCCGTAACAGTGGGCTTCCAATTCTGTAATCGACCATTGGTGGAATTTGACGTTACAATCTCGTCCTGCACAATTTATGAAGAAGCAGGGCAGGCTATTTTTACGAGTAACAAATCTATTTTAGAAAGCCTTGAGGAAGTCACTAGATGTGACGAAACACGTGTCGGCTGTTCTCGTGCACACCGATCAAGACCATGTAGTATTAAGATTCTTGTACAATATCTTTCTATTTGTATCTGCCTAGAAATAGGGGTATACACAGTCTTGATCGAAATTGTTAGGTCCTAAAAATACATGCATAAATGAAAGAAAATATTTTTTTTGTACAAACTCATCTCTGTCGCTTGCCTGTGATACATTGGATATTTGTTTTTGTGAAACCAACTTATCAAGGTTCCATATTTGGAGTTAAATAATATTCAGAGTGCCGGAGTATAATGATGTTGTAACGTATCTCACAGTGACTGCGGATGGTCCCTGTGTATTTGTATTTGTGCACCCAAGGTAGTAGGGCACACCTTTACCCTTAGTGGCACCTTAAGAATTTCTTAACTGTTGGATATATTTGGAGAGTTCACCATACTTTTGATTGCCCAGTCTATTTGTACATTTTCAGAAGTGCGACCCCATAAACACTACTACCGCCTCTTGTATAGTAAAAAGTCTATTTTGGGGTAGATAGCGTGAAAATTCCTTTTTTCAAAGCGCTGTTCACAATGGGCACTGACCGCAATTATAATGTTTAGGTTTTTTTTCACCTTCATGAATAAATTGTCAATAAAGCAATGGAGAGTCATATGGGGTATAGCAGATTTCTGTGATTTTTTTGCCTGTAGCCATGACCGTGTGATTACAGATTTACAGTTTTCCAATAATTTCCAAAATATATTGTTTAAAGCTCAAATCGTTAGAGATAAAACTGCTACAGAATAAACCGCATAATTTAAATTTTTGGGTGCACCACGTAATTTGATCTTTTGTGCCCCATTATCTTAATAGTCCCCAACAATGGCAAAGCTCTGCAGAGTGGTTTGGTGACTTACATTATGATGACGAAATCGACATTTTCCAGGGAAGCATGAAATATTTTTCATATTTCACGGTTGCCTGTGAAATACAGGTTTTATACCACTGCATCACACATGCTACGCCCCTCTAAGATGTGCAGGTAATAAGGTCCATATGCCCAACTATTATATCACTGAAAACCGACGGAGTCCTAATGAGTAGGCACACTTTTCGTAGTTGTCCTCGTTTACAAACTTTAGTACTCTGCTAGGGAAGCAATAACATGAAGAGGTGATTAATAAGTGGTCTAAAAAGGCCCTGATTCTGAGTTGGGCTAATAAGAACCTGCATGGGTGACACCACCCTCCCAAGTCCCTGTTTGATTGGGTGGGGGAATGCCCTCTGAAAAACCCCATGGGTTTCGGAGAACATTTTGTAGGGAAATAGGCGTGAAATTGAGGCCAAATACTCCAATGTATGACCTACGTACTGCAGGGTCCAGAATTTTATACCCCAGTTCTGGGCACAACAAATTGCATTTACTGGTAACTGAAGTGGAAAGACAGGCTGGAACTGGTAACTACATGTTTTGTATCTCTAGTTATATCTCAGCATTGGGACCAAACATGCAAGGTCATTGGATAACACGGACAAGGCAAAAAGAAATAAGCAAGAAAATGCAGGATCTAACTGATGACCAGAGAGCATGGAGATCTGCATCCTCATACAAGAAAGTTTACCTTAAGGAACCTCCGTTAGTCCCATTTTAAACAGGACACGAGTATGTTGCAAAACTAGCTTAAATACCATACCACATTCCTGGAAAAGCTCATATGAGCAAATTACTTATACATAGGTTTCCTTTGGATACTATACTTTCATCTTTTCAATAATTAAGTACGTTTGAGTTCTACTGGCATGTTTGAATCAAGATTAACGATCTTTATTTTTGCGTTCCCATATCCACAAATCATACCAGACGAATTAATATTCAGCCAAAAGAACGAGAAAGTCATGATTATTTGAAGCAATTGTACATGTGGTGTGTACTTCCATCACGTATTTTCTGTTTATGTATGTCAACAATAGAATATAACTTAACAACCTGAACAGATGAAGAAATTCCTGGAGGCTTTAACCTTACCCACACAGCTCCTGGGATGCTCAATGATAGGCTGTCAAATGTATCATATCGGACAGGGCTCTGGAAGAAGAGGGTTACAAAAATCAATGTTGCAGTGCCAGAGCAGAGTATTGCTTCAGAACATGCAGAGATTATCACTTCAATCAACCAACAAGTTACTTTACCTTCAATAACAGTTTCTGGTAGAGACTATAGCCACAGATTCATCATCTTTTGAATATTCGTCTGTCATCAGACTTGATCCAGAAACTTCCCAATAGCACCCATATGCACCTGTAGATGGCACTGTGCAGCTCCGCACTGACACCGTTCCACACCAGAAATGATAGACAGAGCGTATATAGGCGCGACTCCCACTCGCTGACGTTAGTTGCTTTGGAGAAAGAAAATTGGTTTGACCAGTGCAGATCTTACTAATGGGTAAAGACCAACCACAGAATGGGGAGGATGGGAAGGTCAGTGAGGAATCTGCAGCTAGAGTCTCTATCAGAAAGATTGTTACTGAAGGTAAGTAATGTTTTCTAGCTGCGGATTCCTCACCTTTTGAATAGATAGAAAAGCAGTACCTATTAGGAAGCATTCCTGTAGATTAACCCAACCAGAAAGTTCTGCAGAACCGAGTGAGCAAAACGCCCCTTTCGGCGAACCTGACTGTCCGACAATAGTGTTTTAAGAACATATGGTGGAATACCCACATAGTCGCCTGGTAGATGTCCAGGGCAGGGACTCTGCATGCCAAGCAGTGGTAGCAGCTTTGGCTCTGGCAGAATGAGCACATAGTCCCTTCGGAAGCTGCTTTTTAATCAGTGCAGAGCAGATCTTAATGCAGAGAATGATACAGGTGGGAGATGTTTCTCTTCTGCACAGCCTTACATTTTTTCGGTCCAGAGAACCCCACAAACACCGTATCGTCTACTTGGTGCCCTTTAGTGTACCTCCGTGAAAACTCAGCACACTACTCTGATTCAAGTGGTGGAATTTCTCCTTCTCCTTAAAGGGGTGAAGTAGAGCACAGAACCCCAGTAAGGTGATGTTTTGACTGAAAGTGGAAGAGGGTCACAATTTTAGGTAAGAAAGAGGCAGGTGTCCGCAAAACCAGTTTGTATGAGAATAAGGTGGTCTACGGCGGGTTGACACAAAGAGCTTGAAATCCACATACACGCTGCGCTAAAGTTATGGAACCGAGGTACACTGTCTTGAGAGAGAGGAGCCACAAGGAACAGCTGTGAAGCAGCTCAAATGGAGGGCACATCAGAGACCCACTTAGCAAAATCGCACAGTCCGTTCCCCAGTTTGCTACTAAATGGAGCTCTCATATTCTTCTCCTCTTACTCCACCTATGTGAATGGGGTTGCCCTCCTAATTCAAAGAGGGGCACCAGTAAGACCTCTCGGGGTGCTTTTGGATGAGCAGGAGCGCATACAGATCACAGATACCCGCGTCACAATGATGAATGTGCATGGGCCAAATGTCGATAACCCTGACCTATGAGGGTTTGGGGTGCTGCCTTATGTTGAACAAACATTACAGAACAGACACCTCTGTGGTGGGGGAACAACTGAAAGAGCTGACGCGCTTAGAGGGCTTCCGGAAATGGAGCCCGATAGGAATTGACTAACTGGGAGACGTCTGGAAAGGAGGCAAAATGGTCAAGTTCGTTAAATTGCGGCAGGAGTTTCAGATGGATGCAGGGGAATATCTTCACTATCACCAACTAAGACATGCACTACACTGTCATCTCACAGAAGGAACCTCGATACCGGAGTATTCACCACTCGAGGACAGACTCCCCTTAGATCCTATGAGTGATAAGGCAATATTCCTCACATATGAGAAGCTAGTTAATAATTCTCCGGATTATATGGGACCTCTGAGGAAAGCCTGGGAATCTGATATTGGTCTCCCCGAGGAAGGAACGCTTCCGTCTGGTCCAATTCCGCATTCTCTATCGATCCTGCGCCTCACGAATGGTCCAATTCTGTATTGGAAATTGTAAGTCTGAGGAGAGGGCGAGGGGATGTGGGGAAAAGGGAACATTCTTCCACATTTTGTGGGACTGCCCCATAATCCAAAATTACTGGGAGAGATTGTCCCGAGTAATGGCTGAAGTAGTGGGAGAACTAGTATTGACGGAGCCCAGGTGGCATATTTCAGGAGTCACTGGGGATACAACATGGCCGCAATGGGCTAAGACCTGGCTCGCACTGGTAGGGGGTGTGGCCAAACAAAACATCGCCCATGCATGGGGGGTGGGTGATGCTTGGAAAAAAGATATGGATTGGTGCTACAGGGCGGAGCAATCAGTTTACCAAAGCAGGGGCTGCCCACGCAAATGAAAGAAGAAATGGGATGCATGGGCACAATACAGGGGCCTATGGGAGGAGGAGGAGTGAGGGCCACGTACAAGCCTCCTTAGACCAAAAGGCTGAGCGATGCCCCGCGGGACAGCATAGTCGGAAGCTGCAACACTGTGAAGGACACTGTATGATGTAACATGATACATAGGGAATGCATGTATCCTTAAGCGACTGTTTAATTTCGGTATGATGTTTATCTGAAGATTGTTACTTGTTCAATAAAAATAATTTTAAAAAAAATGTTGGGCAAAGATTACAGGAAACTATGGGGTGGGGATTTCACCCTCTCTATGTACCCCAGCGTGATTACTGCTGGATTCGGAGCGATGCTATACATGCGTGCCCGAACGTCGCTACAGAACTTAATGGCCCAGTAGGGAGTAGAGGACTTGTTCCGATCCCGCAGCCTGGGAGAAGTGCCTACACCTGCCACACTGCGTTACACAATTTCCACTCAAGACTGGACTACTGGCTCGGCACTCGTGATGTGCTAGGTTGGTTAGACAGGATTGAGAACATGCCAAAAACACAATCCGATCATGCACCAATGGCCATCACGATGCATATGCCCGTGATGACCCGTGGCACCAGACTCTGGTGTCTACGCCTGGATGAACTGTTAGATGCGGCTTTCACAACTAAAATCAACCAGGCTATATCCTCCTACTTTCAGATGAACTGTAAACACAATAGGGACACTCTGGGAAACATTCAAGGTAGTTATAAGAGGTGAATGTATTTCCAAAGGAATAGGCATACTGAAACCCAGACAAGGGGATTGAATCAAGCTAGACACTAAAAGCTTATAAAAGATAAAAGAACGCACTGTCTCACACAAGCTTGTGCAACTGAGCACCAGGTAGATGGAGTTTAGAGACAATATGTGGCAGCCTGGTGCTATGGGGAAGGGAAAACCCCAGGACGATCCCTATCCGGACTACTGTGCCCTTCCCTTGGGAAGCAGCTGAGATAGCAGAAATTAAATCAACGGGAGGGGTTGCATACTATAAATCAGCAAAGATCCTGCAAGAACCATATTACACAGTTAGACACTCCTCTTCAGCATCCCAAATATATGAATATCTAGAATAGACAATGCAGTACTTTTTTTTTTGGGGGTGGGGAAGGGGGGGCACCTTCCAGCTGAGTTTTAACAAACATATGCAGAGGAATTTGCTTAAGTTCTGTTGGAAAAATACACAGGAGGACTTGAGCTTAGCAAGTTTGCAAGGCTATTTTATCACACTCCTCAAGCGTGGTAAACCTGCACACCACTGTGAGTCATATTGACTGTTCTCATTAATAAATTTGAGCACCAAGATTTTGACTAAACTAATTGCGAAAAAGGCTGTTCCCCATACTCCCCTACATGATCCAGCCTGAACAAGCAGGATTTATGTTGAACAGATCCACATGAGACAACTAAAGAACGTTATTAGCACTTTCCCACCAGGTTGACCAGGCATAGGTAGTGGAGGCGATTCTCTTAGACAGGGCCAAGGCCTTTGATTCTGTGGAATGGCCATACCTTTTAACTGTGATAAGAGAGGATTGGCATGTGCAGACAGGAGATATGATGGGTCACGCTTCTCTACAGTGATCCTCAAGCCACAAGCAGCTTAAATTATCCTCCCCAATCCTGATCACAAGGGAGACGCAGCAGGGATGTCCCCATCATCGATCCTTTTTGCACTGGCAATGGTACAACTAGTATGCATAATAGCATACTATTATGCATATAGTACGCATACTATATCTGTAGCTTATTATGGGTTATCTACTCATCCTTCGCGGAAGAACCCATGGAGCAAGCACTCCTGACTATGATAGTGACAAACCCCAGCCCATTTAAATTCTTCACCAGAATATACAACAGAATGAGCCCTGCCATCTCCCCTACACTACCATTTGATAAAGAAAAATGGAAGCCTGAGCTGGGGTACGAAAAGAGTTAGACATACTGTTGCACACAGATCAAATAGGTCTTATCGAATGGTAGATCTCTTGCACCTCAAATTTATACACAGGGCATTTACATGCCTAGATCCCTGGCCAGGCATGGTTTAACCACTGACACCAATTGTTTGAGTTGTCAGCCCCAAACACAGATTTTCTGCACGTTGAGTGGGAGTGCCCTGCTGTCCAAGCTAATTCGGTCAAGCTGACCTAAGAGATCAACAGCATGACCTTTCTCATCCTGACACTTAGCCCTCGGGTATGTTAAGAATGTCCCCAACATAACCAAGTGCTTTGTGGCACTCATCCTACTGGTAGTGTAACATTGGGTGACAATGAACTGGGGGAAACCCTCCTCTCCTCGATATGCACAATTTCTGAGGGATTTTACCACCTGCTCCATACACTCTGAGGATCATGGAACCTTACTGCAGCAGGCATGCAGACCATTTGGAGTTTGCAGTGCAGATTTCACCTACCACTACAATCCACACTTTGCCACCCCCCGCCATTCCTAACACCCCTCAATGGATCTGGGGAGCATGCAAGCCTCACTGACATCGATGGGTGAACATTCACAGGGACTGACATTACCCAATCCCTAACTCTGGTTACAAAAGATGAAGATCGTCATTGTTGGTTATGTAATTGTACTGAATCACTGATATTGCTGCAGCTATGCTCAATGTAAAAACTAAAATACTAGCTGCAATAACGCCATGTCGGACTCTACCTTCATCAGCCACGGACTCTCCCCGGCCCCATCCGGACTCCTGCGTTCTTTCTCCCTTCCAGCTCCCTGACGCGGATGTTGGCGTCGGGATACATGAACAACCAGGAGAGCCATACAGCTGGCCCTTTAACTCCGGCTCTACCTATGCGGATCCGACCCCTTGGGGGTCGGAGCTAATCACCGACGAATCGGATAAGAGCTGGCAACCAGAAGGAGGAGGCAGAACCCGGAAGGAGGAAGTGTATGTCTGGGGAACCTGTGGAAAGGCACCGAAGCAGACGAGAGGATCCGCTGATCACCCGTTCAAGAAGCCAGGTGGCCAACCGGAGGACGCTGCGCCCAGCCACGGCCCCAGAGGGTCGTGGCTTGAACAGATGCGTGCTCTGGTACTTGGGAGTGGGGTGGGAGCCCAAAGGCCGTCTGGTCAGACTGGGAAACAAACCGAGTCGGGCTGACGGTGCGTCAGTTACCCCGTCAGTAAAGCACTCTCACTGATCCCCTCTCCGGTGACTGTTTTCCCCGCTCCCTAATGCCCACTGGTCGCGGTGTGTCATCCCTCACGTTTCCCTCCCTTCTTCGTTCTTATGACCCCAGAGTATTGTGCACTAACCATAGTTCTTGTTGTTTTTCTTCCCTCCTTCCACACCCCGCAATATTAAACGAGAGGACGTCGACCCGACACTGTCAAGGGGAAGAGGCCTTATTCCCCTGAAGAGGAAAGCAACGGGACATTTGTTTTCCTTCCGTTTACTCTTGTGCCTTTCTGTATATTGTGACTGGTTCAAATAAACGGAACCCCTGTTTCTTTTGCAAAGAGAAGCCCTTGTAGTCCGTGTGATCCCTGTCGCCATACAACAAGCCAGTTGTTACTTTATTAAAAATCTGAATAAAGTTTACAAATAAAGACAAAATTAAAAACATTTTGAGAACAAAAGTAAATAGGATAAGCTAAGAATGTTTCAGTGGGAAACTGGGATCGTGGTAGAGGACCCTGTCAAGATTTCTAATGCCTTTCTAAAAATGTATAGTAGTCTTTATAAAGAGTCGTTAGTTTGCCCTTATTTCCCAAAGTCAGAAGATATACAAGCTTTTTAGAAAAGACTAAGCTGCAAAAAACAGCAGATTTTGAAGAGGTCGATAGGACAAGAGGAAATAGAAGAAGCTTGTAAGGTTAGAGGAGACAGCAAAGGTTACAGGCCCAGATGAATTGCCAGTAGAAGCACTTAGACTGTTCCAGCAAGAACGTACTCCCTCATTACTTCTGTTTAATGCCATGCCGTTTGAGGCAGATATAATAAAAAAGCAGGGTTGTGTAGTGACTTTTTTTAAACCAGGGAAGAATCCTGAGAAATGCAGCTCACATCGCACTATAACATTATAAAATGAAAAGAATTTTGATGGAAAACAGTTCTGATAGATTGACTAGTATGATTAAAGAAATTGTGAAGGACAATCAAACAGGATTTATCCCTTGGAGATTGCTAGCCTCAAATTCTGATCATCTATAAGAGATAATTGAATTTGCTGACGAATGAGGAAAAACGCCTCTGATCTGGTGAACTATGAATTACTAAACAAGATTCTAGAATCTATACACTTTTCCCTACAATTCCTCACATAGATTTGGTCCTTAAACCACAAGTCCAGGGCAGAACGTTTGCTTAAGGGAGAAGAAGTAGGGGGAATCCGAATAAAAAGCTACATCAGTCAGGGAAATCCATTATGTCCTTTGCTATTTGCTCTTTTCATCAAACCATTATATTTCTTTATCAGTCACAAAGATTCGATCAGGCTAGCCCCAAACGTCCCAGGAATAAGAATATATGCAATGACATGGTCCTCAATATATTAGCTGGAGAGGACATTTTTAAATCTGTGTTTTACACTATTAATATGCTGTCAAAACCTTTGCAGTATAAGATAATTAACACAAAGACAGAAGCCTTGCTGATGATCTCTAGCCCATGAGATTTGCCTTTAGAATTCCTTATTATGGTAACTAGACAAAATTAAATACTGAGCGACAAAACTCTCAGTGTCATTGGGTGTCAATTTAAGAATTCAACAACTAGTGCCATCTATCCTTGGCATAAGTGGGGCAGCTAAAAATAACTTGAATGGTAATATTAACCCATTGTTTGTCTTTTTGAGACTCTTCCTTGTTACTTATTCACATCTTTATAATAAAAAAGGGATGTTGTATCTCTAAGCTATGCCTGTGCCTACCACTGGAGAAGAGAGGATGGACCCTACCCGACATAAAATTATCTTATTTAGCAGCTCTGTCCCAAATATTACAAAGGATTATTGTCCAACAAGTTCAAATAAGTAATATAACACTGATTCTCTAAAGGTAATACCAGGGAAGTATGGACTGCAAGGATCCACATGTAAATTCACTAGTCCTAAAATATATTTAAAAAATTACGTTTTGCACTCTTGGGTATATGAGTAACGGACATTTGCTGTCAATATGGAAAGACACAATAACCAGAAATAAAGCTTGCCACTTGGATCAACCCTGTAGAATTGTCAGATAAAATGGCTGAGTGGACAGACAAAGGTCTGTGGGAACCTAAGCATATTTGGGATCAAAAGGAATTATGACGTTAGAAAAATTCAATAGAAATGTTATCTTCACTTCTGTGGCAGTTTAAGTACCTGCAATTAAGTTTTTCTCCTGACAAGCAGGGATCTCCAGGATCGCTTCCATCATATGCCTAATTAAGGCTATATCACAAGAGTCCACAGGAAATTCTAGATTAGGAATTGCCAAACTTAAGTTAAAAACAGCTTGTGAACTGGAATTTGGATATCCATTTAGTGAAGAGGAATGGGAGAGCCTTAATAGGGAAATACGTTTGCCACTCAATGCTAATGGAGTGGCTTACCTAACCATTCTCAACTCACTTCACTTGTTTTACTGTAAGAACACTTTAAGATCAAACATTTGAGGACATTTTGCTTGACTAATTTAATCATTCTATTTAGTGATTCCTTGTAACAATTCTTATCCTAAAAACATTTACAGTTTTTCTCAACCAAGTTCCCCATTGACACAGTTTTACTCCAACAACTTTCTATGCATTTTGAGTAGAACTCAGTCATGCCAAGAAATGATAGGAATTCCTCCCTATTTCTTGATTCTGGTAAAGTAATAATTCGGTATTCTCCTTGGGCTTACTTTCTTTCGGTATAAGTGTTCCAAATAGTCAATATCTGTTCAACTCGTGTCTTGTAAAAATTTGGACAGCATCTTGGATAATTGAATCCCTGGCTTGACACGTTGTATTTTTAGTCAAAACTGATGCCACTGACACAGGCAGAAGGCATACTTAAATACCTGTTGGTGCCCATAGCTATCACAAAGACCAATTCTTCCACCAGACCCAAGGAACTTCTATGGGCAGTACATTTGCGCCGAGCCTGGCCTGTCTCTATGTAGCGGAATTTGAACGCCTCCACATAACTGATGACAACATCTACGTCAACAACATCATCCTTTGGAAACGTTACATTGACGATATCCTTATCCTGTGGAAAGGAGGCAGAGACTTGTGACAGCTTTTTCACTTGGGTAAACTCTTTGGACCCCTATTTGAAATGTACCCGGTCTACTTCCCCCACTGAAATTCACTTCCTTGACCTCACCATTACTCTACGGGACGGCATCCTCTCCACTCATACTTACAAAAAGCCGACGGACCGGAACAGTCTAGTCCTGTATGAAAGTCATCATCCTAAAGCCCTGAGGGACGACCTGCCCTTCGGTCAATTTCTGCGCCTTCGCAGGAACTGTGGAACGACCACCGACTACAAAAAGGAGGCCATCACCTTAAGCAACAATCTCAGAGCACGGAGTTACCCTGACACTATTATTAAAAGATCGAGTAAAAGAGCTCTCAACAACAACCGGGAGGTTCTATTACGGAAGAAACATTAACATGTGTGACCACCTACACATCAGAAATCAAACAAAGTGCAGAGGATTATTAGTAAAAACTGGAAGATTCTCAAAACGGGCAAACTGTCGTTACCTAAACCAAGGTTTGCCAACAAACGCACTAACAATCTACGCAATATTCTGGTACATACCCGTCCAAAAACTACCAAGTTGATCTCACAGGGGACCCTGTGGGGTGCAACACCAGTACAAGGACACTACCCTTGTGGTGAATGTGGAGTAGGTAACCTTATAAAGGCAACTAAAGAACTCACCCTAAAAGCAGGGAAATTCTGGACCCAAAAGAGCCATACGAACTGTAATTCGAAAAACTGTGTGTACCTGATCACATGTCCTTGCAAGTTGAGATACATTGGCATGACCACACGCCCCGTAAAAACGAGAATCATGGAACACCGAAGTAATATACGATGCGGCAGATCTACCACTAAAATGAGCACTCACTACATCTCTTGGACCCAACGAACTGCACTGGACGGGGCTCGAAATTAATCCCATCTGGTCCAGCCAAAACCTTTGTGAAACTAAACAGAGATGGATTTTCCGTCTTTCCACACAAGAGAGGGGCCTGAACGATGACATCCCGTGGACAGAAATAATCTAACACCTACACAACAGAGGATGTACTTTAGACACACCCAGCCCTTACTGCTGACTCATGACACACACTGAGATCCACTCACACATTCCAGTCCTACTCTGCTGTACAACTGACACTCCAGAGAAGGCGCGGCTGTTTCTGTCTTCAATACTCACGTAGACACCATACTGTGTACCTTCCATTTTTATACCACGCCCTTCTTTGGTTGATACTATTTATTATTACCAGTTTTCCTAGCTCCTGAACCACCAGTTATATCTCTCTTATTTCTCGATATTATCACTTATCTGTCTCCTATATAGACTCCACTAAATACCATCAACAGACACTGTCTGCCATGGATTCCTTGAGTGTCTTAATTGGCTTTTCCCACAACTATATGGTATAATCCCCTTGACTAACATTAACATTATAATAGGTCTTGTTTTCTGCCACCACATGCAGCCCCTTTTGTCCATTACTTATACTCGGTACTGAGTCTTTCTTCATGGAGTCAGGCTTCACGTCCCGGGACAAGATGGCGCCCCGCGCAATATCTCGCGGGAACACAGCGCTTCTTCTATGTTTAAGTACCCGGGCGAACCGCAGTTGCGGTAATATGCAGGTGAGGACAAGACTCGTGGTACAGAGGCGAGCCCGCACCCATACTAGGGTAAGTCTAATGGACATCCTTTTAGCGCTTCCTCATCACCCTGTGAGCCGCGCCGTTGCCGCGATTCACTTTTAAGCACTTGCATGTTGGCTACTGTCTCGCCCGTTCTTTATAGAGCGGTACGTTTACTTGTTGTTAGTATACGCATCCACCCAATTTGGCTTGGATACCCGAGCCTCACACAGACGTGTGTAGCACTCGCTTTGATTATGCAGGTCATCTAGGATCGCGCCATGACCCTTTGGAGCATTTCACCGGTACATAGTAATATTGTTACCACACGCGGCTAATTTAATTTCTGCACCAGTCGCTGTCATTATGCGCTAATGTAAGCATGCTGATTGAGCTCACGTCCACTCATTACGACCTTTTCGTATGTGCTCCATACCAGACTCTCCCATATACGTTATGAGCATGGTTGTTGGCGTACATCGCGCCCCATAAGTATGGTATTGACCTCCAGTGTCTCATACTCTGAATCCACACCTTGGAGTATATCTGCACTTTCCATCCTGGCACCGTCCAGCTCCTTATGAGATGACGGAACGTTACAAGTTCGCCATGTTTTTGCACGGATCGGTCCACGACGCACACGTCTATATTTAGGCGGATTGTCACACCATTGCATGGTACCACCCATCTTCTCTTCGCTCCTGGGGTGGCACTCAAGCATGTCTTCTGTGTTTATATTTGTAACTTCCTTTTACCCCTTCTCATCCAGTGGGCCCGTTCCAGTTGTCGGGTCGTCTTTCCTTCACCTATGAGGCCTCCGGTCCTACTTTTCTGAGGTAAGACCTGTTTGTGATTCTTCCTCGACCAACCCTCTCGTAGACTATGAATAGGGTCTACCTCATTGGTCCTAGAGGACTGGTTGACCCCCATCTCTTACGTTAGTTCATATATACTTTTAACTTTGTTTCTCTCCAATTGTTTATATACCAGACTAGAGACCTTTGCTTCTAGCATGGGCCTTAATGTTGGAAAGATTTAGCTCCACCAGTTGTTGATGGTACTCCTTTTTTCTCTCTTGCCCTCTCCTTTTTTGTCTCCATCTCTCTAGGTGGAGTCACTCTATAAGAACCCTGAATTAGGGACTTGTTCTTATTTTGGGGTAGATCCCATCTCTTAACTGACCGATAGAGGTCGCTATATATTTAGATCTACCTCCGGTCCTGAAAAAGTGTCGCTCTATCTCGGAGCAGCGAAGACACGAAACATGTTGACCCCAGTCAACGATAGGTTACCCAGATACCTTGACTCATTGCAGTAGGCCCACTGATTTTACTTAGTCCCAGCCCCGACACCCTTATTAAAGAATCAACAGGGCCAGGGCCTATTTTAAACACCTTTCTACACAAACTAAGAGCCACTGACCTCCTTCACTCACACACACCCTTCACATACGGCGTTCTCAGATCAGAAGATCTCCGCTAAAGATGCCACCAGGCCCGTTGGACATTGCAGCGCCGGTCTGACGAGGAGCGCCCAATGATGAAGCATGACAGCCTAACAGGTGTGTGAGGGCATTAAGATCTGAAATACAGATCTCCCCCCCAAGTCCACAAAATTGCAGGCAGTTAGTGATTCTCATCACCTCGGCCTTAGGAGAGGAAATGTTTCCTTTTTGTGAATCAAGTACACTCCTAGGAGCACAGGAATAGGACCTCTTTAAATAACCAGCTCTTATGTCGCCCCCTTGATTATACATTGTAACTTTAGTCAAAACTGATGCCACTGACACAGGCAGAAGGCATACTTAAATACCTGTTGGTGCCCATAGCTATCACAAATTTAATTTAGTTTCTTGACTCCGAATAAAAGAAAATCTAGTGATATGCAGAGGTTAAATCAACTACTGAGAACGCTTTGCCTTTAGTAAAGGAGAAACCATCCCACACATTTTTGGTAGTGGTTTTCTATTTAGTACCACACATTTGTTCAATTCTTACAAATCCACACAAACCTTTTTCTAAATGGTTTTTGGCTGCCACTAAAGGAGATACGTCACAGGTGCAATTACTGCAATTTCACATGACTTTTTTTTTTTTTTAACAGAATGCTAAACTCGGAATGTGCACTTTACCTACAACAGGGCTGGCGCCTGTGTTTAATTTAATTTTTAGAACTTAATTTTTTAAACTGCGGTGTCCATTCTTAAATCAGTCAGAAATCTCCTTAGTTAAATCTGATATCTGCTGTCACAGTTTCCTGGATTTCATATATTTTTTTATTTCCTTAATTAACATTTGTGGGCCAGCATGGTAGTCAAGTTCTATTTGCAGCAATTTTCGCTGAGGCCAACCTAAGGAGATGCCTTCTCTTGGCGATACATAAAAATGTCCTTATCGCAATGTGCCTTTTTATTCTATGTTTCCTAAATAGTAAGCATTCATATTATCAGCTCATCCCCTACCCTCCTGATTTCATATTAACTAATGCTTAACTTTGTTCCCCAATACAATTAATAAACATGCAGTGTGAACTACAAAACAATTATGATCTCAATTTCCATTCCATCTAGACTCAAAGTAATGTTTGAATATCCAGAGTTTCTATTCCCGACTTTTAACAATTTCTTCACACATCCCCTTTATGCTCTTTCTCCACTTACTATTCCTGCAAAAATCAAAAAATCACCTTTATACACAGAATATTTGTTTGTTTCAAAGTAGGACGACCTTTCCTGTTTGCCCAGTGATCCTTCGAATTCCTTCAAAAACTTAAACTTTTCTTAACACTTCCCTTAAAAGAAAATTCTTCAATTCCTTCACGGTTAGTGGTATTTGCTATGTGTACTCCACTCACTTTCTCAGCATCCCTTTTAAGTGCTTTGATACTTGCTAATGTGTGTTAAACTATTTGCTGTTGTTAACATTCTATGGTGCCTTGAGAAAGACCATAACTCAAAGGCCTGGGAGAATTCCCATGCCATAGACCTGAAAGTGCTGAGGAAGCACTCCCTCAAGCGAACGACATTGGACAACCCCACATCGATCAAAATCCCTGATCAAGTGGACGGCTCCTGGACAGCTTGTGGAGCTGCACCAGACACTTGTCATCCCAGTCGGGTATGTTGCATAAGGAAAAGAAATCTAAGAAGTTGCAGAGGTCTTCCCCGTGTCTGTCCAAATCTTCGGATGAGACAACGGAACGGCGGCACTCCAGGCCCTGTGTCTCCACGGAACCCTAACCAGCGTCAGCTCCATGGGTTTAGGTGGGAATGCCCTCAGCGCAAGTCGGGCCCCATGGATTCAGTGCTGGATCCGGAGCGCCAGCGAGACCGAGACCTTCCCTGGGGCCCGCTTCCATGGCGATGGCGCCATCCCCATCGCCCTTGACTCCAATACGGAAAAAGGACCCGTCCGGAGCCATGCCTTCAGGGTTAAAGCCAGGGACTTTGGTCTTCGACAGGCCTCGTACAGCGGATGAATGAGAGGGGTATGGCAACCTTGATGAATATTGCCACCCATTGGATGACAGAGGACACCTGGTATGAGGATCTGGCGGATGCCTGTGGGTTAGACACGTTCCCCGACATTGGCTTGGTCTCCCTTCCTACTGTGGCTTCAAAGCAGGTGTTTTCTATTGCTATGGTGGTGCGTAGGGCGGCTGAGGTCCTGGACCTTCATTTGCCCTCAGTGGTAGTCAATAATAATGTCTTGATAGAGGTGCTTCAGCAAGGGCCTGCTGCCTCTTGAACCCTTGCTCGCCTTTAATGAGACCCTCATCGACTACTTCCTCAGATCAGTCCAAGCCCTGCACAGGGGCTCCTGTGCACGGGACGATTGTCCTCCTCCACTACCCCACTCCAGGGGACCTCAGTTTCCTAACCCTGCACCCCACTCCAGAGAGCATGGTTGTCCAGGCCTCCACTTCTAGAATTAACCCTGGAAAGTTAATTTCCACTTCACCGGATAGATAAAGAATCCAAGAGGCTGGATACTTCTGGCAGGAGAATGTATTCTTCCGCCAGCCTAGCACTGCAGTCAGTGAACACCGCATGCCTCTTGTGCCATTACTCCTACATGATCTGGGACTCGATTGTGCAAGTGCGGCAATGTTCTCGGAGAAAACCCGAGCCATACTCTGGAGAATTGCAGCAAAGTTCGTTATTTGTTGTGGTCTGGACATGACCAACTTGCTGGGCAAATCGATTTCTTAGTCAGTGGCCCTTTGACACCATGTCTACCTGAGGAATACTGGCTTTTCTGGAAATGTCCAAGCATTGCTTAAGGACATGCCCTTTGATGGCTCTCTGTCGTGTAGTTCCAATAAACATATATAGGATCTGCGTGTCTAGACAACATAGACTGTGGGATTGGTGTCCAGACTGATTCCACCCCGAGTATGTTTGCCTGTATACCAGCTAGCTCACAGTGCCACTAGAAACCCTTCTTACCAAGGACAGAATAGTTCTTGGCAACTATCAAACATGACAACTCTGTCCCATCAGGGATCGAGGAAACAGTACAGTACTTTTCGCTCAGTCACTTGAGCTCACTTTGTCTCAGAGAGATGCATCGAATAAACGGTGGGGACGTTTTCAATAAGCATTTATTGAACCAGTTTCATTCTGGTGTAAAATAGGTGTGCTGAAACAACAATAAGACAGAAACAGATATAAAGGATTATAAGCACCAACAGAGTAAAAGGATAGTAGATTTCTACCATAGTGCTAAAACAATGAATACAGGCAGGTATGAAAATACATGATAGTAATAATGCGTACTCCTACGATGCGACCCTAACTAGATGTACCTAAGTGTACCTAGCATGTATGTAGGTGTATAGCCAAGAATCCGTCTAGGATAAAGTCAACCCCGTTACCTGAAGTGAGAGACTGTGGAACCCCGTCTTGGTCTCGAGATGGACACCCCGCGAGGGATGTCAGACCACTGAGAGCTGGAATGTCTGCGTGTAGGAACCTCAGCGTCTAGCATCAGTGTGTCAGCATGGAAGTCCTTTTTCTCCTCTGTTGGTGCTTATAATCCTTTATATCTGTTTCTGTCTTTATATCTGTTTTTAGGTCGAGGACTACCGGTCTGCCGAAGGCAGAACCGGAAGTCCGGAGATCTGATGTTTCTGAGAGTGGCTATTTAGCCCGCCTCTCTTTTTGCCTCTCCTCCATTGGCTGGCTTCCCAAACGGAGGCCAGCCATTGGAGGAGAGAGCCGTCCCTCCAAATAAGCTCCGTCTTTTTCAGATTCGGGGGCGTGTTCCGTGCTGTTCTTTCCACTTTTTAGCCACGCCCTTTTTAGAACAGCAGGAACACGCCCCCGAATCCGAAAAAGTTTAGAAGCTTCTATCCGCCATTTGTTTGCTATCGTCTGGCCGCGAGGATCTTCTTGCTGTTGTGCGTCGAGGACCCGCACTCCGCACCGAGGCAGACAAAGAGGCCTGTGCTTGCGACATGCCAGCTGTTACTTCAACACATGTGAACAAAAAACACAACGCCTTAGGTTGGTGCAAGATGCAAAAACGTTAAGCTCATTTGAAGGCCAGGAAGGAAGGTACGGAGGAAGCAGAGGGGGCGGCAAGCGTTCCAAAAGGCACCTCTCGTGGGAGACAAAAAATGCTTATAAAAACACGTGGGTCTTGGGGAGTCAGGGCACAGGCGCGGCAGAAAAGGAAGCTTTTATTAACAACACATCTTCTCTGTGCGAAGCTTCAACCCGTGCGTTTCGTTCTCTCTTCTCTAGCAGTTCACCTTTTAGGTGTCTGCCCAGGACTGAGCAACGTTTATCTATTTTTAAAGATTCACACGGGGGGGGGGGGGGGGGGAATAAGCAGAAAGATTAACAGCAGCACCCAGTCTGAAAGGAGCGCGTGCCACCAATTTCACATTTTCGCGAGCTCCCTGGCCCAGTTTAAGATATTGATTCCTTAGGGAGTCACAGCACTAAGTTGCGGTGTGAGCTTCTTTTCAAGGGTTGTATTTTGTATTGCAGACAGGAAATCCAATTCACTGCAGCCCTGCAAACCCATGTCCTAACTCTAAAGATGGAGGCTGCGCATGGCAAAACAACATGAGAGGTGTGGCGCAGCAGCCAGAGCGGCTGACTCCAGGGCGCGGGGTTCACGGTTCGATCCCCTGCTGCAGCTCAGCATCATGTGACTGTGGGCTACAGCTCACTTAAACTCCCCGACGGCCCCCAGAGATATGTCCGCACTTTACAAAATGGAATAATTACTATTAAGATTGTCTTACAGCTCTACAAAGGGAATCAACTTCAGCAAAGCGCAGCCGGATCAGGGAACGGGAAAAACACTGGTTCGCTCTATGGGGCTTTGCGAGTCAGCCTGTGGCCACCATGTCCTGTTACCAGCATCTGTGTAGCACGCTTCTCCCAGGTCATCGTCCTGTAACGCTTTTGGAGTCTGCAAGCCCCAGTGAAAACCTGGGGTCGACACTGACCTGAGTCAAGAAGGTCTGGTGTTCTTGTGTGGGGCTAGTGACGATCAGTTGGTCTGTGGCTTTACAAAAATGAATTAGATGGGAGTTATAAGGTGTGGATAGATTTAAAAAAAAAAAAACAACAGAAAGAGGAACTTCAAGGAGAAAAATCAAAGTCGGGGGAAACAACTAATATGCACAGGAGGATGAAAACATACAATGGAGCTAATGACATCCTAACATATTAGTTTAATGGGGCCTGTGTGTGCCTCATGGATGTTTGCTATTGGCTACATGAAGTTTAGGGGCGTGGCCTGATGGTCGGGTCTAATGCCCTATGTCCTGGGCGTGCCTCTGAGATTGCTATAAACAAGGGAGAGATGGAAAACGAACATGGACCGGGATTTGAGTCTGATGTGGGGCGCAGGGACAGCTGAGAGCAGCCCCCCAGCCCTGGCAGCCTCTTGGGTAGGCAGGGCCCAGGGAGGAAGCTGCTTGTATAACACCGGCCACGCTGGATGATCTTATCTAGATAGCGTGACGTCCTGACAGCGAACACAAGCCCGGGCCTGAAATAGAATGCCTCGGAGGGATATCACATCGGATTTCAAATCCAATGATGTTAACATTTTTTTTGTTCAGGATTATCAACGGGAATCTAAAACTCAGAAATTGCGATGATGCCACGGCTCAAAATAAATCCTTGAAGCCACAGACTCAACTCTTTCAATCAAGACAGGAAAGGGAGAGGCATTTCGCTGCCTGTCCTAACAAGCACTGGCAAAGTCAATAGATTTGACGTTAGTGCTGCATGTCATTGCCTTTGCTACTGCTTTGAAAGCAGCTTAAAGTTGCTTTCTTTTCTGCCGCTGAGACACTGCTACATTAAGTAGGTTGAATTAAATGTAATAGATTTGGACATGGACACGGCGCGGCAATGAGGCTAATCTAGGCCTCCCATAGTATTGTTGAATATTCATAGCTTAAGGAACCTATGTTTTGAACAAATTGAAGGTGACCGATCTGACCTTTGGTAAACAAACTAAAAGGCAGTTAGCATAATCAAGTTCGCCAGGGGATCCTCGTCTTTTTAGGTCGAGGACTAACGGTCTGCCGAAGGCAGAACCGGAAGTCCGGAGATCTGATGTTTCTGAGAGTGGCTATTTAGCCCGCCTCTCTTTTTGCCTCTCCTCCATTGGCTGGCTTCCCAAACGGAGGCCAGCCATTGGAGGAGAGAGCCGTCCCTCCAAATAAGCTCCGTCTTTTTCAGATTCGGGGGCGTGTTCCGTGCTGTTCTTTCCACTTTTTAGCCACGCCCTTTTTAGAACAGCAGGAACACGCCCCCGAATCCGAAAAAGTTTAGAAGCTTCTATCCGCCATTTGTTTGCTATCGTCTGGCCGCGAGGATCTTCTTGCTGTTGTGCGTCGAGGACCCGCACTCCGCACCGAGGCAGACAAAGAGGCCTGGGCTTGCGACATGCCAGCTGTTACTTCAACACATGTGAACAAAAAACACAACGCCTTAGGTTGGTGCAAGATGCAAAAACGTTAAGCTCATTTGAAGGCCAGGAAGGAAGGTACGGAGGAAGCAGAGGGGGCGGCAAGCGTTCCAAAAGGCACCTCTCGTGGGAGACAAAAAATGCTTATAAAAACACGTGGGTCTTGGGGAGTCAGGGCACAGGAAGGAAGCTTTTATTAACAACACATCTTCTCTGTGCGAAGCTTCAACCCGTGCGTTTCGTTCTCTCTTCTCTAACAGTTCACCTTTTAGGTGTCTGCCCAGGACTGAACAACGTTTATCTATTTTTAAAGATTTACACGGGGGGGAATAAGCAGAAAGATTAACAGCAGCACCCAGTCTGAAAGGAGGGCGTGCCACCAATTTCACATTTTCGCGAGCTCCCTGGCCCAGTTTAAGATATTGATTCCTTAGGGAGTCACAGCACTAAGTTGCGGTGTGAGCTTCTTTTCAAGGGTTGTATTTTGTATTGCAGACAGGAAATCCAATTCACTGCAGCCCTGCAAACCCATGTCCTAACTCTAAAGATGGAGGCTGCGCATGGCAAAACACGAATGAACCAAAGGCGTGGCAACCATGACTTGGTCTCTATTCCAAGAAAGAAAGAAAAATGTGCCTATGCATCTTGTTTGATAGTAAAAGACCTCCCTCGTTGAGGTGCAAAAGCCCTCTCTCGCCCCTGGGCACCAGGGCCACGACACCTGCTGGTTTCTTACAATAACTGATGCGCCGAGATATACAAAAGGCCAGAGGTCAAAACAATATGGTGCACAGATGTCCACGTGTCAAGCCAGCAGCGGGCGAGGGCGACCACAGCCCTAGTTTAGTTTGTATTTGCATTAGCCAACTGGCTTTTGTACATCCATAATGTACAACATACACACATTTTGGAAACTGTTAAATGATTAGAAGAAAAAGTTAAAAAAAAAATAACAAGAGAGGGCTGCAGAAGAAAAAAGAAATGGCATATGAATAAAAAGAAAAATTCCATTTGCAGCTGACTCCGCTGTCTTTGCAGATCTAAGGATGAGGTATTTTGGTCAGATCCTCAGTTAGGAGTTCAAAAGATTCCGCAGTTTCAGACCAAGCATCCCAGATAAATAAATGGTCACTGTGTTTCTGTCAGTTGAAAAGGGCATTGTCACTCACTAACTCACTCTTTCACTACCTCACTGTCTATCTACTTCACTCTCTCTCACTACATAACTCTATACATCACTACTCCCCTCTATCTATATCACTACCTCACTATCTCACTACTTCTCTCTCTAAAAAGATCACTACCTCACTCTCTCACTACCTCACTCTCTATATCACAACTTCACTCTCTCTCTAACTCACTACATCACTCACTCTCTATCTCTCTACCTCACTCTTTCTATCTCACTAACTCACTTTCACTGTCTCTTTCACTACCTCTCTCTATCTCACTACATTACAACACCACTCTGCTTACATCTCACTACCTCACAACATCCCTCTCCCTCACTACATCACTGTTTCACTACCTCACTCTTTCTCACTACATAACTCTCTCTACCTCACTACTCCACTCTATCTCACTACCTCACTATCTCACAACTTCTCTCTCAAAATATCACTACCTCACTCTCTAGCTCACAACCTCACAACTTCACTCTCTCTCACTCACTACCTCAATCACTCTATCTCACTACCTCACTCTTTCTATCTCACTAACTCACTTTCACTCTCTTTCATTACCTCTCTCTCTATCTCACTACATCACTCTATGCTTATATATCACTACCTCACAACATCCCTCTCCCTCACTACCTCACTCTTTCACTACCTCACTACCTCACTCTCTCTATCTCACTACCTCACTCTCTATCTACCTCACTCTCTATCTCACTACCTCACTCTCTATCTACCTCACTCTCTCTCACTACCTCACTCTATTTCAATACCTCACTCTCTCTCTCTATCTCACTACCTCACTCTCTCTCTGCTAATGCAATAGGTATCACATATGCAAAAAAAAAGCTAATGCCAATAGAAATGACAATGCCATTTATTTAGGGATACAAAAATGATAAAAAAATAATGAGCAATACCAATTGCTCTACCTATAATATTGCCGAGACCATTGCATTGCAAATGCTTGTTTGTCTAGTGCCTCTGTATACTGGGTAGGGCTGTGAGATACGTGTACCTGTGTGAGCCCTTGCAGCTTGAAGCGTATACAGCAATTTAACCCAACGTATGAATTCCAAGGGGGGGAGGGGCAGGCGGGGGGATGCCAAACTTGCTCAGTACCTCTAGCATGTATTCCCAGCTGAGAATCAAAGGCCTGGAGTAGGTCTAGGGAGATGTATCCAGCTCCACTAAACTCAGTAGAGGTTGCATCCATTACATGGTAAAGACGTTGTATATTTAGAGAGGTGCTGCGACCAGGCACAAAGTCACATTGGTCCGTGTGTATTAGTTGTGGCAACAATGGAAGAAGTCAGCGGGAAAGGATATTGCTTAGTATTTTATATTGAGTATTTAAAAGTGACAATGGTCAGTTTCCTGAGATGTCTTTAGGGTCCCTGCCAGGGTTTGGGATTGAGGTTACTAGTGCCTGCATTGTAGAAGGGGGGAAGGCTGCCCGCTTATAACGATGTGTGGTAGAGGCGTTGAAGCTGGGGGGCAATTTGGGTCGAGAAGGCATCGTAAAATTCTGCTGGGAGGCAATCCAGCCCTGGCGTTTTGTTGTGCAGGAGGTCCCTAACAGCCTCTTTTATCTCAGTTTTTGTGATTTGGCCTGCCAAATCTTTTTGATCTGTCATGGATAATTGCAGGCAATTGAGATTTCCTAAGAAAGCTTCTGTTTCTTTCCCATCTACTACTGCGGGAGCCTCATATAGTATCCTGTAGTTGTCTCGGAAATCAGAGTTTATTTCATTCTGCGAGTTAACTGTAATCCCGTCTATTGCAGTGATTTCATGAATGGGGGTTGGTTTCGTTTTATTTGTGCTAGGAGAGTGCCAGACTTGTCACCTTCAGCGTGAATTTTCTGTGTATAGGATTGATAATCTATTACGCGTAATCGTTCAAGTATTTAAGCATAATTTATGTGTGCTTCTTGTAGTTTTGCTGCATTATGGGGGTCATTTAATGCTGCCTGTTTGAGTGTTCTTAGCTTATCTTCTATTTCTTTCAGGTCCTTATCAACGGTGTGGTACGCTCCTACTATTGCGCTAATAGATGCACCTCGCATAACTGTCTTAAATGCTTCCAATTCTGTTAGGCATGAGGGGGTGGTTTCGGCATTTTCTGTAAAATAGTTATTGATGGGGTTAGTTACAGTGTGTCGGAACATTGCATCCTCCAGCATCTGGGGACGCAGTCTCCAAGTGGGAAACGGTGTAGGGATCCTTCCCCAGGACAGTGTAAGTTCTATGGGGTTGTGGTCCGATAGTGTCTTCCCTAGGTCGGTAGTATGAGTGACTTGGGTTAGAAGGTTAGTGGAGCAAAATACCCGATCAAGTCTAGTGCGTAATATATGCGCCGGATAGTAATATGAGTATTCACGAAGGCCTATGCTTCTAATGAGGCAAGCGCCGGATAAGGTCCAACCTTGTACCCAGTTTCAAAGGATATTAGCTTGTCGGGTTGCTGCCGTACCTTGTAGAGGGGGATGTGAAATGTCTAGGTTAATGTCTAGTACTGCATTGTAGTCACCCCCTAGAAACCCAGAGGTAGTCCGCCCATTCTGCTATGGTTGTGTTTAGGTTTTCTAAAAAACTTTTCTTGTGCGTAATTTGCAGCGTATATGCTACCTACGACCATATGTATCCCATCTAGTATGCCATTTAAGAGCACATATCTGCCATTGGTGTCTATGCGTTTTCATAGAGTTATAAAAGGGGTACCATTTTTGATCCATATTGCGGCCTCGCGCGCAAATGCGGAGTATGATGTGTTGAAGATTTGGCTTCTCCATTGTCTCTGCAATTTAGCTGCTTCAAAGTTAGTAAGGTGTGTCTCTTGGAGAACGACTATATGTGCTTTTCTCCTATTCAATTGGGCATAGACTCTATGTCGCTTGTACACCAAGTCCAGCCCCCGGACATTCAAAGTAATTATATTTTCCTAAAGTATCCATGTGTGCATAGTTACTGCTGGGTTCTTAGAGACGTCTCGTGGATTTGCAATCAAGGGAGGACAACAGCCCTTCATGCTGAGTGGTAAACTGAGTGGTGAGCCAAGCATACAAATTACCCCGTCGTATCCCAATACAGGGTCTAACAATTAAACTATGGTGGACCAAACCAATAACTATAAAAGTAACCGTTCTAACTGAGGCCATTGTGCATACGCAATTGGGGACATGGTTTGCGGTACCTTATAGGTCATATGTGACCTGCGGTTTTTGTGGTATGGTAGCACCAGGCAGGACCTAGGCCATATCCTTAATTTAGCATGGATTGTAGTGCGAGGTGGGGACAGCACTGGTGCGTACCTACTACATCAGTTTAATGTGGGGTCTTCTCATCTGTATTGTGCACCTGGCATAACTGCATACTTTACCAACGGCGATTGTAAGTCCGGAGTCCAGTATCTTTACAAATTGTTAGCCATAGATTCAGACTCGTTAGGGTGTTCTGCCAACATGAAATGTGTTCAGGAAGATCTCTGGGCTGTATCATGCATGAGTGCATTGTCGCAGTCTTACCACAAGTAATCATTTACTAGTTGTAGGGTAATATATGGGAACAGAGTTAAAGTTATTTTCTGAGTCTGAGTGCATGGTAGTATCTTCCGAGGACTCAGCTGAAGAGGGGGGATCGTTGTCTTTAAACGCTGCTGCAGTTTGCAATGCTGACTTCCGGCTTTCCAGTACTTGTTCAGGTGATGGGCCTTTGCCTGTTTTTTTCAGGGTCGGTTTGCTGCGGCAAATTTTCCTAATGGTGGCTGGTTGTGAATTTTGTGGGGGTCGGGGGTGCCCTGTGTTGATCTTTCGGGATTACAGGACGGAAATGTCTCTTCTATCCAGGTACGTACTGCTTCAGAGTTGTCAAAAAAGTATGACTTTTGCTCATGCATGATTTTTTGGTGAACTTGATACAGTCGGGTGTATTTAAGATTTAAAGTTCAGAGTGTTCATTTTACTGCTTGGTAGGCAGCTCTTTGGCGCTGTACCAGGATTTTGAAGTCCGGGTAAAGAGAAATCAGCTTTTTTTCGTAAAGGAGAGGGGATTTTCTCTGGCATTGCAGAGCAGTCTATCTCGGTCTTTGTAGTTGAGTATCTGAGCTACCACTGGTCTTGGCAGAGAGCCTGTTAATGGTTTTCTCGTAGGCACTCTGTGCACGCTTTACCTGCAGAAAAGGTCTGCCAGTCCTTCTGGAGCCACAACTTCTCTCAGCCATTTTTTCATAAACTGTGTTGCATTAAGTCCTTCGCAGAGTTCTGGCAAACCTATGATGCAAATATTGTACCGTCTTGAGCGTCCTTCCACATTTTCTACTTTGTCTTGTAGTATGGACACTTGATTGCTGTAGAGGAGTTATTTGGTCTGTTTGAGCTTTGTGTCGCGTGGCAATTTCTGTTATGAGTATTTTGTTATTTTTCACAGTACCTGCTAATTTATTGTGGTCAGCTTTTAGTCGAGTAAAGTTTGTAGTCAGCGCCCCTATTTGTTTCTCAATTGCTCATCTCAAATCTCGCATTTCCTGTAGTATGAGATCCAGCTTATTGGGTCATGTTTGTAGGTGGTATTCTGTAGGTGTTGAATTGGGGCTTTCGGTTCAGTCTCGTTGTGTGGTGCTGATATCTGTTGGTTCCATGCTCTTCCTCTTGTGTGGCCCATTTCTTGATTTGCCATGTTATGGGTCTCTCCTTTCTAGCCCAAGGCTGTTTCAGCGGCTTCGGTCGGGAGGGGGTCTAGTATTACGGTGAGTGCCCACCTGGTAGGTGATTGGGTGATCGACTCAAAGTGAGGAGGAGCCAGTCTAAGGTGTTTCTTTCAATACAAGTCTTGATAGTCAATTGCTCTGTCGTACAGTTTGTTTTAGGGTGCTGGTAGGATGTTGTTACATGCCTTTGCATGGGTTTGGTTATTGAGCTCTGTCTCTTCTTGTCGCTCGTTACGATGTGTACCAAGGACTGGCCCCTGTTTCTGCCACTACTCCTCTTGTCTTCGCTTAGACAGGGGAGTAAGAAATTTGTGATTGCAGTGTGGGTTTTGGATTGGGCCCCGCTGTAGTTTACACGACTATCATAATTCAGGCGTGTACCCAGAGCTTTGGATTCATGCAGTGCACTCAAGAGGTGTGTGGTTTAAAGCCCAGATCTAGTAGAGCCAATAACTAGCTAACGGGGGGGGGGGGGCTCCCAGGGAGTAGCGATGAGAGATTATTGAAACGTTTCAGGGTTTGTGCGGGCCTGCAGTAGCAAGGAATCCTTAAACAGTGGGGCACCCTCTTCCTCACTTTCCTGCGTTGTAGTTCCTTGGGCCCGAGGAGGTCCTTGATTCAGGCCCTTTCCTGCATGTAGCGGAGAGGGCTGATGCAGCTACCTTGTGTGTTGTTTAGCTGTGAGTGTCCCAGCAGCTGCTTTGCATTACAGAGGGGATTCTCACCGCACCGTTCGGCTCTCGCTGGTCACCGCCTTCAGTGCCAGACACTGATGGGGCCCTCCCTCCAGGCATGCAGGTAATGGCGGCTCATCCTTAAGGGTCGTGGACCGAGGCCCGGATCCAGCAAGATCGATAAGTGAATATCAGGGAATCCCCAGGTGTGATTGAGGGGAATTTTTGACGCTGCTCAAGGTTCATGTTGGACAATTGCAGGGAGGATTCCTTAATAGGTGGGCCTTTTCCTATCCGTTTTCCCATATACTTGTTCTTTGGGCCACAGGTAGGCCTTTATCCAGCTTCTTCCTGTTCGGCACGGCCAGGGCCGACGAACCTGCCTGGTGTAGTGTTTTACTGCTTGTGGCCTCACAACTTGGTTGCAATGCTTTAGGAATTTCTCTGCTCCCTCCGATCGCCGCTCACAGTAAGGGTCGTAGTTGGGGCATGAGTACTAGTCACGCTGGCAATGGCAGAGATACTCTTACAGCTGGTTGGGATTATTTCACTTAGGCTCCTCATTCCATGACCTCTGTCGGCCGGTTGTAGTACGGCTCTAGTTGTTGTTCGTGGCCGCTCCCAGGGGATTTCGTGCGGATGTTGAAGGCGTCGATCGGCCAGCGCTGCCGATGTTTGCTGCACTATTCTTCTTGTTTGTTCCTCTGACTCATACCCTCGTAGTTTTCTGGATCAGTGTTAGGGAAGCCAGCAACTTCTGTGCTCGCTAATCCTCTTATACGTTTCGAGGTGGTTCTGAGCTGCAGATGTCCCCACCTCATATCGGAGATTGCAGGATTAGGTGGCTGGGTCCGGGAGCTCGCTACAGCACGTCGCCATGCTCAGCAGTTAGCCACGCCCCCTCCCAAAGTGTCAGCTAGACCAGTTTTATGGAGTAAATAAGTTATCTGGTTAAAGTAGAGTAGATTTAAAGGACCACCAGGTTTTCAAAACTCCAGAGGTCAAAATATCAAATCTCTATTCGGGGCGGAGAATAGGGGAGAACTGTATAAAATTACTTTACTTATCCTTCAGCAGAAATAGGAATATTCATGACTCCTGGTTGAGGAATACTTACTTTACTTTTGGTTAAAACTGATCTCAGACAGAGGACATCGTTTAAATCCTACATCTTATGGAATGGAGACCTTATAAATAATAAAGGGGAAAACAACAAAATCTAATTCTTGCCCCAATTTTTCTCTGATGACAATATGGCAAATATTACCTTTCTGGTGTAGTCATTATATATAAAGATTATTTGAGAGAACACACTATGAGTAAAAGCAGTAGCCAATTCAGTTCAAAGGAATGACTGGTTAAAACGAAGGACCTAAATTTAAGACCAATACATTTCCACCTAATAATATAATCAAAAAACCCTGGACGCCCATTTACACAATCAAAAAACCCTGGACGCCCATTTACACAATCAAAAAACCCTGAAGCCCATTTACAACAAACATGAATAAGATTGGGAAAGCTAAAGCTTAATTCATTTACATGATAAAATCATAGTCTTACCTGATGTTCACACCGTTTACATAACATATTATTGGTGAGCCTTCCGTGAAAGGGATGTTGAAACTTCCAGTGGCTTGGAATGGGATGCGGGGCCCCTAAAATAGAGATCCTTTTGAAAAGTTACACAAATAACACTTACGTAAGTGTTTGGTGCAGTGCACCATTAGGAACAAATTGTCTAAAGAAACAAATATTTCCTGTGATACGGAGTACAGTAAGTCTGCAAACATGAATAGAAGCATAGGTGGAGGATAAAGACAAATACATTTAAGAGTCTGGAGTGAGAAGAAAGGCAGAATAGAAACCCTGTTGAAGGCTACCCTTCAAACAAAGTTTGTAAAGACAATGGCCCTTAGGCTGTCCATACCAGCCTCACCCAATTCCTCAGTACTAACATGCAAAATCAGTAAGGACATTAGTTCTGACCTCTTTAGTTGGCAAGATGAGGTTTAAGACTTCCGCCGCCCTCCTAATCACTGTTGAGAATGAGAGTGCAGACCTTTGTTGCCACAGCCAGGCTGAGTGAGGAAAAACAAATGTCTGTGGAGGAGTCCAGATCATTGATGCCCTATAGCTCTTAAAAAATGTCTCTGTCATTGTAAGAATTATCACCCGATCATCATCAGCATCAGCATGTGGTGTATACTCCGGTTCCGAGTTAGTGTAGTGCCAGGGCCTGGGGTGTTATACCTTTCTGAGTCTGACAAAGAAAACAAGTTACTTACCTGTAACTTTGGTTCTCCAGTATTGGTAACTTTAATAGATTCCCATAGCTTGTATCATTCCCCGTCATCGGAATGGAAGTCTCGGTAAACAAAATAACATAGCAGTAGGTACAAAAGAGAAAGAAAAAAGGCCTAGGCCTCATTCCCTTTTGTAGCATATCCACCTATTTTTGTAAAAGAGACCAAAATAAAGCAACAGCCAATCAGATTAGCCTCATACCACAGAACCCTCCTGAGAGAACCTCAGAGCCTCAGATTTTCATAGCCGTTGTGTAACAGTACAACCAAAACCTGCAGAGGGATGAGCTTTCCCAGGGGAGGAGGGTGGGCGCATGGGAATCTATGAAAGTTACCAATACTGGAGAACAAAAGTTACAGGTAAGTAACTTGTTTTCTTACTCCAGTATTGAATATGCTACTTACCAGTATGCATCTGTTCTTGGCATGTAGGGCTGCTGACATTCATATCTGTGCATAGATCGCCGCCTAGTGTTGGGTCCGGATGTTTGCACGTTGTTGTCCTGGAAGAGTCTTCAAAGTATCCTGGGATAGGTGACTCCTCCCCTGGACTACAGTGCGCATGGGCATCCTCTCCATCCTCAGATTGTTTTTCGCCATTGTGGCAGTGATGGAGTAGATATAGAAAGTGATGACCATGCTTACAGTAATTCTGAGAGCTGCAGCTGCTACAGGCGCCGGGGAGGAGGGAGAGCGATATGAATGTCAGCAGCCCTACACGCCAAGAACAGATGCATACTGGTAAGTAGCATATTCAGTTCGAGGCATGTGGGCTGCTGAATTCATATCTGTGCATAGAATATATAGCAGTGCCCTCTTATTAGCGGCGCCTACCAGTGCCAGCTGCAGCGGTCTGAAAAAGAGTTTTGAGAACAGCCTGTCCTACAGCTGCCTGCTGTTTTGATTGCACATCTACACAATAGTGTTTGGTAAATGTATGTGTAGTGGACCAGGTGGCTGCTCTACATATGTCATGCAAAGGAATGTTTCCCAGGAAAGCCATTGAGGCCCCTAACTTACGTGTTGAGTGGGCTCGTGGGGGAATCGTTAAAGTGCGTTTAGCCTTTTGATAGCAAATTTGAATACATTTAACGATCCATCTGGCTATTCCTGCTTTGGAGATAGCGTTACCTTTGTGGTGTGGGGCAAAGGCAACGAAAAGTTGTTGTGTTTTCCTAAAGGGTTTGGTCCTGTCGATATAATACATGAGGGCCCTTTTGACATCTGGTGTATGGAGTGCCCTTTCTGCGACAGTTTGTGGGTTTTGGAAGAAAATGGGCAGTTCAATGGTTTGATTCATGTGGAACTGCGATACCACCTTTGGCATGAATTTGGGGTTGGTACGTAGTACGACCCTGTTGGCGTGAACCTGTATAAATGGCTCTTGAACGGTTAGTGCCTGGAGTTCACTAACTCTTCTCAAAGAAGTGATCGCTACTAGGAAAGCTACTTTCCAGGTAAGGAATTGAATCTCGCATGAGTGTAGAGGTTCAAAGGGTGGACCCATCAGGCGTGTGAGGACCAAGTTGAGGTTCCACATTGGAGCCGGTGGGTGGCTTGGTGGAATGACTCGTTTGAGTCCTTCCAAGAATGCTTTGATGGCAGGCACTCTGAATAGAGAGAGGTGCTGCCTGGTCTGCAGATAGGCAGATATTGCGGTCAAATGGACACGTATAGAGGTGTACGCCAGATTGCATCGGTATAGGTGTAATAGGTAACAAATAATGTTTTGGATGGATGCGTCTAGCGGGTTAATGTCATTATTATTGCAATAAATGACGAACCTCTTCCATTTTGCTGCATAGCAAGCTCTGGTAGTGGGTCTCCTGGCCTCCTTAATGATGTCCATACAGTCAGGTGGCAGGTTTAGGTAGCCAAACTCTAGGACTTCAGGAGCCAGATTGCCAGGTTCAGCTGTTGCGGATCTGGGTGCTGAATCTCTCCATGGTTCTGCGTCAAATGCTCGGGTTTGACCCGCAGCCTTTGATGCGGCACCACGGAAAGTTCGAGAAAGGTGGTGTACCACGGCTGGCGTGCCCACGTTGGAGCAACCAGGACGAGCGTCAGTGAGTGTTGACGCAGTTTGCGTGCCACCAGCGGTATCAGTGGTGCTGGGGGGAAAAGCGTACGCAAATCTGCCGGACCAGTTCATCCATATCGCATTGCCCTGCGACTGCGGATGTGGGAACCTGGCGGCAAAGCTTTGGCATTTTGCGTTTTCGCTTGTCGCGAATAGGTCTATCTCTGGATGACCCCACTGCTGGAAGTACGGTTGGAGTACTGATGGGTGTAACTCCCACTCGTGCATCTGGTGGCTGTGTCTGCTGAGCAGATCCGCCATCTGGTTGTCCTTGCCGGGGAGGTGTTCTGCCATGAGGAACATGTTCCTTTGAATGGCCCACTTCCACATGCTCTGAGCCAGATGAGACAACTGTGGAGAGTGTGTTCCTCCCTGCTTCTGTATGTAGTACATGGCAGTCATGTTGTCCGTCCGGATCAACACGACTTTGTTGCACAAGTGTACTTTGAATGCTTTCATAGCGAGGAAGATTGCCATCAGCTCTAGAAGGTTGATGTGCATCTTCTTTTGTTGTTGTGTCCATAGACCCTGCACTGTGTAATGGAGTACATGAGCTCCCCATCCCTGGAGAGACGCGTCCGCCGTCAGTATTATCTGTGGGACAGGCTCTTGGAACGGTCGGCCCTTGCAAAGGTTTTGTGGATTCCACCAATGCAGAGAGTTGTATGCCCGACCGCTCACCAACACTAGGTCTTTCAACTGTCCTTGAGCCTGATTCCACTGACGTGCTAAGCACTCCTGAAGCGGGCGCATATGTAGTCTCGCGTGGGGGACTATGAAGATGCAGGAGGCCATCATGCCTATCAACTGCAGGAACACTCGCGCGGGAAGGGAGTGTTGTGGTTTGAACTTGGAAATCAGCATTTGCATGCTGTTGATTCTCACCAAATTTGGCTGAGCTGTGGCCGCCAGAGTGTCTATAGTCGCACCTAGGTACTGTTGTACGTGTGCGGGCTGTAGATGGGATTTTGGGTAATTTAGTGAGAACCCCAGACTGTGAAGGAGGTGAATGGTGCGGGACATGTGGCTGGCACATTGCTGGGCTGACTTCGCTTGAACGAGCCAGTCATCCAGGTAAGGGTAGACGTGTATGTGCTGCCTCCGTAGATGTGCCGCCACAGTAGCTAGGCACTTTGTAAACACCCTTGGTGCCGTTGTCACGCCGAAGGGAAGGACTTTGAATTGGTAGTGCTGCCCTTGAACAGTGAACCTGAGGTATTTTTTGTGTGAGGGGTGAATGGGTATGTGGAAATACGCATCCTTGAGGTCCAGTGTGGCTAGAAAGTCTCCCTGCTTGAGCAGCGGGAGGACTTGCTGTAGAGTGAGCATGTGAAAATGCTCGGAAAGAATGCATCTGTTTAGGGGTCTCAGGTCTAATATAGGTCTGAGTGACCCGTCCTTTTTCGGTATTAAAAAGTACAGGAAGTACACCCCCGTACCTTGCTCGTGGACGGGTACGACCTCTATTGCGCCTTTTAGAAGCATACTTTGCACCTCCTGCTGTAAGAGCGTTAAGTGCTCTGAGGACATAGGACGGTTTTTTGGAGGTATTGTGGGTGGAGTGGAGGTTAGTTCTAGACAGTAACCGTATTTGACAATATCTTTGACCCACCTGTCCGTGGTGATGGAGTTCCACGTGGACAGGAACCTTTGTAGCCTTCCCCCGACAGGTGTTATGTGGTCGGGAGGAAGGGAGAGGGCGTCACTGCTTGTTCTTGGGGGAGGACCTGGTGTTGCCGTAGCCGCGTCCTCTGCCCTTTGTACTGGAGCCACGATATCCACCCCGGGTGTTTTTATCGTAGGTGGTTTGTGTATTGCCCTTGTTGTATGTTTGCTGTGACCCCTGTCCTCTACCGGCTCCTCTATTTCCGGGGCGACGAAAGGAGCCGCTCCGAAAGGACTGAGTCTGGAGAGCCCCCATGGACTTTGCAGTGTCCGTGTCCTTTTTTATTTTCTCTAGGGTGGTGTCAACCTCCGGGCCGAATAAATAGTCGGGGTTGACAGGCTGGTTGAGTATGTTGTTTTGCACCTCAGGTTTGAATCCGGAGATTCGTAACCAGGCATGTCGTCGCAGCATGACGCTAGTGTTTATGGCCCTGGCAGCTGTGTCTGCGGCATCCAGCGCACACTTGATGGATGCGTTTGTGAGGAGCTGTCCCTCCCTGATGAGGATCTCTGCACCTTCTCTGTATTGGTCAGGGAGATGTTGGAGTAGTTGCTCTAATGTGTCGTAGTGCGCTCTATCGTAGCGAGCGAGGAGTGCTTGAGTATTGGCAATGCGCCATATGTTGGCTGCCTGGGCGGCAACCCGTTTGCCAGAGGTCTCTAACACCTTGGACTCTTTATCCGGGGGAGGAGCGTCACCTGTTGTCTGTGAGTGTGCCCTCTTGCGAGCATTCGCAACGACAATGGAATCCAGAGGTAATTGGCCTCTGATGTAAGTAGGGTCCCCAAGCGCTGATCTGTATTTCTTGTCGATCCTGGGGTTTATCACTCTTGCCCTGGTGGGTTCCTTGAAGATGTCCTTTGCTGGTTTGAGGACACCCTTCAACATGGGTAGAGTTTTTATATTCCTTTCTGAGGATGCGAAAGTATCCATAAGAAAGTCGTCCTCAACGGTGTCCGAGTGAAGTTGAACCCCATGATTGGCCGCAGCACGTTCAATTAGAGCGTTGAACGCTGCAGTGTCCTCTGTGGGAGATGTTTTTGCTCCATAGAGTTGCGGGTCTTGTGCATCCATAGGTGCACCTGGGTCCACAGGGTCATCCCAGGTTTGATCAGGGTCCTGTTGGCCGTCAGGGTCCATGTCTCCGGGGTAGGGGACTTGGTCACCCATGTAGTCCACCAACGCATCCGTGTCGGAGTGTGTGGGAGAGAAGGATTGTGGATCCTGGTAGGGTGAGTGGAAAGGTTCGTAAAGAACTGGTTCTGAAGCCACAGGCAGCTTCCTTTTAAGTGGAATCCTGAAGGAGTCCAAAGCCGGCTCCGAAGTTATTTTCCTTTTGTGGATAATCATCCTGCCGGTGTCGGCGTCGATTAGATGCGATGTAGACGTCTCCGCAGAGCGTTCGGCAGGCGTGATCGTGGTATGGGTCACCCGTGTCCTGATTTGGAACAGTTTCGGGGCCGTGGATGGTGGCAGGCCAAAAGTAATGTTGGCTGGTGCCGAAGAGGCTGCTGGAGCTTTAATTGGTTCGGAGCCAGACGTGTCCTGGAGGACCATTATCTTTTTGGTGCTTTGCGCAGCAATGGGACGCGTCTGGAGCGCCCTCGATTCTTTTGCACCGACCGGTTCTGTCGAGGCGGTCGTGGATTTTTTCTGCGCCGGTGGGTCATCGAGTCGAGGGGCGGGAATGGCCGTCGACTTCTTCGATGAGTGCGGCTTTGGTGTTGCCGTGGAAGCGGTGTGAGACGCAGCAGGCTGTTTGACCTTTGGGGTCGGAGTCGATTGCGTCGGTGCCGGGAGCCGAGCAGGTTTGGTGGTACCGAAGGCCTTCTTCCTTATGTCGACTCCGACGTCGGCCGCTTCGAGTTCGGCACCGAAGTCTCGTTTGGTGCGCTCGGTGCCGATGTGTTTTGCTGGCGTCGAAGGTGTGGAGGGCCTCGATCCGACCAGCGCCACTTTCGGTTTCGGTTTCAATTGAACCAATACAGCTTTCGGTTTCGAAGAAGGGAAACCAGCCGTTTTGGGCATTAATGGCTGCCACTGAATGTCCGAGGCCGGGCCCGAGGGCGGGGCCGAAGAACTGCGGGATAGGTCTTGGGTAAGGCCCGAAAGCGATCTCTCGACCGGAGCCATAGACTGTTGCACTGGGCTTTCTTCAGTCTGAACGGGTAGGCCTTGCTCGTCACCGGAGCTACTCTCTTCGGCCCCTAAGGCCTCATTGTAGTCTCCTACCTCGGTGTCGTCTTCATCTCTGCGAAAGAGTGTTTCGTCGACGTCTTCCGATCCGGAGTCATGTTCGGAAACGGGACTGGAGGGTAGGTTCTCCACTTCTTCGACATCTTCGGTCTCGGCGTTGAAGATGTCGGCCGGTGCCGCTTGCTGCGCCTCGAGTCTCGCCGCTCGTCGATTCCGTAGAGTCTTCTTGGATCGAAATCTGGCACAGGCCATGCATGTAGATTCGTCGTGATCCGGTGAAAGGCATTTGTTGCACACCGGATGGACGTCGACGTGGGGATATTTCGCATTGCATACCGGACACCTCTTGAATGGTGTCCTCGATTCCATCGTTGATGTCGAATCGACAGTCGGGTAAGATGCGAAAGTTTGTTCTGGAAGTTAGTAAACTAACAAAGATACTATCGATACCGATCGAGAACAGTACCGACGCGAACTAAAGGCCTTTTGGCCTGAAAAAAGATTTTCCTAACTTGAGTCAAGATAGCACATCCGAACCCAATGGCGGAAAAAAACAATCTGAGGATGCCCATGCGCACTGTAGTCCAGGGGAGGAGTCACCTATCCCAGTATACTTCGAAGACTCTTCCAGGACAACAACGTGCAAACATCCGGACCCAACACTAGGTGGCGATCTATGCACAGATCTGAATTCAGCAGCCCACATGCCTCGAACTGGAACTTTCATAGTTTCCCATAGCTTGCATCAGAGTAGCTATCAGTCAGAAGCACATTTTTCTCCCTTAGTGACATCTCTTCCTCTATTCTTTTTTTAATTTTTTTTTAAATAAAACATCAAACAACAATGCAATCACATAAAGAACACATAGCAAAATGTGCAAATAACAATAAGAAAGAAAGGAAGGAGGGAAGAAAGGAAAGCTCACCACTCAATGGAAGAGGTTCCTCAGGACTGCCTGGCCTACAGCCGTGTCTTCTTCTGCCAAGGTCTCCAGGCAGTAATGTCTTGTGAAGGTGTGCGTGCTGCTCCAAGTTGCAGCCCTGCAGATGTCTTTAATCTGGACCCCCGCAAAGAGAGCCGTAGAGGAAGCCATGGACCTTGTCGAGTGTGCTCTAATTCGGCCCTCTAGAGGCTTGTCCGCTGCAGAATGACAGAACTGTATAGCACTGAAGATCCATCGAGCAATACCCTGCTTGGACAGGGATAAGCCTTTGCGAGGAGCACTGAATGCAATGAACAACTGAGAAGATTTCCGAAATTCTTTAGTACGGGCCAGATAAAATTTCAAGCACTGCTGCACGTGCAGCGAATGAAGTGCCCTTTCTGCCGGTGTAGATGGCTGAGGAAAGAAAGCCTTGAGAATCACGGCTCATTTAAATGAAAATCCGAAGGCACCTTTGGTATGAACTTTAAATTAGTCCTTAGAATCACTGTATTTATTTTGAATTGGAGGAAAGGTTTCTGGATTGTGAGAGCTTGTAATTCTCCAATACGTCTTGCCGAAGTGAGAGCAAGTAGGAGCGCCAATTTCCATGAGAGGAATTTCAAATCTGCTCGATGAACCGGTTCAAAGGGATGCTTTATCAGCTGGGTGAGAACCAAGTTCAAATGCCATGTGGGAGGCAGAGGCCTCACTGGAGGAAAGACTCGAAATAGGCCTTTGAGAAATTGTTTGACAATTCTGGATGACCAGAAAGAAGGCCCGGATGCAGTACGTCTGTAGCGAGAAACTGCAGCCAAGTGAACCTTTATGGACGAATGAGCCAGACCTGCCTTAGCCAAGGACAGGAAATAAGGAAGAACTTAATGAGGCTGAGACAAGAAAGGGTCCACACCTTGCTGTTGGCACCAGATGCAAAATCGTTTCCATTTTAGATGGTAAGTCTTGTTAGTGGAAGGAGCTCTAGCCTGAGAGAGAAAATCTCTTATCTCTTCCGAGAGATGAAGATCTAAGAATTCTCGCTGCTCAGGAGCCATGCTGAGAGGTGTAAGGAACGAGGATCCGGATGCCAGATCTGGCCCTGGGACATCGCGAGAAGATCCGGGATCGCCCGTAGAGGACGTGGAGGGGCCAGAAAAAAGAGGCGAAGCTCCGTAAACCAAAACTGCCTCGGCCAAGCTGGGGCTATTAGTATCATCTTGCATGGCTCCGTTTTGATCTTCCCGAGTATCCTCGGTATTAACGGAATGGGGGGAAAAGGCGTACACAAATGCTCTTGACCAAGCTATCGAATGCCACCCTAGTTGGGACTCAGCCATATGCAAATCAGTCTTGACCCTGTGCCCCATGGGAACAGTCCAGACCGAACTGCCAGGCCAGGCCCTCCCTGGATCGGAAACAAGCATCCTGGGACCGGTTTCAGGATATGTCACCCTTCTTCAGCCAGGCTAGCTTGAATTTAAAAACGATGGATTTAAGCCCAGATCTCTGTACTGGGGTGAATGTATGACATTGTTCTGAATTCTGTCCATCAACTGTTGTTTTTGCATTTGTCACCCCGAGTGGGACGAGTATGCCCAGGCGTGGGTCCCGTGCTCTTCATGCCACTGGAATCAAGCTATCCTGGCTGAAGATGGGTTAAACCCCGAAAATGGTCCTAGGATGCTTGTTTTCAGTCCAGGGAGGACCTGGCTTGGCAGTTCAGGCTGGACTGTTCCCATGAGGCACGGGGTCAAGACTGATTTGCATATGGCTGGGTTCAAACTGGAATGGCATAGTGAGCAAAAAATCAATGGATTCAGGCCCAGATCTCTGTACTGGGGTGAATGTATGACATTGTTCTGCATTCTGTACATCAACTGTTGTTTGGATTTATCATAAGAGGCAATGTGAAAAGTATTTGTGCAACCCATACACATTAACACAATGAATGCACCACACAGTTTTAGAAAAATAGGAGATATTTATCCGCATACATTAAGACCAAAACAACAAAAATACAATCAACATATCAAGATATATCACTTTTAAATGAATCGAGGAAAAAGCAGTGCTTTAAAATTCATGAGCGCTTTCAACATACACATAGTACTGCTGAGCCAGTATGCAGCTATTAAAAAATTTTATGGACCCGCTGGGAGTTCGGTCATGCTCCTCACCGTAGAGTGACTGGCTTGTAGTAAGATTTAACGAATCCAAATAGCATCTGCAAGGGGCACAGCCAAGTAAAAAAAGGGACCGATCAGGTCTGGTTGTAGACAGAAGAAAAATATGTGCTCTCGGCTGTGCGCACAGCAACACAGAGACGGCTCGGATCCAGTTAGAGTCAAAACGGAAAGTGCGTTCCTTCAGCTCTGAGGAACACAGTACAGTAACAAGGACCGCTCCAATCGCACACAACAAATACCTTAGTTGAGGCAGTAGGAGGCATCTCAGACAGCGCTGACATCTGATACGCTGCTCCCATAGTGGTAATGGTGCCTTGGTGAGTCGCTCGGCTGAATGTGGCTGGAGCAGCGATGACGTCATTGAGTTCTCTGGCACCCTTGTTACCACAGTAACAAGCAGGGGCGAGGTTGGGGCGTTTAGGTGCCAGCGTTCATTGTGCTATCAGCACCCCGCTGCCACTAGAGTGTAGAGTGCGGCTTTGGGCCACAAGTCAATATGGAGCACAGAATGGCCTCTGCAGCAGAATAACAACCACGAGGACTTACTGGGAAAATTACAGTGTGCAATTGAGCGGCGCTGTAGTTCCAAAAATGAAGATCGTGGTATGGCGAAGTCTTTGATGTCCCTGAGACCACGGGGAAAACAGTGGGCAAGCCAGTAAGCCCTTCAAGTCATTCTGGGGCCTAATCCTTGGTCCTTTAGCAGGACAGAGGACAGCAGCGCCACTCAACAAAGCAAGGCAGCCGTTCCTTAGAACAGTCAGGCACAGCAGAGTGGCAATCCTTCAGCACAGCAGCCTTTAGTTCAGCAGAGTTTCTTCCAGGTCCAGTAGTGTTCTCATTTGATAGTGCCAGTGCTCTAATACTTATACTCCAAAGTGCCTTTGATATAGGGGTTGACATCAAAAAAGCCCTCAGAAGTGCACAAGGATCTCTTAAAGCCCAGCCCTAGACTACCAGAAAGGGGTAAATCAGCCCTTTGTGTGAGGGCAGGACACAATCTATTCAGATGTAAGTGTGAACCACCTCTTCCTCTCCTTGCCTAGGAAAACTATCAGTATGCAGATAAATGCAGATGTATCCCCTGTCACAACCAGCCCTTCCTGTGTTGCGGCTGTCTAGAAAAGTATGCACAGAGTGTAGCCGTCACCCAGACCAGATGTGTTTTGGAGGCAGGCTGCAGGCACACAGAGCAAAGTTACGAGCAAAGAAATGGATACGTTCTAAAAGTGGCATTTCAAAAATGGTAATGAGAAATCCAACTTAGTCACTAAGGAAGATTTATCATCACCATTACAAATATATTAAACATGAAGTAGATACTCCTTTCCAATCAGGAATTACAGCTTAAAAGCCATTTTAAGGACCTCCCAAAATTAGCAAATAGAAGGAGTGGGACTCACAGCAGTTAAAAACAAATTTCGCTGTTTGTCACTACCAGGACATATAAACCTGAAAAAGTACATGTCCTGCTTTTTTTTAATTATAATTGTTTTAGTAACAGAGGGTACAGGTGCAACAGCGCAATACAGAAAATGGATGTACATAATAAGATGAGATCAATGATCCTTTGCAGCACAGTTTACCATTTACCTCACATCTTTGTGCTAAAGTAGTGTGTGCAAGAAGTCTGATTTCCTGCATTTCCTGCAGAATGGCAGGGGAATAGAAAGGTAAGAGACAGAATAGCAAAGAAATTAAGGGGGGGGGGGGGTGTGTGAGGGGAGGGTGCTGGCCTCCAGGGGGTTTGACGTTATGCACCCATTAAACTTCATTCAATCTGTGTGCAAGTTGGTTGTTTCCTACATAGTGCATTCATTCATTGCAATAGAGAAGACTCATCAGAGACCAGTGGGTGGAAGGAATATGCTACTTACCAGTATGCATCTGTTCTTGGCATGTAGAGCTGCAGAGTTGTATACTTTTGCATAGATCGCCATCTGGTGTTGGGCCCGGATGTTTGCAGTTTGTTTTTGTTCTTGGACAGTCTTTCGAAGTCACGAGTTCGGTGACTCCTCCTTCGGTCCGTACTGCGCATGGGCTTCGGCTCCATCCTCAGATTGTTTTTCGCCAGCAGGGAAATGATGGAGCGTAGTGATAACAGTAAGAAACCCATGTGTGTTGTATCTAAATAAGATAGACTGGAACGGATACAGGTAGCCGGGGAGGCGGGTGGGCGTGTACAACTCTGCAGCTCTACATGCCAAGAACAGATGCATACTGGTAAGTAGCATATTCCGTTCGAGGCATATGAGCTGCAGATTGTACACTTTTGCATAGATTATATAGCAGTACCCAGCCCTAGCGGCGACCACCGGTATCCGTTGCAGCGGTTTGAAATAGTGTCTTTAGTACAGCCTGGCCCACACTAGCTTGTTGCTTGGAATGCACGTCTACACAGTAATGTTTTGTGAAGGTGTGCGGAGTTGACCATGTGGCTGCTTTGCAGATGTCATCTAAGGGTATGTTCCCTAGAAAAGCCATAGAAGCCCCTATCTTTCTTGTAGAGTGGGCTTTAGGTGGAACAGATAATGTTCTTTTTGCTTTGTGATAGCAAATTTGTATGCACTTTACAATCCACCTAGCTATCCCCGATTTAGAGATGGGGTTGCCTTTATGCGGTGGAGAGAAGGAGACAAACAATTGTTTAGTCTTCCTGAAAGGTTGCGTTCTTTGTATGTAGTACAGTAAAGCCCTCTTAACATCAAGTGTATGTAGAGCCCTTTCCGCAACAGATTGAGGTTGCGAGAAAAAGACCGGTAATTCCACCGATTGATTAAGATGGAAGGGGGAAATGACCTTGGGCAGGAATTTTGGATTTGTACGAAGTATCACCTTGCTGTGATGTATCTGTAAAAAGGGTTCTTGTATAGTGAACGCTTGTATTTCACTAACCCTTCTAAGGGAAGTGATAGCTACGAGGAAAGCTGTTTTCCAGGTGAGGAACTGTAGCTCACATTTATGCATTGGTTCGAAGGGCGGACCCATTAGCCTTGTAAGAACTACATTTAGATTCCATACAGGGGAAGGTGGTGCCCTGGGCGGAATTACTCGTTTAAGGCCTTCCATAAAGGCTTTAATAGCGGGCACTCTAAACAGTGATAAATGCTGTCTGTTTTGCAGGTAAGCAGCAATCGCTGCTAGGTGTAGGCGTATGGAAGAATATTGCAGGTTACACCTTTGAAGATGGAGTAGATAGCATATAATGTGTTGTATGGATGCATCTAAAGGGTTGATTGTATTGTTACGGCAGTAAACAACAAATCTCTTCCACTTTGCGGCATAGCATGCTCGAGTGGTAGGACGTCTGGCTTCCTTGATAATGTTCATGCAGTCAGGGGGAAGGTTAAGGTACCCAAATTCTAAGATTTCAGGAGCCAGATCGCAAGGTTGAGCTGAGCTGGGTCCGGGTGTCTGATTTCTCCATGGTTCTGAGTTAGGAGGCATGGGGACAGGTGCAGTTTTTGATGTGGTACCACCGATAGCTGTAATAGTGTGGTGTACCACGGCTGCCTGGCCCATGTTGGGGCTACCAGAATGAGTGTGAGGGAGTGCTGTTGTAGCTTCCTGACCACTAATGGAATTAGTGGGAGAGGTGGAAAGGCGTATGCAAATTTGCCTGACCAGTTCATCCATATCGCATTGCCTTTGGACAATGGGTGTGGGTATCTGGCGGCGAAGCTTGGGCATTTTTTGTTTTCGTGGGTGGCGAAGAGGTCTATCTGAGGATGCCCCCACTTGCGGAAGAATGGGCGAAGAACTTGTGGATGCAGTTCCCATTCGTGTATTTGTTGCGTTTGTCTGCTGAGCAGATCTGCCATGGTGTTTTGTATACCTGGGACGTGTTGTGCCAGGAGAAAGATGTTTTGTGGAATTGCCCATCTCCATATGCTCTGTGCTAAGCGGGAGAGCTGGGGAGAGTGTGTCCCCCCTGTTTTTGAATATAATACATTGCAGTCATATTGTCTGTGCGAATGAGGACTGCTTTGGCTGAAATCTGTTTCTGAAAGGATTTTAGGGCAAGAAAGATCGCCAATAGCTCCAGATGGTTGATGTGGAGCGACTTTTGCTGTGGCGTCCATAGACCTTGCATTGTGAGGTGTAGGAGGTGCGCTCCCCAGCCGGAGAGCGATGCGTCCGCTGTTAGAATCACCTGAGGAACCGGGTCCAGGAACGGCCGCCCTTTGGAAAGGTTTGTGGTGTTCCACCACTGCAGAGAGTGATGGGTGCGGCCGTCCACCAACACCAGATCCGTCAGCTGTCCCTGGGCCTGGTTCCACTGCCGTGCTAGGCACTCTTGGAGTGGACGCATGTGGAGTCTTGCATGGGGCACTATGAAAATGCAAGATGCCATCATCCCTATTAGCTTCATGAACACTCTTGCTGGGAGAGAGTGCTGAGCAATGAATGTTTGGCGCAAGGCTTGTATGCTTGCGATCCTGGCTGAATTGGGATAGGCTATACCCTTGGAGGTGTCTATAGTGGCCCCGAGATATTGCTTTGTGTGAGATGGTATGAGGTGGGACTTTTGGTAGTTCACCGTGAAGCCTAGCTGATGGAGCAGTTGGATGGTGCTGTTTGTATGTTGCACACATTGGTCGTAGGACGCGGCTTTTATCAGCCAGTTGTCTAAGTAAGGGAAGACGTGAATGTGTTGGCGTCTGAGGTGTGCTGCTACTACCGCTAGGCATTTGGTAAACACCCGTGGTGCGGTTGTGAACCCGAAGGGGAGAACCGTGAATTGGTAATGCTGACCGTCCACCACAAACCTGAGGTACTTCCTGTGAGAAGGGTGTATTGGAATATGAAAGTATGCGTCTTTCAAATCCAAGGTAGTGAGAAAGTCTCCCTGACAGAGGAGTGGGAGGACTTGTTGGAGGGTGACCATGTGGAAATGGTCCGAATGTATGTATGCATTTAGAGGCCGGAGGTCCAGAATGGGCCGCAGGGTCCCGTCTTTTTTCGGTATTAGAAAATACAGAGAGTAGACCCCTAAATTTTGCTGATTGACGGGGACTTGCTCTATAGCGTGTTTTTGTAGGAGGGAGATCACCTCCTGTTTGAGCAGTGTGGAATGTTCCTGTGACATTGTACAGTGCCTTGGTGGAATATTGGGTGGGGTAGATGTTAGTTCGAGACAGTACCCTGACCGAATAATTTGGGTCACCCATTTGTCCGATGTTATGGACTCCTAGGTGTGAATAAAGTTTTGTAGTCTGCCCCCGACCGGAGTGGGATGGTCTGGGGGGAGCGAGGGGAAGTCATTGTGAGGGCGGTGTGGCAGAACGGGTGGTGTTGGTTTTGCCCCTGCCCTTATTGTTGTTGCCCCTGTATCCACCTCTTTGGTAGCCCTTTGAGAAGGTAGTTTGAGGAGGGGACTTGTAGGAGGTAGAGGCACTATCGGTGGAGTAACCTCTGCCTGTGCTACGAAAGGACGAACGTCGAAAGGAGCGTCTAGGGGTTTGGGATTGTAATGCCCCCATAGACTTTGCTGTGTCCGTGTCCTTTTTCATTTTTTCTAATGCTTCGTCCACCTTTGGCCCAAATAGGTGTTGTTGGTCAAAGGGGTGATTTAGTATGGATGCCTGGACTTCTGGCTTAAACCCTGAGATCCTGAGCCAGGCATGACGGCGAAGCAGGACACTAGTATTTATAGCTCTAGAAGCAGTGTCCGCTATGTCGAGGGCACATTTAATGGAGGTGTTAGTAATGAGCTTACCCTCCTGTATTAGGTCATGAGCTTTACGTTTGTGTTTCTCTGGGAGGTGTTGCATAAGAGCCTCTAGCTCATCTTAGTGTGCTCTGTCATAACGCGCAAGCAGCGCCTGTGTATTCGCAATGCGCCAAATGTTTGCGGCTTGCGAGGCAGCGCGTTTACCAGACGCATCTAAGAGTTTTGATTCCTTATCTGGCGGTGGAGCCTCACCTGAGGACTGGGAGTTGGACCGCTTTCTAGCTGTGGACACAACTAGTGAATCTAAAGGAGCAGGTCCTTTAATGTATGCAGGATCTGTGGGGGCTGCTTTGTACTTTTTTTCTATTCTGGGGTTTAAGACCCTGGCCCTGACTGGGTCCTTGAACACCTCTGCTGCATGTTTGGTAACACCCTTAAGCATGGGCAAGATGGCTGTAGATTTATCCTGAATATCAAACGTATCCAGTAAGAAATCTTCCTCAACCGGTTCGCTATGTAGTTCTACCCCATGATAGTGTGCTGCTCGCTGCACTAAGTGGTGAAACCCTAGTGAGTCCTCCGGGGGAGATGGCCTGGATGGGTAGAGGTCATCCTGAGGCACATCTGGTATGTCAGGGTTTTGGTAATCCTCCCATGGGTCTGGGGTCCCTGGGGGTGTGGGGTCCATCGGGCGTCCGCTGGATCATAATCCGGATCCCCGTAATCCGGTTCTGGAGACGGGGTTGGGGAGTGATGAGGCAAGGGTGGCGGAGACCTGGGAGGGAGAGGAGGTGGAAGAGGTGGAGGAGGTGTAGGCGGTGGTGGGGAGGGCACTCTGAGAGGAGATGTGGCAGAGTCCTTCCGTTTTGGCGGTGGAGGAGGAGCTGGTGTGTCAAGACGTCTTTTCTTGATAGACAAAATCAAGAGCCCAGTCTTTGGATCCTTTGTTAAGTTTTTTTGAGAAGGATCAGGTGTAAATAGTTCCGTTGGCACCGAATCGTCTGCTGGTGCCGATGTTTTCGGAGCCGAGGACTTGGGTGGTTTCTCTGCGCCATGCTTTTTTGGAACCTCCGTTTTTTTCGGTGTCGAGGTAGGCTTCGGCGCTGAAGCGTCGGTGCCGAGGGATTTATGCTTGTGTTTCGTCGGCACCGAGAGTCCAGGCTTCGGCACCGGTGGCTTCGGAGCCGAGCTGGGTGTCACTTTCTTCGGTGCCGAACGGTGTTTGTCGGCACCAGGAGTAGGCTGGCTCGAGCCCGAGCCGCCGTGAGACTTGTGATGCTTCGACACCGGGCCCGAAGGTGGGGTGATAGAAGCTGCATGTTTGGTTTTCCCTAGGCCCGGAGGCGAAGGTGTAACCATAGTCTCTTTGGATATGGGCGCGGGGGTGGGAGGGGGTAGAGTACTCACGACCCTCTGCGCCGGTGTGATGTCCTCCAGGTCGGAGTTGTCGGCCTCGGAAGCGCTGACGATATCTTCCTCCTGCTCGGTGTGTTGTTGCCCCGAAGCTCCGGTGTCGTCTCCGAAGATGTCCGGTGGAGCCGAGGTCGATGAGTGCGCCATGGTGCGTCGAGCTCTTCGATCTCAGATGGTCTTTTTCGATCGAAAAGACTTGCAGGCGGGGCAGTCTCGGGCCTCGTGTTCGGGAGAGAGGCAAAGGTTACACACCTGATGGAGGTCGGTGTGGGGAAATTTAGACCCACATTTTGGGCACTTTTTGAACGGAGTCCTTTCCATCGGCCGGGACCGGAGTCGAGGAGGGCCCGAAGGCCGGTGCCGATGTGTGGAATCGAGAAAGTGCCTCTAAGAGAGATGAAGAAGATGATTGATGAAGAATCTCGATGGACGAGGATTTTCCGTCGAGGCTGGAACTGGAAAAGTTCGAAGCCGGAGCACGAAGTATCACATCCGAGCCCGATGGCGGAAAAAAACAATCTGAGGATGGAGCCGAAGCCCATGCGTAGTACGGACTGAAGGAGGAGTCACCAAACTCGTGACTTCCAAAGACTGTCCAAGGACAAAAGCAAACTGCAAACATCCGGGCCCAACACCAGATGGCGATCTATGCAAAAGTGTACAATCTGCAGCTCATATGCCTCGAACACTAAGATACCTCTGCAATGGGTCCCAGATGTCCCTGGGGCGAGTTTGTTTGGGCATCAGCTCCCAATAGTCAGTCAGTTGTCCCTGACAGAACTCTGTGCAACCCAGCCAATCAGAAGCACGGGGGCTGAGCTGTCTGTCCCAGTACAAGGCAATCCGCCTTTTGGCAAGGAGCAGAGTCGCTAGCTCTGCTCCAGGGGGACTGGAAGCTTCATATCTGGGGCTTCCAGTCCCCCTTGCTCGAAGGGCAGTGTTGAGGTCTGCAATGATACCCGACCAAGAGAGCGATATCTAGTTGGAGCACAATCGGCGCTTAAATGCTGCAGTGAGAGAGAGCGGGAGGTTACTGAATATGTATAGATACTTAGGGTGAACGATCATTTTAGGATTTTGCGAAACGGCCCGCAATGGACAGTGGTAGGGAGATCCATCGCCCCACCCGGCTCTCAAGCCCGTCCATGAGTCTCCTGTAGTTGCATTACCACAATTCTTCAATATTTTGGCTGAGCCACATTCCTAGGTATTTCACTGGACTCTCTGCCCATCTCAGAGGGTATTCAGACTGAAATCGTTCCATGGCCACCGTTAGTGGAGAGAGGATCGATTTCCCCCAGTTAATGGTTACTCCAGAGAGGCCACCAAACCGGGTAATTTTCCTGATCAGGGTTCTAAGTTTTTTGCTGGGCGATTGGCGTATAATGTCACGTCATCAGCATACAGAGACACCAGAATCCCCCTGGGTACAAATGCCAGGCCTCGATGTGCATGGTGTTGTCTCAACCGGCCAGCTAGTGGCTCCATAGTGATAGCAAAAAGGCGAGGGGACAGCGGGCACCCCTTTCTGGTATGAGTTTAATCAAAAATGGACGAACCCAATGGTGTTGGTACGATCACTGGCAAGCAGTGCTTGGGAACCCACTAGGTGAGTAAAAGGCCCCTCACACACCAACCTGGTTGGTGTCATGCTTCATCATAGGGGCCCCAACCGGGTGGCCGAGCGCCTCCCGGTTGTGCTGCAACGCCTGACTACAGCGGAGCTGGTGTGGTGTGATAATGTGATGTAGTGAAAAGTTAAAAATACCTCTGAGAATCCTTGCCGAAGGAAATTTATTAGTGGCGGCTCAGGATATATTAAAATTAAGAATTATGTGAAGCAACTATGAAAAAGAATCAATTTCTAATAGTTGGCTATGTGGTTGGTCTACATGTTTCAGCCCACCTCAGGATGTGCGGGGCTTTCTTCAGGACCAGGAAGTGCAGTGAGTGCCAAAATAGGGCCACGTGAATAGTGAAAAATAAAAAGGGTAATTTACCTACACACTCTCTAAGGTGTGTGGAAGCGATATCAGCTCATTGGCAGACACCGCAGCGAAAAAAGACCTGTGGGAAAGAAAACACAATACACAGACCCAGATAGCAAATGGTGCTAGGATTCGCAACAAATATAAAATGCAATCTTTTACTGACTGTGAAAGGATCAGTGTTGGCAAATGGTCGTACAAGTGGCAACACACACGCTGTGACATGCGGCTATTGGCTGGTGCTTCACGATGTCAAGTGATTAGGCGGGCGGAAAACGCCCTCAGTGAGCTATCAGTGAGGCCAGCAGGGAGCGTGTGGACTGTCCTCGTGGGGTGCCTGAATGGTGTGGCAGGCAACTAAAAACGGAGATACCGTGTAGCCACTGGCTGGAGTAGTCGGGCTAGATCGCAACGAGTGAGCGATGGTGCGATTTGCATGTCAAATAGGCTGTGAGTGTACCAGGCTACGTGTAGGGTACAAGGTACAGTAGTGGGGCGATTACCCTTTGGTGGCGCGCTACGAATGGAAATGAAAGAAAAACAGAAAGAAATATTACACTATGGCTGAATATTGATCGCTGATCAGGAAGGGGAGGAGTGCGCTCCTCGTAACACAGATTCTGCGAAGGAACGAAACAAAGTCAGGAATGGGCAGTAATGGCAGTAAATAGCCCGGTAATGCCAGCAATAGACTGCGCGCGTCACCTTACTTGGTCAGAGAGCAGCACCCGCTAGGCACCTACTGTGGTCTCCCGGCTCCTGGATGGTGTGGAGTCTAAGATTATTGGGGAATATAAGGGGACGGGGGCCATTGCGTACGTGCTGACAGTCCGGTGATCGCGGGAGGGTCAGAGCAGTCTGCGCATGTGTCAGAACGGAATGCTGATTGCCTGCGATTGCGGGATTGGAGTGCTGGCGCGTATGCGTCCAAGTACTGCACAGACGCGTGTGTCAGAACGGAATGCTGATTGCCTGCGATTGCGGGATTGGAGTGCTGGGGGCGCGTATGCGTCCAAATGCTGCACAGGCGCACATGTGCAGAGAACCGAGAGTGAACTCGCAACAGGAAACGGAGTGTTAGTGGGGCTAATTAAAATACTGAGACGAGGGTGTTTAACATCAGGCTCGTATTTGGGCAGTGGCTGCTATGCCTGTGGCTGCTACTGGCAGATTTCAATCTGGCATCATCCATTGCCCAAACAGCAGATTGGGAAAATCTCAACGAGAAAAAACGCAACAGAATACGCACTATACTCCACGGAGTCATTCTGACCGAATACCTACGGAACAACACCGCACCTAGGGGCTTAATTGTCACCAATGCCCCACGAATCTTTCTTGAAGATCCCACCTTTCGAAAAAGACTGGGCCCAAATAGCATGGAGATGTACCCGTGACTGGATGATACTCATCATCCAAACATCCAAACGTCTCTCTGATGCCTTTCTCATCGAAATTCAAGCTACAGAAACCCATTTCAAAGCTACACTTTCCTCATTTAAGAAAAAATTGGACGAAACAAACAAAGAAATCAACGAATACAAAGAAGGCCTTACACAAAGTAAGATCAACAAATTCCAGAAGGACCTCAAAAGGTTCTCTAACGCCAAGACGTACCCCTACGCCGAAGCTGATTACCAACCACCTCACCGTGCAGACACAACAGGCACTTCATCAGATGATGATTCATCTGCAAGTAGTGGTTCTAGCAACAACAGCTACCGTAGACGCCAGCAAGGTAGAAACGGACAACCTGGATGGCAACCACCCTGGCCCCACGGCCCCCAGGGACCCAACATGGCTTACCCACCTATGTACCAACCTGTACACCCCCAGTTCGGATACGGCTGGAATCCGCCTTTTGGACCCCCACCTCCATACCTGAACCAAAATCATCCACAGGCTTTTTTAGGAAGAGGCCGACGAGGACGCGGAAGGAGACGCAGAGGGAACACAGTACACTGGCAAGACAACCCGCAGCAGGGTGCCCAGACAAGGAGCCAAACCAGAGACCAACAACCAGGCCCGAGCACGCGCTGAGTCTTGTCACTAACCTCTCCAACCATGCTCTTACATCTACAGAAGTAGCCATCCTAGAAAAAGGCCTCGGTTTTGCTCCTACAACCAAATTGGACAAATTTAAATTACATTGTGAACTGGCGGAATTCTTCCGCAAAATCAAACTCAAGGCCTTTTTTGAAAACGCCCCCACCACTACTGATCTGGAAGACCAGGGGGACACCACCCTCAGAGTCAAATCCACATTCATGCCTCCACCTTGCTCCATACCACCTGAGATCTTGGTATATGAACAGACAGTGTACAAAGAAATAGAAGCTCTTAAAGAACCCCACACGTTCCAAAACACCAGCAAAACAGAACGCATGGCTCTTATGTCTCTGAAAAACAACTCAGATATTGTCATCAAACCGGCAGATAAAGGGGGAGGCATGGTCGTACTCAACAAGGATGACTACCATCAAGAATGTGAGCGCCTACTAAATGACACCAAGAATTACGAGTTACTCACACACGACCCTACACCCACCTTGAAAATCCACATAAAAACCATAGTGGACGATGCGGAACACTCCGGTCAAATATCAAAGAATGAGGCTAAATTCCTCACTACTACACAAAGCAAAATTCCATATTTCTACACAGTCCCAAAAATCCACAAAAACAAAACCCCCCCTCCTGGACGTCCCATCGTTTCAGGCATCGGATCCCTACTAGAACCTCTATCACGATTCTGTGACCATTTCCTGCAACCACTGGTCCAATCCACCAGTACGTACCTTAAAGATACTAAGGACCTTCTAGGACTGCTAGCAGACATGAATTACGACCCTAACACCTCCTTTCTCGCGTCACTCGACGTGGAAAGCTTGTACACAAGTCTCCCCCAAGATGACACATTGAGAGTACTAGAAGAGGCTCTAAAAGACTCCAATTGGCAACACAGAACCCCACCTTCCTTTGTACTGAAATGCGCCACCTTAGCGCTCAAAGAGAATTACTTTGAGTACCAGGGTAAGCTCTACTTACAGAAGTACGGCACATCTATGGGGAGCGTTTTCGCCCCCAGCATACCAGGCTTGTATGTATTCCATTTCGAGACAAAACACCTTCTCAATAACAGCACACCACGCATTCCCCAAATCAAGTTTTATAGGCGATATATTGACGATATCCTCCTGATTTGGGAGGGATCACAAGAATCCCTGGCCTCATTCTGCGAATGGATCAACACGTGTGACCCTAATCTGAAATTCACACACAACGCAGACAGGCATAAGACTACCTTTCTTGATTTGGATATACAAGCAGCCTCGGGAGGCCTTATTAGCAAGACGCACTTTAAACCAACAGCCCGCAATTCCCTACTGCACTTCACCAGTTTCCATCCCCGAGTTCTCCGTGAAAATCTCCCATATGGTCAATTCCTCCGCCTCCGTAGGAATTGCAATGACATCAAAGATTACAAGACACAGGCCACTGATCTCTGCGAGAAACTGCACCAACGAGGCTACCCACATAAAATAACCAAGGCAGCCAACAAAAGGGCCAGGAATCAAAATCGTGATGGCCTTTTGGAAAACTACATCAAGGAACCCACCAATCCACCACTGACATGCGTCACTACCTACAACACAGTGACGCACAAAGTTGCCCAAATTATCAAAAGAAATTGGAAAATACTCAACACGGGCAAACTCAACTGGGAACCTCCACTCCTATCTAACAAAAGAGCTTGCACCATTAAAGACACAGTTGTATCCACGAGACCGCTACTCCTTCCCAGGCCCACCACTACGGTCCTCAACGCCTGGGGTCTTCCTAACATCAAAGGACATTTCCCCTGCGGCAACTGCAGCGTCTGCCATATCACAGAAACGACTAAAAGCCTGCACCTTGAACCCGGCAAAACATGGGAACTTCGCAAACACACGAATTGCAACACTGAGAATGTGGTGTACCGAATAACGTGCCCATGCAATCTCGTCTATATTGGCATGACCACCCGGAAGGTGAAAACTAGGATTTGCGAACATCGCAGCACTATACGCTGCAAGAAAAACATCACCAAAATGACGAATCATTTCTTGGAGAAAGGCCACACCACCAACGACATGAGATGGGTCGTCCTGGAAGCCCTGGATAACAACCTACCCAACATTCAGAGCCGTCTCTTTGAACAAGAGCAAAGATGGATTTATCGCCTTTCTAGCCACGTAACTGGGCTGAACGATAATATCCCCTGGAATAGCCAGCATGTCCACTGGCATTTACAGCATGAGAATTCCCGTCTAACACCACCCATATCCCTACATTATCCAGCATGGCTCTTTCACCCTCAGGCATAGCAGCCACTGCCCAAATACGAGCCTGATGTTAAACACCCTCGTCTCAGTATTTTAATTAGCCCCACTAACATTCCATTTCCTGTTGCGAGTTCACTCTCGGTTCTCTGCACATGTGCGCCTGTGCAGCATTTGGACGCATACGCGCCCCCAGCACTCCAATCCCGCAATCGCAGGCAATCAGCATTCCGTTCTGACACACGCGTCTGTGCAGTACTTGGACGCATACGCGCCAGCACTCCAATCCGCAATCGCAGGCAATCAGCATTCCGTTCTGACACATGCGCAGACTGCTCTGCCCCTCCCGCGATCACCGGACTGTCAGCACGTACGCAATGGCCCCCGTCCCCTTATATTCCCCAATAATCTTAGACTCCACACCATCCAGGAGCCGGGAGACCACAGTAGGTGCCTAGCGGGTGCTGCTCTCTGACCAAGTAAGGTGACGCGCGCAGTCTATTGCTGGCATTACCGGGCTATTTACTGCCATTACTGCCCATTCCTGACTTTGTTTCGTTCCTTCGCAAAATCTGTGTTACGAGGAGCGCACTCCTCCCCTTCCTGATCAGCGATCAATATTCAGCCATAGTGTAATATTTCTTTCTGTTTTTCTTTCATTTCCATTCGTAGCGCGCCACCAAAGGGTAATCGCCCCACTACTGTACCTTGTACCCTACACGTAGCCTGGTACACTCACAGCCTATTTGACATGCAAATCGCACCATCGCTCACTCGTTGCTACACAGTATCTCCGTTTTTAGTTGCCTGCCACACCATTCAGGCACCCCACGAGGACAGTCCACACGCTCCCTGCTGGCCTCACTGATAGCTCACTGAGGGCGTATTCCGCCCGCCTAATCACTTGACATCGTGAAGCACCAGCCAATAGCCGCATGTCACAGCGTGTGTGTTGCCACTTGTACGACCATTTGCCAACACTGATCCTTTCACAGTCAGTAAAAGATTGCATTTTATATTTGTTGCGAATCCTAGCACCATTTGCTATCAGGGTCTGTGTATTGTGTTTTCTTTCCCACAGGTCTTTTTTCGCTGCGGTGTCTGCCAATGAGCTGATATCGCTTCCACACACCTTAGAGAGTGTGTAGGTAAATTACCCTTTTTATTTTTCACTATTCACGTGGCCCTATTTTGCCACTCACTGCACTTCCTGGTCCTGAAGAAAGCCCCGCACATCCTGAGGTGGGCTGAAACATGTAGACCAACCACATAGCCAACTATTAGAAATTGAATCTTTTTCATAGTTGCTTCACATAATTCTTAATTTTAATATATCCTGAGCCGCCACTAATAAATTTCCTTCGGCAAGGATTCTCAGAGGTATTTTTAACTTTTCACTACATCACATTATCACACCACACCAGCTCCGCTGTAGTCAGGCGTTGCAGCACAACCGGGAGGCGCTCGGCCACCCGGTTGGGGCCCCTATGATGAAGCATGACACCAACCAGGTTGGTGTGTGAGGGGCCTTTTACTCACCTAGTGGGTTCCCAAGCACTGCTTGCCAGTGATCGTACCAACACCATTGGGTTCGTCCATTTTTGATTAAACTCATATATATTACAGGGGATACGGACGCACCCTTGCTTCCCTAGCTCTCTCATTGTTCTCTTCACCCCTTTCTGGTACACCGAAACACGGGGAAAGGGGAAGAGACTATGTCTTTTAAACAGAGCCGTGCTACCGGGGAGGAATACAGGAGGGCGATCAGTTTCAATATTTAGAGCTAATTTCTAATCGGGTCAATAGGGCAAACATATACACCCCTTCCAGGGTGTCGAAGCCCTGGGTGGCATCAAGGAACACTGCCACCGCTGGGTTCGAGGGGTCTATGTCCTGCATAGTTGCAAAAAAGATGATCTCACATTGACACAGCAGACATACTGCTCAGTGGCACATCGTACAGGGAAGCCAACAGGAAGAGGGAAGGAGCAAAGAGAAGAAAGAAAAGGAACCACATGAAGACCCAACATACCCCGGAAACCACAACCACCACCCCCACCCCCCACCCCCCACTACAGCCACCCAACTTAGCTGAATTACAACCCTCCACCCCCAACAAGGCCGCTTCAGGCCGGAACAGAGCAACAATGTAGGAAACATCCCTGCGGGGGAACCAGCGGAGAAAGCTGGGTGGCCAGTTGAGGGAGAAGACGACGAAATGGTCCAGCTTCCAGTACAACAGACATACCTAATCTATACATTGCAATGCAGTGCAGATCAAGTAGGAGGGACCAAGCTACTCTAGAAATGGGAAGAAAAGACTCAATTAGTTCAGTTCACGGATAGGATTTCTCAGTCGGCCATGTCCATTACATCAGTAATTTTCGCTGAGAAGGTTTTCCACCGCCCCTCTATCTGGGCGTGGTGATGATTGAGCCAGGCGAAGGTTGCGCACAAATTTGTAGGCTGATTTTGGATCCGTGGAATATGAGGTCTTCTAGCGTTGAAAATACAGAGACTTGCTGGGTAGAGGAGAGATTACTTAATGTCCTGTTTCTAAAGCCTTCCTGTTATTGGTGCAAATTCTCTTCTTGCCGCCTGGACTGCTAGGGTGAAGTCCGGATAGAATGATACAGCGTTGCCTTGGAACCTGATTTCTTGCTGGGCTCTGGCTTTAAGCAATATAGTGTCCCTGTCGCTGTAATTCAGCAGGCAAGCGATAATCAGCCTGGCCGGGGCTCCGGTTGGGGGGGGGGGGAGGGGTCTGGGGCGGCGTATGCTCTCTCCACTATACAGACTGCTGACGGGGAGTCCCCAAAGATGTACCTCAGCATATCCTCAACAGTAATCCTGAACACGGGACATTGCAGTAGATGCGGGGATTCCAATAATGTGCAAATCATTTCGCCTCGATCTGGCCTCGAAGACCTCGTTCTTGTTTTTGATCACTTCCAAGACTTTTTCCATACTTTTTTGCACACTGTTACTCCATCATCTTCAAGTACTGACGTGCGCTGTTCCACCTGTCCGATGCGCTCATCATGGCTGGAGATCTTGTTGCTTAATCTGTCCAACATTTTCTGGTCTATGGCTGTTAGAGATTGCTTGAGCTCACAAAACATGTCGCGAATGTCCGGTTCTGGCATGGTCGCAACATTTCCGTTGGGTTGCGGCAGTTCATCCATTGGTGGAACAGAGCCCTTGGGGAAGCGACGTTGGTTTGGTCAAAGGAAAATTTGGTTTGGGAGGCGTCCGGTTTCCTCATGTCTCCTCAGGGCCGCTTATTCGCTCTTCAGTGTACTGGCCAGATTTCTCTCAGGTGGGCCACGTTTCTATTCTTCCCACTGATGCAACCTGGGGTCCCTTGGCGCATAAGCTCTACAGGCGCACCCAGAAACTCTCAGCACAGTTCCCGGGTGGGTGCAGAGTTTCTTTACTTTTATGTTCTAGTATACCAGCTATGGGGGATATGTCCCAGCCGTCACACTCTAGGTGCCTAGATCGTCGGTGAAAAGACCGCTGAGCGTTGGGCCCTACAGTGTGCCGCCAGTGTGTAGGCCCACCCGATGCACCAGGCCAGTGACTTCCAGCTGTCAGTGGCTTTCTGGTCAAGGTCGCCCCGCAGGCAGGCGAGTTTCTTGTGTTGCCTTGCCCAGGGGGACCCGCTTCCTGCAACACCTCACTTCACTCCCTGCATCCCTCACTTGTCATCAGCTGTGCAGGGGGGTCCTTCTTACCCTCCGGTGTCCTCAGCCCTTGGATCCTCGAGGGGGTGGCGTTGACGCCTCCTTGCCTCCCGGGAGATGGGAGGGGGCTTAGTCTTCAGACAGTCAACTCAGCCCACCGGCCTCAGGGGGTTACTGCCAGCAGGCCAGGTTTCCCCCCCAAGTTTCCCCTCATGCACCTCCAGTCCAAATGTCCTCCTCTCTAGGGCCAGGCTTCCCAATAGTCACCCCGGTTCACTGGGGAGAGCATCACCACTCACATGCCCAAGCTGTGCCACAAATTGTTGGCCTCCGATGCTGGGGGAGGAGGGGGGAAGGGGGTCAGAGTGTATCTCTTCGTGCAGCTGCACTTCAAGCCGCTCCCAGTCCGTGTCGCTATCGTGGGGGGGCCTCGTGGTGCTCACTATCCAGTGCCCCCGCGGCTCTCTTCACCGGATGCGCTGGGGGGCTGTGATTTTCGCAGCCTCTAACAGGGTCCTCTGCCACCCGATTAGTCTGTTTCCCCCACACGCATAGCGTGGGCCAGTCGATCCACCTCATCAACCTACTGCCTGGGGCCAGCCGCACACTTCTTGTCCTGGTGGTGTTTCACAGGGCCACCATCTTGGCCACAGCCCGGTCGTCGTCTGCTACACACAGCCCTGAACAGTGGCTCGCCTCCCAGGCATGTGCCCCGGTGGCAGTGAAGCACTTTCCCCATCAGTTTAAGCTGACAATGTCCGCTGCAGCTGTCGGGTTGTCTGACCGGTATGCAGAGCCTCAGAGTGTGGTGGCCATCTAGTGCCCCCCGCACGCCCTGCCATTTAGTTACACAGAACCCTGTGCTTAGGGTAACTGAGGGCCTGCCTGAGGAGTGACTCGTGTAATAAAAGGGCAGTTTTAAGACACGGCAAGGGATTTTAAATGCCGACTCCAAGTGGCTGTAAACTGCGTGCACAAGCCCTGCAATGGCAGGCCTGAAACAGGTTTGAAAAGCTACTTGTATTGGTGGCACAACCAGTGCTGCAGCCCCACTAGTAGAATTTAGTGTACAGGCCCTGGGTACAAGGGGTACCACTTTACAAGGGACGTACAGGTTAACTAAATATGCCAGCCAGGTATACATCAATGTCACCATGTTTAGGGGAGAGGCACATGCACTTTAACACTGGTTAGCAGTAGTAAAGTGCTCAGAGTCCAAAAGCAAACACAAAGATACAGCAAAAAGTGGTAGTCAAAAGTGTGGGGAATTACTACCCTAAGGAGGACATGTCTAACAGAAAGTGTCTGTTTCAGGTGCGAAGTCCTAATTCTTGGCCTCGAGGTGTCCGGAGTGAGTGATGGACCGAAAGAGACCCGCGCTTGGATTTGTTTTTAATGGATTTCTTAGAATTACCTGAACTCCGTGACCTTGGCAATGACCGGTCACAGGAGCAACCTCAGAAGTCAGAGCACGTCCACAACTTCGAACAAGAGTGAGTCTTCGATTTCCTGAGTTCGGCAACAGCAAGCATGGCCTATCGATCCCAAATGGCCTTCCTATTCATTTTGACACATAAGTCGCACAACTTTAAGTCATGTTTGGTGCCGAAGCACCAGAGACAGTCGTCATGGGTGTCAATAACCGACATCTGTCTTTTACGGCACAGCCCAGTTTGAACTCTCTTGTTTTAGGGGGTAACATACAGACCACTATAGTTTTTTTTGTTAGAAAAATCTGAGTTATGGCAGTATTTGAAGGCTCCGGATCCGTTGGGAGGGGCAGATAGAAAGGAACTGATGTCCGTGTGCAGAGGTTGCACATATGTAGAGGCTCCAGCACCATATCTGAGGCGGGACGGATCCGTTGCAAAGTCAAACAATGTCACCTACCGACGCATGAGGGAATTGCTATGAAGGTTTCCAATCCAATCTAGCACCTGAGGATATTCACAAGGGGAGGAACCTGCAGTTAGAAGTCTCTATCAGAAAATCTATACCACTTAAAATAAACTGAAAAAAATAAGTCATGATCCTACACTGGTTTCAGTCAAAACAAACAACCAAACAGTATGGAAAGCCATTAAATGGTAAAAAATTGTTCTGTGAGAAGAATGAATCTGCAAGAACTGAGTCCTTGTGACTCAAGTCACACAAATACTAAGAGAAAAAAACAGTAGACAACCATCTGTTGTGATCCACAGACACTCAAAATTCAATGTAGCATGTGGACACAGAAAATGCAATACAGGAATATCCTATAGTTCGTAACATAAACAAAATACTACTTGCTGGCATACAGTTTGACTCTGTGAAATTATTAGCTAAAAATATTTGATTGAGAGTTCTGAAACAAGTTCAAAACTAAACTAGTTTTGTTTACAACAAAATCTAAGTTACCTCGAGTTCTGCAGCTTATTTGTTTTTCAGATGTCTGTGGCTGGGAACAAGAGAAAGTAAGGTTTTCTTATTATAAACAGAACATACTTTAAAACAGCCCTAACCATTATAACATCAAATTTACCTTATGAGTAACAAACACACATACTAAATGAAAGAGAAGAGCACAGGCGATTGATAATTCAATGCGTAGGAATGACTGTTAGGCACAGTATTTTTATCGTCATTTAATCAATAGGATTAAAAAAAACCCATTTATTTACTAACTGTGCTCATTTCACAGTACTTATACTGTTTATCTGCATGAAATATATTCTATATCTACACACACAGATATTATACAGTGGCGGTCGCTATGTAATTTGGTCAGTTTCCATAGGAAGAGTGTTATTTTGTTCCGCTAATAACTTTTGCGCCGTTCGACAAATCTTCACAAAACTGGCCATAAAAAAGTACACCCACTTTGGCTCCTTCATGGACCACACCTACCTAAACATATTAACTGAAAAACACAATAAAAGGGCAGTCATGCTTACAAGTTAAAACCAAAAAACAACTGAAATTTGCAATCTGCCATGCAAATCATATCTCGCACACCAAATGCAATGCTCTCCACTGATGCAACAGATGCAACTGCAAATGATGTAAATAATCTTACAAATGATATTACATATCACATTACTCTTAACACTCTGAAAGAAGGGACTATGACCGTAGGATTATTTAGTGGTTTGAGAATGTGTTGTTATCTTATTACGTTGTGCTTTTAGCTGTTAATTTATTGATATAAATGTTGTGAGGTCATAAGCATTGCAATTCGTGTGCATGTTATGGTTTTCATTGCTGTTGTGCAAGTTGTGACCTGCAGTCTTGTGAATGTGAGTGGGTTTCAGTTTTAATTCGTAACCATTACTGCACTTTAACAGTGGGTGTTAACACTGGGTGGAGGCAGAACCTTTGCAACATCGCTGGCGAGGGCAGGTTCACACTACAACCCACTCTGCCTGCACTCAGGGGGGCTCTGATCTGGGTGAGACCCAGTGTTCCCTTTGATGGCACAACAGTCGAAATTGATAAAGAGGGATGTTATGTCCTAGAGGAGGGAAGGTTGAGTGGAAGACAGGTGGTACTGGGCAGCATATATCCACCCAATCAGGATCTTATCTCTTTCCTGAGATTACTCACAGAGCAGCTAGGCCATATGGCTGAGGGGGGGCCTGCTTCTCGAGGTGAGACTATTTCTGTGGTGGACACCACTTTAGAACGCTCAAACTCCTTTGCCTGGGGCATCTGTCCACAAGACGGTTGAGGGATGAGGGACTGGATGACATATTGGGAACTAGAGGACATCTGGCGGATGCAAACTGACACAGACAAGGATTATTCATTTTACTTTAGCATGTATATGGTACACACAAGGCTGGACTGCTATGTCTGCTCCAGGGGAATGTGCCAATATGTGACCAACACAGAATATCTCAGCTGCACTGTCTTCGACCAAAGTCCCCTCCTACTGACATTCCAACCAGTAGATGAGCGCCCGGCAATCCCGACCCATACCGCGACACACTACGGGAGGTGATAGTACAATACTTTGCAACAAACCAGGGGACCGCCTCGAGCAGTTTGGTGGAATGGGAGGCCTTCAACTTGGTGGTCTAGGAACACTGCCTAGCCCAGACACTGGGGGTTCGCCACAAGCTTAACAAGGAGCTTACAGGCCTGGATGGAATACTCCATAGGCTGGACAGCGAGCTAGGCCCAGACCCAGACGCTCTACCCCAGTTGTTGGAAGCCAGGGAACAATAGAACGTCTCCTTGGAACACCTACAATGTCACAACTATAAAGATTATGTTAACTGGGCGCACAAGGAGGAGGGCAGCCCGGGCCGGATGCTCGACTGGCTCATTATGACAGAGGGCAGAGGCACCCCGTTACTAGCCTGGTATTATCCTATATTATCGGGGGAACAGTGCTGTAATCCCACAAGGACATCAACTCAGGTTTCTGAGACTACTATGTCGCCTTATACTGACCAGTTGATCTCGCCCTGCCGGGGGCTCATGATGACTGCTTGGGTAGCCTGGTGATCTGGTGCCTCCCTGATGGTGAGGCCGGGGCCTTGGGAAGCCCAATCACTGCACAAGGAACAAAATGTGCCGTCAAAGACTTACTTACTGGCAAGATGCTGGGCTCAGACGGGCTGCCAGCTGAGTTTTATACGATGTATGCCTAAGTGCCCGCTCTCAGGCTATAGACGCTATATCTTCAATCATAAGGGAATGGATCACTTGTAACTGGAAATAGGGGTCTTTTGGGTCGTTATCTGAACCACTAATACCTAAATAGGTATTATGAGAACCCTCAATCACGTATTTTTGGTGGTATTGGCGGTGTATCTTGGTTCTCCGCCTTATGAATACGTGTAAGCATTATCATCGGGTCTCTTGTGTGTTATGCTTCCTCCACCTGGAGGCAACCGCTAATTCGCAGTAGTGATCAGAGATATTGGTGCAAAAAGGTGCAAAATAACGTGAAAAGTTGACGTTAAAAATGTCTTACCGGTACTGCCTTCAAAAAGCAAAATTTATTCTGTCAGGTGTATTGGTAGACTTCTAAAAAATGGTGGTGCAGTAGGTCAAATTATGTAACCCCAGCACTTTAAGGTGTCCAAATCAAAAAATGGTCGACATGTTTCTGCCCTTCTAGCGCCCCTGGAGGGGGTCGTTGGGCATTCTTCAGGACCTAGTGAATGTGTGAACCGGTATTCTCCAGTTCAGAGAAGGGGGTTTATGGTAATTTCCATAAACAATGAATATATCAGTATCTTAAGGTTATTCTTTTCCTACAGAAAGGAAGAATAAGTACAATAAAATAAAATAAAGTAAAAGAGACAGTACAATGAAATGCACACCAATCAGGGTGATTATACAGCAGATATCTTTGTAGAAAATGGCAATTCTTTAAAATACTGTACTGTAAAGCAATGTCTTCACTGTAATCAGAGAGAGCGATCTCAGAAGTTTGTATCTTTTTACTATTTAAACACACAGAGCCTGAATATAGAGCTGGGGTTGGGGAGAGGTAGTATGTAGATCTCGCTATCACAGCGGGAGTTAAGGCAGTGCAGTGGTCTGTTAATGTTCAATTTCGATAGTTGGAGTATTCGGCATTTAGAATGACAGATCACATCGCCAAGATTGTAAATCTAAAAAGCGGTATGTTTATACACTTTAAAACAAAGACGGGAAGAAAACATCGTCAGTTACCTTTTGGGCGCATCCGTGTTGCGGCTGCTGCCTTGCCACCGTGAGCGCGTAGCCTGTAATTAGAAACGGGATAGGGCTGGGATGGGTGGGGGTAGGGTGGTTTTAAATACCGTGTAGTTGTTGAAGGCTGCAGGACTGGTTGCCGTTTCCAGGGTTCTTCCTTCGTACCTCCTTTGTGGGCTATGCACGACTTGTGCTGACGCTGGCTTGCAGGGCTCGTACTGAACGAGATCCCGTGTTCTTGCCGTTTTGTGCTCGTTCTTCATGAAGATCGAGGAAGGACTCTATCCGTCATTGTTTGTATGAATCGAAAAAAGACTCGCTTTGTATATGACGTGTTATGCGCTATAAAGTAGGGTTTTAATTGAAAAAGAAGCTGTATTGACAAAAGGCTTACTTTTTTTTAAAAAGGTTGAAATATTTTATGCGCTATAAAGTAGGATTTGATTTGAAAAAGACGCTGTATCTACATAAGGCTTACTTTTAAAAGTATAAATATTTTATATGTAATAGTGATGTGTTTTTACACGTATTTTTGTTTGTTTTCGTTTTTTCACGGCAAAAGCCTTACGATGTTCTTATGAATGTAATTATCTCTATGGCATTGAGAAGGTTGAGAGCAAGTTGGGGTCAGAATATTATGATTATATCGTGTTAAACACGATATTGTCCATCGCATCATAGGTACAACATGAGATTGCATCTGACTTAGTTTGGGAAGGACTCCTCACATGTGGGTGTCGAGGGTCAAGACCTTGCACCAAGTTATTTGAAACTTAACCAGGGTATGTTATCGTTCAATCCTTTGGTATCTGTGCATAGACAGTGTACCCATCTTTGTTCTCTTTCGAATAGGATTTTTTCAGCATTGGTCTTTGATCCCAATAGTGTTTCAATTACAATCCATTTCAAATCATCCACTGAGTGTTTCTGTTCGATGTAATGTCGGCTCATCTTTGTGGTTTCTCGTTTGCATTTTACATTGCTCCTATGTTCGCAAATTCTTACTTTGATTTTCCTGCATGTCATGCCGATGTATCTAAGGTTGCAAGGACATGTGATCATGTAGACAACAAAGGAAGTATTACAGTTTGTGTGTTGTCTTATGGTCCACTTCAGATTTGGCGTTAATTGGATAATCTTTGTTGGTGTAGTCATGTGACAAACTGAGCACTGTCCACAAGGGTAATGTCCTGTGACTGGTTGTAGGTCCCACAGGGTGTTGGTCGTTTTTGGGGAGGGAGGAGGTGGTCGTGTATGTACCAAGATATCTTTTATGTTCCTTGTTCTTTTGTTGGCAAATCTGGGTTTTTGCCAATTTAAAGTACCTGAGGTCAAAATCCGCCAATTTTTGTTGATTATTTTCTTTACAGCATTGCTCGCTGTACTGTAGGTTGTCATGCATGTAGGTGTATCATCTGTAGGATCTCTCTGCATTGTTTCAAAAAGACAGTCCCTTGGCTGATTTCTCGCCCTTTTCTTGCATTTCGATATTATTCTGGTTGGATAGTCTCGTTTGAGAAGCTTATGGCTAAGGTCATCAGCTTGCTTCTTGTATTCCGCTAGATCACTGCAGTTACGCTTCAGCCTTAAGAACTGGCTGTATGGTAGATTTTCTTTTAGTGGACGGGGGTGGAAACTGTTGAATGATAATAGGCTGTTTCTGGCAGTCGGTTTGAAGAAAGTACGTGTCTTGATGGTGTCTTTTTCAATGTAAATCGTGAGATCTAAAAAATCCAGCTGTGTGTCATTAGCTGTATAAGTGAATCTCAGACATTCATCTTGTTCATTCATCCATTGATGGAACTTCCTCAGGCTTTCTTGATCACCTTCCCAAATCACTATGATGTCATCAATGTACCGTTTCCAAAAACGGATGTGAGTTTGATATGGATTCCTTGCATTTTGTATATAGATTTTTTCAAAGGTGCTCACGTATAATCCCGCTATGCTCGGCGCAAATGTGCTCCCCATAGATGTTCCGTGTCGTTGATGGTATAGTTTCCCTTCGTACTCGAAGTAGTTCTCTGTAAGCGCCAGGGTGCAGCATTGTAATACAAAATGTCGTGGAGTCTGGTATGTCCAGTCTTGGTCAAAAAGTATTGTTTCAAGGGTTTCGAGAGTTTTCTGCTGAGGTAGGCTGGTGTATAAACTCTCTACATCAAAACCTGCCAAGAGCATAGTTTTTGAAGTGTAGTTTTCATTTTTCAGAAGGTTCAATAGATCGCGTGTATCTTTCAGGTAAGTTGGTGTTTGTTGAACCAAAGGTTTTAAAAAATAGTCCGCAAATTGTGAAAGAGGCTCTAGGACAGACCCAATGCCTGAAACAATTGGGCGGCCTGGGGGTGGTCTCCTCTCTTTATGTATCTTGGGGAGAGAGTAGAAGTATGGTATTTTTGGGGATGTAGTCTTCAGGAAGTCTGCTTCTTTCTGTGATATCCACCTGTTGATTTCGGCTTCTTCTACCATGATCCTAATGGTTTGTTGTAGTCTTGCAGTCGGATCTGTTGTGATGATGGTATAGAATTTCTCGTCGGATAGTAGGTTTAGGCATTGTTGATTGTAGCCTTCCTTACTTATTAAGACGATTCCTCCTCCCTTGTCTGCTGGTTTTATTATCATGTCTTCGGCATTTTTCAAGGATTCCAGAGCTTGTTTTTCAACTCTTGTTAGATTCATGAATGTTTTTTTTGTAGATTCTGTCAGTTCACCGATTTCCTTCATTATCGCTTGTTCAAATGTCTGGAGTTCAATGGGAACTTGGTGATTTAGTGGGCAGAAGGTGGATTTAAGGCGTAATGGTGTATCACCTACTTTTTCCTCAGTATCTTTATTCGAGAAGAAGGCTTTGAGTTTTAACTTTCTACAAAATTCGGCGGCTTCGCATTTTATCTTGAAGACATCTAGGTTTGGTGTTGGTACATACCCGAGTCCTTTATTGAGTACCTTTTCTTGTGCCTCTGTCAGAACTGTATCAGTTAGATTGATTACGAGCGAGTCGTGCTCGTTCCTGGTTTCTCCTTGGACATGTTGGACATGCTCCTGGTTTGGACTTGCCTTTCTTGGTCTGTCCACGTCACTCCTTTTCTTCGTCCTCTCTGGTTCGTCTGGCCACGTCCTAAAAAAGACGGTTGTTGCATATATGGTCCTAGATAATGGCCCATTGGTGGAGGTCCTGGAGTAAATGGATTCATCCAACCTTGAAAATTCGGTGTGTATGGTTGGAAGGGGAGTGGTTGTTGGTTTCCATATTGGGGAGTACGCCAGAAATTTGGTCTCCGCTGTTGTTGGCGTCTGTAGGTACCTCGGTTCCTTCTTGGTGGTCTTGTCTCTCCATTGTTCCAGTCGGAGCTGTCAATTGATGATCCGCTATTATCGGTATCAGACTGATAATCTGGTATTTCATAATCTTCTTTGCTGTATGGGTGCATTTTTTCCATGGAGAAACGTTTAAGATCTTTTCCCAATTTCTGTATTTTATTGTTGGTTATGTACTCCTTGGTCTCATTCATGTCTTTATTGATTTCCTCAAGTCTTTTTTTATAGATTGATAATTGAACCATGTTCTTGATTTTGGTTTCATATAGTTGAATTTTGATAGTTAGAGCATCGGTCAGTCTTGTGGCTGTTTTTATTATTAACACAAGGTAATCTCTTGTGCACTTCCACGAAATCGCAGACCAGTCCTTGCGGAATGCTAGATCTTTTAGGAAAATGCGTGGTGCATTATGTACCCAGAGGCCCCTGGGGGCTGCATTAGCTCGCAAATATTCAGTCATTATGACGCCGTGGATAGCAGTCCTTACTTGCTCCTTTTTCAAGGATGAATGAGACCAAGGAGTACATAACCAACACCGCAAGCTCCTGGCCATTCAACGCATGGTGCCGCAAGTCCATCTGAGCAGACTCCTGGGACGCTGCAGACCCCAGAGACTCAGCCGAGTCCCACAAACAGGAGAAGGCCCTAGCCAGCACACACAAGGTGTTAAGGGCCCGCAGGGCCGCGCTGGTCGAGGCGAAAATGTTGCGTCCCCAAGTGTCCAGCGGGCCTCCCTGGATAGCGGAGCCAATAGGGGCGGCAGGGAGGGAAAAGCAGTCCGCAGAAGGGGAATGGCGGCTGAGGGGTGAATGGATAGGCACGCCGGGTCTCGCGGCGTCGGAAGGTGCCGATGCAGAAGATGCGGAGGCACCGGGTCCCCTGAGGCAGGACGCCTCCAAGCCCCTGTCAAGGCAGAAAGGAGCGAACCTTCAAAGGGAAGCAAGATTTCCCTCCCACCAGAGCCCTGGTGGAGGACCTCTAACAGATGGTCCGCAGGAAAGTGAGCCACAGGGTGAACCATGCGTAGGATGCCCACAGCCGTGGACACCGCTTAAGTGAAGGCCGCACCCGCATCCGTAGGGCCCCGTGGTGGAGAAAGCAACTCCACTGTGGGCGACGGCTGCAAACTAAGGCGACAGTCTCCGAGGCCAAGCGGGGCGGGCAAGGGCCAGACCTGGAAGTCAGGAGGTGCCGAAGAATTACACCAACGGACACCCCTGCCTCAGAAAGGGCGGGAAGCCACCCTTCGACGCCGGTGAAAAAGACACCACACAGCGACCAGTCTCCGGGGAGGACGACACCAAAATGCAGCCTGCCTCTGGAGAAGAAGGAGATTGAGGGAGGCCACTGGCGTCATCCGGCGCCACCGGCCAAGGGACCTCCAAGTTACCCCGCACCAGAGACTGGAGCGGGGACCGGAGTAGAGCTGGAGCCGCACTGGCCCCGGAGCGGCGGCGGGACGGCACCTGCCCGACCCCTGCCGAGGCAACCACCTTCGTGGGGGAACGGGATGGGCCCGGGGAGGGGCCCGAAGCCCTTCGCCGGCCGCGGCCCAGAAGGAGGCGAAGGTCGCCTGGCAACCCCTGTGGTGGCGTCAAGGACGATACAACCTCCGACTCGCCCTCCAACGAGGCAGCCGCCTGTGAGGAGGCACGAGAGGGGCACGGAGAGGGACGAGGGATCTGCCCTCGACCCGGAGTGGGAAGAGGCCACTGACACCTGTGGCTCTGCAAGGTCCAGCTGCTGCCGGCGCGGTAGCGGCATCACCTCGGCCTTAGACAGGACCACCCTGCCAAGGGACCAAAGCGACCCGAGCCCCGGCGACCTCCCACGACACCACAGGGACCCCCGCGGGTGTTTGCAGCGAGGCAGAGACGCCGTGGCCTGAAGGAGGTGCCGCAGAGGAGCCGCACCGCAACAGCACCACATCCTCCAAGCCTGGATCCGACCTAGTCGGTGCCAGAGTGGCCGGCGGCGCCACAGAGGGTCCTGCGCGAGGCGAGGGATACGCCAACGCCCCAGGAGGGGGAAGGAGGAGGAGACGCCAGCGAGGCCTGCAAAGCCGCCACGTAAGTCTCCATCTTGACTCTCGATGCCCCAATACGGGAAACGGTGGATAGGACGACACGCGGGCCGCATCACCCGCGGAGAGTCCACACCCCCGGTAGGCCGAGAACCAGCACCCGGGGACGAACTGCGACACTTACCCACTGGGGAGCGACGCTCACGGGACATCGGAGAAAGGCGAGGACGACGACCACAGCCGGACCTGAAGCTGTCCGCCAAAGCAGACCGCGGGGAGGACGTCGACCTGGAGAGACGCGCCGAGAGAAGTTTCAATCGGCGCTCCCGCCGCGACTTCAGCTTCAACTTTTGGCACGCCACACAATCTGAGGTGTCGTGATCCTCCCCCAAACACCACATGCAAATGAGGTGAGGGTCCGTCACCGACATAAGATGCCCACAAAACGTGCAAGTTTTAAAGCCCGAAGGCATTCGCACACTGCTCCCACCAAAAAAGAATGGAAGAAATGGGGGCTGCAGAATCTAAGAAAAAATTAGGGGATTAAGGTTTAAAATCTCCAGCGGAACACAGCCTTTATTCCTGTTACTTAGTATTAAGTATCAATTTCAATTGGTTACAATTAATTAAATATTAAACTTCCTGTTTTAAAGGTATTTGATAAAACCACATCCTACCTGGCAACTGATTTCATTCAGTCCTACATTTCATAGTATTTTAAAATGTAGTTTTCTTTTGAAATGTTGATTAACTAGATACTTCCTCACTCATAAGTGAGAGCAATTTATATGTGCAAAAAATATGGTATATTCTAACAACGCAAAAAAGTGCATGCCTTTTGTTGGCAGAAAGGGAAGGTGAGAGGCAGCAGGTAAGGATGCTTTGGAACACGCCACTTAATTATATCGTTGAGACTGATCATTCATTGTGATGGGGTTTAGTTGGGGAATAAAGGAGTTATGCATGGTGAAGGGTTTAGCAAGAATAAATATGCAATAAAGCCAGGGTATTTTTTGGCACAACAGAATAAAGGAGGTCGCAGTCTACACAAATTTTCCTTACAAGTGGCATAACATAGCATTACTAGTTCAGATAAAGGTGCTTACCTCCAATGATTGGACATCAAATAAATTTGTAATCCGTGGCCGACGATCCCTTTCATCTTCTAAGGAGGATGTCAAAACATGAAACAGTTCATGAGCATCCTGCCAGGCAGAAATACGTTAAAGTTTAGAAAAAAATAAATTACTTTCACGTCCAAATATGTGTAATTTGTACAATAAGCAAGACCCTAAATGACAAACACATTTTTGAAAACTCCACCACCTACAAATGATCCAGTAAAACTGCATGATAGGGCTACAAATAGGTCTAAAAGAATTAGGAGGATGGCTGCCTCCCCTTTTACTATCCAAGTGATGTTTGCTATGTACATCTGTTAGAACAACCTTGGTTTACCTTCCTCGCAAAACTCCTGAATACAGGTTCTCCAAGATGTTATACGTTTCAACGAGTTAAGGGACAGTTATATGAAGCAAATTTGGTGTGGTCAATGTAATTTCTTAACCTGTGTGATAATCCATGCATTCTTGAAAGAATAAACACCACCACCTGTCACAAATGAAGCAGCAGCTTGCAGCAACTTGTGTGATTTATTAGCTTCTTTGTAGTTTCTCTGGGGTAAATATCTGCCGGAAATTTGGTGCTTTGAATTCATTTAATTACGTCAAAAAGTTCAAATTCTGAGCCTATTTTAAACAGAAATCTATCAATATCAAATGTGGTGGGGAGCTTACCTATAGTTTGATCCTGGCGGAGACCAGACTGGTATTACCACAAATCCTCACTGATCTAGAGTGATTTTCTGAAAGTCTGTCTTACAAATTGTGTCAATGAAACAGATATCCTTAGATCACATTTGTTTCAAAATCAGTATGAAGGGAGATATGCAACATTGGTTCAGACGTCAACAAAATCCTGAAGAATATGTTAGGTTCTAGCATTGGGTCAAATAGCAAGGTATAATATTCAGCTTTAACTGTATTAACATCTTTCTGTATGGGCTTCTGGCAGCCCACTGCAAATGTTTACTATTGTTCAAAGAACTTTGCCACAGCTGATCCCATTTCCTGGTATGTTGCATTTGCTGTAGCAAAACAGCTGTTTCTGCTCTTTTTGCTAAAATAAAAGTACGCTACTTAAGGGGATAAAGTAATTGCTAGCTCAGGGAAAGTTATATTGGGCACTGTGGTCAATTCAGTACAATTTTCTCGCTCTTGACATGGGTAGTGGGCAGGTTATCATACAATGGGCCAACCAATCCAATGGACAAATAGAAACATAGGCATTTATTCAATTAAGGATCACCATCCAGTCGAACGGATTTCTCAAAAAGGGTAGTACATGTTGGATACATATTGTAAGGTGGTCACTCATATGATCTGCTACTTTGCTTATATCTTTCCTCTACTTGACTTGGTTGCATCTTTTAACATCGAGTCTGTCTCCTATGCTGATGACACTCAGCTTATCCTAATTCTAGATAAAAATTCAACAGCGGCAGAAGAAAACTTTCAACACTGCCTCTCCGCTAACTTTGACTGGATGAAATCTAACCATCTCAAGTCCAATAGCCAAAAAACAGTGATCATGCTGCTGGGGAAATCCAACATATTCATGCCCAAACAGTGGTGGCCGACTGACACGGCACCTCCTCCTAATACAGTGGATACTGTGAAGATCCTGAGGATTAGATTTGACACTACGCTGTCCTTCCATCAGCAAGCGCTCACGATGACCGGCACCTGCTTCCACATGATAAAAACCCTCAAAAATTGTTTTGATCTACTTCCAGCAACAGCTCGGAAGACAGTTGCAGTGGCCTTAATCCTATCTCGGCTGGACTACTGTAATAGCCTATACGCAGGAGCAAAGAAAAAAGCTCTGAAAAAACTACAGATATTCCAAAACGCAGCGGCCTGACTGGTATTGAAACTGCCAAGAGGGTCCTGAGCCTCAGAAGCACTCAAAGTCCTTCATTGGCTGCCGATACACAAAAGGATCCTCTTCAAGATCCTAGTAATCACCTTCAGAGCGGCCAGATCAACTTGACCCAAATACATCAGGACGAGAATCAAACCTTATGTTACTCAAAATCCTCTGAGATCCTCTTCCGAAAATGACCTAGCACCTCCCCGCTTTCACCTGTCGTCCAGAGGGGGAAAGTCAATGGCAGTCCTGAAAACAACAGCTTGGAATAGCCTGCTCACCCATCTAAGACTTACACAGTCAGAACCCATGTTCAAGAAACTTTTGAAAACCTGGATCTTTGCAGCCCCAGATAATCTGGTACTATCACTTACTTGATGCCTCCCCGACTTAGACTACTCTCCCTCACCCCTCAATACACCCGTTTCCTAGCGCCAAGATGTTCCTCGGAGTGAAAGTTGCGCTCTATAAATGAAGTCATTCATACCTCAAGATTCCAATCCTTTCACAATAGATAGGTACTTTTATATTTGCTTAGAACGGCTGAGTGGTATTAGTTTCAAATGTGTTCTATAAATGTCTTCGAGCAACCATGTTAAGCATGTATTGCTTATGAAAAAGGACAAGGACATGCTATTACCACTGGGCGTTTCCCTGGAACGCTAGAAGGGTGTGGCCCGGTTTTGATACTGGGGGCCGATTTTGCAGTGGTGCTGCAATTTTGGCCCCCCGTAACAAAAGCAACAAGCAAGCATAATCCACTCCCTTTCGTTTCCCGCCTCCCGCAGCCAGCCAGTGCTCCACACTGGCCCCCACCACCCCGACAACCTCCCCTTGTAGTGGGCAGGCTCGCTCAATATGCACTGTGCGGGGGCTCGTCCGACAAAATTGCCGGGGCTGCCTTAGGTTTCCAGTCCGGCCCTGTATTAAGCACATCTCGCTCCAAATGGACAAATTACATTTTCTGACTACATTTACACCAGATGCCATCAAAGTATTTAGCAAAAACATGAAGGCGTATTTTTTAGATTTATATAAATACAAAGCCTCAATCTGATTGATATCAGTCCAGATGTGAAATACTGTACTATTTGAGCTAACAGACCAGACTAATATTTGAATAGAAAGTCCCCAAATACTATTGTCGCTGCCGAAGTAGGTTTAGTAATCTTTAGCGGTTTACTTTTCCACAAAATCGTGTGTACTGCACTATTTAGAAGCTCTGTGCTATCCCTTGGCTTCACTACAGTAGTTTTTTTAGCACTGCATACAATTTAATTTATCCTAGCCATTATGATAAGGGTAGCTTAGCACAAAGCAACATCTTCTAGCATAGTGCATTAATGTGGGCTCTATAGTTGAGGCATACAATATCATGTACGTCCTCAGAAATCTAAATGTATTTTCCAGCAGGTGACCAGACACTTTCAAAAAAATATTAGGCAAACAGAAGATTATAATCTTATACGCTGTTCCCCAACCAAAATAGACCTGCCCGGTAGCCTGGAATCACCACAAACAGCAATAGCTTGTGGTTTCATTGCACAATTAAGATTATGGATGATAGGAGAACTCCTGTCTACTGCTCTATTAAGGTGAATTAGTTCTGATCTAACACAATTCAAAGATGCGTTTAGTTGGGTATATATTGGCAGGAATATATGAATAAAAATATCCTATATGAATTATTTCATCCCAACACACATTTTTTCCATGGTATGGTGTTAAATGTGCTACCAATGGCAATTACTTTCCCGTAATAAAGAATGCCTTAAGTTTTAGAATTATAATTACATACAGTCCATCATGGTCTACATCCATTGTGGTCTTCACAGACAAATCATGGCACTGATAAGACTCTAATTGCAAGACATTTTGAAATATATTATCTTTACTTAATAATGCAAATAGGCAGCACAAGCCTTAATTTACGCTCAAAAGAAAGAGGAGAATTTTAATTATGAGAATTGTTCTGTAAACGCATATAAGTAATGGAGCAATTTGAATTTTATGTATTTTATAAAATGCAAAGGTCAGTCCGCCACTAACTTATTTACTTCATTTAAGGTGACTGTTGGACTCAAACCAGTCAATGTTTTTTTAGTGATTATCTCGAATGCATTTTTTTAAACAAAATAATCAAATAAGGTTGGTACCATTTTAATCTGGCTCAGCATATACATATCTTTCGTCACAAGCCAGCAATCCTGCCTGCATATGTAGATTTTATTTCACTCGTAAAACTTAATTTTTCTGTTCTATTTTCTGTTCATATGACTGTAGAGATGCCAAACAGAATCCGGTTGCCCTGAGTCCTGGGCAACCTCAACTATAGTGCCAGTTTTTAAAAAGGGCAACCGTGATAGCACTCATTGCTATAGACCTATCACCCTGCTAGATTCGGTGGTCAAGGTGGTGGGTTGGGTGTTCTTGGAAAGGTTGACAACCTGGACAGAGGAACACGCAATTTTATCAGATATACAGAATGGGTTCTGCCCCGGAAGGTCCACCATGGCCCAATGTCTTAATCTGTCCATGATTTTGAAAAAATACACGGTTGCCCGCCCCAGAACGATCTACTTAGCATTCATGGACCTGTCATGCGCGTTCAACTGTGTCAATAGAGGCAAACTTTAGCAGTCCATGCTTACTATTGTGGTAGATGTTAACATTGTCTCTTTCTTAGAAAGTCTCCAAGCAACTAGGGCGCAGGTTAGATTTTCTCAGGACCTAAGAGTCTCCCGCACTGTGTCAATTAAACGGGGTGTAAGACAGGGTTGTATCCTGGCCCCTTTTTTGTTTAATTTATAAATCAACGACCTAGATAGTGTACTACAGATACAAGGGTTGCTTTTCCGCAGGTAGGCCGTCGTGGCCTCCCGGTTTTACTATATGTGGAGGATGCAGTCCTTATATCTAGGACCGATAGGGGGCTACAAACCCTGCTTGACTCATTTTCTGCTTTTATGAGGGATAGGGACCTGTCCATAAACAACTCAAAATCTTTTGTGATACAGATGGGTACCCGCACAAAAAAGTCCTTTCAGTTTAGGGTAGGCACCACAAAGGTTCCCCGCACAGAGGTCCTCTCGTATCTGGGAGTCACCCTGGATGAACATCAGAATTGGGGCCCTTTAAAACAGAGAAATAGGGGTGGCCTAGTGTGAGCAAATGCGGCTATCCTTAACTTTGCTACCAAACTAGGCAAAAGACCTATAGGGGCACTTTTAAAGATATATCAGGCGAAATGTGTCACGATGGCCAGTTATGGTAGTGAAATATGGGGGCATGCAGTAATGGAAAATTTGCAAGTGGTCGAGAATAAGTTTCTGAAGCTCCTATTGGGTGTCCCAACTGAACTTCAAATATGGTTGTGCATGAAGAATTAGGGGTCCCTTTTTTGTGTGATACCCTGGCTCTACGACCACTAACCTTCTGGTTGAAAATATGGCGGAATGATGAGCTGTCAATGACCCAGCGGATAAGGAGCGAGTGCATGTCCCTGGATCAATCGTATTGTATACTATGGCCTGGATATATAAAGTTAAGATTTAATAGACTGGGTAGACCAGAGTTATATATAAAACCAGAAATGGCTTTAAAAAGGACTTGGCTTGGGTCAGGGAGTCTTTCTGTAGTTTACTGAAACTGGAGAGGGAAGAGCTTGAATTGCGGAAACCCAGTGTGCGGAAATTCATAATCTTAAAAACAACATTAGCCTTCTGGGTTCTTTTAACAAATATGATTGTTTCCTGTTGACTAGGTTCCACCTGGGCTTTTTTCACCTCCTGCTAGCTTTTCCAAGGGGGTGCACTAGAGGACAGCTTTTAGCATCCTGTGGGTGCGACGGTATGTCTCCACAGGATCTGTTTCATTTTCTATTCTTTTGCAGGTTCTATGTGACCCCGGGAAAAAAAAAAATATTGTTCCAATTATAAGGAGAGCGAAGTTTAGACAGGCCCACCCAGCTCTTTTTCACCTACAGTTGTTGTCTGAAGACTCCATCCTATTTGTCCTTAACTTTCTTAAGTCAGCAGAAAATGTAGGGCATCCTTTGAATAGAAGGCAGTATTTTCTAGGGCCATACATTAACTTAGTCCCCAGCATGTGATATATCTCCTGTTAGGATCTTGGTTCCTATTTAATCACTGGTATATTTGAATTCTTGACCCTATGGGCCTAAGCCTTTGACGGGTATGAATTGTGTAATGGTTTTATGGAATTGTTAAACTGTTTCAATAATTATTTTTATACTGTGAACTTTTATCGTTTTACAGCTGTAAACCGAATAAAGTTATTTGAAATTTGAACTGACAAGACTCAAAATACAAACAGCAACACCAATAAACTGATTCCCCAGTCAATACTTGCTTTTGTGATCAAAAATAGTATTTAAATAAGCACACCAAGCATATACACAGTATACTAAATAATGATCACCATTTCTTAAGGCTAGTGAGTGGAGGCGCATCATATAATGCTACAGCTTCTCGATGCTGGAGGGTTGGGTCCTCTTGCGGTCTCTTTCAAATGATGTGATGGGGTGCCAGTCTCCAGACGGCCAAAGGCCATATATGATGTCCCCTCTGTGACCTCCTTAGCTATCAGTGTGTGTTACCATGAGCAGTGGTCTCTAGGGACGGTCCTTCCTTGTAGATCTTTCGGCAAGGATCCTCTTGGCATAATGTTACAGGGCGACAGTCCTAATATTCGTGGAGGCCCCTACCTGGTATAGTAGGGCCTCTGGTTTACAGCAAAACAAGGACAACAGTCCGATATTCACACCAGACCCCACCGGGAACATAGGCGTCATTGGCTTACAGCACCACAAGGGCGAAGGCCCTAACTTCATGATGGCTCCCACTTGCCCACAGTGGCTGTCTCCTTGACAATGCGAAGGATAGACAACCTACACTCTCACAAAGGTCTCGGCCAGAGAGGGTGTCAACAGAATCTGCGCTGGGCCTTGTTCCCTCCAGGTGCTCTTCTCCTCCTCACACAGTACACTGGTCTTGGCTAGTGTTCTAGGCTCAGGGAAAGTGGTCTTGACTTCCTAGGTGATGGCCCCTCACCCATCGGGGGACTAGCACACCTTCATCCCTAGTCCTGGGTATCTTCTTTTCATGCTGTAGAACAGCTTGGGGGTCTCATCCTCACACTACTGTTTACTATAAAACAGGTATGGTGCCATCACTGAGCTTGTGACACATCTTCTGTTAGAGGGTTACTGCCCTTGCCAAGAGTTGAGCGTAGCGCTTGGTGTGCCCCTCCCAGTCAACAAATACCACATTATCATAAGACAGCCCTAGGTCCTGGAGCACATGCAGGATCCATATTCGTCCATGACCAAAAATCAGTACCTAGGGTCCAGAGACCCATGCAGCTGGGGTACTCAGGTTAAGGGTGCACATCTATTACCATGCAGGTGACTTTTCTGTGCCAAATGAAGCCTGGTGAAAAGCAGACCAGCTATTTAGCATTGATTTTGTACATCATTGACAATAACTGAAAAACAGACTTCAGCTGACAACTGAACTCTGCTTAAAGTCATTGCACTCAAGAAAGTAGAAAAGAAACTAACAAAAAAAAAAGAAGCAGCAAAATTAAGTTGCCCATCAGTAACATCTGAGAGCCTACTCACTACGTTCTGAAGCAGAGGCAGGAATACCACTGTACTCTCTTGGTGAAATATGCAAATACTGCTGTTACAAGAGTACAGTTTTGTCCTGCAAATAATATATTGTCTTGTGGGATTTCTGTAGTTGCCAGCCCCCCAATCCAAATCGCCTGCTTAGGGAAGTAGGAGCTGGCGAGAGGATTAGTTGAGAGTTAAGAAGTTTAAACGGGGAATGTTAAAACATGATCATCTCCAGGACTGAGAAAAATATGAAAGACCTGCAGAACAGAAAGCATTGTGTTGCCATGAAGATCTTTGAAAATTATGACAAGTGCTCACCATCCTTTGACATTTTTCAATGTTGTCAGAAGGACAGTGATAAAACAATTCAAAATTGTATTTTCTCTCTAATACGTACCAACAGGGATACAAAGACTGGATGCATGTTTGGATTTCTGCTGTATTTTGTTTCTGTTCTGACTGTTGCTAAGGTATTGTATGGAGGTTAGCTACTAATGGAATGTCCATCAGGCCTTTTGGTAGGAATTGTATGAGGTCAGCAAAGATGCCTGAAGGAACTTTTCATTTGTTGTTTAATAGTATGCTGGTCATGTATTTCAGGAATTAATGTTTCATATGAAAAGAGGTGTCTGTTTACTGTAAATATGATTTTTGATTTTAGGCCAGCTCTGAAGTCATGCGAGATGCATTTACTTTCCTTAGGATGACATAAAGTGCCATTCTATACAATGAAGTGGCTTAATAGTAAATTAGACATTGTATTGAGTTGTGTATGTGTGGAGGAAAGCTCTCGGCCAGGTACGAGCACCCACTATGAAGGGTGTAGGACCTTCACTCTGAATGTTCTGCTCTTGGAGTTGTGCTGTATGTAGAGCGTCAGGACCTTTATTAGGTGGAATTGCACATAATGTTGCTGAGTTCCAGAGTATGAGTTGTAGTGTGTTATATTCTGTGCATGTAAGATTATCACCTTCCTCCATATCACAATAGACACTGTTTCTAGTCCTAGAGGTTTTTGTGTGGTATGCTAATGCATTGTGGATGTTCTGGTTAGCTTATGCTGAACTAATTAGACTAATACACCTGAAAACAATTAATTTTTATGGGAAAAAGTTAGGACTAGAGACAGTGTCAAAAATGACCCACCCTATGCCAATGCATTGAAGAAAGGTGAGGAGAAATCTCTTATTAGTGAAGTGTGAATTCATCGACAATATGAGTCAAGAAAGGACCGCAACTAGGGGATAACACTGTGAGCAAGCATGGTGCATGTGGTGGGAGTGCCTGTGTTGGGGATAATATTTACCAGGATGAGTAGCCCTGTGCCTCAACCGGTCTATGATTACGGGCAAGTACATGAAGGCCAGGGGTGTTTCGATCCATCTGGCCTTCATGGACTTGTCTAGTGCCTTCGACACAGTGTGTCGATGAAAGCTGTGGGCGTTAATGAACACTATGAGATTTGTGGAACTGCTTGTCACCCTGCTGCATAGATTGCATGCAGCTACCTCTGTAGCCATCCGGTATGGCCCAGGTGGCAAAAAGACCAAGCCAATTGCCTCAACCGAGGGCGTACGCCAGGGTTGTATATTGGCTCCATTCCTGTTCTTAATATATACAAATGGTCTGGAACATTTTTTATTACAACAAAGATTGGACTTTCCAAGAATAGATGGCAAACAGGTACCCTTATTGTCCTATGTGGACGACACAGTGCTGATGACTTTAACGGCAAACAGCTTACAAAAATGTTTGAATGCTTTTAATGAGTTCATGTCAGGATTGGATCTTAAGGTCAACTTTAGTAAATCTTTTATCATGGTGTGTGTCCCAAATAAAACTAAAACGCGTAATTATATGGTCAACGACACAGGTTTCACTAATTTGGGGAATCTTTTTAATAAAAAGTTGAGCTGGGATCACTTCATTACATCTAGATTGCAACAAACTAGTAGAACCATAGAGGGGCTTTTCCGATTTGCCAGTGAACTTGCCCATAAGCCGATAGCTGAAATGAAAATACTGTACAAATCCAAATGCCTGTCAGTAGCCACCTATGGGGCAGGGGTATGGGGATATCATTAAAGTGCCCAGGTTCAAACCTTTTAAGAGACTGCATGAACCTTGACAATACAATGGCGGTTCCATGGTTACGCTATGTCAAGGAAACGTTTCATAAGATAGGCCTTGATAATTTTTATGAAAACCCGGAGTCTATCCAACCTAATATGAAGATGGTCATTAAGAATGCATATCATACTGTTTTAAGTTTGTCTAGACAGGATAGTAATACAGTGTAATATGTAGCTTTGAAACAACAACAATTCTACTTGTCTTTTGTTTTTTAATGACAAGATTTTGTTTAAATGTACTGCACTTTCTTGTGGCTTTTCCGAAACATGGGGGGTGGTGTGAGGGACTTCCTCCCTGCCCATGTAATAATGCAGCCCAACAGAGCACAATGCATTTTATGCTTTTTTGTTCACTTTACAAGGACCCAAGAGCCCGTTTCATTAAACCAATTTTACAGGCTATTCGCTCCTGTACTTACAAAGAAGGTTTTGAATATTTGAGGTCATTATCAACTGCCACTATTTGTAGCTCTGTGCTCAGTTTTATCAGAATTGCTCTTTTAATTAGGAAACAATATGAATTATGAATAGTTTTATTGTTTTTTATCTATCTTGTTGCTAACTTTTGTGTATTGTCTGATAAAACCTTCTGTATTTTAAAACATTTTGTATTTTAAAATGAACGCATGAATTTCATGTAAACTTTTAGGATTCTTTTGAATCGAATAAAGTTAATTGAACTGAGTAGCCCTGTGAATAAGATTTGTATGTGTGCTTTCTGTATGCCTTGAGTAAACCTTGAACAGAGTGCAGAATCCTGAAGTGTTTTGTGCACTGGCACGTTAGCATATTGTTGAGTCATGTTAACACACCTCGAGTATGTCTGCATGTACATCTATCCTCCACATCAGAGTTGCTGATTAGCTATATTCTTCCTTAAGATGTTGTGCTGTTCTCGTGATCTGATGCTGTAGGAAGCTGGCTCTGTAAACACTATACCAAAGTAAGGTATAGTGTGCACAGAGTCCAGTGGATCCCCAAAGGTAGGCAGAGGCTAAAGAAGATAATACCTTACTCTCTATTTGTGGTAGTGTGGGCGAGCAATAGGCTTTATAAGAGGGTATTTTTGTTTTTTTAAATGCTGTTTATTGGTTTACATAAGTTTGAACATCTATCCATAGCATTGTTTAGCGTGCATATTTTTTTCAAACAGATACATAAAATGTATGGCTACAGAAAGGTTTTCATGTGTCATAATCATGGCAAGTATAACAGTGCTGCAACGTTGATGGCATTACTGGGGCATACGATTGCTTGCATAAAATAGTAATATTTTCAATAATATATTTTTTTTTAAACCTGTTCTATTAAGTAATGTATGTACACGGTGTCTTCTGTTAGGCGCAATCATGTTTGCAACCTAATGTGTTCATTTGTCTAGCGTTGTGGGTGTGTGGCAGGCTTGATCTGAGTGCTGTGTGGTACATAACAGTGCGGGTTGATCCTAATGTCACAGGACTGTCATCAGGGGTCATGAGGCCCTGTTGCGGGGAGCTGACTGTCGTGGTTAATTTAGTTTCCACATAAGTTAAATACTTAAGCCAGTCCATAAGGGTTGCAAAGGAGGGCGTGTGTCACAGTGCATTGGAGTCTCTTGCGTTCCGCCACCAGTGCCCTACGGAGGTCGGCAAGCCAAGTACTGATACAGGGCACTACTACTGATTTCCAGGACATGGCTAATCTACGCTTGGCCAGGCCAAGTGCCAGATCAAAAAATGTGTTTAGATTCTTGGAACAGGCATTTAGTTTTGTTATGCCTAATATAAAGTGTGTTCCTTGGGCCGCAAGCTTTGTTTCCGTTGCCTCTGATAATATTTTAGATATATCTCCACAGCATGTCGCTATTAGGGGGCATGACCAGACCATGTGGGTGAATGTGGCCTCTGGATACCGGGGGCATATGTCTATGGCCACGGTCCCACGCCTCCGGAGAACTACTTCCGGAGGCAGATCCTTCTCCCATCGCGCTGCCAAGACCTGGGACACCCTCCCCCTCCACCAACGTCAAACCGAAGACCTGCTGACATTCAGGAGACAACTCAAGACCTGGCTCTTCGACCAGTAACATCTCCCCCCCCCCCCCTCCCCCCAGCGCCTTGAAACCCACCCGGGTATGTAGTGCGCTTTACAAGTTACATGATTGATTGATTGATTAATGTAGCATACAATCGCGCCAGCCACTATGGAGTTAGATATGTGTGATTGAGATAATTAAATTGGGTATATTTTATTCTGGCATTTGTAGATATCACTTTGGGGACCTCTATGCATTGCATCCATTGTTTGTCTGTGATCGAAACTGCAAGTACCGAGACCGAGTACTCACGTAGTGGCGACAGCGTGAGCAATGCCTCTGGCCTAAGGGAATTGTATAACATAGCTATTGCTTTCCTGCCCGCACTCAGTGTAAGGAGTACCTGTAGCGTGTTGGATGTTGTAGGTTCGGCTTGCAAATTCCCCTACGTCTTTGTCAACTGCCCTTTAAGTGTGGCGCATTCAGCAAGAAGGTCCCAAGGTACACCCCATAATCACTCACTGCATGTGCCTCATCCAATGGTAGCTCGCGAGGAGCCAACAAGCTGCCTGCGGTGCCCATCAAGGCGCCAGATGGAAGCGTAGGAAATGTTGTATCTTCTCACAGCTTAGATGTTGGATTACCGAGTTCTACAAGGAGGGTGCAGTCGGGGGTGCACCGGAGGGGTGCAGAGGGAAAACAGCGCCCCACGATTTCCTTTATTATTTTGATTACAAAAATATTTAGCTGCATAATACGATCAATAGTAAGGAAGGAGTGAATGGGTGGGTTGGCAAAGATAAGAGGTAAAAATATAAGGAGGCTGGAGAAAAGTGGACAAGAACGAAAATATATGTCCACTTCAAATTGTACAATCACGTTAAACGCCTATCTTTTTATTTCCCTGGGTGCTTTTTAATTAATTCTATATGAAGCACGGCCGTTCATAAGGAGGATCTGGCTCTCGCAGACTTCATTAAGTTGAAAGGCCAGGCTGTGGAACCCACCAGGAAGTGAAACAGATGTATGAGCAGGTTGTAATCACAATCTATGGTGTGAAATTGCACTGAAAGGCTTCGCCGTCGCTTGACAGACAGGTCCCCACGTCAGCGACCTGGAAAGGAGTGATGGAAAATGACGTTATCATGTCACGTTCAAGCAGGGCAGTTTTGTTTATGTGGCCCTAGTTGTGTTTACACAGCATGCCTGGTCTAATAGCTGGGACATAAAATACAAATGCAAAAACGAAGCCCGTAAAAACGTTCCAGTCATACAGTTACTTCTGTCCCAAGCCATGGTGCGATCTGCCCTTTCCTAGGCTGTGCTCTAGTATGTTTAAGGTACAGCAGTGTACCGAATACTGGGAAGAGTGTTTATCCGGGGCCGTACTCTAATATGTTTAAGGTACAGCGGTTGTAACCGAGTACTGCTAAGAGTTTTTGTTTTGCAGATTTATATAGCACGTACTCGACCTGAAGGTATTGGAGTGCTTTACATGAGCACCAGTTACGTTACACAAGGACACACTCATTTTTGTTAGGCACAGGGAGATTAAAAGTGATTTGCTCGGAATCACAGGATGTTGAGCCACCGGAGCCATACTCTAGTATGTTTAAGGTACAGCGGTGAACCTGAGTTCTGCTAAGTGTATTCATCCAGGGCCACGCTCTAGTATGTGTAATGTACAGTAGTGTACCCGAGTACTGCTAAGAGTGTTTATCTGAGGCCGCACTCTAGTATGTTTAAGGTTCAGTGGTGTACCCGAGTACTGATGAGAGTGTTTATCCAAGAGCATGCTCGTAACTTTCAAAACATTGTAGTGAGAATGGTAATGAGGCTAAACATTTTGATCATGTCTTACTGGTCATAGATCAACTGCGCTGCAAATGTTTTGAAGAAAATTTGTATGCAACCAATTTGTGGGTCGAGTACATTGATGTTAGGTCGAGTAGAAAATTCTAGTCACTAGACCTGCAGGTCAAGTACGATTTTTATGATTTGTCGAGCCCTGCACAGCATCATCTGCGTAGAACATGACAATGTGCCATTGATTGTGAGCCCTGATGCCCCAGTCAACAACTCGGCTACAGAGCGCACACACCAAAGGATCCAGGGCCGGGCGAAAAGAATTGGTGATGGGGGCAACATTGTCTTGTGCCCCCGCCCAACCTCGAAGGGTTTGGAAATTATCCTGCCTATCTTCACTTGAGCACACGGTGTGGTATACAGCAGCTTCATCCACCGCAGAAACTGAGGACCCATGCCATATCCTGCCAGAACCGTGTGCAGATAATCCCAGCCCAAGGTGTCAAAAGCTTTCTTAAAATCCAGGGAGGCTATCTATGTCGGGTCCGCCTCCGTTCACGCCCAGTCGAGCAGCTTGAAGAGATGACGAAGATTTAAGCATGTGTTCAGGGCTGGGATAAAGTCATTTTGATTAAAGTGCACCAGGAGGTTTACCACTTCGAGAAAGTTTGTTTGCCAGCACCCTGCCCAGTATTTTATAGTCCGTATTCAGGAGGGATAGTGGGTGGTATGAGCTCATCTGTAGTGGGTCTTTGCCAGGGCTTAAGCAGCACTACTAGTACTGCTTCTCGGAGGGATGGTGGTAGGACACCACGATCGAATGACTCTTGATAGAGTTGTGTAGGCATGGTGTCAATTGCATGCTAAACGTTAAGTAGAGCTCGAAGAGCTCTAAGGGCCATCCGTCTGCCCCCGGGGTCTTACCTCTTGCCAGCTGCTGTAATTTCGTCAATCGATATGGGCGTCTCAAGGGCATCGTAGTCTCTCTGTGGGATCTTGGGGAGGAGGATATGTCCCAGGAATTGTTGTATCTACTGCTGATCTAGGTGGGCAGGAGCCTTATATAGCGTGGCGTAATATGTATGGAAGGATCTATTGATTCCTTCTTGCCTGTTTATCAGTTGGCCGTCTAGATTATGAATGGCTGTTATTTGGGTTGTTTCATTTTTCAGCAGCCATGCTAGCAGGTTACACGCTTTGTCTCACTCTGTGTGTTGTCTAGCAAGGTAACGTTTGTAGTCCAGGGTGCATAGTCGAGACAATGCTATTTTGTAGGATATCTTAGCTTTGGTTAATAAGGGTATAGTGTGCGATGCTGTGGGGGTGAGAAACCCATGACTTTGAATTTCGGCTTCTATATCTAGCAGCTTCTTAGTAGGGGACATGCGCAAGCCATATATCGCTTTTAGTGTATGCCCACGCAAAACTATTTTAAATGCATTCCATACCGGAGTGGGATGCCGTGCCTTCATTGCAAAAGGGAAGCATGCAGGGCCACTGTAGGAAGACTCCATGTCGGGATATTGGCCCTAGGTGCACCCCATGTTACTTGCAACTGCAGGGGGCTATGATCCGAAAGTGTACAGGCGAGGTATTCCGCTTGGGTGACCATGGATAGGGCCGCGTGGAGCAGTATATTGCATCTATTCTTGTATGTAGGTCCTGTTGTCCTGACTAATGGGAGAACACCCACCCTGTGTGATATTTGCGGCGCTAAGCATCCAGCAAATGCATATTAGTAGCCCATGCCTGCATTTGCTGTGATAGGGGAATGGATTGAGCCCCAGGGAGTGGTGGGCGTGATCGGTCCAGGTCGGGAGTGCAGTTATAGTCTCCACCCCTGTATGTAGGGGACGATGGATCGCGGAGTAATAACTTGGACAGTGTGTGTAAATATGGGGATTGACCTGTATTCGATGCGTATTGTGATATTAGTGCTACTGGGGAGCCGTCCAGGAGTCTCTCTTTTATCGCATAAGGACCATTCGGATCTGTGCGTGTGTGGCGTATCTGAGGTGGGGTACGGGATGCCATCCATATAAGGGTACCCCTTGTGTATCCAGAGTAAGTGGTCCCAACTACTGTGCCCCTCCAGAGTTTGCGCAAGGATTTCAGAGAGTAGTGTTAAGCATCTATTGTACACACTCAGGCAAGAAATGATGTCACGCACTCAAAGACTGAACATTTGTTTGTATAAAAATATTATTTCGTTGTATTTTATTTCTAGAACCAAGCCAGGCCTGGTGCAGGTAAGTGAAGTAATACTTTGCAAAAATAATGTTAGTGAACACATTTGAAATGCAGTAGAATGCGATTGGTTTGTTTACAGGTAAGTCAACAGTTACTATTGTAATTGCTTTACAGTTACAATTGGGACTACTATTTTAGTTACTTTTCAGATTACTTTTCTTACTCAGTGTGTTATACCTAGATACCACACTGGGACATTTCCTGGATAACGGTAAGTAATGCAATTTTCACAGCACAGTTGTAAGCGTTTTCTTAGAATTTCCAACTCCACACAGAACTTTTCACAGAAAAGCAGTCAATGCAATCCTATGGGAGAAAATTAAGTTTCAAGGTAAGTACTTTGTTTTGGGAGTTTCTGGGGTTAGAGCAACGGTTACCCCAGGGTCAAGGATGCACTCTCAAAGCACCCTCAGCGGCACTAGGGCGGCCAGGAGCAGGTTGCTGAGGCCCCATGTTATCCAACGGGGATACTGGCCTCCAGTTGGTGGCTGTTCACGAGCAGGACACAAGGTTTTGGGAGCAAAGCTCCTGGACTTAAGCCAAGGGCAAAGGGGATCAGATTTAGCACACTAGGCGCACCCACAGCAGAACAGGGGTGGCCGGGTGCAGGGTGCTGTTCTGGTGTCGGGTGCCCTGTTGTTTTCAATAGGGAATCTCCGGTTGCAACAAACATTGCAG